>NC_045132.1:659993-1319986 GCF_007655135.1 Punica granatum
TTTCGAAATTCATTTGTGGATTGTTTGAGAATATTCTCAATAGCTGGCGGTCCCCATTTTCTTTTTTGTTTGATTGCGAGTTTGGTTTCATGTTTTTGTTTTTATCACTCTTGTTTTTGGGGCTACGTCTGCAGGCCTGATTGGCCCCCTCTCACTTCCTCTATCCTGCTCACAATCTTCCTGCGTTTCTTGGTTGGGTCAGTATGACACCATTCAATAGAGATTTAAGGATGTCTTGTTCATGGTTGTTCCAATTTTTGGAAATCACCGATCAACTCAAATTCCAGCTGCCACGCAGATTCATGATACAAATATTCGAATTCATTGGCATCGATTCACATGAACAAGGGATTGCCAGATGATTTGTAAATTTATTTATTTTATCTAAATTGCATTTAAAAAGAAAATTGAATTATCAATACTAATTGAAAAAGAACACAGACTTGGATAACTGTCAAGATAAATATTGTTGTGGACGACTATCGCCATGGAAGCCAACAAAGAACATGCCTGATTGGCCTAAAACATCGATTAAGCCATAATTCAGCAGAGTATATTCTCTGTTTTCTTTGCAACCACAAAACATTAAATTATTCTTCAGCCGTACCAAGAAAAAGGAACCTTTTCCATATAATAATCTTACATTTTCATTTGGACCTTGGCATGGCAAATCATGTGAAATTCGACAAGAGGCATCTTCCCTGGGGGCTTTTGCCCATCTGCAAAGAGCAAGCCATGGCATAGAATAACAGAACGTTTGCTTTTTCGGAAGACAAACTGCCAAAGAGACGGAGAGACAACCTCAGTATTTGCTTCCCATTCCATAGCTGAGGGGCAAAGATGTGGAAGAGAGTCTGGAGTACTTCGGCAACATTTGCATCGATGATCTTGGCCGTCGTGGCGCAGGCCAGCAGCATGGTGGTCAACAAGATGGCCATGTTGGGCGGGACCAACAATCGACAAATGAATTTTGAAACACCAACCCTTCCAACCCGAACAAGAAACGACTACGACCGGAACCTACTTCCTCTCCCTCAATCGGAGAAACTATAAAGGATTTATCCTATAAATTTGCTATTCGATTTCCAGGTTTTCATTGTGGAGAAATCGAAGGAAAGAAAAGATGATGAGAAGGAGACTCCTCTCGAGGAGGGGAGAGGAGGCGGCAACAGAGATTGCTGAGGAAAGGAGTTGGAGAGTGTCGCAGAAGGAGAAATCGGTGGAACCTTGGAGGAGCTGGGAAGGCAGAGGCATGAAGGAGGAGGATGAGGAGGAAGAAGAATAAGGACCCACCGTTAGTAACGTTTGACGGTGTTATAAGACGTCATTAAGTTGTATAGACAGAGTTTAACGGTGTGCTAGATCTGGGAATAAAAAGTGATTTGTGCTAGAGCTTAAAAACTTTTAAAAACGTGCTAGGAAGTTAAATAAGGTCAAAACTGTTCTATATGTGGCTATTTTCCTTATTTTATATAATTTCCTTCAATTAATTATAAGTAACTTATTTTCGTTTGATTACAAAAGCAGGCCCATAAATTTACTACTATGAAATAGAAATCCTAATAGTTAATTAAGATGCATAGGCGGTCCTCAAAGTGTATCGAATTTAGAATTTCTTGATTACTAAGAAAAAAAAACATGCACCACTACATTACACTCTTTTTAATTAACTAAGTTATTTGTAACCTTTGAAAAAAACGAACAGTTTTGTGCCATCTTTTTGGTTTTTTTTTTGGGAAATATCATAATTGGTTGTATGATAAATGTATTATGTCCTCTTTTCAACCATTGTACAATCTTCTTAGATTAACGTAGGTGAAGTTTAATAAATTAAGTGATTAAAAATTAAACATTTAATTAGTTATACAAAGAAATACATGAGACGAGTGAATGAATGATAATAATGAGAAGATATTTTGTGAAGGATAAATAGTATCAATAAATAAAAAAATAATTTATTTCATTATCAAATATTATTGCTTAACTCATTATATGATTTTTTTGCTTAATGATTAGCTTGCGTTTGGATACAACTCTACTTCACCCCACTCAGTTTTATTCTTCCCTAAATTTGATACAATAATATTTACTATTTTGCAGTGTTATTAAAACCGGATCGGATAGCGAACCGGGTAAGGCATGGGTTCATGGGTTCACGGGTTCAACCGGGGGTTCGATGGGTCGAACCGCGTGTTTAATTAATTGTATAATAAATGTTTATATTATTGCTTTAGATAAAATAAATTGATAATAAATACATAACATTTGTATAGTTATGCAGAAAAGGACCTATGGCTTAGCTGGTTAGTGAGATGGTCATAATTTGGGTGTGAAGTGGAGGGGCATTGTTTCAAATCCCACTAGGGCCACCACATTCATTTATTTTGATTTAAATATAGTAAACCGTTGGACCCATAAACCGGCCGGTTTAGTAGATTTTTATATTCAAAGAGGCCGGTTCTGTGGGTTCAACGGTTCAAATGTTCATTTTCGGTCTGAAGGTGGAATCGGACTGGTCATAGTGCTGGTTTCCGATCCGACCGGCCGGTCCGGTCCGGTTCTGATAACTATGTTATTTTGTCTTTTTCTCCAATTTATTAATAATTTATCACTCATATGTTTCCCAATAATTTTTATAATCATGTTTTAATAATAAATTATCTCTCTCTCTCTCTATATATATATACACTCACACATTCATATATTTATCAACACTTATAATAATTATTTTTTTTGTCTTTTCTTATTTCAAAAATAGAGTAGAGTAGAATACGCAATCATACTCTAAAACCAAACTCAATTTAACCTCATTTCTCATCTTTCTCTCTTTCCTCCTGTTAATATTCCCTTATAATTAATTTATAGCTAACTTTTAAGTATTTATTTGAATAAATTTAAACAAACACATCCTTACACATTCAAACTGAAATGGGAATTCTTCTACTTTTATTTTAGCCTCAATCCTGCTGAGCCTGCATCCATATAGTAAGAAACAAATTATTTTGACGCAATTCAGCAGTGCAAATCAAGATGAATCTATTCATATGTCAGTATAGTTCAACTTTGTATAATATCATTTTGAATTCTTCCTCGGTTGACTTAAATATAAATGGTAAGTTCTATGACATGTGTAAAGGCTATGTCATTTAAGAAAGTATCGTTTTATCAAACAAGTCTTGTTGAGTGGCAACCAATTACAACTCCTATAAGGAGAATATAAGGTTGTAATTGAGAAAAAAAAAAGAGAGTATAAGTTCGAGTCTCAAGAAATGTACTTGTTGAGAGGAATAATAACCTTTCACACTTGATTTTCCGAAATTACGGGAATGATGTCTCCCATAATTTTTTCATAAAAAAGTATCATCTTCTCATTAGTAAGATTTCACATGTCAGCCAATGTTTTTCATATCCTTTTCTGAGACTCTCATCTTATAATAACAATAATAAAAAAAAGTTATGGAGGTTTAAGAATGTATATCCATTTTCTTTTCCACTTTCTATTTTTTGGATTATAAAGGAGGTTCATGAGTTTAATATAGGGAATTAATAATTGAAATAATTAATCATATGTAATTATATTAACAAGAATGGAATCTAAAACTTCATGGTTATCCAAAAAGAGTGTAGCTCAGTAACGCATGCCTTCACTTGTTGACTTAAAGACCGCGGGTTCGATACCTCGTGAGACTACCCATTGGACCTCCTTTATAATAAAAAAAAAATTTCATGGGGATCATGCGATTATCAGGCAAAAGCATTCCTTTCTCTTCCCCGCTTCCTTTTCTTTTCTTTTCCTTACGAATGCAAAACTTTTTTTCTTTTATGAGAAAGTGGAAAAGGGAACATATGATTATTTTTACAATAGTTATTCAGTGAAATATGAGGACCTAATAGTGCACAACTTAAATAGTTTAGGGCAAGTTTGCTTTTGGAATGTTGTTAACTTCGTGATCTAGTTGACTATTGTTATATTACCGTTGGCGATAGTTTGGAGTTGAGTTGGCCCCCCTGGGGATATAGTCCCTTTGTCACCACGTGCAAAGCTGGGCTACACGACTAGTATCGATTATTATGTGTGAAAGACCTTTGATGTATCTATGGCTACTTAGCTTGTACGGATGATACAAGAAAGCATTGCAGGAGGAATCACCAAGGGACGGATGATGGATGGATGAACCAAAGAAAGAAGACTACGTGCATGGAAGCCACTTGTTAATTACGAATCCCTAATTCGTAAAGGTCTGTTGAGATAAAGGGACCAAAATAGAATAACTTAGAGATATCTAGAAGAAATTGAAGAAAAGAAAAGTCTCGAAATTAGAAGAAGAAGCGAGGGTGGCGGTGGAATTGTGGCGGTAAAATCACCGGCACATACATTTATAACACACGCGTGATGTATGTGAGTGTATGGATGTACAATACAAGTAGAACTGTAAGGGTGTGCACGGGTATCGGGTATACCCGAAACTGGTCGGAACCTACCCGTTAGGGTAAGGTTCAGGTAGCTCGTATTGAAAATAGAATAAGATTTGGGTATTACATTAAGGAACCGGTGAAAATCGGTTTCGGTTTCGGTTCTGGTTCCGGTTCCGGTTCCCACCTACAGGGTACCCAGATTCGAAACCATAATCGGCATCCGGAACCGAATGATAAAAAAAAAAAAGAGTAAAGCTCAGCTCCCTATGTCTAAGACAGAAACTCTCGACTCCGACTGAAACTCTTGACTTCGTAAACGTAAACCTAATCTGCTTAGAAGACAGAAACTCTCGACTCCGACTCCCTGTGTCTGTGGCTGCCCAGTCCCCTCCGTCTCTGACTCTCCTTCAAGCTCTCTAAGGCACCGCGCGAGGGTTTCATTTTCTCTTCTCTTCTCCAAAACCCTAGCAGTCGGCAGTCGCTTCCTGGCCATCCTCTGGTACGAATCATCCTCTGCGCGCTCTCTTCCTCGGCGGCGCCTCCTCTGGCCATCCTCTGGTACGAATCCATCCGTCTCACGAGTTCTTACATCTTGTTAAAGCTCTTATGCAACTGAAGAGCAGTAATTCGTTACTTGAATGAATCAGCTCCATACATCAAGGCGTACTTTAGGTGCGGAAGTGAGTTTCTTGGGCGTAAGGTGTTCGACGAAATGGCCTCGAGAAATCTCTACTCCTGGAACAATGTGCTCTCCAGGTATGCAAAGCTGGGTAGGATGCGCCCCGAGAGAAAGATGTTCAACAGAATACCTAAGAGGGATATTGTTTCCTGGAACACAATGTTGATCAGGTATGCAAAGGTTAGTGATTGCGACGAAGCATTAAGGTTCTATAAGGAGTTTCTGACGTAGGGGATGAGGCCCAACAAGTTCAGATTCGCTAGCCTCTTGACCATTGCGTGAAGCTGAGAGAAGTAGGACTTACTAGACAGGTTCATGGCCAGGTTTTACTTCTTGGATACTCGTTGAATATTGTGCTTTTAAGCTCGATAGTTGATGCTTATACTAAATGCGGGGAGATGACTCTTAAATTCTATTGGGCTATTGGGCTTACATGGGCTTGGACTCAACTTTCAACTTAAAAGCTCGAGCTAATAAGTTGTGAGATTCAATCCCATATAAACCACTCTATTTTCTTTTATGCTTCCGATGTAGGATTAACTTTTTTCAATTAATTTTTATATTCCCAACACTCACCATCACGTGGCACCGTGTGGTCTTTTTCATGATTTGCCTACACGGGCTACGTGAACCTTAACTGTCCGCCCTCAAGAACTTACCCTCGAGCCGGTCTCTCACTTCTTCCGGACTCGGGCCTTAACTGCCTCGAGGTGGGCTACTTCTTCCACACTCGGGCAAGGGGATCAACTACTATGAGCCGGGCTTCTACTTCCGTTCTCAGACTTCACTGACGTGGTGTGGATTCCTGCGCATATGCGCCCCCAGGATCATTACCATGGGCTCCGATACCATCTTAAATTCTATTAGGCTTACATGGGCTTGGACTCAACTTTCAACTTAAAAGCTCGAGCTGATAAGTTGTGAGATTCAATCCCATATAAACCACTCTATTTTCTTTTATGCTTCTGATGTGGGATTAACTTTTCCCAATTGATTTTTATATTCCCAAAAATGACAGATGCGAGAAGAGTGTTTGATGAGATGGAAGTTAAAGATGTCCTCGTGTGGACCACTTTGGTCTCAAGATATGCTAGGTCGGGCGATATAAACAGGGCAAGTGAGATATTTCACGAGATGCCTGTGAAGAACCCCATTTCCTGGACTGCTATGATTGCTAGGTACATGAGGAATGGTCTGAGCAACATAGCACTCGAGTTGTTTAGTAGGATGATGGCCCTTTGGATCCTTCCCAATTAGTTCACTTTCAGTAGGTGTCTCTGCGCTTATGCGAGGTTTGCTGATCTGAAGCGTGGGAAGCAGATCCATGCCCACTTGATACGAACTAACTTCGGGGCTAATACGATAGTTGTGGGCTCCCTCGTCGACATGTACTCTAAATGCGGTAACTTGGGCTATGCTCAGCCCATTTTTGACCGCGTGAATGATAAGAAAGAGGTCATTTTGTGGAATGCCGATGTTTGTCTTGGTCAATTCATAGACATGAGCATGTGCATTTGTTTCATTTACGCAAGTTTTGGCATGACGGATTGGATCAAGCAGTGATCTAGAGGAAGTTTTTGCTGTTTGATTGAGTTAGACAATTGGTACGTCCCGATTCCTACAGGGTACCCGGAACCTATGGTAAAATACAGGTTCCGGGTAGGTTCCGGTTCCAGGATTCAACAGGGTAGGGTCCGGTTCCAAAATCTTAGAACTTATCCCTTACAGAGTAGGGTCCGGGTATCGTAAAAAATACATGGTACCCAGAACCAATCACTCCTAAGCAGAAGAGAGTAAAAAAAGCGTAAGAGAGAGTGTGAGTGCGAGAAATATGGGTGAGTCTGAGGGAGTGTGCATTGTGTAATATTTTCCAGATTAATAAAAATAATTTGTTCGGCCCACCACGCCCAAACCAAAATTTACTAGATTAGTGTTCGGGAGAGTTCAATTATGGTGCACTTACAAGGTCAGCTATGTATAATGGATTTGGTGGATGCATGCATTATTATACTTATGAAGTGCACTGATCTGACGTTATAGGAATATTGCTAGCTTGTCATATTAATCATGAGTATATGAAAGAAAAAAAAACGCTCATGATGAATTAAAGGAGACCTAATGAAGTTTATATATATTTTTGGTCTAGAATAAATTTTTAATTATGATCGGACCACTGATTACTTCACTTTTCTTATGTATGTGTTTACAAGACAATAAGTTAATTATACCATGTACGCACAACTCACATACATCCTCTTCATGCAGGCACATGCATGCATGCCAAATGGTAAATGAATCATGGACGATGGGATTAATCGATCTGTTGGAATGATAAGGTGGTATGACGGATTTGGTCTGCATCTGCAAGCTGGTTTGAGGAGACTGGGCTTCGTTCGAATTGGTGGGTGCACGTGAAACCAGGCGGGACAATTCAATTAAGGTTATAAGCATAGCTAACACAGACAGGTTAATGAATTGAAGCAAAGCCTCCTTTTATTTATTTATTTTCTTTTTGGCCTGGGCTAGCATAGAATTAGCAAAACCCAACAAAGAATGAAACTTGGAAATGATATATTCTAGGCTTAAATGATATATGAGAAAAACTCTTGGCCTCTCAAAGATAAGATCTCAAGTTTTAGTGAAATAAATAGTAAAAATCTACCACCGGTAGAGCTTTACACTTTAGTGGGTAGACTTGAGCTTGAACGTGAAATAATAGAGAGCTTCATTGCCTTAAGCTTTTGGATACTGAGGTACACAAAAGAAATTCCAAAATTAATCCTTCTAATTAGATTAAAGAAGGATTCGTGAGATTCAATTTGCAATATATGTCTAAAATTTGGAAAAAAAAATTATTATATATAAGTTAAGTTGTATATCTAATATTTTCGATGCAATTTTCTTTAAAATTGCCCAAGTTAGATATACAATCACTAGGCAAAAGCGGAAATTTGTTTCTTTTTTTAAGTAGAATTAGATATTCCTTGAAATAATTTGGTCTAATCGTAACGGTAATTAAGGGTGAGTGGTTAATAAGGTCATGGAATATCTTGTCAGGTGAGTTGGGGGTGGGTAAAAGCTACTCACTCGCCAGCAAAGGTTCGCTAGTGACCTGTAATCACTTCCTCATATAATATCTATACTAGTATTTAATGAAAACGTTTGGTATACTAGTTGGCAGTTAATTTAGTGAATTACCTAAATTGTACTTTATTGGATGGCCTGAAAAAATATATACATGACAATAACGGATAAAATTACAATTTCAGGATTAAGTACATTTCCCTCTCTTCTCTTTCTCTTCATGTCCTTCGCACTTCTCCCTTTATTTATCCTTTCTTCTTCTGCCACCTTCGCTCTTGATTTTCTTTGTCATATTTCCTTTCATTTTTTCCGGATACGTATTTTTTTCTTTATGATGAGAATATCACCGTAACTTTGAATGAGCCTGATTTTTTTTTTTCTGTACAGAATTTTGAGTGTGATGACAACAAAGAGACATTCGAACATTTGAAAGAAGAGAAGAAATTAATGGCATTGCTCTGATTCCTTAAGCAACTGATTCCAATGGTAGCCGATTGATGGATTTTCAATGGAATCCCGCCAGTGATTTTCTGTTAGTACAACAATACTAATTCCGATGTGGATATCTCAGGAGCAAGGGACACACCAAGTGATGATATAAATGCGAAAAGAGGTGTCCACCTATTATATAAAACAGAGTCAATATTAGTGCTTGGTGTAGTTGATGCTCCCTTCTCTTCACGTCTGCAATTTCTCGATCTAGTGGTTCGGATCAAGTCTTCTCCTTCTCTGTCTGTTTAGAGCGATGCAAAATGTCGTCGCTCGAAACTACATAATCTATGTGACTCGCTCTAAAGCTACGGCATGCAAACCCAAAAATCTTCAATGTATAAACTTCTTTACGTAGCATAAAAAAGGAGCTTATTGCTACTACAGGCGGATCCGTAATATTCATGGGATTACCAACGCTTAACTCTCTACTCTAGAGGAAGAGGCAGAGATAGACTCAGTCTAATTAAGCCTCAATACATATGACCAATTAACATTATTGAAAAAGAAATGGCTAAATTGGAACAAAGACAACTAAGCTAGCAACCACCTTTGCACTGGCAACAACAGCCCTCTCAACTTCCAAAAAAAAAAAACAAAGAAAAAAATAAAGAACATAATACAAGATTTTTATTAAAAGCCATAATCATGAAAGAACATACTTTTGGTTCCATCAGAAAATGGCTGGTGAAATACTATCAATGGCGTTGCCATTTTTTGGCTGGTGAAATATTATCAATAGCGCTACCATTTTTTCATGTTTATATAAACTTGTCTCCATATATAAACATGATTGCCAAAAACTCACCAAAAAGATTCAAACCTGAGCGTTTGGAATGTGCCTTACGTAAAACTAAACACTAATTAGGGTGGCCGCATTTCAGATGCATATGCACCGAATGGAAGGGGCATTATAAACAAGCAGCTTGTAGGCTCAACGATCGAGGAGGGTGGATAGAAATGTTCAAAAACTTCAAGAACTATTAAACTTGAATCAAAGAGAGCACAAGACTATCGATCAAGACCCAAGGACTAGAATGTAGCATATTAGCCTAATTCAATGTTGGGTTTGGTAGCTCCAGCACCAATCTAAAGTACAGGGAAGGACATCATTTACCTTAGCACTTTGTCCAATGTAAATACTGGACAGTGGAATTGGCTGCACCAACTGTCTAAGCGGCTGAAATGGGTTGTGCCTTGTGGCTGAGCAGGTCTAGCAGACTGCTTTGATAGCTAAATCCATTAGGAAAGATAGTTTAGCGCATCCATATTTTCCAAGAGATTGCTCAATTAAACAGCCGTAAATTTTTTTATTTTTTTTTTTACATATGAATCGATATTTTACTTTTCTGATATATAAATCAAATCGTTACCTATCTTTCGAGATTGCACGAGCACACGTATATGACTCCTACACCAACAAAACCAAATAACAACTGAGTACAAGCCAAAACTCCTGAACTTCTTCCGAGAGGAAACATTTACAATATACAGCTAACTTACTCAACTAGCAATATTGACTAGCCTAATAAATTCAATGGAGACTTTCATTCCCTATCATCTTCGTCAACGGGGTTACATTCATGTTATCTCCTAAAAGTGTGCATTTAACTTCGTTGAGGTAAATTGAAATGGCAATCAAGAATAGGATTCATGCGAGGAAAGGCAAAGAAGTTAGAAGATTGGTAGACTGCTAGACATTATAATTGGCTAAGTAAATAATCAAAATAAAGAAAAGGAATCTTAATAAATAAAATTTACGCCCTGGAAATATTTTACTGATAATACTCATGGTCCAGGGCCACAAACTTTGATCTAGCGCATGTGGGTATCCATTCTGCTTAGATTATTTGAAAGAATAGCTATTTGAAACACAAGTGTTCACTAAGTTTTCCCTATCCAAGCAAAGGCAAAACGATCTCCTCTTAACAGAATGAAAACACAGGCATTGTCAAATTAAGTAAAACATGACAATAGTTCACATCTTAAGAGAAAAATAGAGTTTAAGCTCAAGGTTCTCTTTCAACCAATAGATAAAACAGGATAATTTCATTCTATTCCATAAGTACTGAAAATGGGGTTTAGGGGATCGGTTTATGTTGTTCAGATCAATCAGAAGGTGCAAAAAATTGCTAGAACTGAATGCGCAAGTATGGAAAAACATCTCATAATTATTTAAGAAGAACGTCTGCTATGTTTCTGCAGAAGTATATACTCATTATGGAATCTTATGTGTCAAAATGTGAATTTTTTATGCTAAAAGAAAATATATAAACAAGCCATCTTTTGTAATTAAATTGATCTTTCGATCTGTTAGATCCGTTGTTCAAGGTTCTCCTGAAGCACTCAGTTTATATATTACTGCTCTGTGACATTTCAATCGAATACAAATATGTTAGCTCTAACACAGAAGGGTACAAAGCTGAATCAATCTTACTGAGCCGCCATTCTATCTTTACAGAAGCTGCTTACGATCATCAAGTGCTCTCATTTAATGTGTTCAAGAAGTATTATTTCAAAATTCATTTATGTATGAGTTCTCAACAGCAGAGAATTATCTAATACCAACTAACTGAAATCTAACTGTGGAGATCTATGACAAAAATCACACAAATTAGAATATAACTCAAAACAGCTCCAAGTTTATACAACACAACGGTGGGAGCTACAGAGTAAAACAGTTATCTACACAGGATTAGTTCTTTGAAATCCATCCCTTAATCCTCTTATACTGACCTTTTGTTTGTAAAAGAAGGTGACTCATATGTAGTCCTTTTGGTCACACCCATACTCATATAAATCCTCAAATGAAATCTCCTAACAGTAATCAGTTTATCAAACTATCATAAAGTCAAACATTAAATAAAATCCCAATCAACTGTAACAGCCATGCATCTTGTGAATGATTGACATTAATTTTATCTTTTTCTCACAATATTTCCTTCTTGGTTTGCTTTATGATTTTCAGGAGATAAGGAGCGTGGAATTCGCCAAACGAACTGGTTGGGTTTACATATCCCTTCCTAAGAATGATCCTCTATAAGGCCTCAGGTTATGCTTTCTCGGCCTCCAGTTAGTCTTAACTAATATCTGCAAGAAGCACGACTACAGTTGGTGCTCAAACTGCAAAAAAAAAAAATGTAATACAATTCATCATAAGTGTAGTGGTTTTGAGTGTGCAGATGGAGCAACACTTAAATGGGAAGAAGTTGCCCTGCCAAAGGTCAACAGAGTTTTAGTGAATAGAAGTATAAGATTCGGAATTGACATAGAGAATATTCAGACTCCTTTTCGGCAGCCTTTTTGATAAAACACGTAACTAAAGGCATATCTTTCAAGACTCCAAAACTTCTAAAAGCATGTTAGTGGAATTAGAGAAAAAAGGAGGAAAAACGTATATTTCCATGATGCTTGGCTGCTTCTGCAGCTGAAAAAGCATGCTCGGTTTCACATTCTCTATTAACATTGTATTGGCACAATGTGAGTGTTGACGATGAAGTGGAGACCTTGGAACATATCTTCTTTCGCAGTGCAGCCACACAAGCAGCATGGAGAAGTGTGGATGCAAAACTGGGATTGACAAACAAGCATGAATCATCTGTTTTGAGGTTGATATGTAATTAGTTGGGTTCTGTTTAGCTGCAGTTATTGGTTTAGTGTTGGCGGCGTCTGTATATATTTTTCAGTATTAAACTATATATTAAAATAGACCGCTTAATCCATGGAGAGAGGGGGAAAAAAAATGGCACCTATAAGGAGTGAACATGAAAGAAGCTTGCACATCCGAAATACTTATGGCTAAAGCAAAACAGAAGGTACTTTATGATTCCTAGTTTCTGGCTGCAGTCCAGTAATAGGCATTCAATAAAAAGGTAGAAGAAGTAATTGGCAAGTAATATACTCTTAAGTGAAATGTAGATGGAAAATATATGCACTCATGAAGTATTTGTTGGGTATCCCTCCAATTTGGAGGAAGTTGGGCTCAAATTGTATTGGGCTTTTATCGGGCTTTAATAGGCCCAAGAACCCATTTTTGTTAGGGTTTATTCTTCAGCAAATCAGCTGAGGTATAAAAGCAGCAGCAGACTGCAGTAGCAGCAGAGGGTAGACAGCAGCGGCAGAGGAGCTGCAAGCAGCAAAACAGCACAAAGAACAAAGGAAGAGCAGAGCCGAATTCTGCTCAACAGGGGCAGCGCGCAGCTGGAGATCAAACCTCGATCGGGACATCAAACGAACTCCGATTGGGACGAAATTTTGACAGCAGCTTCACAACACGTGGGGCTAACTTCTGAACGGTCAGAATTTCTATTCGAGCTCTGTAGGTTCTGTTTCAGCTGATTTTGTGAACCACCCGGTGTGGGTGACGAATTTAGTATTTGGGTGATCCAAGAGAGTGTTTCTCTTGAGTTTGGTGATCCAAGGGTTTACCCTTGATGAAAGACATTGTATAATCTTCATAGTGGATCGTTGATTCGGAGTTGGTCCCGTGGTTTTTCCCCACATTGGGGTTTTCCACGTAAAATTCTTGGTGTTGTTTTACTTTACTGCTTGTTGGTTGATTTGATTAGTTCCTATCTCGATTACACCAGTAGGGGAGGAAGATTAATTGCTGCGTTATTGTTTGGTTGAGTACATCCCTAACCCCAACAAGTGGTATCAGAGCTTCGGGTTAGAGAAGTTTGAGTTTTTTTTCGGTGTTTTCGAGATGGAGGAGTCTACAGGATCCATGTTCAAGTTGAATGCAACCAACTACTCTATATGGAAGTCTCGGATGGAGGATCTTCTATTTTGCAGGGATTTGTACGATCCCATTGAAGGGGATTCCGCGAAACCCAAAGATAAGGATGACAAGGCTTGGGAACGCACAAATCGGAAGACTATTGGTTTGATTCGGCAGTGGATAGACAATAGTATTTATCATCATGTTGCTCAGGAGACAAATGCAAAAGCTTTGTGGGATAAATTGACAAATCTCTATGCGAGGAAGACACCGCAAAATAAAGCATTCCTCGTGAAGAAGCTGGTTCATCTTCGTTTTCAGGATGGAGGTGATATGGCTGCGCACATGAGTAATTTCCAGGATATTATTAACCAGTTGACGAACCTGGAGATAATATTACCCGATGAGTTGCAGGCTTGTCTACTTTTAGGGACTCTACCGGATAATTGGGACACACTTGTGGTTGCATTAAGCAATTCTGCGCCAAACGGAAAGCTATCGTTGGCTACGGTGACAGACAGTTTATTTAATGAGGAGACTAGAAGGAAAGGCACGGGAATTTCCATTCAGTCTGAAGCTTTGGTTACTGAACAACGGGGGAGAAGTCAAAGCAGAAATTTCTCTTCCAAGCATAGTAACTCACGTGGCAAATCGAGGGGCAGATCAAAGTCGAAGACGAGGAAAGTGGTCACTTGCTATCACTGTGGAAAAGAGGGACACTACAAAAGGGAGTGTAGAGCTCTGAAGAAAAATCAGAATGGCAACGGTGAGAGCAAGAAGGAAGAAGGCACTACAGCAGTGGCATGTGATGGAGAGACCTACATCATTTGTGATGAAGCTTATGTGAATTTCACATGTCAGGACTCTACCTGGGTTGCAGATACAGGTGCCTCGTTTCATGTCACTCCTCATCGGGATTTCTTTTCATCTTACACTACCGGGGACTATGGTTATGTGAGAATGGGGAATGGACAATCATGCAAGATTGTCGGTATTGGTGATGTCTGTCTAGAGACCGAGCTTGGCTGCAAGTTGTTTTTGAAGAAGGTGAGGCATGTTCCAGAAATTCGCCTTAACCTAATCTCGACGGGTCAACTTGATGATGAAGGCTACAGTAATGAATTCAGCAATGGGAGATGGAAGCTCTCCAAGGGTTCGTTGATTGTGGCACGGGGTCAGAAGACCGACACTCTCTACAGGCTGCGTGCCAGACACAATTCCGGTCAAATTAATGTTGTTGAGGATTATCCTATCGAGCTATGGCATAGGAGACTTGGGCATATCAGTGAGAAAGGTATTCAAATTCTTGCTAGAAAGCAGTCTTTGCCCATTAAAGGTATGCACTTGAGCACCTGTGATCACTGTTTAGCTGGTAAGCAGAGGAGAGTTTCTTTTGTTAGAAGTCGTCCCTCTAGATGCCATCATATACTTGATCTTGTGCATACAGATGTTTGTTTTATGTCGGATAGATCTCTTGGTGGTGCTCTCTATTTTGTGACATTTATAGATGATCACACCAGGAAAGTTTGGGCTTACCCTATGAGAACTAAAGATCAGGTGACTGAGATTTTCAAGAACTTCCATGTAGCAGTGGAAAGAGAAACAGGCATGAAGCTGAAATGTGTCAGAGCTGATAATGGTGGTGAGTATAGAGGTCCTTTCGAGAACTATTGCAGGACTCACGGTATCAAACTTGAGAAGACGGTACCGAAGACACCACAACAGAACGGGCTTGCAGAGAGGATGAACCGCACAATTGTTGAGAGAGTTCGTTGTATGCTTTCTCAAGCGAAACTGTCTAAGCCTTTCTGGGGCGAGGCAATGAGGTCAGCGGTTGATCTTATTAATCTTACACCGTCAGTTGCACTTGATGGAGATGTACCCCAGCAGGTGTGGACCGGCAAGAAAGTATCATACAAGCATCTCAGAGTATTCGGGTGCAGGGCATCTGTTCACATTCCTCGAGATGAAAGATCAAAACTTGATGCCAAGGCAAAACAATGCATCTTCTTGGGTTATGCACATGAAGAGTTCGGGTACAGGCTTTGGGACCCTGATAGCAAGAAGATCATCAGGAGCAGGGATGTTGTCTTCTTTGAGGACCAGACAATCGAGGATTTGCAAAAGTTAGAGAAGGCCAGTGTAGGCAATCCTCACGAGATCTCTATTCCTGTACCGGTTGATGTAGAGCATCCAATGGAAGAGGTACCTGGTGAGTATGAAGAAACCACGACTGGGGGTGAGATTCCTCAGGTAGATGATGATGTGACTACGGATGATACAGGCTCGCAGTTACAGTTAGAGCCTGCAGATCTACCTAGACAATCTGATAGAATAAGACGATCATCTACAAGATATCCGCCTCATGAATATGTGCTACTGACTGACGGGGGAGAACCTGAGTGCTATGATGAAGCTGTGGCACATGAGTACAAGGAGCACTGGTTGAAGGCGATGAATGAGGAGATGAACTCCTTGTCTGAAAATCACACGTATGACCTAGTGAAGCTACCGCAAGGTAAGAGAGCATTGAAGAACAAATGGGTCTACAGGTTGAAGACAGAGAACTCGCGACCTCGATACAAAGCTCGACTGGTAGTGAAAGGTTTCAACCAGAAGAAAGGAGTTGACTTCGAGGAGATCTTCTCGCCCGTTGTCAAGATGTCATCGATCCGAGTTGTTCTCGCACTGGCAGCTAGTCTGAACTTGGAGATCGAGCAGCTCGATGTAAAAACAGCTTTCCTACATGGTGATTTGGAGGAAGAAATATATATGGAGCAGCCTGAAGGATTCCGAGTTAAAGGTAAGGAGCATTTGGTGTGCAGGCTGAGGAAGAGCTTGTATGGGCTTAAGCAAGCACCTCGGCAGTGGTATAAAAAGTTTGACTCTTTCATGTTGAGCCATGGCTACACACGGACAACTTCAGATCATTGTGTGTTCGTGAAACAATTCTCGAATGGTGATTTTATCATTTTACTGTTATATGTGGATGATATGCTACTTGTTGGTCATGATATGAGCAAGATTACAGAGTTGAAGAAGGAGCTCAACAAGTCCTTTGCCATGAAGGATTTGGGACCGGCAAAGCAGATCCTTGGGATGCATATTTCTCGTGACAGATCAAGTGGAAAACTTTGGCTTTCTCAAGAGAAGTACATCGAGAAGATTTTGGATCGGTTCAACATGGGTAATGCTAAACCAGTTTCATCACCACTTGCTTCTCATTTCAAACTTAGCTCGAAGCAATGTCCTACAAGTGAGAAGGAGAAAGAAGAGATGAAGAAAGTTCCTTACTCATCAGCTGTAGGAAGTTTGATGTATGCCATGGTCTGTACAAGACCAGATATCGCTCATTCTGTTGGTGTGGTTAGTCGTTTTCTCTCCAATCCGGGGAAAGAGCATTGGAATGCAGTTAAGTGGATTCTGAGGTATCTCAGAGGAACATCCAAGGTGTGTTTACACTTTGGCACTGGTAAGCCGGAGTTAGTGGGCTACACGGATGCAGATATGGCAGGAGATATCGATTCCCGGAAATCCACTTCGGGATACTTGATGACTTTTGCAGGGGGAGCTATCTCATGGCAATCAAGGCTTCAAAAGTGCATCGCTTTGTCTACAACGGAAGCCGAATACATTGCGGTGACCGAAGGTTGCAAGGAGATGTTGTGGTTGCAAAAGTTTTTGCAGGAGTTGAGCTTGAAGCAAGAAAGGTATGTTCTACACTGTGATAGTCAAAGCGCAATTCATCTTTGCAAGAATCCCACTTTCCATTCGAGGTCGAAGCATATCGATATCAAGCTTCATTGGATTAGAGATGTGTTGGAGTCCAAGCTGGTGAAGCTAGACAAAGTGCACACCGATGAGAATGGAGCTGATATGATGACAAAACCTCTCGCTAGGAGAAACTTCATGTTTGCCGAAGTATAGCCGGTATGCTTGAAGCCTCCAAATAGTCGGGAGGGGGAGTTTGTTGGGTATCCCTCCAATTTGGAGGAAGTTGGGCTCAAATTGTATTGGGCTTTTATCGGGCTTTAATAGGCCCAAGAACCCATTTTTGTTAGGGTTTATTCTTCAGCAAATCAGCTGAGGTATAAAAGCAGCAGCAGACTGCAGTAGCAGCAGAGGGTAGACAGCAGCGGCAGAGGAGCTGCAAGCAGCAAAACAGCACAAAGAACAAAGGAAGAGCAGAGCCGAATTCTGCTCAACAGGGGCAGCGCGCAGCTGAAGATCAAACCTCGATCGGGACATCAAACGAACTCCGATTGGGACGAAATTTTGACAGCAGCTTCACAACACGTGGGGCTAACTTCTGAACGGTCAGAATTTCTATTCGAGCTCTGTAGGTGCTGTTTCAGCTGATTTTGTGAACCACCCGGTGTGGGTGACGAATTTAGTATTTGGGTGATCCAAGAGAGTGTTTCTCTTGAGTTTGGTGATCCAAGGGTTTACCCTTGATGAAAGACATTGTATAATCTTCATAGTGGATCGTTGATTCGGAGTTGGTCCCGTGGTTTTTCCCCACATTGGGGTTTTCCACGTAAAATTCTTGGTGTTGTTTTACTTTACTGCTTGTTGGTTGATTTGATTAGTTCCTATCTCGATTACACCAGTAGGGGAGGAAGATTAATTGCTGCGTTATTGTTTGGTTGAGTACATCCCTAACCCCAACAGTATTGGCTCGGTCAGAGAACTGCAAAAGCAGTGAAGTCATATATGAGAAAAGCAAAAGAAAATGAAGGTGTTCAGTCTGTGAAAGTAGATCCAGTAAGTACCAAGAAGGAATAAAACTGTTGGGGGTAAGTAATGGTACTAAAAGGAAGCTAAAATGTGCAATTGCGCATACCTTCGGCAGTGCAAGGTGGTTGTTGGGGGTCATAGAAGGCATAGATGCTCATGCTCGTGTTTCGGCTTTCAATCGCAGCCTTGGCCCGTGCCCCTTTTTGTTGCACGGTTAAAATTGCATAGCGGACTCTATCACAAGAGCGTCAGGATTTAGAGCAATCTGGTGTGAACGGCCAAAGAAAAGAAAGGATGTCGGTCATGCTAATTGCTAAATATACGATAGAAATAGAAGGTGCAGACAGAAAAAATAAAGAATGGCATTTAATTGCCTATGAGCTAGTGGAACTTCCAACGAGCAAAAAGATTTTAAAAACTTCTTGCCTACTTAACAAGAATAAAGCATGTGGTTTATGCTTTTGAGGTGATCTCTAACTCCCGAGGCATAATATGTTTCATATAATTTCAGAGGAAGCTGGTAGCAAAGCCTCATAGCAGTAATCACTTGGGCAAATGCAAAGTGAGAGAATAGCGATCAGATGCTAACAAGAGAAAATTAAACATCTATGGATACTCAATAATTGCACGACTGCACAGGCAAATGAAAAGAGGCAAAACTGGTGGCAAAGGAAACCTCTCACAGGAACTATTTTGTTCGAAATGGCCGAATGCTATCGAAAGTGTAACTTCATTGGCTGGTTCTACGTTGCATGCAACATAAATTAGGAAATGCAAATAGACAGTCTCCCAATCAAAGTTCATTACTTCACCAAAGTTTGAAATAGTTCTCGAGTTTCATTAAGCAACACAAGAAGAAATGTCAATTTCAATGCGTTGTCAGCCTCGAGACGAATAGGATAGCACTATCTATCTTAACAATTCAAATTGGTCAGTGTTATAAGTCATAGCGTCCCCTTTGCTATCACGTCAGAGTTAAGCACAAAAAATTTCATAATTTGGCCAACTAAAAACACAAAATCACCCTCATAAAGCACTTTGTTCCAAATGTTGAATTCTATCGTGGAATTTTAACTTCATTGGTTGGTTCTACAATTCAGACAAGATTCATAAGGAAATGCAAATAAACAGTCTGCCAAGTAAAATTCATTACTTCGTTTCAATTGAAAATATTTTCAAAAGAGGTTACTGATTTTCATTGAGCAGCAGAAGAAATATCGATTTCAAGGCGTTATCAGCCTTAAGATGAACAAGATAGTACTATCAAGCCCAACTGTCCGGATTGGTTTGTGCCATAACTCATAGCATACCTTGCAATCAAAGCATAATTTGGCCAACTAAAAAACCAAAATCACCCACACTGGCACAAGAGATGAAACGTTTACAGAAATTATTTTGTTCCAATTGATCAAATCCTATGGTGGAAGTGTAACTTCATTGCGTGGTTCTATACTGCAACCAACATAAATTGCGATATGCAAACAGACAGCCTGCCTATAAAAATCCATTACTTCACCTCAGTTTGAAAGAACTTCCTGATATGCTTCTCGATTTTCATTAAGCAGCACGAGAAGAAATGTTGACCCCAATGAGTTATCAGCCTCCGGTCGAACCGGACAATTCTCTCTCGACCAGACTTAAACCGATTATCAGAGGATCATAGAAGACTATGGCTCACCAGTAGACCAAAGGCGAGATGGTCAAATAGGACAATTCCACCAATTCATGATATCAAATTTAATTTGGTCTTTAGTGCAGAATATCTTTTGCTATCACCCCAGAGCGAAGCATAATAAAGTTTCATAATTTGGCTGACCAAAAACACAAAAATCACTCCACAAGAGATGAAAGTTCTTTTTTTTTTCACATAACGGGAACTTGCCGTCCTCTGAGAAGCCGAGGTTCCCTTCCGGGCGGCTGGCCAGAAGGAAGCATTGTTTTCATGACAGAGCCTGAACTGGTTGGGTCTTCATCTACCCTTTAACATGGCCAACTGCTAAATACACACATAACAAAAATCACTCATAGATAATTTTACATAAAATAAAATTAAAGGGTAGTTTTGAAATTCAAAAGGCGAGAGATAGCAGAGTGAGTTTTACACTTTTATATATTATATTGTATAGATACATTGTATAGATAATATATTTTCTTTTTTGTTGATCACTTTTAATATTATCTCGATTAGTTTATCGGCCGCGCGTCCCCCCGGGTGCAAACTCTAATATAATATGATATGATGAATGGGAAGAGAGCATACTATATATACATTTATATACATGGAAGATTTTGTGGATCTGGATCTGGCATTGGATCAATGAATGCTTAATTGGGCCTTGGTATTGGAGAATTTGACTGGGTTGAACTTGGACTTGGATCTGGCATTGGATCAACCAAAGCAGATGCATATATGCAAATGAAATGGATCCAATAAGAGACAGAAGATCCAACAACATACGATGTTATTATTATTATTATTGTGAAATTGAGCTGAAAGGCACAGACAGTGAGAGACACAAACAGGGAGGGAGGGAGGGAGGGAGGGAGGGAGAGCAAATATCGGCGGGAGTGGTGAAACGTGTCCAGTGGTGATTGGCAGATCCGATGCATTTGCCCCAGTTCCTCATCCTCCCCCGCCTCCTCTCCGGTCGACTCCATCGTCCAAGCCTTGCTTCACTTTCACTGCCTACAGTAGTACGGCTACTGACAGCGAGAGAGAGAGAGAGAGAGAGAGAGAGAGGGAGGAGAGGAGAAGTTGCCACCAATAAAGGACTTGCCTCCTCTCTCCCCCTATCTGTCCATTTTTGGAAGCTGAGAGAACTCCACTCCACTCCAATAATAGTAATAGGTTGCAATTTTGCTCTCTGTTACGGACGGACTGCGGCAACCAACTGATAACTCAACTCGGTATCAGCACATCACGACGACGACGACGACGACGACGATGAGCTATCATCAGTAGTAGTAGCAGTATTAGTCTGCCTTGCTCTGCAACAAATTTCAAAGGTAAAAGGAAGAAGATATGGCGGAATCTCTACTGGTTTCCAACTCGGCGTCCTTTTCGTACTGTGGCAGCGGAAGCGTCGTTAAGGAAAAGAAGAGGATGTTGACGGCTAGTGTTGGATTTGGAATTGGAATTATATCAACAAATCTTCCATACTCAATACGGAGGAGGACGACGACGATGACGATGAGGATGGGGATGAGGAGGCCCACCACCACCGCTTCCAGTTGTTCCCTCGACATTGATAATTTGCCCCCTTTGGCCTTGGCCTTGCCCACCATCTTCCTTCTTCTTTAACTCCTCCCACCAGTCTCCATCACCGATGGCATTGCCAACGACAACGGGGTCCCTCTTCTTCTCGAGCTCTCCACTCCTCCGACCACCTCCCTCCTCATTCCCAGGTACACCATACATACCAACCCACCCGATTGAATTTGAATTTGAACTTGAACTTGAACTTGAACTTGAACTTGAAATTGAAATTGAAATTGAAATTGAAATTGAATTGATTGATTGATTGATTGCCCTTATAATCTTCTCTTCTGATGATGATGCGGGGATGGGTGGGATTTTATTTGACAGGGATTACCCAAGAAGGACTTGGAACAATGGGACTCTATCACGGCAAAGTTCTCTGCTGCTGCAAATATACCATTCTTGCTACTCCAGCTCCCTCAGATCATCCTCAATGCCCGAAATCTCTTGTCCGGAAATAAGTCTGCCCTCCTCGCCATCCCTTGGCTGGTAGCTTTTCTTGATCTCAAACTGTTCATTCTTTTGTTTTGGTGGACAACCGACTACAGTCCAATGTTGTTAGCCTTTTAATTTGTATAGCCTGTAGCCTGAATTGAAAAACCTGCTTAATTAAAGAGCTACTAGATGATAGGTGGAAAAGCAGGCACCTTTCTGATGTGGTGATACCTTTTAACCTTTTTCCATTCCCATCACGAGCCGAACCGTGACCATGGTTTTTTTCAGTTTCTTAATCCTAACTAATGTTTGCAGGGTATGCTGACAGGCTTGCTCGGGAACCTGTCACTGCTATCTTACTTTGCCAAGAAGAGGGAGAAGGAGGCAATGCTGGTTCAGACACTGGGAGTCATATCCACGTTTGTCGTGATATGTCAGCTCGCAGCTGCTGAGGCCATGCCTCTTCCCCACTTCCTGGCAACTTCGGCAGTGGTGGCCATCGGTCTCACCTTGAATTTCATGAACTATTTTGGCATTCTCAGTGCCCCTATTTGGCGCCGCTGGGAAGACTTCATCACCATTGGCGGACTTTCCGTTCTTCCTCAAGTGAATCTTCTATCTTTCCACGCTCCTCTCTTGTCCTCCTCTTCTTTCCATGCCCGTGCACACGCACAAACGGACACAAACGCAAACACGCATTGATAATATAAATTGTTGATTAACCCACCCTACACCTACTGAATACAATACAGGTCATGTGGTCTACATTCGTGCCCTACCTTCCAAATAGTATTTTGCCCGGGATTGCAGCATTTGTCGTTGCTGTGGCAGCAGTTCTCATGGTAAGCTTCACTCCCCATCAGCTTGTCTTTTCAGATAATAATCAACCTTAGAATCAAAATGATAGAGAAGTTAATATGTGCAAGCTATACTATATGTGTATAAGCTTTTTCCTTTTTCATTTCTCCGTCCCCTACCTTTCAGGAAAGACCTCACTAAATAACTCCAGTTTTTTCTACTCTTATTAGCATCAAATGAAGTTGTTCTAGTTATGTCGCACCTTATAAAAAAAATCCTTGTTATCTCTACCCGAGAACCATTGTGCATTTGAGGATCCAGTTTTGAGAAACTGCTTTTCCCCAGTTTGCCACAAATATCCTAATTGTTGTTTCCTGCTGGAGATCTGCCTTTGTAGTGCAGCCGAGAAACAAAACTGCTTCTTTCTCAAGGATGGTAAAGAAAAACTTGTTGATAGAGAAAGCAAGAAATAGCTCTTTAATTGGTCGATGGTTGCTCTACTGTAAAAGCTAACATGGTGCAATTCCTGGCCCCTTGGTTGCATCCCTTAGTCAATTTCTTTGGCTGGTTTGGAACAATCAATCTTTTCAATACACAGCTACTCCCATCTGTATATCGTTCAGTGAATGGTTTAGAATGCTGATTACCATGCTGCCCTTCTGTTAGATTCAATCAAGCTTGTCATCCCTCGGGCTTTTTTCTTCTCTTTCCTCTCTTTTGTATACGTTTTATAAATCCTTCTGCATTAGGATGTGCACCCTTTTGCTGGTTTTACTAATAAAATGTTAATCTTTATCCATTAATTAATAAAAAGTGGCCAAAAAATATTTAATTAAAAAAAAAAAAGAAACTGTATTTGCTGTCCTGATATAAGTATGCTGCTTGGGCTAGAGGACGGATAGGTAAACAAAGATCCTGTTAGACTAAAGTCTGCTTCCTTGCATCAACTTATTTTGATACTTTTAACTAATTCTACCATAGTCTGGTGGGTGACCTATGCTAGTGTGAATCAGTTTCCTCAATACGGAACTATTGAACTGTTAGTGCACAATAAGATGAAGCTCTTGATTTTAATGCAAATCAGTAGGGTTTAGGCCAAGAACATCGCCCTTTTCTTTCACTAATCGTACTCCTTTTCTCTCCTTTGGTTTTTGATTCAATGAACTGGGCGCTAGTCAAGCTCAGTAGGAGATGCTATATGTTGGTGAACTTCATGCTGTGATGGGCTCTTTTATTCAGGAACGAATGGGAAAACTCTCAGAAAAAGGTGTCAGATTTGTGAGATCGATATCTGGTTGGACAGCTACTCTTCTCTTCATGTGGATGCCAGTCTCCCAGATGGTGAACTGAAATTCTGTGGCTCTCTTGGAAATTTTGCAAATACCGTTGATTAATTCTATCTGAGTTTTTATTAACAAAGGTTGGTGTAATTCGCAGTGGACTAATTTCCTGCATCCTGAGAACATTAAAGGCTTGTCTGCTTCCACAATGTTGCTTGCTATGATTGGCAACGGGCTCATGATCCCACGTGCACTCTTCATCCGTGATTTCATGTGGTAAAACTCTGCTCTGTTTTCATGGGCCATTTTATTAAGCCATTTGAATTTCATGGTCACTGTTTTGTCAGTACTTTCTCCAAACCACTATACATTCACTTTTTATAATCTCAAGTTCCTTTGGAGACTTGACAGAGGAAGAATTCCTCATACATAAACCTTTTGCCAACACTCTAGCAAGTGATCTTCGTTTGGACCATCGTGTGGGTTTGAATGGAGAAGTAAAATGCCGGGTTATGTTTTGCAGGTTCACTGGTTCTGCATGGGCTGCATTCTTGTATGGATATGCAAACATTCTATGCCTGTATTGGTAATCTATCTATCTATCTATCTATCTATCTATAATGACTTTGTCACTCTTGGTTTCTTTGAGGTGGTTCTGTTCCACATATGTGAGTAGACTGACAGTTGACTGAAGAGTTTGTTCTTTTCTTCCCAGTTTCAACTGTATCAGCAGGGAATTCTTCTTAGCAGCAACAGGTGGCCTGCTTTCTTGGATAGGTGAGTACACATATATTATTAGTATACATGTTCCTTGAAATAAGTTAGGCTGCCACTCTTATATAAGCTCAACCATGGAGGACAATGTTTGCCTTATAGGGATGGCTTTCTGGAGAGACAGCGTAGCTTACGGACACTTCTCTCCTCTGAGATCCTTAAAAGAACTTATTTTTGGACGACCTGGATTGGCTGATCGATAGACAGGAGAAGGAAAATGAAGGCTGACGAAAGCATAGAAGCATCCTTGTCTCATAAAGGAAAATAGAGGTTGGAGGAAGCAGAGAAATAAATTGAGATGCGGAAAGGAATAAAAGATGGAAAGGGCTTCTTCAAGGGGACCTGGTTTCATTATCTCTGAGTCATACATATGTAGTGTTTCAGCTGATTGTATAATAGTGGAGTACATACTAAGTTAACGAAACAATATATTGCAGGCAGATAAGGTGAAGGCAGTTTGTTCTCTGTTTTGTGGCCCCAAAGGTTTTATTGTTGTTTGATCTGTCTGAAGTTTGCACTGGTCGACGGACACACCCGCACCATTTGCCAAGAATAGAAACTGTGCCACTTTTTGCTGCAAATTTATGGCAGGAACACAATGACCGTTGAGTTTGTGCTTCAGAAACAATGGCAAAGGTCCCTTGCATGATTGAGTTGAGGTAATCATCCTCCGTGCGAGATCATAAAAGCTCAACATGGACCGGTCTGTCTTCAAGGATCTCCGGCTAATGCCTTATAAGAGAAGAACACAACAGTTCATCGGCAATCTCAAATGAGGTTTTGATAATTAATCTTGTTGAATATTGTCAACAATCAGCATGTTTTGTTCCACCAAAAACTGTCTGAACAACTTTCAAGATGATGGTATGTACTTCTGCGAGGCATGTTTGTTAATTTCTGGCCCTACAAATTTGAACTTAACAAACTCGATAAAAGTGGCTGTCTGTCATTCACTGCTTAATTTTGAGCCTATATGAACACATTCAAATGGTTCTCGGTTGTTCGTGTCCCTATTACAGAAACAGATAGTATAGTATGGTATAGTCATGACTATCTCTATTAGCAGCATAAAAGAATCAACAGAAGTTGCAGAAACCTCTCGATAAAGGCAGATCAGATTTATAACATATATATCCAAAAATAAATCAAAACTGCAGGTCATGCAGCACAAACTGGCATTTGACATTTTCTTTTTGGGTTACGAGAGTTTAGTACAATGAAATAGAAAGCCTAATGACTAATAAAGGGGTACGGGTAATACCAACAATTATCGAACCTCAAACTTCTTAGTTACCAGGCGATGGCTCACGCTACTGCGCAATACCCCACTTTGGATGGCATATGACATTCAGTTGAGGTTCCATGATGGTCGACAGAAGTTACTTGGGCATGTTGTAGGTGTGATTTGCTCTTTCCTTCTCTTGCCATTCTCAAATTTCAACATGTACCTCAAATACTTCACTTTGCCTTGGATCTGAACCCAGAATATTACTTACCCAGTCAATATATATGCCACCTGCAAGTCTACATAAGGAGGAGTCATGGCGTTTCAGTTTCTTCAAGTCAACAGTTGGTAATTAGTTTCTTCATCATGTATGTGGCAAATGTTTGAATTATTTTATCTCCTTATATTCATCAATTCATCGAACGCGTTCCCAAAATATCATCCTCACAAAGAAAATCAAAATATTAACAGACTAACAATATATATATGTCATCTTTCGCTAGATAAAGTAATATAGACCAAAATCTAGAATTCCTTTATTCACCAAAAAAAAAAAAGTAAGATAGACCAAGACAAGAGGTTAATTAGTCAAACGTGAATCTGCTCTAGCTGGACACTCTGAGCCCTTAGAGGAACGTAATCTCCACGGTAGACCTCCAGGTGGTCCGCCAGGGATGCCTTGTCGATGTTCTCATGGTGGAACGACTTGCACACGAAGTAGAGCACAGTCTGCACAACAAGCCCGAGTAGCACGACCCCGAGGAGGAGCACCACGCAGACGAGCCCGATCAAGATCCTGTTCACAAGCCCTGGCACTAGGTCGATAACCACGAGGAACTCGAACACCGCCTGCACCACCATGAAGAGCACGACGAGGCCGGCGAAGCAGCCAACAGAGATTCCCATCTTGCCCTTTATCAGGGCCTTGCTCTTCACCACTGATTTTCTTCCATAGACGTCCTCTAGTACGGAGACCACGCTTGCCAACTGCCATATCATCGCCATGTAGACGAATCCAACGACGTACAATATGAAGAGACCGATGACAACAGCAATCCCGTATGAGTAGACTCCGATGAAGATGATACATACTAGAAGGAGCCCACCGAAGAAAACATTGTAGACGAAGAAAACTGCGAAGATCCATAAGAACGTGATCACGAGTCTCTTCCAAACCCTCGGCACCACGGATAAGACATTCCTAAAGGTGACATGTTTGCCAGTGTAGATGCAGGCGATGGTGTAGACCACCGCGGAGGTCGAGAGGAGGGAGAGGACGAGGACGAAGGTGAAGTAGACGGCTTTGAAGAGGCCAAGGAAGAGCCAAGTGGAGTTGATCGAGCGGGAGAGTTTGGAGTATTCTTCAGAATCCTTGTAGGTGTCGATGCGGGTGAACGAATCACGGAGGATGCGGTAGGAGAGGGTCTGAGAGACCCATGAGTGGGCTAGGAAGATGAAAGAGAGGGGAAGGATCAGGAAAAGTGAGATTTGGGCGAAGAGCTTCTTCCATGAGGAGATGATCTTGAAGGACTCCTTGTATATCCCGGCGAACCCGAGAAACTGCATCTCGTCTTGCTCTCTGTCCATTGCTGCTGCTTCTTCTTCTTCCTCTTCTTCCTCCTCAGAGTGCCATTGCCCTGTTTTCAACATGGTTACATATATACAGAGAAAGAGCAAGTGGACTTACTCGAAGTTGAAGCCATATGGAATTGCCCTTGTTCTTCGAGAAAACTACGTTCTAACC
The DNA here is from genome assembly GCF_007655135.1 of Punica granatum. NCBI lineage: Eukaryota > Viridiplantae > Streptophyta > Magnoliopsida > Myrtales > Lythraceae > Punica > Punica granatum. The sequence continues at coordinate 687,634 of NC_045132.1, forward strand.
GATTGATAATATATACAGCACTCAAATCAATCTACCGAAAAAGAAAATATAGTCAAACCCAGTTTGCTATTTTTTATTCGGTTACAGGAAGGCATATGAAATCATATGACACGGAAAATCCCACCTAAGACGAAGAGAGAAAGAGGATGAGGAATTGGAGGTAGTTGACATTTTTAATGTAATGACTATTATTCGTCAAATTAAAAAAAAATTAAAAACTATATTTTCCACTAGGTATCGAACTTGCGACTTCTAAATCCAGAGGCGATAGTGAACACCACTACGCTATACCCTTTTATAATTACAAAAAAAACTTTATTTTTGGAAAGGCTACAAAGTACAGAAACTCTCAGCATGTTGGTGGGAACCGATTTGTTTCGGGAGGCTTGACCTGGTCACGAAGTGTTTCATGTGAGTTTTAAATCCCTGCGCTGCAAGTAAATTCATCCGTTAAGAGCTTAATTTGCCGTTAAATTATGTTCTCATGATTACAAAATATACTTTTAATTTCATGAAAAAATAAACGCGAAATTTGAAGACCAAAATTTATGGTCATTTTTTTCCATAAAAGATATTTTGGTTTTTATTTTTGTGGAAACTGATGAAAAATATAAGGATCAGAAGAGTACCCATAAGAGCAAGTAAAAGAACTTAATTAGGTTACATAATAAAAAAATTTAATTAAATGAGAATTTAAAAATTAGTTATAAATTAGTCTACCAAAAAAGATAATTATAAACCAATTATAAGAAAAAGCTAGTAGACTTCGACCCTGCTGCTTCATCGAAGAGCATGGAAAAAGGAAAGATGGGGTCTAATGTACTTAATTACTAGCAAAGCACGGGCGTCTGCATATTCTAATTTTCGGTTAATCCTTTGTAGATTAAATTTATCAAAATTAATTTATTAAATTTTATAAATACAGTTTAAATGTATTCAGAGAAAAGGCAATTGTAAAATACAGAAGTTCAAAATGAGATGACATGAAATTATATACTCATGAAAAGATAATTTAGGTCTTACCATTATTTGGATAGAGATTGAAAAATTACATTATTAAATCACCTTATCTTATATTAATAAATTAATTTTATTTTAAATTTAATAACTTCGTTAATCTTTTATCGGACAACATCTTTAGGATTATTTTTTGAAGAAAAATAATTTTATTCTACATTTAATAATTTCATTGTCCTTGACAAATTTATGGGACTAACATCTTTGGAATTTTGATTTTCAATATTTATTGGATATATATATATATATATATATATTCTCTTGCTTTCTACACAACAAAATTCTTTTTAAATGTATCCAACAACTATTGAAAATCAAAATTTCTAAAAATATTAGTTCCATGAATTTGCCAAGATTATTAAATGTAAAATAAAATAAACTCTTTAAAATTAGAATCCCTAAAGTAGACAACCTAAATTCAATATCGCAGGGAACATGAAGACACAATTAACCATGAATTAAGAATTTACTCAAAACACCTGCGTGGAAATTCCTCATCACATGAATGAGAAGTTCCTCTCAATTATATATATATATATATATATGTATGTATGTGTAGAATCCCTGCCTGCATAGGTGCTCTTGTAGGAAGTATAAGTCCGATTTATCCAAAGTGGTCATTCCTATACCATGCTACCTCAATTGAAAGCCTTTAATAGCTGAAAGCCTGAAAATTCTCCCCTTCAATATTTCTTTCTCCACCGTAATCCAAAATATTGGAAAATTTTCTCTAGCGTAAACGGAATTAGTGAAATATATTAGAAAAGCCAATGGAAATTCTTTTTTGTTCAAAGGGCTTGTCGGGATGTGGCCGAAAAGAAGGAGAAAAAAAAGTGGACATTTATTAATAGGTTGACTTATGTACAAGGGATTTGAATAATCGATCAAGCACTGGCTGCGAAAGTTTCACAGAAACTTATATGGTAAACTCTCATCGCACAATCGGAGATTTCTCATTGCACCATCAGAAGAGTCTATCTAATAATCTAGACTAGACTAGATATAGATTGACTAAAAAATCACTTAATAAGTAATTACAATTGAAAAAAATCACTAAAGTAATAAAAATTGATTTAATTGGCCAAAAGTGTGTATATATATATACTTTTAATGACCTCAAATCCTGGAAAAACATATCCTCATTCTAATTCTTCCTCTACTTTTTTCTTTCTTATACGTTTCTTTTCTTAATTATTTTCTGCAAATTCCTTTTAATTTTTTTGTCAGTAGACAATTCTTAATTAACTTTATCAGACGCCAATACGCCATCTTTTGTCGCTAATGGTACATCTCTCTTTCATTTGCCGTTTGTGGCTCCCCGCTTTATATATCTCCATTACTTCTCTCTATTTAAAGAGTTGAATTCACTTATAAAAAAAAAAAAAAAAGAGTTGAACGTAATAGTCATAGTTGCGATAAAATGATCCTGTCGAGATCAACATATCAACCAGTTCTATTTACTTCCGAAAAAAGAAAAAAAAATCAACCAGTTCTACTCGCCTCTACCTAATTCAAAATCAACATAGTCGTGTGGATTCTACCGGGCGCATTAAAAATTATTTCATCTAATTATGTCCAGCACACTTGCCTTTTATGTGCAGGCACTTGACTTGATGAGCTGCCTTCTCACTTTGTGTCAGACGCGCTAGGCCCGTACTACCCCACGCCAACACTAGTCGCCGGCCTCCAACACTATGCGTTGTGGCAGAGGGTCGATTATATGTAGGACTGAATGACATTTGGCTATGAATAGCAAGAAAAAGGTGTCTTAGACAATAGGTGTGGCTTGAGAATTTAGCCACTCAAATCCTTGCGACTATTTGTGAACCTTTCGGAATGATATAGAATGTGACGAATCGAGCAGTTAATGGACTGTGGTGAAAGCCAGTCGAGATCATAGCCAAGAAGGGGCCATCAAAGGCGATCATGGCCTAGGTGGCCAATGAAGTCGTGGCTTAGAGTAGACGATCAAGGTCGTGGCTTGGTATAACCGATGAATCCACGATCAAGAACGGCTAATCTTGGTGCAAGCAAAGTGGCTTGCTGATTAAAGGATTTCAGAGTGTTTGGGAGAAAATCAACCTACTGCTCATAGGTTGTATCCTTGTATTAATATTGTAATGTGTACAAAAATCATGGATACAAGTATAGAAAATGTATCAAATTGATTATACACAGTTAATGATTTTTATCTATGGCTAACTTTCTCTATTACTCCCCTGCAAGCGCAACGGGGAAGGAGCAACATTGAGCTCAGATTAAAGTGCTAAGAAGCGAGAACTAGTAAATCCTTTGGTGGGACCATCAGCAAGTTGATCATCTTTGCTGATAAAGCGGATGAGCAACTTCTTGTGAGAGACTCTCTTGCGAACAAAATGATAGTGAATCTCAATATGCTTGGTTCCTAACATGAAAAACAAGGTTTGTTGTGAGATAAATAGCTGAGATATTATCGCACCATAGAATTGGTGGATGGGATAATCGAACTCCCAACTCCAAAAGCAAGGTTTGAATCCAGATTATCATTGCAATGACATTGGCCAGACTCTTATAATCTAACTCAATGCAAGAGCGAGCTACAATCCGTTGTTTCTTGGAACTCGAAGAAATCGGATTGGAACCAAGAAAAATAGCAAAACCACTGACAGAACGACGATCATCAAGATTGCCAGGTCAATCTGCATCAAAGAAGCCATGTAGGGAAGATATGGCACTCGGTTTGAAATGAAGTCCATGAGTAATAGTGCCCTTGAGATACCAAAGAATGCGCTTTATCGCTGACTAGTGAGTTGTGGTTGGTTTATGCATGAACTGACATACTTGGTCAACAACAAACATGAGATGTCTGGTCTCGTGAGAGTCAAGTATTAAAGACTCCTAACACTCCGATAGAGGGAAGGATCCTCAAAGGGATCACCATCATGAAGAGAAAGGCAAGCACCTGTTGTAACTGGTGAGCTAATGGGCTTGTAATCTGGCAAGGCCTGTCGAAGCCCCCAAAATAAAATCGGTTTCCCCAAAACTTGTAGTAAGAAAAGGGTGAGAGCCGAGTCGAAATCCCAAAGGAGGCTAAAAGATTCTCTAAACCAATGAGCTAGCAAAGTAACGATAGGGGAATTTTGATAATCAAGAAACTAAATTGCAGCAAAAACAATTTAAAAGTGCAAGGGAGAGTAAGTAATCAATAATCGAGAGACGTATGACTTGAGTTCGAAAACCACCTAGCGTTTGGTTGATCATAGAAGCATCAGAATGTAAATTTCAGCAGCTAAGATTCGATTCCCGCGACCGCAAGGAATCAACTAGCATCTAAATTCTAACTAGTCAAAACACCGTCTAACTAGTAAGTTCATCAACTAGTTAACAAGGTATCAACCGATTCCCTAATTAACTAAGCGACAGCTTTAAGCGCAAGGATGCCTTAACCTGAGCGATTAATTGATTCATCAATTAATTGACTCGTCCTATCATTCTCTAACCAATTAGGGCAGCAACTACCGTTTGTTCCTAATTAGTCTTGCTTCGAATCGATTTCTACAAACACCGTAGTAGTCGTCGATAAGCTAATTTACAAATATCCTATTCACAACCATGACAGAATACTTGTAACGATGACATCCAATAATAAATAAGTGCTGAAATCGAAATATTAAAACCTGCTCCTCACAACCAAACCGTGAGGTTTCCGTTCTCAAGTCAAACGAAACAAATTAGCCACGCATGGCTATGCAGGGATCCATGAAAACTGATGATCGTTGGAGGAACACTCCGCAGCCGCCAGCCTCCTCTCCCAGTTTCTCTCCACAGAAAACTAAACTTCCAGCAAAAAAAAAAACCCTAAACCTAAATGATCCATAGGTTTTTATATCTCCCTCAAAAATAGGAAACAAATAATGAACATATCTTAAAGATTTCCTAAAAAACTCCCATTGTAACTGAAAGGGAATTCTAAGATTTGCAAATAAATCGAGAATTGATTCTAAACTCCCTCTCGGATCGGTTGTGCACGTGGTGCACCACTAACCAGAAGTCCTTGTATCCTTGCAAGTTCCATCTAGATACTTCAATGGTCTCCAATTCATCCCGAACATGCATCAAATTGCCTTCAATTCTTTTCTTGGACAATTTTCCTATAAATCGTCATCCAAGCATCAGATACCATGAAAACAACATAAAACCGAGTCTAAATTTTACCCATTTCATGGACAAATCCTCTCTTATCAAATTCCCCCACACTTAAACATTGCTCGTCCTCGAGTAAGATATCAAAGAAAAATCTAGCTCCCCAGTATTAACAAGACGATACATACCCAAATGAGTATACAACTAAATCATTTGAGAGCATAAAATTGCATAAATGAACTTCCCTCTTACTCCAAGAAACGTCGCCTAACATGTTGACATAGTAAATCCTCACTAGGGATGTGTATGCGCTCTCTCTCAAGTGTTTAGGCTATGTGTTTGTCACTCAAATCCAATTTCATGAGCATGCACTACCATAAGCTTGCTTTTACATCTCATCTCCATTATAAATAACTTGCAAGACATGAATCTGAAGGACTTTTTTCTGAATGTAATGTAGCTTGGACAAAAAGAGGTGGAAAAATTCAGGTTCATATAAGCACAAGACAACCATAAGAAAAGCAGAGCATTTAGACTACTAGAACACGATTCAAACAAATTAACACATTTCTCCCTATATTCCAGATCCCATGATGATGTGCAATTGATACCGATATGGATGAGCACCTTTTTTTCTTCTTTCTTTTGATCATTTTCATTTGCAGCCTTTCTTTCTTCTTCTTCTTTTTTTTTACAGCCCTTCTTTCTTTTCTTTTTCTTTTTTTTTTTAATTTTTTTTTTGAATAAATAACTTCATCTCATTGTTCTCGCACACGAAATATTCACCACTCATTTCCCCCATTCATCTAAGCTAAATGCTCGACTTTCCTTATGATCATGAAGAAAAAAGGAACATGGTTTTTCTAAAAAGACGTCTTGTGCATAGTTTAGGATAAGGCAATATGGATGAAGAAAGGAAAGGCTTACGTCACCAAGGCTCAAAGGGGTTCACTAAGGGGATAAACATGATGGGCAGGTTGTTTGGCTCAATCGATAATCCTATGCCTTCATCATTTCCATGCTTGCAATTAAACAAATTTCAACAAGATTCCAAGCAAGTTCTAGAGTACTTAATCATGAAATGACACATTCAATCAAAAAAATTGATTGATAGAGAGGTGTATCAATCATTGGCCCAAGACCTCACATAGGTGTTTTTTTTATTACTGTATCAACACGCTTCGGTACCGGATTCACAACTCGAGCTATGGGCTAATTCTCTTAGGCAATTCATCTATCACATGACTTAGCTAATCTCACTCAAACATGTATAATCTTGCTAATCATATGGGGGTCCCTATCATGCAAATGTCATGAGTATGCAACTATCTAGAATGCAACATGTGAATGTCAATGAGATGTAAGTGATATGCATATAGAATAAAACCCCCCACACTTAAGACGCAAATGGTCCTCCATGTGGACAACACACACAATATGCAAGATGCAAACACAAACTATAAAACAGAATGAGATACACAAAGTAAAAGAAAGAGGAACAAGACTCCCCTACGACTGGTGGGGCTGTGGTGACGGTGATAGGGATGCGTTCCAACATCCGACCTTGGTGCCTCTGTTCTTTCTCGTAGCGGTCCAAGTGCGGGTGTTGGATCGCCATGGGTAGCTGGAGAGTTAAGCGCTGCGGCAGTAGTGAAGAGGTAGGAAGTGGACTGTGTTCCTAGAGAATCGGATAAGACTCGATCAGTGCAATGTGTCCGCGTAAAAAAAATAAATAAATAAATAAAATAAGGGAAACTAAAATAAAATGGAAAATTCAAGATTGGGTTGCCTCCCAATTAGCGCTAGTTTAATGTCGTTAGCTCGACGATGCCGTTGACCTGCTAATCCATGTAGATGGGGTGCGATAAACGCATTTCTTCCAATAGAGACACTGCAAAATTCTCGACAAAAGGTTTCAATCGATGTCCATTCACCTTGAAAATTTGGTTCGTCTCCAAGTTTTGAATTTCAATAACCCCATTAGATAACACATTATAAACCACAAAGGACCTTTCCACCGGGAACGTAACTTACCGGGCATGAGTTTCAATCTTGAATCAAAGAGTAATACCTTTTGGCCAATGGAGAAATCCTTCCGAAGGAGTACCTTGTCATGAAGCAATTTAGCGCGTTCCTTATACATGGCTGCATTGTCGTATGCCTCAAGGCGGATTTCCTCCAGTTCTTGCAACTGGAATTTTCTTTCCTCACCGGAACGCCTCAAATCCATATTGCATTGTTTGACCGCCCAAAAGGCTCTGTGCTCAATTTCAACCGGTAAATGACAAAGCTTCCCAAAAATCAAACGGTACGGTGACATACCTATTGGAGTTTTATACGCAGTTCTGTAGGCCCAAAGCGCATCATCCAATCTCAAACTCCAATCCTTCCTTGATGGGTTGACCGTCTTCTCTAAAATGCTCTTAACTTCCCGGTTGGACACCTCGGCTTGGCCATTGGATTGAGGATGGTACGTGGTGGCTACACGGTGATGGACTCCATACTTCTTCATCAATGCTTCGACGGAGCGATTGCAAAAGTGGGTTCCTTGATCGCTTATGATGGCTCGTGGAATTCCAAACCTGCTAAAGATGTTAGACTTCAAGAATCCTACAACAACTTTAGCATCGTTAGTCCGAGTAGCTTTTGCTTCAACCCATTTAGAGACATAATCAACGGCAAGCAAAATGTAGTTGAAACCAAATGAACTAGGAAAAGGTCCCATGAAATCCATGCCCCAAACGTCGAAAACTTCACAAAATAGCATGGGCACTTGAGGCATCTCGTTCCTACGAGATATATTCCCGACTCTTTGACACCTTTCACAACCCTTACAAAATCCATGTGCATCACGGAACAACGTTTCCCAATAGAATCCACTATCCATAATTTTCCTAGCTGTTCTCTTGGGCCCAAAATGCCCACCACATGCATATGAATGACAATGTGCTAGGATGGAATGAATCTCATTGTTGGGAACACAACGACGTATGACTTGATCGCTACACAACTTCCATAAATATGGTTCATCCCATATGTAATATCTAGAGTCACTACGCAGCTTGTTCCGTCTTGCCTTAGTTAATCCAGGGGGAAATGTACCTGTTACAATGAAGTTTACCAAATCGGCATACCAGGGTTCTTCTCCTTGCACGTGAAAGAGGTGTTCATCTGGGAAGGAGTCGGAGATAGGAAGGGGTTCCTCATCTCGCACAAGTCGGCTCAGGTGGTCTGCCACAGAGTTCTCAGATCCTTTCCTATCCTTGATCTCTAAGTCAAATTCCTGCAGCAAAAGGATCCAACGAATTAACCGAGGTTTGGACTCTTTCTTGGCCAATAAGAACTTAAGTGCAGCATGATCAGTAAACACAACAATTTTCGATCCTAGCAGATATGATCGAAACTTTTCTAATGCAAATACAATGGCCAAAAGCTCCTTCTCTGTGGTCGAGTAGTTGCGCTGCGCTGCATCCAAGGTTTTGGAGGCATAATAGATCACATGGCTGCGTTTATCCATTCGTTGCCCCAAAACAGCTCCTATAGCGTAGTCGCTTGCATCGGTCATGATTTCGAAAGGGAGCTTCCAGTCAGGTGGTTGGATGATTGGAGCTGATGTAAGGAGCTCCTTGAGCTTATCGAACGCTTCCCTGCAATTCTTTCCGAATACAAAATCAGTGTCCTTCTGAAGTAAATGACACAATGGTTGAGCTATCTTTGAAAAATCCTTTATAAATCGCCGATAGAAACCTGCATGGCCAAGAAAACTTCGAATACTTCGAATGTTAGATGGGTATGGCAGATTTAAAATTAGATCAACCTTGGATTTATCAACTTCAATGCCTCTAGAAGATATCACATGACCTAGAACTATACCGTGAGTCACCATAAAATGGCATTTCTCATAGTTAAGTACTAGGTTCGACTCAATACAACGGTGCAAGACCTTGGACAAGTTAGCTAAACAACGATCAAAAGAATCACCATGGACTGTAAAATCATCCATGAACACTTCTATGCAGTTTTCTATCATGTCAGAAAAGATACTCATCATACAACGTTGAAATGTTCCAGGGGCATCACACAATCCAAAAGGCATACGACGATAAGCAAAAGTACCGAACGGACAGGTAAAAGTTGTTTTCTCTTGGTCTTCTGGTGCTACCACTATTTGGTAATATCCCGAATACCCATCGAGAAAACAGAAGTATGACTTACTAGCTAGCCTTTCAAGCATCTGATCGATAAAAGGCAAAGGAAAGTGATCTTTCCTAGTAGCCGCATTAAGTTTTCGGTAGTCAATGCACACTCGCCACCCGTTCTGCACTCTTGTCGGAACCAACTCACCCCGCTCGTTTTTCACCAAGGTGAGTCCTGTTTTCTTAGGAACCACATGTATCGGACTTACCCATTGACTGTCAGATATGGGGTAGATAATTCCTAAGTCCAGGAGCTTAAGTATTTCCTTCATAACGACTTCCTTCATTGTTGGATTAAGCTTCCTCTGTGGGTCTCGCTTTGGTTGTGCATCTTTCTCCAATAAGATTCGGTGCATACACACAGAGGGACTTATGCCTTTGATGTCTGCGAGCGTCCATCCAATGGCGGTTTGGTTCTCTTTCAAAACCTGAATTAGTTGTTCTTCTTGTACCTTTGTTAGTTCCTTTGAGATGATGACTGGTAAGGTCTCCTTTTCACCCAAATAAACGTACTTCAAATTCTCTGGAAGCTTCTTCAATTCTAACTTGGGGGCCTGCACAATAGAAGGGAGAAGCCGATCGGTGGAAGTCGGTAATGGTAAAACTGAACTTTCAAACCTTCTCGACACATCTATAAGTGATTTTAAAGGCTGAATTGAATCTTTTGCTCTTCCATCTTCTTCCCATTGGGCATCATAATCCTTGTTTTGTTGGATTGCCCAATCGACCTCTTCCTGCACAAAAATCTGTTCTGCCACATCTCGAACAAACGAATCAATTACATCAACACAAGATATAGATTCCAAAGTATCTGGATGTCTCATAGCATCGAATATGTTGAATGTAATCGTTTCTTTATCAAATTCTAAAGAAAGTGTCCCATTATGCACATCGATTTTTGTTCGGGCCGTTTTCATGAATGGCCTTCCAAGCAAAATGTGTGATGAGTTAGAATTGTGCTTGTCACCCATGTCAATGATATAAAAGTCTACGGGAAAGATGAATTCATTGACCTTAATTAACACATCTTCAATCATTCCCTCTGGGTATGAATTAGACCTATCAGCAAGCTGAATGATAATTTTAGTGTCCTTCAAAGGCCCTAAATTCAAAGTCCTGTAAATGGATAAAGGCATGACATTTATGGATGCACCTAGATCTAGCATGGCCTTCTCAATTCTTTTCTCACCTATAGTGCATGGAATGGTAAACATACCTGGATCCTTGCACTTTTGTGGCAATTTCCTTTGGATGACGGCCGATGCATTCTCCCCTACACTTATTTTTTCGCCCTTACTCAGTTTCCTCTTGTTGGTGCATAATTCCTTGAGGAACTTAGCATATCTGGGCACTTGTTTGATCGCGTCGAGTAGAGGAATGTTCACTTCTACCTTCCGGAAGGTCTCGAGAATTTCTTGTTCCGCTTCCTCTTTCTTAGCTCTCGCGAATCGACTTGGGAATGGTGGAGGAATGACTATCTTTTGGATGGGAGTGTTAATGATGTCTTCCTTCGTCTCGTCGACCGACTTCTCTTTCTTTGTTTCACCCTCATCAATTTTGTCTTGTGCCCGATTTTTAGAAGGAACTGCAGGTTCCAACACCTTCCCACTCCTTAGCGTGACTGCACTTGCATTCTCCCTTGGGTTTATTTCCGTTTGGGATGGTAGCTTCCCTTTCGCACCTTCTAGTTTGCTTACGGTGGTGGCAAGTTGAGACATTTGATTCTCCAGATTTTGAATGCTCGCCCTTGCCTCTTTTTGAAATGAAAGGGTGCTAGTTGCTAAGCTCTTGACGATGTCTTCCAATGATGTCAAAGAGTTTGATTCCTGGTTATGTGGAGGATCGGGTTTCTTATATCTGAAAGCTTGTGGTGGTGTCTGCTGATTCTGCTGTCCATATCTCAAATTGGGGTGATCTCTCCATCCCGAATTGTACTGATTGGAGTATGGATCGTACCGCCTTTGCTGATTTGAGAACCCGCTAATGGCATTTGCTTGCGGATCAGGTTCATCTTGTAGCTGTGGGCAAGCGTCGGTGGCGTGGCCTTGGAGGAAGCATATGCCGCATTTCTTGGTGTTTTGTACTTGGCCCAATACCACTTGCTTCATCAAAGTTGTTAATTCTGATATCTGGCCCTCTAGGCTCAAGCTTCCCACCTCGTTCACTCTACTGGGAACTGAATCTTGTCTACCTCCAAATTTTTGAGAATGAGCTGCCATTCTAGAGATCAAATCTCGAGCTTCACGTAACGTTTTATCCTCTAATGCTCCTCCACTTGCTGCCTCTAATAAGGTTCTATCCATAGGGAGCAAACCCTCATAGAAATACTGGAGCAGGAGCTGGTCTGAGATCTGATGATTGGGGCAGCTCTCGCAGAGTTGATTAAACCGCTCCCAATATTCATATAGCGTCTCGCCCGAGAATTGTTGAATGGCACCGATTTGCTTTCTGATGGTGCCTAGCCTCGAAGCTGGGAAGAATTTTTCGATAAATTGTCTCTTCAGATCGTTCCATGTAGCGATGGACCCCGGCGGTAAGTAATAGAGCCAATCCTTGGCCTTGTCAGCTAAGGAAAAAGGAAAAGCTCTCATCTTAATCTGCTCCTCTGTCACCCCTCGGGGTTTCATCGTGGAGCACACGGTGTGGAACTCCTTGAGATGCCTATGTGGGTCCTCTCCTGAAAGTCCGTGGAAGGTAGGTAGAAGGTGTATCAGCCCTGATTTCAGCTCGAAGGCGGCCTCTGTTTCTGGGTATGTAATACACAATGGTTGTTGGTTCAAGTCAGGAGCTGCTAGCTCCCTCCATGTTCGTTCTCTAGCCATTGTGGTTGCAGTCAATTCTTGTTCTTCTTCACTCTCACTGTCGTCGAAAGAAGAGGTTGGCTCCACGAGCCCGTCGGCTAGCCTTTTGGCTCTTCGATTCGCCCTTGCGGTCTTCTCGATCTCTGGATCAAAGATAATTTCACCTGTACGAGAAGAACGGGGCATATATTAGCTCAACAATTAAGAGAATTAAATTGCCTCCCCGGCAACGGCGCCAAATTTGGCAAGGCCTGTCGAAGCCCCCAAAATAAAATCGGTTTCCCCAAAACTTGTAGTAAGAAAAGGGTGAGAGCCGAGTCGAAATCCCAAAGGAGGCTAAAAGATTCTCTAAACCAATGAGCTAGCAAAGTAACGATAGGGGAATTTTGATAATCAAGAAACTAAATTGCAGCAAAAACAATTTAAAAGTGCAAGGGAGAGTAAGTAATCAATAATCGAGAGACGTATGACTTGAGTTCGAAAACCACCTAGCGTTTGGTTGATCATAGAAGCATCAGAATGTAAATTTCAGCAGCTAAGATTCGATTCCCGCGACCGCAAGGAATCAACTAGCATCTAAATTCTAACTAGTCAAAACACCGTCTAACTAGTAAGTTCATCAACTAGTTAACAAGGTATCAACCGATTCCCTAATTAACTAAGCGACAGCTTTAAGCGCAAGGATGCCTTAACCTGAGCGATTAATTGATTCATCAATTAATTGACTCGTCCTATCATTCTCTAACCAATTAGGGCAGCAACTACCGTTTGTTCCTAATTAGTCTTGCTTCGAATCGATTTCTACAAACACCGTAGTAGTCGTCGATAAGCTAATTTACAAATATCCTATTCACAACCATGACAGAATACTTGTAACGATGACATCCAAGAATAAATAAGTGCTGAAATCGAAATATTAAAACCTGCTCCTCACAACCAAACCGTGAGGTTTCCGTTCTCAAGTCAAACGAAACAAATTAGCCACGCATGGCTATGCAGGGATCCATGAAAACTGATGATCGTTGGAGGAACACTCCGCAGCCGCCAGCCTCCTCTCCCAGTTTCTCTCCACAGAAAACTAAACTTCCAGCAAAAAAAAAAACCCTAAACCTAAATGATCCATAGGTTTTTATATCTCCCTCAAAAATAGGAAACAAATAATGAACATATCTTAAAGATTTCCTAAAAAACTCCCATTGTAACTGAAAGGGAATTCTAAGATTTGCAAATAAATCGAGAATTGATTCTAAACTCCCTCTCGGATCGGTTGTGCACGTGGTGCACCACTAACCAGAAGTCCTTGTATCCTTGCAAGTTCCATCTAGATACTTCAATGGTCTCCAATTCATCCCGAACATGCATCAAATTGCCTTCAATTCTTTTCTTGGACAATTTTCCTATAAATCGTCATCCAAGCATCAGATACCATGAAAACAACATAAAACCGAGTCTAAATTTTACCCATTTCATGGACAAATCCTCTCTTATCATAATCCAACATGGAACTCCGCGAGAGAATATCATGAATATACTTCGCTTGAGTTAGGTGTAGTCTTATTCTATCAAATGTAGCATCCATACTGAGAAAATAGTTGAGCGGCCCTAAGTTCTTCATCTCAAATTCCTGATGAAGTGCAGCAATCAGTGAGTCAAAAGGAGCTCCCGGAGTATCAATGAGAATAATGTCGTCCGCATACACAAGAATTAGAGTAGTGTAAGTCCTGCCCCGTGAGATGAATAAGGACGAGTCTGCAAGAGAACCATAAAATCCCAAGCTAAGAAGAAAGTTACTCAAACATGCGAACCAGGCACGTGGAGCTTGTTTGAGATCGTAGAGAGAATGTCTCAACCGGTAGACGAAGTCTGGATGTAGTGGATCGCTAAATCCAGGAGGCTGACTCATATAAACTTCCTCACTTAGATGACCATAAAGAAATGCATTATTCACATCCAGCTGTCGAATAGACCACTACAGAGAGACATCTATGGAAAGAATATCCCAAATAGTTACCGACTTAATAACAGGGTTGAACATCTCCTCATAGTCGATGCATTCCCGCTGATTGAAGCCCTTGGCGACAAGACGGGCTTTGTACCGGTCAGTTGTGTCGTCAGTCTTCTGCTTGATCCTGTAAATCCATTTGCAATCAATAATAATCCTCGAAAGAAGAGTAGAAACTAGATCCCATGTATGATTATGAATAAGAGCCTATAACTCCTCTTCCATGGCGGCTCTCCATTGTGGATCTGGTCATGCCTTAGAAAAAGTGCAAGGTTCCTGTAGATTAGCAGAAATCAAAAAGGCATCAAGATGTCAAGATATGACAAAACAAGGAGCAGGAAGAGTCCCATCACGAGACCGAGTTACCATAGAATGAGTTCTCTGAGGGACAGGTTCATCAGCCTGAGCCACTTGTATGAGATCCATAGAGTCATCAGAGTGATTGATAACTCGAGGGGCCGAAGATTCAACATCACCATCATGTCCAGGGGGATTCACATGTCCAATAGAATAAGCATGTCCAAGAGGTTCACTTGTAGTGTCAGTGGATAGAGGTGCGGAAAAGACTGGAAGGGGAATATGAGATGTAGTATAGAAGAGGTATTATGTGAAGAGAAGGATGTCGTACATGGAGCATGTATGGGTGAAGGAGAAGTCTACTTCGAACCGGCCGAGATAGATGACCCTGATTGATATGGGAATGACTGCTCATCAAAAGTAGCCTGGAAAATTATAAAAATATGACCAAAGACTAGATCGATATATTTGTATCCTTGATGATGAGTGAGATAACCAAGAAAAACACAAGGTATGGAGCGAGGCTTTAATATATGACGAATGTAAGGATGCAAATATGGAAAACAAAGGCACCCGAATGATATGGAAAACACGTTCAGAATGATTATCCTACCTCAAGGATCGGAAAAGAGAGGAACCCGTAGCTACTACAGGTAGTGATTTACCATCTCCCATGAATAGCTAACTCGAGGTTGGATAATCATCATGAACGTGTGGATTCCCCAGGTCAAGCATGATGTGATGAGTGGTTCCTAAGTCAACATACCAGTTGAGATCATGGATTCCTGTAGAAGAGGCTTGAGCAAAATGAGCCTGCCCATCACGAAGCTGACAGTAAAGAGCCGAATGTCCAGCTCGATTACAAATTTGGCAAATTAAATTATTAATGGAAGGCCCAACTCTATGTGTAATCCCACGGAATGAAGGGTCGTGTCGAATTGATAGCCAATGTGCAAGTGAGCTGGAAAAATGAGAGAATGATGTCAGGACGTGAGTCGAGTCACGCATCTGACCCAATTGCCAGCTTTACCCACATCCGGTTCCTGTTTCTCATCCTCCATTACCAAAGAAGCTTCCATTGCCAGAGAAAGCACCATAGCCATAATTAGGGTTTCATCCACCCAAATTGTTACCCTTGCTATGGCCTTTCCCTACACACCATTCTTGCACTCTCATCCCTTGTAATTGCCATGACCTTTTCCTCTATTGCTATCGGAGTAGTGAACCTCTGCAAATGGTGGTCCGAGAAGACCCAAGAGTGGTGGCATCATTGGTTGCGTTGGCTGCACCATAATGGAAGCAAAAATTCTGCGAGATTCATCGTGGAGGAGATGATTAGTTAGCTCATCAGTATTCATAGCAGAGAGAGATGGACATAGAGCAAGAACGAGTGGCTCCCAGTCGGTTCCAAGGCCAGTCACAATCGCACGATTGATTTGCTCAGAGGTTTTTGGTTTTCCAATCTGCGCAAACCATGTTGTTAATTGACGTACAACATTGATGTATTTTAGCACAGTGTTTCCCTCCTTTCGCAAATCACGCCACTGCTGCTCGAGGAAATCAATTTATGATGCGGTTTGTGCCGAGAACATGGTCTCCAATGCAATCCAGGCTTCGTGAGAGGTTTTTAAGTCGATAATATTGCAGCCTATCTCTTCTATCACAGCAAGCATGATACAGGTATGGGCAAATTTATCCCTCATTGCCCACTGTCGATGGGCTGGATTGGGAGTGGTGGTGCCATCCTTCGAGATTGTCTTCTTAGGAGCCGAGATTGTACCTTCAGCATAACCAAGCAAATCTTATGTTTCTAGAAGGGCACTCATGATACCTTGCTAGAAAAAATAATTACCTCCATTAAGCTTGACTGGTACGGTGGGAACAGTAGTAGGGAGAGGTTGGAACTGATTTAAATTGGTTGTCCTAGAGGTGGAAGTGATCATAGCAGAAGTGGAGTCAGCCATTGAAGGAGAAAGTCTGAGGCTATAAATAGTGAAGAGGGTTGAGATTGATCTAGTAAAGGTGTCTGAGGAGTGGTCACACGAGGTGGACGAAGAAGAGTTCAGAGAAGGCTCGATCTAGGGCTCTAATATCATAAGGGATTTCAAAATGTTTGTGAGAATATCAGCCTAATGCTCATGAGTTGTATGCTTGTATTAATACTGTAACGTGTACAAAAATCATGGATACAAGTATGGAAAATGTATCAAATTGATTATACAAAATTAATAATTTCTATCTATGGCTAACTTTCTCCATTACTGATTCAAGGATTGCTAAATTCGAACAACGATAACTTGCTAAAGCATAAAAACTCCTAAAGTGCAGAATAATAAAAACAGAAAAGAATAAGTGCATTTGATTGAATTGTCCGAGGGTCCTTATAATGAATACCGGATTTAGTATTTGTAGGCGTATATGAGAAATTCTAGTGAATCGATCTAGATCGAATACATACATATATACCAAACTGAAAATTATTCAAATAGAACTCTGCTAAATTGTTAAATTAATGAAAAAAATATTACAAGGAGAGAAAATATCATAATGGCTTGCGGGATATACGGTGAATATTACTCAATCACTTAATTATGTAATACACAATCAGAATTTTTGAAAGTGAAAATTGTTCCACAACGAGTCCACAAATTCAGATTATAAACATTCAGATCGGTTATTACTTATCCAAAAATAATGAATAATACTCACTCAATATTTTTTTGGGCTAGTAAAGTGTTCATGTGAATCGTGAGAATTAAGAGCAAATTTCAGAATCCATTGTTATTATATATATATATATATATATATATATATATATATCGTACTAATCATCTTGGAGAATAAATCTCCAATTCATTCGACGAAATAAAATGTGAAGCAAAAAATAAAATAAAAAAGGGAATTCCTTGCACATCCATCTCCAGCAATGATCATGCAATGTTCCCCTTGCCTCTTTGGCGTCATGGGCGATCTCTTGTAAGTTTGACTTTTGCTAGAAGGCTCCGTTAGGTTCATAAACATTTTTGGACCGAACACAGATGGCCAGTATGAAGAGAAATTCTTCTAATTTTGCTAGAAGGCTCTGTTCACATTGGGTTTACGTGAAACAAGATTTAAGTGAACAAATTAATTAGGGAAAGATCTATCTCAGTGGCATGCTTCTGAAGGAGATGTTTCCCGCTAAACTTGATTAATATTTTTTTGGGTAATTAAACTTGATTAATATTGGATGAAGCTAATCAGTGCCAGGAAGTATTCGCACATTTACCATTCATATTGTGTTTACGTGAAACAAGATTTAGGGGAACAAATTAATTAGGGAAGCTCTATCTTAGTAGCATGCTTCTGAGTGAGATGTCTGCCGCTAAACTTGATTAATATTTTTTTTGGGTAATTAAACTTGATTAATATTGGATCAAGCTAACCAGTGCCAGGAAGTATTCGCACATTTACCATTCATATTGTGTTTAATTGAAACAAGATTTAAGAGAACAAATTAGGGATGATACAGGCAGTAATCGCAATATGCATATTCGAGGGTTTACATATCTGGCCTTGCTTGCAATTCGATAGTGTGCGATATCGTGGAGAAGCAACGATAAGAAGAACAACAAGGAATGTTACACTTCAGGAAATACTACGATGATACGATCAAGTGGAAAGAGTGGTGTCCACTTTACTATGAGTAAATTCAAAATGAACGCAGAGTAGATATTAATCTCAGCTAATGATTGAGTGACCATACATTTTGATCTCACCCGAAAGAAAAAAGTTTTAATCATCGGCATATATCAAGATAAATTTCACATCTCCATTCTCATCAATCCTTTCAACCGTCCCCACAACATCCGCACAGAACAATAATATCATGTTATCTCTCGCTAGATATATAATACGTATAAATTAGCCAAGAGAGGTAATCCAATTAGAGTCATACATGGATATGCTCTAGCTGGATATTTTGGGCCCTGAGAGGAACATAGTCTCCACGGTAGACCTCAAGGTGATCCACCAGGGACGGCTTATCAATGTTCTCGTGGTGGAACGACTTGCACACAAAGTAGAGCACAGTTTGCACGACGAGCCCGAGGAGCCCGACCCCAAGGAGGAGCACCACGCATAGGAGCCCAATCAAGATCCTGTTCCTGAGTCCCCGCACAAGGTCGTCAATGACCACAAGGAACTCAAACGCCACCTGCACCACCGTGAAGAGCAAGACGAGGCCAGCGAAGCAGCCCACCGAGATCCCCATCTTGCCCTTTATCAGGGCTTTGCTCTTCACCATTGCTTTCCTTCCATAGACGTCCTCCAGGACGGAGACCACGCTCGCCAACTGCCATATCATTGACATGTAGATGAAACCGACTATGTATAATATGAAGACTCCAACCACGACAGCGATCCGATCGACCGGCCTGTAGGTGTAGAGGCTGGCGAAGAGAAGACAGGCTACGAGGAGCCCGCCGAAGAAAACATTATAGACAAAGAAAACTGCGAAGCTCCATAAGAAAGTGACCACGAGTCTCTTCCAAACTCTCGGCACAACGGGCATGACCTTCCTGAAAGTGACGTCTTTCCCAGTGTAGATGCAGGCGATCGCGTAGACCACGGCAGAGGTCGAGAGGAGGGAGAGGACGAGGACGAAGGTGAAGTAGCCGGCTTTGAAGAGGCCAAGGGAAAGCCAGGCAGAGTTGATCGAGCGGGAGAGCTTGGAGTATTCTTTAGAATCCTTCAAGGTGTCGGTGCGGTCAACCGAGTCACTGAGGATGCGGTAGGAGAGGGTCTGAGTCATCCATGAGTGGGCTAGGTAGATGAAGGAGAGGGGGAGGATCAGGAAAACTGAGATTTGGGCGAAGAGCTTCTTCCATGAAGAGATGATCTTGAAGGACTCCTTGTAGATCCCGGCGAACCCGAGAAATTGCATCTCTTCTTGCTCTCTGTCCATTGCTTCTTCTTCTTCTTCTTCTTCCTCAGAATGCCACTGCTCTGTTTCCAAATGGTTACTTATATATATAGAGAGAGACAGAGGAAGTGAACTCGAAGGAAAATTTTATGGTCCAATCACCAAGAGTGGTGGCCTAGCTGTGCACTCAAAATATCTTACTAAAAATTAAAGTGCAACTTATTTGAAAATACATGTAATTTATTTAATGTTTGGCTACTTTACTTGCAGCTTTAGGTAATTTACTTGAATTTTAGATGCAATCACTTTGAGAAAATTATTACTAACCGATTACTACATAATCAAATCAGTTTGCTATTCTTTATTCAGTTAGAGATAGGCATATGGAATCATACCACACGGTAAGAATCGAACATAAAAATTTCTTAATTTCAGATAAGAATTTGTGAATTCCTATTTATTTCACTAGGAAATGAAAAAGGAGGCCGGAAGAGAAAAAAGGGTGGGGAATGGAGGTGGTTGGCATTTTTAATGTATGACCATTTTTTGCCAAAGGAAAAGTCATATTTCCATATAAGATCATAGAGATATGCTCAACCTATTGTTGAGACTATCAAACTAATCATGTGCCGATTTCGGCTTGATCCTCTAATAACAAGGCGTTTCTCGTTAGTTTTAAACTCTTACATCACATGTATATTTTGCCCACTAAAAATCAATGTGCTATTAAACCACGTACTCGTGATCAGAAAAGATATATTTTTTTTTTTGAAAAATTGAGCAAAATTCGGTAACTGGAGCTGCGTGCTCAGTTTTTCTAATATACGGCCATTTTCTTCCATAAAAGATATATTTGTTTTTATTTTTTTAAGAAAATTGATCTGGAATCTCAATAATAGACGATTAGTGATAACATGAAGTGAAAGATGACGTGCTAATTACGCGCTTTATTTGCATTTTTGGTTCCCTCTTTATGTGCGTTCATTACTTCTCTCCATTTTAAGCAATCTAACTTAAGCTATACTTGCAATTTTTGGTTTCCCTCTTTATGTGCATCCATTACTTCTCTCCATTTTACGCGGTCTAACTTAATAGTCCGGGTTGTGATTTTTTTGGTTTCCCTCTATGCATTTGTGTCAAAACATTTGCTAGGAGTGCGCTCTTCGCTTGGGCTTGGAAGACACTGGCTTCTATTATTTTATACTAGGCTTTTGGTGGTTCTACATTTACGCGGTCAGAGGTTGGGCTCGCGTTGGTTGTTCAGTTCGTCTAATATATTTGCTGTTGAATACGAGAGTCCAAACATTACGTAGTAGGGGATAGCAAGGTTGCCATCATTACTGCCCACTATTTTATCCATAAAAAAGCTGTGATTTTTTGGGTCACAAAGGAGACCCAAGACCTAATACGATGAAATATAAATTCTAAATAACTAATAAAGGGGCACGATAATCCCACTAGATATTGAGCATACAACTTTTCGGTTAATAGTCTAACTTAATAGTCAAGGTTGTGATTTTTTAGGGTACAGGATAAAAACTAAAAATAAAATAAATTTTCTAAAATTATAATATTGTTCAGTAAATTTTTATTATTTAAAAATACAAAACATTTATTTTATTCTCAAATTCATACAAACACTCTTGGTCAGTATGAGTTCTTATCATATACCCTGAGGGCATAGTTTAGAAAAATCCTTTTGTATATAGCAACATTGCAGTCATTATGTTCAACTCTCTATATTTCAAGCAGTCTAACTTAAAATTAGTCAACGTTGTGATGAAATAATCATATCAACATTAACATTTCAATAAAAAAGGATGCAGCGGTAGCGCACGCCCTTCCTTTATCGCCAAGAAGCTCAGGTGTAATTATATGTGCATCTTTATTAGATACGATGATTTCTATTTCATTGTATTAGGTCTATATGCCTCCCTTATAACTTAAAAAGCATTAACATATTAACCAGTTATATTTGCCCCTTTATTCATCTATGTCTATGTCTATATCTTATTAAATTTTCATTGAACTTATACATAATTGGATCCATTTCCACTTAAAAACTGAAATTAATAACCGTTGGTACCAATCCTCATATAAACCTATGGTTATTCCTTTATTTTTTTCATATGGGATTAACATCCTCAACATCCGTCCTCACATGCATCGTATGATCTATTTCTGCCTATACGTGTTGGAAAACACCCGCCTTAAACAACTAACCTCGAGCCAAGCTCATTTTTCGTGCTCAGTTGAGGGGGGACTAACACGAGGCACTCTTGAATATACTGGGCCTGGTGTAGTGTGGGTGCTCATACGTGTTGTCTGGCCTCTGATACCATATTAAATTTCCATTAAGCTTATACAAATTTGGGCTCATTTCCACTTAAAAAGTCAAGTTGATAAGTATTGGTACCCAATCCTCATATAAACCGATTGTTATTCCTTTATTTTTTCCATGTAGAATTAACATCCTCAACATCTGCTCTCACGTGCAACAGTGATCTATTTCTGTCTACACGTTACGGAAAAGAAAAGGAAAATTCGTTGGTTAATATATGACTTGGGTTCCACCACTTATCGGCTCAAGCTTTTGGACGAAAGATGAGCCCAATAGTTTATAGGCCCAGTGAAATTTTATATAATATCAGAGTTGATTAGGCTTCTGTGCGCCTGTGTATGAACTCATATCACGCTTGGCCCAAGTGTGGAACTAGTGGCTAGTGAAGTCCAAGTCCGGAAATGAAAGTTGAAGCCCACCTCGAGATAGTTAAGGCTCGAGTCCAAAAAAGAGGAGAGTCCTGCTCGAGATAAGTTGTTGAAGGCTTAAGTGTTCACGTGATATGTGTAAGTAAAGGGTGATAAAGACTACATGGTATTACATGAGGACAAGTATTGAGAGAGATTGTCTCACACTGAAAAATAAAAGAGAAATCCACGTATTTATAAGAGATTAAGTACCACAACCTACTGGTTCGAGTTTTTGGATTGAAAATAAGCCCAATAACTTATAAATTTTACATATCTAATTCTATACATATTTATCTATACCTATATATATAATATATCTAAGGTAAAAGAGAGTTCTTTCGGAAAGGTAGGTAAAAGAGAGTTATACAAATGGCTCAAATGGCCATATATACTATGCTCTTTTTCTAATTTTATTCTTGATCTTTTTTTACTTTTTCTTTTGTAATTTAATGCTTGATTTGGGAGTGTTATTGCTGAAATATAATTGAAGTATAATTATTGAAAAATAAGTACTGATTTTAAAATAAGCAAAAGCGTTTGAGAAATAACAATTAAAAACTACTAAAAGTAAAAAAAATAATTATTAATACTTGAAATAGAATAAGCAGAAGTAGATTTTATAAACACCTATTAACCTGCTTGAGAAAATCACGTTTGCAACTGCAATTTCGATCCAAATTATGGTTTCAAAAACTCTTACCAAATACCAAATTTGCATAAGATTATAAGAAAATGTGATTATGAAATCTCTTACCGCACTCCCAAACAAAAATCTTACTCTTCCTACATTGATATTTTCTATTCCTTGCAACTTCTTTTCTCAATTTAACTCCTAGAAGTTTAATGATACATCATACCTCAAATATCACCTAATAAGTATAGTTTTTTACAGATATTTTTCCAAATCAAATATATAGGCAAAATTAGACAAATTGTGCATACCAAAGTTATATTAATTAATTTCTTTTCATTATAAAGTTATATTATTGCAACAATCGTGAAAGACAAATCGATTATGAGATTATGAATTTCCTCAAATAAAAGATTAAAATAGTTTTACAAAATATAAAACTATGGGCTGCAATAGACACTCTCCTCGGAATTCAATGGGTGCCTGCATCTTCAATTCGTCAAGAGTTATGGACTTGGCAAATGATTAAAGGTCGTAAAGAGAGAAAGAAAATCATTTGAACAATTCCTTTATCTATTTTCTATCTTATATGAAGGGAAAGGAACAACTGATCATTTGAGGACTTGGAGAATTCTATGAATATTTTGTTAGACAGATGGAGCAAAATATTTAGGTTTGGGGTAAATGGAAATGGATTAGGAAATGTATATAGCTAGCATTTACACTCATTTTCAAATTTATTTCAATGTTTAAATTGTAACAAAAAATACCTATAATTGCAAATCTTTTCGAGTACGAAATTATTGACAAATTTTTATCATGACATTCTTTTATAGATTTATATACATGTTTCAAATTTGGGTCTTTAGAAGCTCATTTTTGCTCAAAACTAGCCACATTGACCTTTACTGATATCGCCATTGAGGGATCTAAAACCTCTAGTGACGTCATTGAGGTCAAATTAGATAATAATAAGTTAATGAATAGCTCTTTTTACTTGCTAAAGTGGAAATTACTTACCACATTTAAAAATTTTCAATAATTTTCACTTTGTTCAAGGTCTGTAAATTCCTAGCTAAGTCGCTGAAATGACAACAAACATGTAAAAATTGACAAAATATGAATACGTTGGGAGTCTTGGGACAGAGATTAAAATTGACAATTTTTTAGTTCGATTATCATGCATAATTAAATATTCACATGGCCCTTTAATTAAATTCCTTCTCTTAGTAAGTCCATAGGCCTTGTGATCCAAAAACAGAAAACAACACAAATTTAACAAAGTTTATTTTTATGCAAGCGAAGTCCACATATCGATGACTTTGGCTTGTTTGGTTTGCAAATGTGATTTTAAAATCACAACTTTAACCTAATTCTACCAACAACAAAACAAAATAACTCATACAAAATCAAAGAGTGAGCCCCATTTATATCACTTTTTTTTCTACAACAAAACAAAATAACTCATACAGAGTCAAAGAGTCAAAGGGTGGGCCCATTTATACCATTCTTTTTCAAAATCAAAATCTAATTTTAAAATTTTACTTTGAAACCAAACGCAGCATATCGTAGGGATATGAACAAGAAGAAGAAATCTCATATTTCTGTTGCACCATAATG
Source organism: Punica granatum (assembly GCF_007655135.1). Taxonomy (NCBI): domain Eukaryota; kingdom Viridiplantae; phylum Streptophyta; class Magnoliopsida; order Myrtales; family Lythraceae; genus Punica; species Punica granatum. The sequence continues at coordinate 711,974 of NC_045132.1, forward strand.
CAGTGCAAATGGACCGATTCTGAAATATCAAATTAGTGATGTCACGTCAAAAGAGGATGTAGTGCGACGATGCATGCTCTTGTATGGCAATTAGAGGTGTCAGATTTAATACTCAGCGGGATTATCCATATCCCTTTATTAGGTATTACATGTTTTATTGTACTAAGTACTGGTCTTCATTGTAGTTAAAAAAACAAAAATTTAATGATTGTCGTGTAATGGTAGTTGTGATTGTAAAGTTTATATTAGGATCATATATGGTATATGATGCACCGGAGTGTATGATAGCAATCAAGAGAGTTACGTGGGTCAGCTTCGATTTAACCTTTATTGCTGCCTTTTCATATTTCAAGCATGCCATTGGACGTGTAAATTTTATATACCCAGTGGTTCACCACGACTATCCCATTAATATCAAATTTTTGGACCTGTTGCTCCCATATATCCTTTTCTCATATTCCTAGTCAGACTCTCGCTAACGGATCTCACGACAAAACTCTTGATTTGGACCTGTCATCGATCAAGAAATGTTATTTACTTTGGGAAAATTAACTTGCACTACATAATCACAGTTCTAGGTTTTTTCCACGAACTATCATAGTTTTAAAATTTGACACAATAGTTCAAAATTCTTTTTTCTGTGTCAATCTAACACACACTATCAACTTTTCGTCTAAAATGTGACAGAAAGCTATCGCGATATCTCACGTATCCTGGAGATAGCTAATTGCGAATGCCATGTCTATTGAAAACTTACCCCGGATAGTATGGTGTTTACCTTTCTTTTTTTTTTTTGTATGTTCTACCATAATTTTAAGAAAAAAATTGATGTTACCTAACACGAATCTTCCCTTTTATGTGCCAAGTCTAGCGCCAACTCTCCATCTCGAATGTTACAGTAAACTGACGCGGCATACCTCTGCATACGTGTGATACCGTGTTAGTTTTTCATCGAATTTAAGACAAAAGGTTAACAAAATGCTAGATTTGACAGAGAGACAAGAATTTATGCTAGCTCATGTCAAATTTCCAAACTGTACCAGCTCTCGTAGAAAAAGGTTTAGAAATTTTGCCGGGTGATGTAATTTTCCCATTTACTCGGATGAAATTATTAGAGGTCGCATCTCTTTTGACACGGCTCTTTCTTGGGATCAACCTCATAAATCAAGTGCAACAAAAAATCAATATATTTGCTATAAGACTTCTCGTATATGCCTTTATTTTTTGTATTTTCTTTTGTTCATATAATGGAAGTAATTGATTGTTCAGCAATATCATGATTTATTTTCTCTCTTGCCCGTTAATTAAGGAAATTGATATGTTGCTTACCTTATCTGTATTTAATTTATACTTAAAGTAGTTAATTGAACTGATCGATACGTAAGATAGGATTTTCACTTTGTAGATTTGACGAAATAATGGTCAGAAGCACTTGCTTAGATAATTATTATCATACTGCTGAACTTTTATATATATATATATATAAAGCTTCAAATTCTCAATGATTCTATTACGGAGCGTTGGCTGGGTCGTGAATTATTGTTAGATAAGTTAATAAAAGGGGCGGAACATGTTAAAAAGGAGATCAAACAGTAATCTCCTGTAGCGATAATATATAATTGCTGGTAATCATTTCTTACAGTTCATGATAATATATATATATATATATAATGGCCGATAGTACGTACTATTTTTATGTATATTAGTATGTTTCTTTTTTTTATGATAAAATAATATAATCATTTTGATTATTTTATGTAATTTAATATGTTTGAGTGGAAGACCCGAGAAAGTCAAGTCATACATTCCCCCGCTGATTGCGTTTGCTACGAAGTCTCTTAGGAACTTCCTTCAAATAATCCAACCAAATTCGACCTATACAATATAATCATATGTATATATAAACTAGCTGGAAATGAAATGAATTAATGTCATCGTCCCTTCTGTATGATCTATTTAGCTAAGGTCGCAGCCTCATCAATGGATTTAATTTTTCCTTCTTCCATTTTAATTGATATATATGTTAAAAGAGAGAAACGAGTTGGACGTAGTGTGGGAGCTTACTTACGGATTCGAACTATGGAGATAGAGCTTCTACGTCATATTTTATTTGGCTAGACCGATTCTTGGATATGGAAATATTTCCTTTAAATTTTATATTGTAGCTTGAAAAAACCATAAGCCAAATGTACATACCATGCGCACATATAAGTAGATTTATACAGTATTCACCAGATACTAATGATCATATTAAATGTCCCTCGTCGAGCTAGAACTTTTCATTTAGGCTTTATTTTCATAATTCCAACCAAAATAATAATAATAATAAAGTTATTAGACCATATGTTAATCATATCATATCTTAGCTTGACGGACCTCAACATGGCACGGGCTTCCTTGCTTTTGTATGGGTTGGGATTCTTGGGAAACATGACTTTCCATGGACTCATGAATTAATCCTAATGGGCTTTGCACAAAAATGATGATCAATTACACAATTTCACACTACTGATTAGGCTTTAGCCCAAACACAACCAATCTTGCCCGAATTTCAGCTCGTCTCCACCATGGAAGTCGATGTCTCTCATGTATAACATAATAATTCACTCATTTAAGGATATCATTAAGACCCAATGTGAACTTAGAATTATTGAGATTATTGGATCTTTGGATACTAGATGATGTAGATCCAAAAAAAAAAAATTCCATATCTTTTCCTATAAGTAAAATTAAAACCAAGAGAAAGGATAAAAAAATTCGGAAACATTAATTTCTTCAGCGTTTCTTCTTCTCTTTATAATAATAATAATAATGAGAAAAAAATGTCCACTTCACCCTAGTACATGGAATTAACACTACAGAGTTTTCCGTATATATCAGAAATTAGTCGGTCTATATTTACTCAGTCTACATAATTCCATAAAATAGGATAGGAAGTCTGACTAGTATGGCAGGCCAACCGAGCAATTCCCTTGAAAATAATTCCTTCCACATACATATATATATATATATGAGGAGGAGGACCAGATGAGAATAATATTATCACTTCGTTTCGTGGCTGGCTCGGGGGCTCATCTCCAATCTCATGATTCAATGATAGAATATTATATATACGGAAAGTCCCCCTTATAAGAAAAAGAGAATCTACGCACTTTCTCTTTCTGTCTATATTAGCAAAAAGGAGAACTTTCTCTGTTTTCCCTTCAATCAATTGCGACAAAAAAACACGGGAAAGAAAAACAATAATTATTATTATTAATAAAGATTGACTGGGTAGAGGCACCCCAACACCCTAAATGATTTAATTGAACTAATCAAAATTCTCGAAATAAGAAGCAGCGTAGTGATACATAAATATCTGGATTCAATTTTCATGCTATAACTTTTTTATTAGATATACAGATATTATAATTTTTATTTTATTATACTTATTACCTTCTAATATAAAAAAATAATAATTAAAACTCCGACGTTTGAGCAAGAAATTGAGCCAAATAACTGAAAATCCGACAGCATAATATGAATGAGAAAAGCAGACATTCCGATTGGATTGCATGAGAGAGAGAGAGAGAAGATTGTCGTCCCGTGAATAGCGGATTTCTCTCTCTCTCTCTCTCTCTCTCTCTCTCTCGTTTCACAATACGATTCATTTCACACACGCAAAACCGGCCCGGACGCGGCGTCCTTTTAAGTCAACTCCACCAACAATCATTCATACGCCGAATCGCCGATCCCGACATAAACACCATGTGTCGGCCTCACGGTCCTCTTCCACCGAGCGACTTTTGCGCCCAGATTTTTTTTTTCCTTTTCTTTTCTTCATTTTTTTCCTTTTTTTTTGCTTTTTCATCTTTCGGTCTGGATCGGACATGCAATGCCACGCAATGGCATGGGGTGGACAGGTGGAGCCGGACAAAACGGATCGATCGATCGATGGCCGCCTCCCTCGGACTTTCCGAACCGGGCCCACATGGCACCCTGGGAACTTTTTGTAATTATAAAGACTTTTTTCTCTCTTCCTCCAACTTTGATCTACGGCCCTATTTGGGTCCTCAAACTTTGCTCTCACCTCCAATGTGGTGCGATGCGATGCGCCATCATTCATGATCCATTCATTCAGTTTGGAATTTCTTCGGTTTCGGCTAATCCACTCGTACCACCTAAACCTAAATATGCAATCTTCTTCTTCAATTCCATTCTACTACTGAAATATACACTTTTTTATTTTTGTCATGTTACATTTAACAACAGTAAATATCAAGAGAATTTCTCTCCCTCCGAACCCTGTAAATAATATAGCTCGTCTAAATGAACTTCATGATGATGACACCTCTTGAGATTTGGTTTTTCACGTAGCGGCATGATATATATTGCAGTTCATGAATCCAGTTAGACCTTGTCCCGTGGACCAATCTGTAATTTTAAAAAGAGTACATATCCCAAATCTTTTTAGTATTATCTCAATAGTTACAAGTAAAGACATGATAATGGAGCTCCTTTAATAAATGAACCATGCACAGTTTGCTCCCCCTTTTATTTTTGTCCATATAGGCACTAATTAGCTCAGTCATACAATTTCAAACTCCCACTTCATCACCTTTTTTCTCCCTCTTAACTTAATATTAACGTTGTAATTTCAGCTCATTAATAAGTCTGAATTGAAACTCAAATTATTCACATCAGTTTCGTGTTAGCCGAGTTCAATAGCTGCATGAAATTTTGCTCTCATATGATCAAAATACTGCGATCGATGGAGTGTGGAGGAATATCATGAATCAGGTTCAGGCAAGAGTTTCCCTCGTAAAAGGACGCATGCAAAAAGTGAATTAAAGTTCAGGGACCAAATATTCACAAACTAGAGCTGCTAATGGGCCCTCTCTCTACCTCTCTCGCCTTTTCTCTCCTCTTTGGATTTGTCTGTCTTTCCCCTGCACGTCTCTCTCTGCTATCGTTCTGTCTGTAAGAAAATCGCCTCCCTCTTCAACCACTATTCCATTCACTCTCCCCGTCTCCGTATACATATTATACGTACACGCATATTTTGTATATATATATATAGAGAGAGAGAGAGAGACAGAGTCAGAGAGCGCTCTTCTCAAAGCATGCATGTAATCGTCCATGGACTCCGACAAGCCGATGTTCAATTCTGCCCCGTGGAGCACCCCGTCCCGACCCGCCTTGGCCCCGCTCCTCTTCCTCTTCTCCGTCATCGCAATCCTGTCCCTGCAGCTCACCCCTAGGTCTCCGGGCATCCCCGGCTCGCCGGTGATTCACCCCGGGAATATCACTAACCCGACGAGGGATGGGAGGCCGAGCTGCGGTGCGTTCTTCAGGGGGTCGGCGGAAAGGAAGGTGGTGATGTCGATAACGGACTTCGGGGGTGTCGGGGACGGGAGGACGTCGAACACGGAAGCGTTCCGGAGGGCGGTCCGGTTCATGGGGAGGTTCGGGGACAGGGGTGGGTCCCAGCTGAACGTCCCCAAAGGGACGTGGCTCACGGGGAGCTTCAACCTCACCAGCAACTTCACGCTCTTCCTCGAAGAGGGCGCTTTGATTTTGGGATCTCAGGTTAACCTCAATTTCTCATCACGATCGTTCCTTAAAGAAACACTATGCTTTTCATCCTTCTAGTATATACGCGTAATTACACATACATACGTACGAATTCTTAGTCTGTTTAGATGAATTCGCATAAGGGTGATGGATGAATTTGTCAGAGCTCAGCACTATGAAAAAGTTACTAGAAACCAATTGGGTGTCACTTTATCATCTGCTCTTGAATTTCTATGAATGACAGGGCTTGGACATGGGATGCTCTGTTTCTGACCAGTTAAAGTTTTGATCTTTGTTTTCTTCTCTCTGGGATTGTACTGATCATTAAGTTTTCCAAAGTTGTGATTATGGTGTCTGAGGAAGAGTGGAACTGGAATTAGTGGGAGCTTTTCAGATTATGATATCATTTTGGGGTTCTACGTGAGAAGATAGGACCAATGGTGCATGATAATGATTTGATTTGATTTGATGATATTGATTATTAATTAGAATCCTAGCCCCAACAAGGCAACAAGATCTTCTTTCCCTTTGCCCCTATATAATCTCATCATGATCTCTTTAACGAATCTTCCCGATTGCTCGAGAAAAGAAACTGGAAAATCTATGTTTGTTCTGCCACCTTTTCTTTTAAAATTTGAAAGCTTTTTGGGTGCAGACAGCAGACTACATATTTTAATTTTCTTGCAGTGAAGAATGCGTATTGTATTCGGATCCCTTTGTTCTTCAACTTTTTTGATGAACCGAAACCAAGGTTCATCTTTTTATCAGAAATATTACATTTTCCCTTGTGCAAACTGACAGTAATTTAGTTGTTAAGAAAAGGGAAAAGGAAAAACTTAGGGATTTTTTTTTCCTATACCTATAGCACCGATATCTTTTAAGATTTTTTGTTTCTTTCATGAAGCAAGGCATTTAGGAAGTCACGGTTCTCTTGCTGATGGAATACTAACCACCGGCCTGGCAATATCATATGGAAATAGTGACAAAGTTGGTGTCTGGTCCTTTGCAAGGACCCACTGCAGGCTATATTCCTTGTCTTCACTTGTCGACCCATTTGCTTTCCACATCTTTGTAAGATATGAGCAGCTTAAATTCCCTTTTAAAATGTACATTCAATCTGAATCAAACCTGATGGGAAAAAAATGCTTTACTAGCACCTTCTTTAGTTTTTCTCATGGGGTAATTTCTTATTTGCATTCCCAATTGTACACTATGATACACTTATTTGTTGCATGTGGACAGATACGGAATTGGAATCTCTTAGGGGCATCGAAAGTTTTTTATGTCCTTTGAGTTCTGCAGTAGAATTCATATATTAACCTGGAGGTTTTGTTTGGTTTCTTGCTCATTCTCTGAAGTTATATTTAAATTCGTAGTTTTCAGTCGTACTATAGACTTGTGAGTTACATGTGGATGAGGACATGAGGATGGTATCTCCGTTGTGATATTAAGAAAAGAAAGTGTAGTGCATTGGTTTAAATTCTGCAGAAGCAATCAAATATAAAATTGAACTTTTGTTTGATTTCTTGTTCATTCTCTTCGTCTGGTGGTTTTACATATATTTCTTAAATAATGAAGTTGTCAGTATTCAGATATTTAATTGTCTTTTTGAGTAATTTAAATTGCGAGAGTCTGAACAAGATATTTAACAAAGAAATGATCATAAAGTGGCTAAAAAGAATTATGTCTGATGGATCTATGTTTGAAATGATAGGAGCCAGAGGATTGGCCAATTATCAAGCCGTTACCTTCTTATGGAAGAGGAAGAGAGAGATTAGGAGGAAGGCACATAAGCCTTATACACGGAGATGGCCTCATGAATGTTGTCATTACAGGTATTGATGCCCCGGGTTTACGATCTATTATGACCTATGAATCTTTTTCTGGAATGAGTATGATTAGTGTGCAGAATCTTAAAAAAAAACATTGTGGGAGATTATCAACGCAACTAGGGAACTGATTACGGATTACTCTTTTTCTTTTCTTTTTCTTTTTTTCCTTTTGAAATTCTATTTGCTCGTCCTGCTGATTGGTGTTCATCCTTTTTACAGGAAATAATGGGACAATAGATGGACAAGGGAAGATGTGGTGGGAGCTATGGTGGAACAGGACACTGGAACACACAAGAGGCCACCTTGTAGAAATCATGAACTCGCAAAATATTCTCATTTCCAACCTTACCTTCCAAAATTCGCCATTCTGGACCATACACCCAGTCTATTCCAGGTCTAACTATACTCTTTTTCATTGCTTTGTGTCCAATGTTATATCATTATTAGATGTTGATTAATGCCATGAATATTATCCCCATTTTTATACCAAATGCGCTAGGCAGTTTCAAGCAAAACTAACTTAGTTCTAAAGTTTGTTTGCAGTAATGTCGTTATCAAAGACATGACGATCTTGGCTCCTCTGGATGCCCCAAATACTGACGGCATAGATCCTGGTAAGCAATCCCTTTCTTGTACCCTCTCGTAATTTTTCTCTTAGATGCCGCAGCACTAGAAACTAGGTATCCTTACTCAATTTAGATATGATTTCCTAGGACTTGGTTAATAACAGCCACTGTTTATTGGGGTTCGAAGATAACTAATGGTGAACCTACACACGATTAATTTCATTGGCCCTGTCTGGAGGAATACTTTTCATTCTGGTTCAGGCTAGAGTTGTTTTCATTAAACTATTAAGAGTATACTAGGAGAAATACGCCACTAAATTACCCTGCATGGATTTATGTATGTTAGACTCGAGCACCAACGTTTGCATTGAAGACTGTTACATCGAGAGTGGAGATGATCTGGTGGCAGTTAAAAGTGGATGGGACCACTATGGGATTTCAATGGCTCGTCCTAGCTTGAATATCACAATTAGGAGAATATCGGGCACAACCCCGACATGCTCTGGGGTTGGAATTGGTAGTGAGATGTCTGGAGGGATCTCAAATGTGACTATAGAGGACCTCCATGTTTGGGATTCTGCTGCTGGGGTCCGTATCAAAACTGATGTAGGCCGAGGTGGATATGTATCTAACATAAGCATTAGCAACATCTTCATGGAGAGAGTGAAAGTGCCAATAAGGTTTAGTAGAGGCTCTAATGACCACCCTGATGACGGATGGGACTCAAAAGCTGTCCCAACCATAAAGGGAATCTTTATGAGCAACATTTACAGTATAAATTCAACGAAAGCACCGGTATTGGAGGGCATGGAGGGTGCAGCATTTGAAGATATCTGCATGAGGAATGTGACGACACTCGGACTCCGTCCAAACTTGAAGTGGCACTGTGAATTTATCTCAGGCTTTGCGGATGGAGTTGTTCCAGCCCCGTGTTTAGAGATGCAGAACAACAGTTCTTCTCTTTGCCTATAAAAAGGAGGTCTTGGTTTGGGTCAGGCCTAAGCTTCACTCGAGCTCCATAGATTAGTGGTGGAGATTCACATACGTTGGGCGTGAATGTAGTTTTTGCATTTGACTGCTTACTGGACAGGGAACAACTAAGAGAGCTGATCATCTGCGGCTGAGGAGAGGAGCTCTTTGCTCAGGAGTCGGGAATATAACAAATTTTGGCGAATGAGGGTACGTTCTTTGAAGTTAGCCGATAGAGTAACATCAGGAACTTTCAGTTTTTTGCATCTTTCTGATGTTACCTTAAACTTAGGTCATTCTTCGTTGTACACAACACATCCCATAGATGTTTAAGTGATGATACACAGAGAGAGAGTTTGGCATGTACAGAGAGAGACTTGAAAAGTTAAATGATTTTCTTTCCTCCATGTGATCCTTATTTTGCTGCAATCGGATCCACAAATTCGTGTTGTAATGGAGTATTTCTCACACTGTCTTTCGTGGTGACCATTCTAGATCATTCACCTCTCGAATTCATCCTTAAAATTCTCAAATCAGAGGTGATCGACCGATCCCTCTTGAATAAGAACCATAAGGAAGCGATCAGGAAAGAAATTACGATGATCAACAACTAACCGAACAAATGCTCTTCAGTGTTTAAAGTTTAAACTAATGGTAGAAGATTAAGTACAGGGTTATAATTCATTTTCAGGATTGCTGGAGATTTCAATTTCAAATCTCTATTCACCATTTCCAGAAAACATTCGAACCACACTTGTACTTGTCCTTTCCTTCGCACTCCACATCCAAATCATCACTGATGAACGGCACTTTCTGCACCATTAAAAAAAAAAAACAATGAATGAAAGATGTCCCAGCGTTAGAAAGCACGACGAATGTCCCGAAATCTCGTTTTTCATGTCCTATGAAATGGAAAGCTCGAGATCATGGTTAAAACCTTTTGCTTGGCGAGATCCTGACAGCCGGTGAAGTTCTCGGGGAACTTGCAGGTTCCAAACTCGACGGTGTACGCCCTTGCGAAGTTCGCCCCGCTCGTGGCCAGCCTCTTCTTGTCATTCAATTCCTTAACGACACAAGCAAAACAAATCATCATCGTATTAGAAACCTGTAACAGTTACACAAGTCGATCTCTTCATCGGGGACTCATCTTCAGGGGAAAAAGGAAGCATGAATTAAATTGGATTCCAACACATCTGCAAAACAAAAGAGACCTTGTTGGCCTTGCTCCTCTCGAGGTACTCCTCGATAACGCCAGCATTTGCGGAGGAAGCGGAGGCGGCAACAGCGAAGATGGTGGCAGCCAAGTACCCAAGAGCAGCCCTCCTGCCTTCAGTCGCAGAGGTCTCCTCCTTAGCCTGCTGGGCTCTGATCACAGGCAGCTTCACACCGTTCGACACCCCCGTCGAGACCGAGCTGATCCTCGAGGTAAGCCCGGAGGCTCCGGATCCCGAGATGGAGTACTTGCAGGCCAAGACACTTGAGTTGAGAGTTGCCATTTGGGCTCAGTCCACCTCAAACTTGAGCTGCCAACGAACTCTTTTTTTAAGTTAAAGAGAGAGATCTAAATTGTGAAGTCAAGAGATATATCAGATAATGGCATGCTGGGAGGGGATGATGATGTGGAAGGACAAGGTTTGTGGTGGGAGTGTGGATAAGGTGAGATTGCCGCATTCGTCCATTGGGCAAAACCTAATTAATGAAATCTTTCCTCTTCAAATGCTGTCTGTGTTCGGACAGCCTGTGGAGGGCTTGAGCTCTGGCCCCACTTATTGAAATCCAAGTTTGTGACTCACATCTGTCCGGCAAAACCAGGGCACAAGCAAAATCAGTGTATTACATCCTCTTCTCGGCGCCACCGCCCATTGGCACGGGTCTGCAGCCATCATCGTTGGCGCCGATAGCCACATTCAGGATCCCATAGGGATGGCCTAGCATCCTTGAATTCGCTTTTGCCCAATATTTATCCATATAATCCAAAAACAAGGGAAAATAAATCTTTCATTCTGCACCGGCAAAAGCAGTAAGAACTCCGAAATTTGAGCATAAAGCTGTTTATTCATTCGGTTGACGGGAGTATACAAGAAGTTCGTTCAATCCAGCAAGAAAGTTTTCGCTCTGAATAGTGAATCAGTCAGTCTATGACTCTATACAGCAGTTTCAGAACTCTCATATCACAGATTAAGAAAAGAAAAATCCGCTATTGCCTACAGAAAGGGGAAAGAAAGTAAACATATGTTGAAGGGGCCGAAGAAATGAACTGAATTATTGAAGAACAAGGAGGAAAACGAAACCGTAGAAAGATGAAAATGATGAAGTGTCAGTTTGCATAGTAACTCTGACTACTACCATGAGGACTACTTCGAAAAAACCGCATAATTCATGGCCAGCATCATCCCTAAAACTATCCTTCTGCAGACTCATGGTCATCCCAACTGCGATAATCTTCTTCTTTTGCGGTTCCTCCTCCTAGCGGCAGTATCCATTGTGCTTTTCTCGGAACAAATTCTAGATGAAGGCACGCCAAGCGATGTTCTCAATCTCTTCGAGGCCCATTGCACCTGTAGATTATTCACTATGTTGCTGATATCCTTCGAGCTATGCAGCTCCACAAGCTTCTGAATTTGATCGAGCATCTGATATGTCCAGGCCACGGACAGATTGAGGTCGATTGAATCATCCATCGGCTTTCTCCAAAAATCTAATAACCTTTCCCTGAATGACTGCAGAGATAGTGAAGGATGATTGCCCTGCAGACTCTCACACATCATGTTGACCTTGACCACATGCTTGCAGAGGTTCCCCTGAAGTGACCATGCACAGTCACAGAACGCGAATTCTGACCCGGGGTTCCACACAAGATATGTCCTATTGCTGTCATCTTGGCTCAAGACCTTAGCAAAGAGCCGAGCTTTCTCATCAAATACAACAGAAGAATCGGGGATTTGTAGAGCTCGGTGCCATGAAGTAGAAGCAATGTATTCCTCCTTTACGTTTTGGAAGGAATCGCTCTCATCTGCATATCTAGCAAGCCAATAGCTCGAATGGAGCTCTGTCATAAGTCTATGTACTAACCAGTCAACTCTCCGGAGCGCACCCAGATGTGAATCATCGAATAATGCGCTTTTCAACTTCAAGTGGTAGGCTTCTATGGCGCCAGATGCTTCCTGGCTCGCAAGCGGAAGGGACTTCATTGCAGAAAGCCACATTTCTGTCAAACAGCACAAAGTCCAATTATATTGTGCCTGATATGAATATAGTGTCCATGCACGTCACTATGACCGATCAGTTGTTTCGTTACAATTTATTGACTAAAACCATTCCTACTAGGATTACTTTCAAAAAAAATTCAGACAATCAACATGCTGCTACCTCCCTGCTTTGTTATGCTTCTTGGACCCATTTCTACCTCCCTGCTTTGTTATGTCCATTCCATTTCCTTATTATTCAAGATTCTATCTGCATGTGCAGAAACCGTACATAATTTACATTATTAGAGCACTGGCCACCAGCTTAAGCTGTACCATGGTAAAGTTGTATTTTGAGTCTTGTATTCCTGTCTAATTATAGAATGCCTGTTCCCATTTTTCTGGTTGTCATTATTATAGATTCGATCTCTGAACAAGTTCCGTGAGAACTCATTCCAGAAATACAAGTGCAAAAAGAATAAACCAAGTGGAGTGCCCAAAGCTTACCTATTTTAGGAACCCAAGATGCTTTAAAATACTCCACAAAGGCCGTCTGATCGACAAAATCCTGCAGTAACTCTTCCACGGCAACCGAAGAATCAACACCATCCCAAATGCTGTAGACTAATTGTCCCAGTCGTTTGAAGATTTCTCGCCGAACTTCAGAGTTATTGCATTTCTTGATGACGTTCCTCAGCCATGTCCTTCGCATTCGCCAGAGAGACAACAATACTGGACAAGCAAAGACATCCCTGAAATAAATAAATATATGAATCCCGTAGCGTAAAATGAGCTCCTACTCATCAAATGAAAAGTATGCAGTCTTTATCACCGTTAATTCACATAAAAAGACATTGCCGAATTAGTAACAAAGAAGCATGCCTTATGGGATCAATCTCTGCAGCTGCATCATCTATCATAAAACCATTGACCTTCCACCCAGGTTCGGTGCTTCTGATTCTATCAAGTAGTGCCTTCATCCACTTGGTCATATCCGTCTTTGAAAAGCTACGAGTTATTATCCATGCAACAGGAAGTGCATGCTGTCTGGAATCAAACACCAGTAGCGTGCACAAGGGATACTGCAATTTAGAAAGATATTAGTAACTCTTTTGAGAAAAGTTACTCCAGATAGAGTCAGCCCCAGGGGCCACGGACACCCAGCAAGCCCATGGATTTGGGTAAATTGCGGCCTCATCAGGAAACTAGTGACTAGTATGAGTTTGCACTAAATGAGGCATGGGGGAGTTGAAAACAGAGACCATAGGGCACTTCGGTCTCTATCTGGACCGCTCAAATAGTAGTTTGCTCTCTGCTACTCATAAAAGGTAGTAACAAGGCGTACCTTAAGTCTCTTTATGCCAAATGTGGAATCAGCCGCAATGAGATTCCTATGCCCAAATCGAATCATTTGCTGCAACTGCCATTCCGTTTGAATCCCGAGAACAAAAGCATCTGTTTCTGAAGAATCCTGGTAAAAGAATATAGACTTCTTATGGCCTTCAACCCACATCCGGATGCTTGCCTGATCATCGAGAGCCAATTCATGCGTCGATCTCTTAATTATCATCCCCAGTTTGTGGACATCCTGAGAAGCGAGCATCATGAGCTTTTCATCAAGCCCGCAGTAGCGCTGAATACCTTCAATATGCTTCTCCAAGACATTCTCTTCAGGAATTCCAAGATAAATCATAGACATTGTCTGTTGTTTGATCCTGCTGCAGAGGTATGGCGTCTTCTTGGCTCCAGGCCCAATAGCATCCTTATCGAGAGGGCCGTGGCAGATGAAGCCTGCCCTGTTCACATGGCGCCTTTCGATGTATTTGATGAGGGCAATCGAGGGACGGGCATAGAGCCGTGTCACTTCAAAACGACACATACACCCTCGCATTGACTGAGGCCTAGCAGCTCGATTCCTAGTGTTCAACCGGTATTTTCGACTAGGTAATACACCGCCACCTTCTCCATAGTCTTCTGGACCAAAAGAACACCAGTACCTTCAAAGTTCAGATAAAAAAATGATGAAAATTAATTACGTCTGACAAGTTCTGCTGCATAGATTCTTCACTCTTTCCAGCCAGCTTGTTAGCTAAAGCCACAAAGGCAGAAAAAGCGTGTTCAGTCAAGTTCATGGTGCAGAAAGGAGAAAATGATCAACCTGAACTCTGTGATAGTCTTTCCACAGTTGAAAAAGAAAACCTCTATAGCACATACGGTGAATAGAGACAAATGTTCTCCCTTCCAGTCGTTACCTGATTAACCATCCCCACTGGAAAAGGATGACACAATATACGAGGAAAGGAACTCTTCTTGGAATTACAGGCATAGAGTAACATGTACGAAATTCTCCAGCATTGACACGAGATACACCTTACATAGTGAGATAGGGCTTTTTAAACTTACAGCTTATGTTCCAAATATTCGTCCTCCTTGTACTCTCTCAAGCTCCGTAGGGGTCGTTTTTTCGCCTTTTCAATATGGAACCTCGTGGGAGACTCTACATTTGCACATTCTCCAATTATAAAATCATCAACCCTTGCGTATGGAATCAGGGCTACAACATCATGGCGCTCGGCAGTCCCATACCCCGTCCACTTCAAATCTCCAGAGGAGAAGACTTCCTCATCCGGATTTTGCACCTGAAGTTCGAGTATGGATTCTACCGTCTCTGTCCCCTCAGCACCATGTCCTGACATAGCTACCAGACCGGCTGAAGATGTAACACCATAATCTGCGAAAGTTGGTTCGCATAGAAAAGCATCAGTTTACTTTAACAATCATCTCTATCACTCGAATAACCAAATAGGAAATCAGACAACAGTCCACAAAAAATGCTCTTCCATTGAACCAAAACACTTGCACACTTGCTAAACATAAACCCAAGAAACGCTCGCTTGATCCAATTCACAACTATCCCCAAATAAGAACTGAGACGAATTCTGCTCAATAAGAAATGATAGAGAGGAAAATGTCAGCCCCAACCACATCGGATATAAGCCCTATCTAGCTCCTTGCCTAATCAAAGAAGAAGAATCTAACCCAATGGCAATATTCAAAGCAAATACCCAACTGAGAGTTCAAATTCGACAGAGAGAACTCTCAAACAGAGCACCCCAAGTCAAAAGTTCAAACTTTACTCGTTGCCCAGCAGAAATCTATACAGAACAAGCTCGGAGAGAAAGAGACAGGGGATGGATGAAGCCTTGCCTGCGGCAACATGAGGCAGAGAAGAAAATGGAGTCGGCGAGAATCGAAAACGAAAGCAAAAGAGAGTACCTTTCTTTCTGCTAATTCTCGCAGTCCGTCAGCTTCATCCTCAGGGGTAGAGACAGAGACTCATAAGATATCATGGTGGACTGGAAGCATGGAAAGGGTTTCTTACGACGGCTCTCAACGGCGAGGTGGGTTTTTCTTTTTTCATTTTTTTTATTGAAAAATATACGCGCACAATCTTTTATTTTTACGTCAATTTCATCGTAACCTTTTAAAATAATGAAATGCAGTGAGAATAACGACATGATATTAAATTTTCAATAAATATTAAACAGAATGTCGAAGTAGGGTACGTGTGGGTGAATAATGAGTTCAGACTCTTGCCATATACAAAATAACCCAAATTCTAACCCATTCCATGCCCTTTTACCCACCCCGACTTCCTTACTATCAATACTTGAATATTAGTCCCGCCTCTTCACATACATAATTGCTCTTTTTGAAAACAATTACGCCATCAATAGAATAAAAAAATCACATATTAAACTTATTGCGGTTCATATAGTGAATAAGAGATGAAAAATTATTACAAAGAAAAGAGAAGTTTATACCTGTCAAATAAAATATAAACCTTAATTTATTTTCTTCTATGAGAATAAAAGAATGAGAAGTGTGAAGAGAGAGACTTGTAAGCTTATGGATGAAAAGGGATAGAAAGGGCAAAGCACTAAACTAAAGAGAAATTTGTGGCTGTAGTGAGACGAGAGATGTGTGAAAAGTTGAAATGAGATTCAAGTATTGATGGCGAGGGAGTCGAGTGGGTGAAAGGGTTGGAATATAAGTTATTTCCCATGTGGCAGAGTCCGAGTCCACTATTCATCATCGGGTGTGTCACATTAGCCTTCCATTTAATTTTCACGGAAAATTTGACGTCATCCCATAATTGACACTACCATTTAAATGATGTACTATATAGTGTAATTTTAAAAAGTTATGATAAAATTAATACAAAAGCAAAATATTATGTTATGATTGACAATACATTCTAAAAGATATGATATATATTGTAATTTTAAAATATAATAAAATTGACATAATATTTTCCTTTTTTTTTTTCTTCTCTCTTCTTTTTTCCTCTTCGGTTTTCTGGCTAATGTTGACGTGAATTGGGAAATTCTACATATAATATATAGTCTATTTTTCCAATTGTGTATGCACTAACGGCAAACCTTTTTCTCCTTTTCAATTCGGTCGGATCACATTCACGAGGGTCCCGACTTTATTCGCTATCACTAATCTTCGCCGAAATGTCAGCTTGGTTACAGCAAAAGGACGAGGGACATTATTAACTAAAACATATCTCCGTTTCAATATACAAAAGACTTTCAGTATATATATTCATTTTCTTCTTTTTTAATCTCAATAAACCTGATGCAGGATGAAATTATATATGTAAAAAAATGAATAAGAAAAACCTGCATATGTTTAAATGATTATAATATCTTAAAACAATAGATCTCGAATATTCATGAATCTATGATGAATAAAATCTTCAGTTTAGAATAACTATCATTATTATTTTCAACTTATCTTATTATATAAATTCAAATATTTGAAAAAATAAATATAAAAATGATTAAAACATAATATGGTGATACTTTTTAGTACAAACGACCAGTACTTCGTTATGAGTCAATTTTTTTTTTAAGTTATAGAAATTTTACAAATTAGATGACACCTTTATTTAATTATTTTTAACGAATTATAAACATCTCTATATATCTAGAAAATACAAAAGAATAAAATTATATCTATAATTCTGTATTATCTTTAAATGTGTTCTTTTTACATAAACTCAATTCAAATTTATGAAATTTTTATGATATATTAATGCCATGATCATTATTTAGTCATTCTTTTATTGAATATTTTATTGACACTAAACTTGAATTTGAGACCTTTCCATTTAATAAAATTTATTATAATTTATCATGCCAATTCAATTAACTTTACTCTATATATATTTATGTAAGAGATTTATTGAGGGATAAATCTTTTGGCACATGTTCGATTTAAAATTTTAAATTAATAGATGATGGAACTCATTCCTCTTATGTGCCAATGTTTGTTCTTAATTTTTAAAATGCGAGTTTTAGCTTATAATTCAATCATATATATATATATATATATATATTCATATTATCATATATTATATTTTTATTTTATTTCACGGAGTGTGTCTTTAATGCGTTAAATGGGTTGACTCTTTAGTATAAAACCTATGGTTTTGTTCTTTAAAGAAAGGAATGAGTAAGATTTGAAATTTGGCAAACAATATTAAGTAAAAAAGAACATGATGTACTTTAAGAAAATCAAAATGCTTGTATTTTATAAATTTATGAAAAATAATGTAAACAACGAAATTAATTTTCATCTTTGGTTCTTCACATATGGATCAAAGAAGAAATGTATTACTTGTAATTTGAAAAAGTACGTGTATAATTAGTTTACTTCCTTAAGAAAGATACAATATAAAGAAAAGTTTGTATCCATTAATGAAAATTTCTAAAAAAGAGAGTATAAAGTATACGTATAACTTTTTCAGGAAGATAAAATAGAGAAGGAGAATAATGTAAAATGCATGGCACCGTCATCTTATTGAAAAAAATATAAAATGCATGATGTCTAATCCTATAGTAGTGATCAAGAAAAGGGAGAAAAACTTGCATGTCACATGAGTGAAAAACATGAGTTATATTAACTTTTAAATGCTAAAGGTTTACTTACATAAGTGACATTATTTCTAAATATAGTAATCGTTAAAAGAAAAAAATTTGCACGTAATAGGGACAAATCTAGATAAAAAGGGAAAAAAAAATTATGTTGGGAAGAACTTGTCTAAGTATGATAGGTCAATCAAGTTACACCACTACATTGTCCGAGTGGCTTAGAAACACTGGACAAAAGAAGGAGGTTAAAAAAAAGGGGACACTTGTGATGATAAGGTTCCCCATTAACAACCTTTTTTTAAAAAACTCAAAAATCAATGAGTGTTCATTGATAACAAAAACGAGTACAAGGGAAAAATGTTCAAGCTTCCCCATTCTCAAACTAAAATTTTGAAAAAGAAAATATTGCATATATCCTAGTTTGTATATCTAGTTCTTTTAATATGAAATTTCTTGTAATTTTTTCTAAATAAAAGTTACTAAAGAAAATATTTTTTGGAAATAAGAGATACCTTATTCGGGACTAATTTGAAAACACCGAAGAAATGGAGAAACATAAAAACAAAATGGAAATTTAAAAATATTTTTTTAAAAAAATGAAAATGATTGGTCCAACTATAATGATCAAATGAAGAACAATCTTTCAAGATCAGCTACTTTCTTCATTTAATAATAATAATAATTTTGCTTAAATCTCTTTTCTTTTTTCACCCTTGTTTACACTTGCAACATAACAACCAATGGACAAATTATTGCATTCATTAAATTAAATTAAAACAAATCAAAAGGTTCCAAATTGGGGTCTTAAATAAGAGTGAATAGGCAATTTGGTCCCTAAGATTCAGATGTTACATCAATCCAGTCCGTGACTTTTTTTTACATCAATTGAGTTTCTTAGTTTTGAAAGTTACATCAATTTAGTCTTTAATACATCAATTTGGTCCAGTTTTTATGGTTACATCAATTTGATTCTCGAGATTAAGGGTTACATCAAGGGGGTCCCTGAGCACATCAGTTAAATCCCTGGAAACAATGGCAATTTTCATGGGTGATGGCGTTAGGCGGCCTTTAACTGTCGCAAGGACCAAATTAATGTAACATAAACCAAAACTGATGTAGCAGGGGTACTTTTCAATTAGGGTTACATCAATTTGATCCTTAGTGTCTTATATTTGTCTTATCTTTCTTCTTTTCCGCTCAATTCAGTTCACAGACACCTTCATCTTCCCCTTTCTTCTTTGAAACACGACCCATGTTCCAGTGTTCCTCTCCATCTACATTGCGCGAATTGATCAAGAAGAGAAGTGTAGGAGCATTATGGATGATGATCAGGCCGACCCTAAGTTCGTCTACATACTTAGGTATTGCTTTCTATCTCCCTGAAATCCCACATTGATAGACTCATGAAAAGGTTGATTTTTTTTTGGGATTTCATCATGTACCATATCTCTATCTCTGTTGTGGTCATATTTTAGTTTTGATGATGACATTTTCAAAAAACTGAGTTCTTTAGGGTTTACAGAACTAGTATATTAATGCTTGCAGTGTGCATTTGTGGAAGACAGTTGCTGTCCATCTTCATCATGGTGGACAATTTGTTAGAAGCCCTAGAATGAGTTATGATGGTGATGATGTATTTACTTTTAAGAACATAGATGTTGATACCCTCACAGCGTTAAATCTGCGTTGTATTTACCAATAAAAGAAAGCCAAAATTAGGCAGAAGGACTAATATGATGTAACGTTGGATTCGTTTGAAGTGGCATTTTTGTAGAAATACTATTGGACGAAAATAACATGAATGACCAAATTGATGTAGAAGATGACCAGATTGATGTAGCAAAATGACCATATTGATATAATATTGTAACTTGAAGGACCTTCATAATGTGATAAGGACCAAATTGATGTAACCGTGAAAACTTGGAGACCAAATTGATGTATCAAGAACTAAATTGAAGTAACTTTCAAAACTGAGGGACCCAATTTATATAACAAATAGTCATGGACTGGATTGCCGTAACACTCGAATCTCAAGATCAAATTGCCTTTAAATAATAGGAGAGATTAGGGTCTTCTTACAAGTGTACTTCCTTTAGTGGGTACAAGGAAAAGAAGAATGGAAAGTCTTTTCCCTACCAAAAATAGTAAAACCCCATGCAAGTATATGTATATCCGATGAAATAAGGTAACCATAATATCATATCAAGAAAATCGACTACGAAAATCCAGGTAAGTCTTTACTAAAGAAAAGAAATGTGGGTACATCGGCATTGCTGCAATATTAAGCACTGAAGATGCAAACTACAGTCATGTCTCTAACACCGAACAAAGAGTTGCCTGACTAGCTCATACAACCAGGAGTTCCACTGAGACAATTGAAGCCGAAGTAAATTTGAGAAAACTTTGTCTAAGGCGTAGCTGTTTCAGAATATACATGAATTCATGTATTTGCTCAAACTATCATATGGCCCATCAACATGTCCTACGCTAAGTAAAAATAATCTCAAGCATTGATTCATCCCTCCTAATCCCAACCCGTTAAGCCCCATTTATCGGCGAGATTATACATCACGAGTTTATCCCAAGCAGTGCCAAATAAACTCTCTCCCCCAATTGCGAAAGTCAGAACCCACGAACATAGAAGGATCGTAAATGCAGTGAACCCGATAGCTGATCCCAGGACATCTACAGAAGAAAACAAGCAGTAAGCAGATTGATCCAATATGTATCAATAACTTCAATATAGACACCATAAAGATTTCAACTAACATATGCGCAATGCAAACTTCTGATGGTCCGTTTCCGGCTGTGAATGTAATGTAATAACGTACAAATTGCACTACTTTTCAATTGGATTACCAAGCTGGTTGTTAGTTCTGACAGCATATTAGGAGAAAAAGGAATGGATCACATGTATGGTGTATAAGCGTATAAAACTTTGCAATAGCAAGTTCTGTAGCTACAGGTGCAATCATCAATAAAATTTAGTTCAAGCACCATAGCATTTTCAACTCAACTCATCAAACACAAAAGACAGCATGCAACTGCCCCCTTAAGCATGGTATAGATGGCTGCATAACTGACTTCATTCATGAGAAACAGTGCTTGCCATCAACAACTGGAAGGACTGCATCTTTAGCAGGTAGAACTAAATTGGAGAGACGCAGGTCCACAATCAATTAAATTCCATAATAGAATGAAATGGCCATCTTTCAGTGAACACATATAGTCCGCACAAAGCCAGATCAGAATGGCCAGAATCTTAACTCAAAGTTATAAAACATGCTGGCATCAATTTGCCTTATTGATACATCACCCATTCCCGGTTTTCCTAAACAATGTCAACCTCGCCACTAATTAACCAGTTTCAGGGCCCCAAAGATTTCAAGTGACTTCTAATAAAAATCCCATTGCCTAATGCCTAAGATGCTACACATCATCTCGGATGTGTCACGACCTTGCTTAAAGACTTACGGTTGTAATATCTCGAATGCCAACATAAATGATCAGGACGAGCATTCTGAATTGGAGCTGTGGAAATCAGCAGCTCCCAACTAATAACTTCGTGAATTCCCGAGCTCATGCTTCCACTGTCTCAGCAGCTAAAGTAAACCTAAAGCTTATAGTTTTGAGTGATTTAACATGAAATTTTCCCGACCCAACACTTTGCTTCTCGAGAGGAATAAAAGATGACGAACATCTCATCTTTTGACATGACAGAAATTTGGAGAACCACAAGCAAAATTGCGGAATTCCACCGCAATTTCCAATTAAGCAGCTTATTTTTGCATGATTCAGCCAGCAATCACCCATCGGGGCAGAGAATTGAGCATAAATGAACGAAATTTTTTCTACAGATGCAGCTGAAGCACTGCGAATCAGCTCAAGCAAGACGAAATGCAAGGAACTCACAGCAGCGGATCTGAGGGAAGGAACGTTTGTGGCGGAGGACGGGCCAGAAGTAGAAGCAATTGACGGCCCAGAGCCAAGGCAAGAGGGCGAATCCGAACTTGTAGAACCTGCGGGCGTAGCTCACCGCGTCCTCCTCCGACAGCCCTAGCGGGCCGTCAACCGTGGGCCAGACCGGCCCCACCGCAGCTATGGAGGTCGGGTTGGGGTTCGGGTTCGGGTTCCGAATCGTAGTGTCAGCAGGTGGCGATCGGGAAGCTTCCATCACCGGCGATCGCTCTCCTACGGCTCCTTTTGGGTGAACGGAGGAGTCTTTGAAACTTCGACGGGCACTTCGCGAGGATTAACCGCAAAACTAGCCAAGTTATCAGCTATTAACAAATGACCCCCCATAAGTTATTTTATTTATGGATTCCTCCCTAAACTATTCGAATTTGATGGACTGGTCACTGCTTACTATCCAACAAGCACTCATCCAAATTGGACTAACTTATCCTCTGTAGGATATGATATTGGTACAAGGTAGGAAATAGGCAGGACCAGGAATAACCAAGACATCGATAAAGTTGAAAGCCATAATGCTGATACCTAAAGCAGTAAACCAGATACCTATCGTAGGCCAAGTAGCTAGGAAGAAATGTAAAGAAAGAGATTGCAAGGGATATGTAACAGAATATTTAAAACTTCGTACTCAACCTTTTATCACTTCTCTGAAAATAAGGAGTAAAAATTTAAGAGTTCTTATTTGTGGTTATAATGCCAAAATATCAAGTCGGCTCAGTTGATTATTATAGGCATCTTGAATCTTCTATTTACCTACTTCTTTTTCTTTGATTTGCTATGTACACGACATGACATCTTGCTCGCATTTATCATTCACTATTGGATACCCAAGAGATTGCCGAGCAATCGACGGTGTCTTAGTTTTGTATAGTGAAATCAACTGGTGTCGATGTCATAGAGCAGGAGCCAGCCAGAGGAACTCCGGATTCATGGGCTTCCATATCCGGCCATCTCTGGAGGCATGTACATGGTTCCTGATATGGGATTTTGTACCAAAAGGCCGCAAAACTACGCTTTTATCGTATTATAACTTCAAGAATAAATCGGAAGGAACAGACCCTCGCTCAGGTTGTTGGAAATCATTGTCGTCATTACACTGGATGAGATGTTGGAGAGCCGTCCAAGCTGCAGCAACATGTTTTTCTTTGATGTGCTTTTTTCCTGCACAGAGTTAGAGCTAATTTAATTATCGAACGAGAGCAGTGCCACCAGCATAGTTTTGAATAAGTTGCGTCGGACAATCCTTTCACTGGAGTTTGGGAATTACGATTTTCTGGATAGGATTGATAAACAACTATGGTCTACCATAAATAAAATATTGATGGACATGATACTGACCAAGATTTAGTTCTTAAAAAATGATCGAACTCTGGCATGACCCGGACCAAGTAAGTCTCTTCACAGTGAACGGCTCGACCAAGAAAACCCCCGAGTTGCATCCGATACTGTATGTGCATTGCAAAATCTGAGTCCCTCGAGGACTTATAGGTGGTGTGATATCGAAGGGACGAACGAAGAAAATTAACCTGAAAGGAACAACGAAAATGACAATGAACATGATCCATTTTTGAGTGAACAGAGAGTATTCCTCTCAAATATAGTTTCATATGTAACGATTACGTCAAGACAATTACAAGATAGCTACCGCAGTTGAGTTAGATTTCTTAGTCAGGCAACTACTGCAAATTAGTTATAATGTAACTAGACGGCTCGGTAACGTCGTGTCCACTACCGAGTGACAACAGAATTTTACTCCCGTTTCCAGCCAAAAAGAAAAGTCGCAAGTCCATATCGGAGTTGCTTTCAACCTCGCCGAATTCTATTCCCCGGTTTTGTTTTTAAAATCAATGTGATTAACCATAAAGAACATCAAAGGGGCAAGTAGACATGGGAGAGGGCCACCTCTAGTGAAAGGAACAAGAGGGGTGGTATCTGCTTGTTTTGTGTGGAGGGAAGCTGATGCCACCATAATGCTTCTAGGACACTCTGATAAGCCAATTTTAACCAGAAATTCAATTCCCATAATTTTTTTTAAAATTTATGAAAATAATCAATGATTCAAAAGTACGAGCCAATCGAGTGCTATTTTGATATCAATGGACCAACTAAAGGGCAATCATCAAATTTAAAACTGTCGGGGAGCAAATCCGCAGGTGACGCTATGTTACCTTAGCTAAGCCGAAATCTTGGAATATATTCGATCTCAAAGTGAATTGAATTTGCCAAGAGATTATCTCGTGTCAGGTAAGGTCATTTCCGAGTAAAAGCCGCAACGATATCGCGGGCGATTTATGTCCGTGAATTGGATTAGCTGCTTTATTGCCTATGGTGCGTGGTCCACCATAGACAATAATGCCATGGGTGCTGACTTCGCAAGCCACAAAGCCCACCTAACAACACCATCCACTTTAACATTTTATGTGACATCACACAATAATCAAATTTATTCTCGGGTAAAATAAGGCTGCTAATCTCCTCTCTATCAAAGTTGGCTTTGCCAAGAAATCCTCCTGTTTGTGCATTGAAAATTTTCTGGGCAGGCTTTTTACACAAAAGTCGACCGCCTTCTTTTGAAATCTCACGAGCTAAGGAGTGACAATACCCCGTTCTCTAATCCTCTTATGAGAAATAAAGCTTTAGGGATTCGACGATTCGTGGATAACAATCTAATGACCGAGCGGATGGCACGTCGCAGATTACAGTCTCCAGTCGAGGTGCACCCCCGCCTCTCTCACAATACAAGTAGGGCCACATGAATCAATCAACTCTTGTCAGTTAAGTTGTAACAGAAGTTTATTTCCAGACATATACATATATATATATATATATATAATAAAGAAAAAAAAAAAAAAAGAACAATAAAGTACATATATACATATTATAATATATAAACAGGAAAAAATGGTTGGTGGGTAGATTTCGTCTGAGGGTACAGTAGACAGGCCGAGACAGACACAGTAGCAAGCAACAACGGAGAGAAAGTGGGAAGCTCGTACCAGAACCAGACCAGGAACAGGAACAGGAACAGGACCAGACATCATCATCTTTTCTCATCTCTGCCAATCTCTCTTCTCTTCGATCCCGTCAACATTCGGTCTTGTGGGGTTGGTTTGGATTTAGGCAGTAGCGAAGTGGTGTGGGGAGATGTGGTGGAAAATGGGCAGATGAAGAGGACCCACGCCCACCCCTCCCTCCCCGGAGGAAAAAAGAGGAACAAACGAGAAAATGGCTGAGGAGAGAGAAAAAGAAAAAAGAAAACAAAGGTGAAAACTTTCATGTACTTTCCACACTGTGCCCATTGACGCCCCCACCTGCAGTTCTGAACTGAACCCTTCAAAGGTTTTTCCCTTTTCGTTTCATCTCTCTGTGATCCTCTGCTATCTGCCCCTGCAGAGGTTTCCTTCCTTGCTTTGCTTTTGGTGGGCGTGAGGAACAGCAAGGTACAGTCCAGTGCCAAGAACACTGATTAGATTACATTAGCCCTCGATAAAGCTTCTATCTTTGCCTTTTCGTCTGTGTGTGTGTGTGTATATATATACATATATATGTGAGTGTGTGTAATTATTATATACACGATCTTGAACATTCTCCGGATTTGCGTAGGATTCAAGTACTGATCACTTTCTGGTAGTTTCTCTCTCTCTCTCCTTTGCTTTTCTACTCTCTTACTCCAGCATTGGTTTGACTTTGCCGGGTTGAATCTGAAGCAAAAAGGGTCAGATTTTGTGGAGCTTCATCGCGTTGTTAAGTCAGAGAATCAATCAATCTGATACTGGGTTTCCGTTAGATTCTGTGTATTCCTTGTGTTGGATTCAGAGCCCTTTTTCAGGTGAATTCTTGGACCCTGTTTGCTGCAGATTCCTAGAATGTTCTATCCAGATTGATTTATACTGACTGTGTTGTCTGATCGAGCTCCAGTGATGATGTTGTGTCTAGTGCTTTCGATTTAGCGTAACGGATGTTCCCTGCTATGATGCTTTGATTGGAACTGGACATGGGGTTATTCTACCTAATTGCACACAAACACACACATATATATATTAAAAGCTTCTGGTTTAATCTCCTCGGCCGTTCATCTATTGATATATTGTCAACTGAACTAAGACCTTTTTTTTTTTGGGTGATCAACTGAACTAAGACCTTTATTCCGCTTGTGTACTGTTCTTCAACTTCGATTCGTGAAGGTTTTCTTTTTTCGGCTTGTAACAGTCTACTGTGATTGAATTTGGCGAGATTGTGAAATTCAGGATTGGAAGACTGATAATTAAACCCATTAATGATGCAAAGATTCTCTTTACATTTCCTGATTTTGATTTACTAGATTTCATGGTGGTGATTCCAAAATATGCAAGAACAAACCTTTAGCATGTTTCACTCTAATGATTATTAATAGCTTTCTCTTTTTGAGTTCGCGGATTGCCATCGAAGTCATTATGATGGACAATCATCTTTTCTTGTTTACCTCTTAAAATGGTCGATTTTTGCTGCAGGAAAATGTCTGCCAGCTCATAGGGAGAACAAGAAGGAACTTATCATATGGGCTGGTGGACCAAGCTTTTCAAAGGTTCGGGCCACAGAGGGCATTATCATGGAAGATATGGAGCCGATAACAATTGGGAAGAGCCTCAAAATCCATCGGTACTTCTCGCAGTTACATTTGTATCTACTTTTTGTTGTCTTTGGGTTTAATTTTCTGTTCTTTCAGCAGTGATTAAATGAGCCAAACTGCAGGATGACTTAACAGACATTGAGAGAGAACAAATTGATCATGCGATTGCTCTTTCACTCTCAGAGGAGGATCAGAAAGGGAAAAAAGTGATTGGTAACTTTTATCTCTGAGATCTTTTACCATCGTAATTTGTTTTGCATTTTACTAATTTGAGGGTTCCCATGGTTTATTTGCTTTGAGTTGATAACTCCAGCTTAAACTGCAAATCATTTTCTTCATCTAGGCAGGATGTAATGTCTCTTCTTCTTATTTAATTTTCGTTTAGTTGAAGAAGAAAATGTAGAGGAAGATAAAGAACCTGATACACCTCCAAAGGAGGAAGAGGACCCAGTTGACACGAATGTGGAGGACAACGACTATAAAAAAGCTCAGTTGGAGGAGGATGAAGAATTGGCCATGGCTATTCAAGAGAGTTTGATTTTCGAATCTCCTCCTGATCCTCCTCCTGCTCCTGCACCTGCTCCTGCCTCTCCTCCTTCAAGATATGACAATGGAAACCTGTTTCAGCCCTACCCCATCTTATCTTCCGGCTACAGGTACAATTTAGCGTTGAAGTCCACTCTGTTGAATGTTTCAAATCAATGCAATCAGCTGCTCAATAACTTAAGCTCCAAATAGATATTTTCCATTGTTCATTATTTTAGAAGCTTCAAATTTCTATGTGGGAGATTTGGAAATGCTGGTGCTTATGGCACAAAGATGATTCTATCAAAAATAAGAAAAAGAAATTGAAGGCACCGAAGATGTTTTAAACACATAAGTCCTGCAGAATCTGTGCAGGCTGCAAAACAGAGATTGGTCGCGGGCGATTCTTGAGTTGCATGGGCGGTGTTTGGCATCCCGAGTGCTTCTGCTGTCATGCCTGCAAACTTCCAATTACCGATTTCGAGGTCTTTCTCATATATAATTATGTAGTGTATCTATAGACAACAGTTACTATTGATTCTAAAGTTATTGGTTTCTACTAGTTTTCGATGTCGGATAACCGGCCCTATCACAAATCCTGCTACAAGGAGCATCATCACCCGAGATGCGATGTTTGTAAGAGCTTTGTAAGTGATTAATGTTCCAGAAAATTATAGAATTATCTCTATGTTGATTATATTTTATCTTAAGTGACTCTGATTTCCGCTTTTTTTTATGATAGATCCCAACAAATCCAGCCGGTCTCGTTGAGTACAGGGCACATCCATTTTGGTTTCAGAAGTATTGCCCCTCACACGAGCGGGATGGAACTCCTCGGTGCTGTAGCTGTGAAAGAATGGAGGTAAGGTTCTTTTTCCCCCTGAGAAACTTTAAGCGCAAAATCAGAAAGATTTTCCCAGATTAGAACATAGCAGAGCTTGAATGTGTTTCTGCTCACTGTTCCGGTTTAGTTATACAGGACCTTTTTGCTGATTTGCAACTGCTGTTGTTCCTTGTTGTAGCCGAGAGACACGAAGTACTTGTCCCTTGACGATGGTCGGAAATTGTGCCTTGAATGTTTGGACTCAGCCATCATGTACACTCACGAGTGCCAACCCCTGTACGTCGAAATACAAGAGTTCTACGAGGGACTAAATATGAAGGTGGAGCAGCAAATTCCATTACTCTTGGTTGAGAGACAGGCGCTCAATGAGGCCATGGAAGGAGAAAAGAATGTAAGTTCTGGCGAAACGGGACATTTGATTCTTCAAAACTTTCCAGTTCTCCGTTCTCCTTTCTTGAAAAATATTGAGAAAAGTAAGAGGAATTTATTTATTATTCTTTCCCTTTCATTTTCTGTTTTTCTTCATCTTTTGTCAATAGGGGCACCATCACTTGCCAGAAACCCGGGGACTCTGCTTGTCGGAAGAACAATGTGTTACCACTGTATGGATTTCTTTTCCATTTTTTCCCCGTTAAGTTCACAATTTCTTAACGTTTTTATTGATTAACACTATACTGTGCTATCAGATTATCCGGAGACCAAGAATTGGGGCGGGCTATCGGATTATTGATATGATAACTGAGCCATATAAATTAGTCCGAAGATGCGACGTGACAGCAATTCTCATCTTATACGGTCTTCCTAGGTACGTCATGTTTTTTAGTTCTCATTAATTACTGTCCTTCTGAATGACTTGACATGTGAACATATTTGAATTGCAGGTTGTTGACGGGTTCGATCCTTGCTCATGAATTGATGCATGCATGGCTCCGGCTCAAAGGTTCTTTCTATGTCCCCGAGTCTATAGCTTCTCTATGACGAGAAAAAAAAGAAGTTTTCAGTAAAAACTCATTTTGTTTCCGATGGTTTTTTTCGACAGGCTATCCGAATTTAAGTCCGGAGGTTGAAGAAGGAATTTGCCAAGTCTTGGCCCACATGTGGTTGGACTCCGAGCTCTACTCGAGCTCGGGAAGCGAAGCTTCTTCGTCATCTTCTTCCTCATCTTCTTCGTCATCTTCTTCCCCTTCTTCCTCCTCTTCCACATCATCGAAGAAGGGGAAAAGGTCCGATTTCGAGAAGAAGCTCGGGGAATACTTTAAGCACCAGATCGAGTCGGACACTTCCTCAGCCTATGGAGAAGGTTTCAGGTTAGGGAACCAAGCAGTCCTCAAGTACGGACTCAGAACGACGCTTGATCATATTCGGATAACCGGAAGCTTCCCGGTGTGAGGAAATTTGATAAGAGATTTTTGTAAGATTTGTACCTCTTCAATACATATATAGGACCAAAAATAATTACAAAAAAAAAAAAGCGAGAAATATAATGGTGTGATCTTTTGCCCGTTCACGGTTGTATGTTTTCTGAGAACCTATGTATGAAAGACCACGTAAATGATTTGCAATGTCATAAAGAATGCAAAAGATGGCATATATATGTATTTGGTTCCTCGAGGGTCAAGTATGGGTTGATTTTTCGGAGAATGTGATCCGAAGAATGTCATTCGGACTACAACGCTTGGTAGAATTTTACTAATTGTGTTGGCTAGATAGATTAACTGGGTCGACGACTTATACTAATGCGGAGCTTAAATCTTAGAAACATCAGTGGCTTTCCAAAAAAAAAAAATGATCTGGATAGGAGGCCCCGGTCGATGATTATATACTCTTATCAGAACAAGTTTAAAACAACTTTTGTTTTTCTGTTGAAAACATTTTTTCACAAGCAAATTTTAAACATGGCGTTTCAAGCAACTTTATCATAGAGTTTTCCCACGTAACCATAATCAAGTTACCAAATTACCCTCAAACCTATGCAAAGTTCACAAGGAATTCCTTCAACATGCTTGCGTGGCGGATTCCCATTGGCCATCCAACAGAAATTTGCCTCCAAAACCCGGCAGTAAAGAAACGGTCATTTCTGTTCTCTCTTTATCTCTTCACAAAGTTTAGATATCACAGAGCTTCCTGTCATCCCCATGGCCTTCTCGGCCACTTTCATGCAGAACCATCATAGTCGATGTGGAACCGTAGAAGGAGAAGGTCACCCAGGCAAAGCCTGAAGGAGGACTCCACCAATGCTCAGCCTGCCACTATAAAACCGCCTAAGAAGCTCGTCTACCCAAGTAAGTTTCAAACTTTCGCAAATGATCTGCTGCAATTTTCGTGCAGAAAGAAGCTCAAGGCTTGCTTGATTCATTCACTCGACATTGAGATCGCTGTTTCAGCTGCATTTGTCGACACTCGGCGGTGAAGAAATGGCAGATTGTGAGAGTGAATATGGAGAAAGTATCCTAATAGCGCTAATGTAAGATGAGTCCTTGTTACCTCCTTTTTTTCGTTCGGCAATTATGTTTTTTTTTTTTTCTTTCTTCTTCTTTTGTGCTGTAAGACTGATTGTCGGGCATCGAATACCGGGTTTTTTTGAAATTCTTGAGATGCAATGTCTTGCTTTCTCCGATGTTACTCTTGTTTGTAATATGGTTAGCTCGAGTGACGGTCATTGTCGGGTACTCAGCTAAATTATGGTCGAACTTGGCATTTCTTACATCGATTTAACGTCATTGCTAGGAAGTTTTTAAAAATGCCGGGCATTTCTTACATCGACTTGAATTATGATTTAATGTCATTGTTAAGAAGTTCCTAGACATGTAAATTTATTTTTAGGCACATGTGCAGTAAATTTCATTAATTACTTAATTTCAGTAAATTAGGACGTACTCGTTCAGCGGTTTCACAATGACGTCACAATGGCCCATCAAACCTGCAAATGCTAGGAATGGATCACATGAAGAGAAATCATGAGAAACTATACTAAGAAAATACATAAAAGCACGAATACAAAGAGAATTAAACCAGAAAGCATCATATTCTGTAGATAGGAAAACCAAAAGCCCTCTATAATCCTATAACATTATAGAGGGGCCCTCTGTACCGTACTAATCTCATTAAAAACAAGAGGCCAACAACAAAATTATTTCTAGATGTTTATACGTTGCTCTAGTAGTTATCCTAGACACATTTCATCACTTGCAGTAACTATTATCCTTCAAAGACTCAAAAGTTCCAAGAAGTCCAAATTAGGTTCGAATGCAAGACAAAAATTAAGCGATATTTCAACGAAGAGTGACATTAGCAAACAAGTATGCAGAAAGAGAAACCGAAATTGAGCGTGTCAAACTTATCATAATCATCTAATGAATTAAAAATGGTGGTTGCAGGAGCCTATCCATTGCATATAGGCTTTAAAGACATCGTAGCATAACCATCGAGGTGATATCAGGGCATATTATGAAGATGTTTCATCAATAAACTTCTTAAGCAGGACGCGATGTGATGCCATGTAACGAGGGAAAGGCCTTCTTTTATCGTTAATAATATTCATTTATGAGAGAGAATAAAGCACTTGAAAGTATACAAAGCCCCTTCAAACAATCATGAATGAGCAGAAAAAAGAGAGTAACAAAGAGCTAAAAATGAAAAAGGCAAGATTGAGAACACAAATCAAATAATGAGGGGAATACGCCGTTAATAGAAGATTAAGTAACAATTTATTTTGGATTTAAAAAAACGGGGGTGGGAGTTGGGCGGGGTGAGGGTGCACGGTGACCGACAACACATGTTGTCGATCGTAATTATCAACCGTCAGATCTGTTTTCAAAAGATCCACTGATGAAATGGACGCAGCTAAACCTCCGGTGGTTGATCCTTAGAATTTCCGATTTGTAATAGCAATGTACCAAATTAAAGGGCAATCATCGAACCTAAAGCTACGACTATTGGAGAGCAAATATGCAAGTGAAACCATTTTACTATACAACTACGAGTTCGTTCAAGTGGCTCGGCGCTTGTTCCGCTTAAACAATATCTCGAGTCCTTGTAAATGCATAAAATTCATATTGGGAGAGCTTTACCCCTTAGTGGGCCGACCCAGCTAGACTGAATTAATCGGGACCCAATTGAATTTCCTGATATCATGGTTCACATTGAAAAAAAAAACCATTTTACTATAGGTAAGTTGAAATCTAAGAAGAAGAAGGGAAGGGAAGCTTGACTGACCGATTAGTAGGGAACGGAACGGAATCAAGAGCAAATTGCTTGGATCGAGTATATCGCCTTCACAATTGAAATTTTCACCTCTTCAACGTGCGATTACCAGAACTTGTCCTCCCAATTTCAACAAACCTAAATCAAAGTTTAGAATGATTTCACCATTTAGGGCTCTTTGTTTGACCTAAAACCCTAAATGAGAACGTCTATGGCTTAATGTGAGCGGGAATGGATATACTTGTTAGGTCTTAGGGTGGGCGGGAAAGGAAGAGAACGACACCGTTCAAGCCAATTGAGGGGGGGTTAATATGATGGCGTTACGTCCAGCTCATACACCACATGGGATTTCCGTCATATTTTGCATGCACAAATGATGGCATGACTAAAACAATAGACGGAATGGAGATTAAGGGGCAAAAATAGTGACAAAAATCTTTGAGGGACCAAAACAATGGCAAAGTGATCTTTCAGGGACCAAATCCAAAGTCTTCTCATAATGCTATCTATGTGCTCGCTTCGCAACACAAGCTAAATAAAGCCGTCCTAACAAACAACACTGTCCCCTCCTAGTACTGATCACTTTATCTCTTCATCAGCTATCACAGAGCTTCCTTCCTTGTCACCTCCCATGGCCTTCTCTGCAACTTTCTCGCATAATCCATTTCCCCACCTGTCTCCTCTCCCACAACCCGCAAGGAAAAGCCTCAACTTTCTCCTTCACCTGCCGTCGGTTAGAACCATCAAAGCAGCTGCAGAACCAGAGAAGGGGAAAGTCGCGCAGGCCAAGCCTGAAGGGGGCTCCACCAATGCTCAGCCTGCCACTATAAAACCACCCAAGAAGCCCGTCTACTCGAGTAAGTTCCGAACTTATCGTAAATGATCGGCCGCAATCTCCGGAAGGAGCTGAACGATTGCTTTATTCGTGCATTCGACATTGAAATTGTTGTCTCACTGTTGCATTTGTCTGCAGTGAAAAAAGGACAGATTGTGAGAGTCGATAAGGAGAAGTATCTCAATAGCATTAACGTAAGATCAATGTTTCTTCTTTCTCTGTTTTTCATTGGGATTTCTTTTCTTTTTTAATTCCTTCTGTTGTTTGTGTTATAAGACCGACAGTTGGACACTAAAATATCAGGTTAATTTGAAATTCTTGAGATGTGATTGTCTTGTTTCCGGATGTCGTTACTCTTGTCTGTAAGATCTTTCGCTCGAGTGGCGGTCAATGTCAGGGTCTCAGCTAAATTATGATCTTAAGTTGGCATTTCTCAGATCAAACTGATTTTATTTTATTTTCATATTAATTCAGTGTTGGATCGATGGGAAAATGTTCTTCTATTCTTGAAATCTACGTAGTTCGGTGCTGTTGTCTCTCTGATTATTTGTCGACAGCAGACAAACATCTTTAACTGCAGAGGGCAAAAATCTCTGTTTTCCTTGGTAGATCTTTAACTGCACTGAATCACAGAAAACCTCATGGAAATCGATTTTAGTGTATTTTGAGCAAACAGTATTGGGATTAAAATCGTTTTCATGGTTGGATCGTTCCCTCATCTAAATAGTTGCTAGTCTGCGGAGAGACTTTCCAGATAATACTAAAGTTATTGAACTTCGATACAAAGTATTTATCTGTAGGACATCCGCCGTATTACAAAGGTCTGGACTACATTTACGAGGATCGTGGCGAGGTAAGTTCATGTTCCTTTCCTCTAAGCTCGAAAAAGTAAGTGTCCCTTCTTCTGATGCAAGGCTTCTGTATATCTATAATTTCCTGATCGCTTGCGCAAATATACGACAGGTCTTGGATTTGAGGATCTTCGAGACAGGTGAATATGCACTGGTAAGTGATCTTGCTCTGTCAGTTCCTATGAACTTCTTCCAATTTGAATCCTCTGTTTCTCAATATCAGATTTCAGAGACTTCGACTTTGCTTATCAACTTAGTTCGGTAACAAGCTCAATTTCTTGTTACTATTTTGCTATAATAAAACTTCTGCAACGAATCTGTTTTCAGGTTGCCTGGGTAGGGATTCCGACTGCACCAGCTTGGCTTCCAACTGATATGCTCATCAAGGTGCGTACGATGGAATTAACAACAGCCAAAAAATACTACTCTTCTCTTCCAACTCGGGCTCGGTTTGTCTTGCGTAGTTTGTTTTCCAGGCGGAAAACATAAAACGGAGATGTCTTCCCATCTTATAATTAATAAATCATCTATGCAGCCGCAAGTCGTTTTCTGCAAATTATAACCGATTTTCCCGTCTGATGGAAAATGATTTCCCCCTTTTTGCAGTCAGAGAAACTCAACTACGAGAGACTGTGATCCCCAATGCAGACAGCCGACATTTTTACAAGTTCATGGGCTCTTATGTATCTCGAGAAATACCTCGCGTTTCAGTGTATATCCATTTCACAGTTCTATCAATTTACCAGCATTGTGTCCTGAGTGAAATATGATCCTGAGGCAGCACAATGATCGAAATTCAACGCGGCAGGTTGTAAACTCATACTTTCGGCTTTATTGCTCTGGTTCATTCCCAAAACAAACCTCGCACTAGGCTGAACTCTGAATTCAAGAACTCTATCCCTTCTAAGAACTAAAACTGTTACAAGACAATGAAGATTACATTGCATTTACACGTCATCAGGGAGTGTTACAAGTTTACATCACCGCTCGTTAAATGATTCTCGATCTCGGGGGGGACCCACCAGGAGTTTGAGTTCGGAAAGGAGAGGCCTCCTGCCAAGGATCGAAGCTATACCTCCTGTTTGGTGTTGTGGGATACAGGCAGAAGTCGATTATGTTATTAGTATTGTTATTACTGTACCCACTCCGTCCTGCCGAGGAATAGGGGTGAGGTGGAGATGGAAAGCAGCTCCTATGCGTGGCACCAAACTGCCTCAATGGGCTCGAACACGGAGAGACGGGTAGGGACGTGATCGCCCGAAAACTTTCTCTGCATATTGTGAATTTATATGGATTAATAAATTTTTATGCATTAATCATAAGTAATGGATATTATTCCGTAGTCCTTACTCTCACAGATATAGTGGATGACACATTCACAATCAGAACAACTCTACTGTACCCGGACCACGAAATAATTTCTTGACAAGTACGGCATAGGATGTGAAAGGGAAGAAAGTGATGACTACAATTACCTCGGGCTTCTTAGAGCTCGAGAAGACATGGCAGCAGGATTGGCTTCATAGCCCAAATCAGCAGGACCTGCTATAAGCGGCCTCTCAGAATGAAGGTCCAGCGCCGGCTGCTCAGGAAGAACAAAACAATGGACAAATCAGTTCAAAGATACGATTAGCAAGTTATTCATTATGCCTTTTTTTTTTCTTTTTTTCACTAAACAAGGAAAACAACATGGAGGATTGCAGTTCACAGGAAATATTACGGTGCGTTTGGTTTCAGAGTTAAAGTAATTTTGATTTTGATTGTGGAAAAAGACAAAATGTTGTGTAGTGTGTTGAGTTAAAGTTAAAATTTTTGACTTGGGAAATGTGTATTTTTGTAGTGTAGTGGGTTGAGTTAAAGTTAAAATTTTTGTGATTTTAACCCTGAAAATAAATAGGCCATTATATTCTAGAAATCAGAAAAGAACTAGCAAATCATTTTTTTCTTCTTATTTTGAAAGAGTGGAAAATGGAATACTTCTTGGTTCTTCAAAATAACTCGTCTATAGTAGTGCTATTAGGCATTAAGACAGTGATCAAAGGTTTGGTCTTAGAAGTAAAGTATTCAAGAAGCAAAACTAGTAAAAAGATTTTTTCTGAACCCAAGAACTGAGCAAAAGAACTGAGCAAACAAGATGTTGTCTTACTGGTGTGCGGGTCCCACTCCCATCAGTTGCTCGAACAAAGGGATGGTCTAGCAACTGCAAAGCTGTGGGTCGAGCTTGCGGTTCTCTCTGCAAGCAGAGCCTTATGAAGCTCTTAGCGTTACTAGAAAGATGGTCGGGAATCTTTGGGATTTCTTTGCTGTTCCCTATCTTAAATATTGCAGCAACCTATAACATAGATGAACTCAAAATGATTAATTCATCAAAATCTAAGCATTGCAGAAGATTCCAGTGACAACAAAATCAGATGCCTTACCCCTTCATATTGGCTCCAGGGTGGCTTTGAAGTTGCCATCTCGAGAATCGTGCATCCCAAGCTCCATATATCAACTGCGAAACTGTACCCATTTGTGTTCATGACAACCTGAAATTTAATTTGAATATACATAAAAATTGGGAATTTTCAGGTTAGAAAACTAGGGAAAGAGATAACAAGAAAATAGCTAAAGTTGTTTCTCAGAAGTGGAACTTGCGGGTACCTCTGGTGCCATCCAATAAGGACTGCCCTTGAAAGAAAGCATTGATGCACAAGCCGTTATCTGCGGAAGGAGAACACAGGAAAAGATAATTCTTCGTTCTCGAGATATAGAAGGAAAAAAATGACATGAGGCATAGGCTTTGTGGGAGAACATTTATGATATTGTTTGACTCATCAATTTATATAGCATCAGTAACCGAATGATTTGCCTCAAAATTTCAGAAAAGAGAGCTTATTTTGAAACAATCAACAACATTCCCATATACATGATAATATATATTTATTTGTGATTATCTTAACAAATCCGTCAATGAAGCTGTTCAGGATCTCGAGATTTACATGCTTAGCCATGCCAAAGTCTGCCAACTTGATTTCACCATTTGTCCCGACCAGTATGTTTGCCCCCTTCACATCCCTGGAAATGGAAAAAAGAAAATAGAAATGTAGTCATTAAATAAATGGACAACACATGGATGCATAATAAGATAAAAGTTAGCACTAATTCAAAATATTCCATACCTATGCACGACAGATTTTCTATGCAAATACGCAAGCCCAGATATTATCTGTCTCGTGTAATTTTGTATGACAGGTTCATTTAGTGGGCCATATTCTTGAAGCAATTTGTGTATCGAGCCACCAGACACATATTCCAGATAGACAGAAAGAGTTTCTTCGTCCTGTAAACATCGAGCAGATGGATTGATTTCTCATTATTTGTGTTAAGTTTCTCCTTTCACATCTCCTGGTCCAATGGATGAATACGTACCAGTTCACTTCCATAGTATTGGACAATGTTTGGATGCGAAAGCTGGCTAAGCAAATTTATTTCCTGCAGGAAAAAAGAAGAGAGAGATTTTCAATTTCAGAGCTACTTGTTTATATGCCTTCCGAGTAAATATTCAGAAGAACCTGAACATTACCTGGCTAAGCTGCTTGAGACTCTCCTTGAATGACCGATCATCGGAAGCCACCCGAACTTCTTTGATTGCACACATTTGCCCAGTTTCACTGTAGAATTGTAGGTGAGAAATAGAAAAAGTTTACAAATTGTGTAGAAAATTGCAAAACCATACCTGTTAAATCAATTTATTACCTGTTAAATCCAATATACACGTTCCCGAAAGTTCCCTGTCCCAGAAGCTTTCCTCTCTTCCATTTTGATACATTAGAATTGGGGTTTTCAAGGCTCGGCATTCTCGGGCTCAATACAGAAGAAGGGCTGGTGGGAGAACCCGGTGGAAGAGGCAGAGGGTGAGAAGAACTTCGGCACTCTTCCTGCCACCACTTGGGGGACTCAAGACTCATGTTGCAAAATCGGCTGTGAGGTGATGTGGGGCTTGTGGGGCCCCTGGATCCCGGGCCCGGGCTTCTCGACCTGGGAGCAAACTTAATATCAGCAGGTCTCCTGCCACCAATCACCAGAGCAATGTCTAACTTTAGATACGAATGTTGTCCAAACAGCAATAGAAAAAAAACCGATCATCGGATACGAGTCAAGATTAACACGACATGAAGAAGATGCAAAGTCTCATTATCCCTGAAACTGAAAATGGACCGCCAGAAGAGCAAAGGGCATTTCCAATCACATAGTCACTCCATTATTCACTCCCTCAAGTATTGCGCACCAATAAGGCTCAATGCCGTTGCTTAATCAAAACAAAGTCAAGAAGTCCACTTGCTCACAAGAGAATCCTCCATAAACCGGAAAAAAGTCTCGTGCAAAAGAAACCAAAGAGGTAGAAACCAATCCCGGCGCCATATTTGGCAATCAATCACTGAATTGGAAAGCTACCAGACTACCAACTACAAACACATCTCTCTTGCTCCTACTTCCCAGAAACAAACGCAAACATTCATTAATTCTCTGCCAAATATCAAGAGCTTCAGTCCGATCCTGGCACTAGTCCTATCAATATTGCTTATTCCGGGTCAGATTGAATTAGCAGTGTTACCAGAGCCAACCCACTGCACTCTTCTGACAGAATCACACGAACTATAACCTTTGAAAATAGATAGCTTCACAAATCAAAGTTGTTAGGGCAAACGACAGCCCGTTCTAATAAAATCCTCGAGGACAATTAAAATCCGAATAAGAGTAAAGCGAAGAACAAGCGAGTGACTCGATCCCCAATAAGGTCCCAACCTTTGAACACCGAGCTGCAAGGGATGATCGTCCGCGGAGCCCGACGAGCTCACGCTCGAGACCGATCCCGACCCGTTCTCATTCCCGAGCGAGTGGGTCGAGGAGATGGAAGGCCGGGGGAGGGGGAGGCCATAGCTCTCGCCGGGACCGTCCGATTCGAAGCCCGACCCGCCAGGCAACCGGTCAACCCCGACATCCTTGCTCTTGTGGGGGTGGCGATGGTGATCATTGAGAAGATTATTCTTCTGGGCATCGCTCTTCGCCGGTGATTTGAAGGCGGGGCTGTGGGAATTGCTCTGCGGGCTAATGGGTTGGGACTCCGGCGAGTTCTTCTTGGGCTTCCGGGACTTCCTCGGCCACCAAGCAGGCATTTTGCTCCTTTTTCCTGAAATTGCCGATGAAACTGAGTCGAAAAGCTCACAACTCGAGCTGCTCGGGAAAGTGGGGGATGGACGATGGAGGAGGGGAGAGGAGGCTGTAAGGTTCGGCTTCGGCCTGAAGTTCGAAGCCGAAGCTGCTGAAGGCTATGGCGGATGGGGGAAACGAGGCCCTATAATTAGGCGCAAACTGTGTGTAGTGGCGGCTCGCCGGTTTGGTATTGTTGACAGCACCGGGTCCATGCGGGCCCAGATTCTTCTTGTGGCGTCTAGCGAGCGTGGGTCTACAAGCACCCGGTGCACCGAACATATGGTTCTTTTAGGCCGCTGTCATTTCTTGGGTAGGGGCTGCTGTCGGGGTGAACAGCTACGTGGCAATCTGGGAGGAAATTATGGCCTTTTTCATTTTTTTAAAAATAAATAATTCCATATTCTTGCCAAACAAACAAAGAAATGATTCCATATTATTTGTCGCCTGCAATTTTAATTTCTGCGTTGATTTCAATCAATACTCTGAAATTTTACTGATATATCATTCTTTGTTGCTTTCCATGTTTTGATTAGATAAAACGGGGGAAGAGCTTGGAAAGAAAACAAGTCAAAGAGGAGCAGGATATAAATTTTCTTGTTTTCTATGATTTTGTGTATATTTGATTTTCTTAACTAATATAAATATATAAAAGTCAGAGAGTAAAATGAGAAAATAAAAAAAATATCAATTCCACATCAATTTAAGTGAATTTTATTTTATTTAAACTTCATTAGCTTGTTCATGACCTCTATTTTTTAATAATTAATTCTTTTATTCCTTATGTTATTTGAAGATGATACTTTTCCTTATTAATAATTATAAGGTAATAATCAAAACAACGGTTTTATTTTGAACTTGCAATAGAAACATGACAGGGAGAAAATAACTCAGCGTCCAAATCAATGATTTCATTAAATGGAAATAATAAACGAATTATCACTATATTGTTGCACTTGTTGATAATTATTATAAAGTATTTATCACTATAGCAGCTGAAATTTACTAGCAATAAAAGTTGGGGAGTTTTACATATCGGAAAAACTCTCCTACGATGTATTTTTGTAATATTTATATATTTTATAAAAATAATAAATAAAATGGTAAATATAAAGAATGTAAAATTAATAATGTATTAAAGTATACGATTTCTTTAAATAAAAAAAGTCTGATCGTGCACGCTTGACTTTGTCTTGGTAAGAAAAGTCAAACCCCACACAGTTACAGAGCAACAAAGTTGACGCGCCGCTGCGTACGGGTCCCGCGGCTCTCTCTCCCAGTCGAGAAGATATTTAACAAGTAGTCAAGAAGATATTTAATGACTATTGCTTATTCATTTTGAATAAGTAAGAACTCAATCATAATGTTTATAATTCGTGAACTTATTATGAGACAATTGTCTACTTTCAGACATTTTCAAGTAACTAAGTAATACTCACTCAATATTTATTCCTCTCAATTCTAGATATTTTCGTTTATTTCCCCTTTTTCCTTTTCAAATAATAAATCAGAATTTGCCTAATTAATTGATTGATTAATTAAATAATTGTATCGTCGTTGTAAGTAAAATGTCAACTGAATCTCTATTCAGTCTTGGCCAAATATATATATATATAGTCACGGCCAAAAGTCAAAGAATAGGTCATTTTCTTGTGTAACTTCCTCATTCATAGCAATGACTAATGGATCATTAAAGATATTCTTTTTTTCTGCCGTGATCGTTAATGATGATAAAGGCTGATAAAAAGAGTAAAAATCATGGAAGGTTCATAAAGAGTAAAATTGAATCATAAAATCATAATTTTTTAGGAAATAATATTTATGTATAGGGTTAATTATACTGGTGGTCCAAAAAGTTTTATTAATGTATTAAGTTGGTTCAAAAAATTTTTTTTGCTACTTGATGATATAAAATGTTTCAAAAGTGTAACATGATAGTACAAACTGTCAAATCGCAACTGACGCCATCAAGCGACGCTGACGTGACGCAAACGTGTCAGGTACGTGGCCGAAACAGTAATCTCTCTCTCTCTCTCTCTCTCTCTCTCTCTCTCTCTCTCTCTCTCTCTCTCTCTCTCTCTCTCTCTCTCTCTCTCTCTCTCTCTCTCTCTCTCTC
Organism: Punica granatum; assembly: GCF_007655135.1. Taxonomy (NCBI): domain Eukaryota; kingdom Viridiplantae; phylum Streptophyta; class Magnoliopsida; order Myrtales; family Lythraceae; genus Punica; species Punica granatum. The sequence goes on from NC_045132.1 coordinate 753,172, forward strand.
TCTCTCTCTCTCTCCCCCCCCCCCGCTTCTTCAGGAACAGGAGAAGAAGAAGAAGAAGAAGAAGAAGAAGAAGAAGGGGAGAGAGAGAGAGGGGTTACTGTTTCGATCACGTCAGCGTCGTTTGACGGCGTCAATGGCGAAATGACAGTTTGTGCTATCATGTTACACTTTTGAAACATTTTGTACCATCAAATAGTAAAAAAAACTTTTTGTACCAACTTGATACATTATGAAAACTTTTTGGATCACCAATGTAATTTACTCTTATGCATATGACAATAAATTATGACCCTCAAGAAAAGATAAGGACAACTATAGCTCCATATTTTAACCAAATAACAAAAACATAGGGGGAAAAGATTACAGATTAACATATTCTAAAAACGTGCTTAATTAAGCCAAAATACTATGGTCCACACTCTGAACATACGCATTGATAATTGTTCCAAACAATACATACATTTGAATTTGATCTGGTCTGCATATTATGAGCCTCTTGTATGATTAGTAAAGTCATATAATATATAATCCACTACCCGGTAGGTTTTCTGACTAATTGGAAATATGTGTGAGTTAATAAATGGAATTTTATTGTTTAAAAGAGATATATATATATATATTTATCATGTGATTTGGTGATGGGTTGATTTATTGGCATTATTCTTTCTCCCCGTCAACGTGGTTTTTTTTATCTCCTCGAATGTAACGAGGATTTTATTATAACTTCAAAAACAAATACAAAATAAAATGCTGAAGAGAAAAAATTACAAAATTAGAAATATTAAAAGGATGCTCCAGGCTAACCACGCAGAAAAATCAATGTGAAAATTACATCAATAAAGCACAATACAATCACATTTAATCTGCCAACACTGAAATCTTCATCACTACTCCCGACCGATCTACATGAACCCCTGCGCACATGGTTAGTAATAATTAAACAGTCTCAGATATTGATATTCATGGAAGACATTTTTCATAGGACAAAGGGTTGAGACAATTTTCAATTCTACAATTCCCTCAAAAAACATATTTCAATTCATCTCAATTCATCTATACTTAAGTATGAATGTTATAATATTTTCAATTGTCCATGGCTAATATATATTTATATATATTTATTTAAAAAGAAGATTGTATTGAGAGTTTAACTAGGAGCTTTTTTTTTAACAACATTCGACAGGAGATTAATTCCTATAATTTTTCTTCGTGATGACAATTTTTCTTTTGGATAAGTAATATAGATATATCATTATATTATAAAAAAAAATGATGATGCTAAATTAAAAACTAGATGTATAGTATATATTTACCCTCTTATTAGATAAAAACTAAAAATTGTATAAAAAGTTTAAATTAGGAGTTTCTTCGACCTTGGTGAACATTAGCGAGATTAATTTGTATACTTTCTTTTCGTGTCGATGGAGGGCGTAAGGCTAACATGTTGCCCAAGTCAATTCCATAATATCCAAAATGATATTCAATTGTTATTAATTAATGATCAAACATTTCTAAGTGTGATCGATCTTTTATGATCCATTTTTGTTGGATACTTTTTAATTAAAAGCGGATTTGTCCGGATAAGACAGTGACACCTGGGGCTATCAATAAAAGATATTTTCGCATAAAGTAATTGACGCCTTCTACGTTACGTAATTAATTCGCTAACGTCCAGGTTTTCGTAAATTTTTTTTATTTAATTCAATAATGAACATGTGAGGAAATGGTTTTGTCGTCTTATTCGAGCAATGTCACCTCGGATATATTAAAAGAGGTATTTCATACCATTGGCTCCATATTTCACAATTTGGGTCTGGACCGATTCAATAGAAGGATAGAAATAGTACTTTAAGCTTTTATATTATTTGAGGCCTTTGGACTCGGTGATTAGTAGAAATTCAGGTAGGGTCCGGTTTAGTGTTTGGAAAGTTCAAGTGTTTTGAAGTGGTCCTTATATATTTAAGTTTTTTTTTTTTTTATCAGTAACAATACCTAATGGAGAAAATCAGGGAGGTTAGCACAAGATGGAGAAAATCAGGGAGGCAGATCACAAAGGAGAGAATCAAGGAAGCACTGCACGTACGTTCGCGTGCTTTAGAGGAGCAAAGGATAAAAGCTATCACATTCTCTAACTTCTCCACGTTGTGCAACTTTAGAGCCTCAACTGATGGATCACGGAGTCATGGGAAGTAACGATCAAGGCAAGTTCCATCTCTATAAATAGCAAATCTGGGAATTCAAAAGGCGCGCTCACACACACAAACACTCTCACTCAAAACTCCGTCAAGATGTCCCGGCAATCTTTTCATTAGTCCTTAAAATCAGCTAGCTATTTCGTTTCACTAGATGGACAATTCTTTACGTTTCCCTGCATTTCCTTTTGCTTGTACAGATCAATCTTTCTCTTTTCCTTATTGTACAGACTCTTAATCGATCAATGCAATTTTAATATCTTTAATCCTTTGAGTTCTAAGTCATTTTTTATTGCGAGGCATCGAGCCTATTTAGTTTTTTTAGAAGTCAGTTTCTTAGGCGCACCCGTTACTTCCATTTGAGATTTACCGTATCTGGCACGCCCGCAACGCGTGACCACTCGAGTCACGGTTTTCAGCCAATACATAGATATTATACAGGATAAGATGTTCTCCTTATACATAATATGCTCAATTTTGTCTCCTCCATTTTTAATATAAGAATGTATCTTTGAAAAACTAATTTCCTAGAATAATATATTTAACCGTGCGCCCTCATGGAAATTCTAAATTAAAGGTGTATTGATCGATCCATTTTGTCCTTTTAGAATTTGTTTGGATGAAATTGTGGAAGGTTTTCGAGAAAGATGACCCAAAACAGAGCATAATAAGAGAAAGAGAGTATCGGTGTATTTGTGCATACTCTTATATGTCAACTATAAGGTTTACATATTCGATTCTCGTTGTGAAACTATCAATATCCTTTATTAGTTATTAAGATTTTTATTTCATTGTTAGACCTGTAAGCCTATCCTGTAATCGAAAAAAGCTATAATAATTTTGAAGTTTTTTCTTTTTTTAAGTCGATAACTTTTAATTTAGACGAGGATCAAACTCCGAACCCCTTGATTCTAAATCGACAACTCATGACATGACGCTAAATCTCCTTCCTTTTGATCTTCAATCTTAGTTTAAGAAAAATTTCCCAATGTAAGTTGAGCGATGTGAGAGTCTCTCAAATCTCAGCAACTCCTTCCATCTGAATACAAGGTTATAAAATGTAAAAGAGTGCATTTACTGTGCATTATTAATCGTAATTATTATATTATTATGTAAAATGTAAGACTTAATTAACCACATTTGTCTCAATTCCACAAACAAGAAAATAAAAAAAGAAAAAGCATGTTGAATTTCCCAATGTGAACGAGAAAACTTAATTTTCTTTTCGCTGGATAAATTTCAATCTTTTATTTTCCTGAATGAGAAAACTTCATAGACATAATTAATAAAAGTTGGGGCGCGCAGCATACATTGTTATATATATATATTTATCATCTGATAGGACGAATTATCATCTGAGTTGTTAGCCTTGCTCATGACCTTGGTCAATCAGCTCACTGTCAAATACTTACTTGTTTTATACTTTTGAAGGGTATTTGGACCTATAGTTATGCCCCACGTAAACGCTTCTAGTTAATAATAAATTGCATTATTCAGCAAAAAAAAATAAAAAATCATCTGAGTTGGTAGGCCAAAAAGCAGCTCGCTTTGAAGATGGAGATCCCACTGGAATAGTAACTTTATGAAGACCCTTTTCTCTTCCCGTCAAATTTGATGAGCAGACTCAAGAACTAGCAATACATGGATTATATTCCAGTCTAAAAGAATCATTTTTACATAGTAAAGCAACTAATTGAATGAGATTTCCGACAATCTAAAATATACCTTAAAATGATTGAAAATTGTTGAAGCCTACTTGAAGAATAAAACAAATTTTCATCTGAGTTGTTAGACTGAAAAGCAGCTCGATTTGGAGGAAAAATTACTTGAGTGATACAAAATCTTTTAAGTTGTAACGCGGACGGTATAAAATCTTTTTTTTTTGTAATAATTTGATACAAAACGTATCAAATTATTTCAATCAAGTACAATCAGTCAATTTCCGTCGACGCCGTTAGTAATTTTTGACATGGCACGTGACATGACAAACCTTATGACACGTGACTGGATGTCGTTAAGAATATCTGACGTGACACGTGACGTGGCAAGTCTTATGACACGTGACTGAAAACTTTTAACATGATGTAACAAATGGGTACAAAACCTTATTAACATGTAACAAATTGGTACAAAACTTTATTAAGATGTAACGAAATGATACAAAACGTTTTATATGATGTAACAAATTGATACAAATAGCAGAACAAAGGACAACTACACCTAATTAAAATAATAAAAGGGGAGATCCATATTGAATGGTGCTGCGAGATCTATGCATATCTAACGATGGGAAGACCCGTATTACGATAATATAGAGTCATATTATTATGAGCGAAAAAAATATCTGGTAGTATGAATTTTTATCATAAATTTTAGTCCCTCGAGATTTCGAGAGAAGTACATAAATTCGAAAGGAAATATTGGAAGAGAAAATAAATGGAAGATCTTTCATTTCAAAAATTTCTGACATGGCACACGTAACGATTTCGTTACTTGAGAATTTTGCCATTTTTCATGACAGGTTGAGTGACGAGATCGTTACTTGCCACGTCAGAAATTTTTGGAATGAAAGATCTTCATTTTATTTCTCTTCCAATATTTCCTTTCGAACTTATGTACTTCTCTCGAAATTTAGAGAGACCAAAATTTATGATGCAAATTCATACTATCATATATTTTTTTCGCTCATGGTAATATGATTCTATATTATTGTAATACGGGTCTTCCCATCGTTGGATATGCATCAATCCCGCGGCACCATTCAATACGGATCTTCCCTTTTATTATTTTAATTAGGTGTAGTTGTCCTTTATTCCGCTATTTGTATCAATTTGTTACATCATACAAAACATTTTGTACCATTTCGTTTTATCTTAATAAAGCTTTGTACCAATTTGTTACATCTTAATAAAGTTTTGTACGAATTTATTACATCTTAATAAGGTTTTGTACCCATTTGTTACATCATGCTAAAAGTTTTCAGCCACGTGTCATAAGACTTGCCACGTCACATGCCACGTCAGATATTTTAACGGCATCCAGCCACGTGTCATAAGGTTTGCCACGTCACGTGTCACATCAGAAATTACTAACGGCGTCGACGAAAATTGACAGATTATACTTGATTGAAACAATTTGATACATTTTGTATCAAAATGTTACAAAAAAAAATTATACCGTCCGTGTTACAACTTAAAAGGTTTTGTATCATTCAAGTAATTTTCCTCGATTTGAAGCTGGAGATCCCACTGGAATAGTAACTTTACGAAGACCCCTTTCTCTCCCCATCAAGTCTGATGAGCAGACTCAAGAACCAACAAGATACACATTAAATTCTAGTCTAAAAGAGTCATTTTTACCTAGTAAAGCAACTAATTGAATGGGATTTCCAGCAATCTAAAATGTACCTTAAAATTATAAATTAAACGTGCTCGCAATAAATTTTGTCACTCATTATAAGCTATTATTAAAAAAAAGACATAGAATGAACTCAATTAAATTTATCGGATAGATCATACTAAACTTTAATAGATAGGATAATCATAAAGTCAAGTTTAATGTCAATGAAAAAATTTATAGGAAAATAAATATTAAATAAAGATCATGACGTTAATATATCTAGAAATTGTATATATCTAAATGAGTCTGCATAAAAAGAAGACATTTAAAGATTGTACAAATTACAAATATATTTGTGTGCGTCTGTATTGGAATATACAAAAAGAAAAAAAGAGAGTGTCTCAATATGACGCTTAGATTTCGTAAAATATAGACACGCAACGAAGTGCAGATTATCTACTAAGAATAATATCACCATATTATATTTTTGTCCACTATTTATTGTGTTTGATTGTTTCAAGTATTGGAATTTCTATATTAAGATCAATTAAAGAAAATATTAGTAGCTGTCTTGTAATGAGTTTATAATTCATAGACTTCTTTGATAACTATAATTCATGGATCTATGAACACTCCGTACACATTATTTTAAGATATTATCATTATTAATAAATAAGTGAGTGTAAAAAATAGTAATTTTTTAATATTACATGCGTGTAACAATAATTTAAGACAATTTTTGGACCTACAACGAAGCGCAAGTATTTTTACCTAGTGTATGTAATTTCAGATGAATACTTTGTATGCAATATCTTGAATTGAGAAAATGATACCGCGCATCTCAGTTTGAAAATAATTTTTACAGCACATCATATTTTAAAAAATTATCACGATGCATCATGAAATTTTTTAAATTTTTCACCGTGTATCATATCGTTACTTTTCCATCCAAAATTGGATTGAATGGTAACGTGTTACGATATTTTTCAGGGACATTATTGTACAAAAGAAAACTTGAGGGATTTAAATGAAATTAACTAATACACACACATATATAAAGGAAAACGAAGGGGCTAATGGGGGGCCACGTCGACCACCTAACACCCCCTTCGACAATGGACCCCCCAATTGGGGTGGTCGGGGGCGCCCCCACCGGCAATCAACCCTTCAGTTGGGGTTGTCGGCCTGGTCTGAGACGAACGATGACCCCAATTGGTGGTCGACTGCCGGCGAGGGTGTCGGGTAGCCGGCGGAGCCCCTCCCCATAAGCCCTTTCGTTTTCCTTTTTTTTTTATTTGATTTTGTTTAAATCTCTTAAGTTTTCTTCTATGCAATAATTTTTCTAAAAATGTTGTAACATTACCATTCAATCTAATTTTGAACGGAAAAGTAACGATATGATGCACGGTGAAAAATTAAAAAATTTCATGATGCATCGTGATAATTTTTCAACATATGATATACTGTGAAAATTATTTTTAAACTGTGATATGTGTTAACATTTTCCCTCTTGAATATGATGCTCCTGCATGCAAAGTATACCAAAATTAATAAGGGGAAAAGAAATTAATTTGCATTTTTTTTAATCTATGTCTTCCCGTTTCCAAATCCTTATTCGAGTTTAGGCCTTTTTTTTTCGGTGATCAAGTATTAGGTCTATTTAATAATTGGAAAAATAGCCCCATATAGCACAATTTTTACTTTATTTTCACTTCCTAGCACGTTTTTAAAAGTTATCACGATCTAGCACGAATTACCATTTTATTCCCGAATCTAGCGCAACGTTAAATTCGGTTTAAAAACCGTTAAACACCGTTAGGCGGAGTTTAACAATGTGCTAGATCCGGGAATAAAATGGTGATTCATGCTAGATCGTGATAACTTTTAAAAAACGTGCTAGGAAGTGAAAATAAGGTAAAAATTGTGCTACATGGGGCTATTTTCTCAAAAAAATATTTACCCCTCTTTTCGGTGTTCTGATTTTGATAGTTTTTGTGAACTGTACGATCTCAAAACGAGGTGAAACTTTTACCCCATGTTCCTGATGTTATTATAAAGTTCCACACAAATTTTTAAATTTTTCTGGGAAGTAAATCTTCAGATAAAAAATATTTATCTCCTTTTTTGGTGTTGTGATTTAGATAGCTTTTGTAAAATGTCCGATCTCAAAACGAGGTGAAACATTTACCCCACATTCCTAATATTATTATAAAGGTCCACAAAAAATTTTAAATTTTTCTGGACGGTGAATCTTCAGATAAAAAATAATTACCCTTCTTTTCGGTGCTATGATTTTGATAGTTTTTGTGAACCGTCCGATCTTAAAATGAGATGAAACTTTTTCCCCATGTTCCTAACATTATTATAAAGCTCCCCACAGATTTTCATATTTTTATGGGAGGTGAATCTTCAGATAAAATATATTTACCTATCTTTTCGGTGTTATGATTTTGATAGTTTTCATGAATCGCCCGATCTCAAAACGAGATGAAACTTTTATCCTATGTTCTTGATATTATTATAAAGCTCCACACATATTTTCAAATTTTTCTGGATAGTGAATCTTCAGATAAAAAATATTTATCCCTTTTTTCGGTATTCTAATTTTGATAGTTTTTGTGAACCGTCTGATCTCAAAAATACCTAAAACTTTTAACCAATGTTCCTGATATTATTATAAAGCTTCACACTAATTTTCAGATTTTTCTGGATGGTGAATCTTCAAAAAAGAAGAAGGAAAAATAACATCATATAGCACAGTTCTTACCGTATTTTTACTTTCTAGCACGTTTTTAAAAGTTGTCACGATCTAGCATAAATCACAATTTTATTCTTGGATCTAGCACACCGTTAAACTCTGTGTAACGGTGTTTAACGGTTTTTAGACGGAGTTTAACAGTGTGCTAGATCTGGGAATAAAATGGTGATTCGTGCTAGATCGTAACAACTTTTAAAAACGTGCTAGGAAGTAAAAATAAGGTAAAAATTGTGCTATATGGGACTCTTTTCCCTTAATAATTAGCACAAGTGATCAATTCTACGCTTATATTATTGTAATCGATATTTATAAGCTTATTAATCCACACTCTAATCAGCTTTAGGTTCATGTTACCTATTCTAAAAATCGACTCGCACGATATAGAATAAGGCATTGAAAGAATCGTCCTTAATTAAGCAGGATAAATTACATTGTTGGTACAAATTTTATAATCAATGTAACACTTTGGTACAAACTTTAAAAAGTGTAACAATCAAGTACAAAATTGTTTCAAATAACAACAATTAGCTACATTTCGTTAATTTTGGGCTAACGACGTCATATTTTTTTTTGAGGTGATCACTGACGGGTCATATTTGGACGACATGGATCTTAAGTGGCGGAAGATATGATATTTCTATGTTAAAAATAAGTATAAAAATATAAATAAAAATAGAAATATTCATAATTTTTTTAAAAATAAAATATTATATTTAAAAATAAAATAATTTTAAAAATAATTTTTTCCCGAAAAATATTAATTAAGAAAAATAACATAAATTATTTAAAAAATCGAATTAAACTAAAAATTACAAAGGTAGAGAGAGATCCCAATTAAGAGATCTCTCGACTGAGATCTTAGTCAATTGGGGGTGGGGGCCTATTGCCCACCCCAAGACTTAGGTCATCAGAGGGGCTAAGTTGCCCTACCCCCAATTTAATAGATCTCGATTGGGCAATCGAGATCTGCTGAATTAGGGATGGGCTGGCGAATCAGGGGTTGTGATGCCCATGTTCACCAGCCCGCCCTTAAACCTTAGTCGCCGGCGGTGTTTGACCGCCATCGACTACCTTGGGGTGTGCTGGCGGGCCGCAACGCCCCTACCCCTTTAATTCATTCGAAATTAAAAAAAAAACTAAGAGGAAGGAGGAGGAGGAGAAGGAGGAGAGGTCGAACAGTAGCAAAACCTTGAGGCAAACTGAAAAAGCAAAATCACTTACCTATTTCTCCGTCACATTCGGTTACTTCTCTCTGTTTCACCTTTCCCTTCTATCTCCCCCATCTCTTTTATTTTTTTGATGGAATCACAAGTCTGGGGTCTCCTACGCCTGCCACTCTACCCTTCAATGGGGTCGACAACAGGCTCTAACATCGCCAACAAACACAGTTAGGGGTGTGACCTCAATTGAGATCTATCGAATCGGAGGTGCAGGCGCCCCCACTCGCCAGCCCACCCCTAGACGGTGGTCGGTGAACCATAGTCTAGGGGTGAGCTAACAGGCGGCATTGCCCCCACCCCTTTCTGGGAGAGATCTCCGTCGAGATTTCAGTCTCGACTAAGATATCTTTCTTTTTTTTTTTAAAAAACTATCTTTTAATTTTTTTAATTTACTCCAATTTGCTTTGATTTTTTAAATAGTTTATGTTATTTTTGCTAACTATAATTTTTTGAAATTATATTTTAATCATTTATTTTTTAATTCTAAATATAATGTTTTTATTTGAATTTTATAATATTTTATTTATAATTTTATACGTATTTTTAATATAAAAATATCATATTTGTTCGCACATAAGATCCACGTCATCCAAACATTACACAACAACGACCACCTCAGCAAAAGTTGACGTAGTTAGCCCAAAATTTGACGAGATGTAATTGATTGCTATGATTTGAAATAATTTTGTACTTGATTGTTACACTATTTAAAGTTTGTAACAAAATGTTACATTGACAATAAAGTTTATATCGACAGTGTAATTTACTCTAATTAAACATGCCATACTTTAAGTATAAGTTTAATAATTATACTGCACGATCGACTTATAAAAAAAAGGTATATTCAATTTTATATAGTTAATTTGAACTAGCTAGGTTTTGATCTAAAACTTTCACACCTAAAAAGTTCGTTTTTTTTTTGGGTGAAAATTTTTCTTTTTCGATGAATTGGGTGAAAAGAATTCTTTTTTAGATCACAAAAGAGGCATAGAATGTTCTTTTGCAATTCTGTAAGATGTAATTAAGTCATATAATCAAAGAGAGTTATAGCGCAGTAGTGCATGCTCTCGCGTAATAATAAAGAAGTTTATAATATAATGTTTCTAAATATAATGTTTTCTATTTGAATTTTATAATATTTTATTTATAATTTTATACTTATTTTTAATATAAAAATATCATATTTGTCTGCACATAAGATCCACGTCGTTCAAACATTACACAACAGCGACCACCTTAGCATAGTTAGCCCAAAATTGACGAGATGTAATTGATTGCTACAATTTGAAATAATTTTGTACTTGATTGTTACACTATTTAAAGTTTGTAGCAAAATGTTACATTGACAATAAAGTTTATATCAACGGTGTAATTTACTCTAATTAAACATGCCATACTTTAAGTGTAAGTTTAATAATTATATTGCACAATCGAGTTAAAAAAAAGATATATTCAATTTTATATAGTTAATTTGAACTAGTTAGGTTTTGACTAAAACTTTCGCACCTAAAAAGTTCGGTTTTCTCTTTTGGGTGAATTTTTTTCTTTTTCGATGAAGTGGGTGAAAAGAATTCTTTTTTGGATCACAAAAGAGGCATAGAATGTTCTTTTGCAATCATGTAAGATGTAATTAAGTCATATAATCAAAGAGAGTTATAGCGCAGTAGTGCACGCTCTTGCGTAGTAATGAAGAAGTTTTAAATTCAATATTCATAATGAGATTATCCATATCCTTTTATTAATCATTATAAATTTTATTTTATTGTACTAAATTCATGACCCTATTGTAAGATAAAAAATTAAGCCGCATAAATGGCGTTTGACTTCCTGATTCCCTTCCTGCTTCTAGATTTCTTGCTTTGTATTAACTAATCCCAAGTATGCTGACTTCTTATCTACCGATTATCTTGAAATAATTTTTTATTTAAAAAAGAGAAAAAGGAATTTCTCAACTGACAGATCATATCAGTTCCGCCGCCCCCCACAACCGCCCCCCACAACCCCCCCCCCCCCCCCCCCCCCCCCGGATAAATAAGGAGGCCGGAGTCCAGGATACACCAATCTACGCATCTTGACTTACTGATATATGTATCGACTCAAAATCATATTAGATTGAATTCCCCATACATATAAGTACATTTTTTTTTCCTGACAGATAACATAACACATATACATAAATATATATGGTATCACACGGTCACACCTCATATTCATTATCCTGTCATTTTTCTGTAGGGTTTAGCACTAGTTGTCGTGTCAAGCGAGGAAGAAGGATCATTCACGAATCGTCAATATCTGACTTGTAAATCTTGGGATTTCAACTATTCATATCGATCGAATGTTTATCTATCTAGATAGAAACAATTCTTCATGCTTAATTTTACTTTCCAATCTTCATTCGATTTACACAGTTCATGATATTATGATGAAGGCAAAGAAATTACATCGGTAAGTAATTTTAATGGCACTTACAACTCATCTATTTGCGTATCAAAGGTATTGGATGTGAAACTACTGATGAATAGATAATCTTACCACGTATGCATGTGGAAACCACATGGATATATAATAGGATTAATTGCGCCATATAACCTAACGTTTGAAGGAATTCTTAATTATATCCCAAATTTAATTTTTTATCTGAGATATCCCAACGTTAATGTGTTAGTTTCACATCTATTCCAACGCTAATTTTCCGTCCAAAATTGACAGAATTGCACACGTTGTACGTTAATTTCACATCTATTCCGACACTTGTTACAAAATTATCGTGTCACGTATGCAATTCCGTCAATTTTAGACGGAAAATTAGCGTCGGGATAGATGTGAAACCAACACGTCAACGTTGGGATATCTCGGGTGAAAAATCAAATTTGAGCTAGAACTAAGAATTCTTTCAAACGTTAGGTTATATGGTGCAATTATTTCTATATAATACAGTTACAGCGTATAGCTGGCCTAACAGAACCGGTTAATTTGTGAGTTGGGATATTGCAAATTGAGCAAATCTATAGAAAGATAAGGGGAACTGTGCTTGACTACCGACTTATTACTTACTCCCGGCCCAAAGCGCGCGGTGACTGAAATTATGAATCATGCATGCCTATATACACCAGTATCCCATAATCTTGATTCAGTTGATGACAACTATGTCAATCCATCGGACTAGCTAGCTCTTTTTTTACTATTGATGATGTGATATATACTTTTATCTATGTGTCAGCCGATAAAGAAATACGAAAAATTTTATGAATCGATTGTAATTTCAATTCAACAACTTAATTTTAACTCTCACTAGATCTCCTTTTCTCAACAATATGATTTTAATTTGTTTACTATGCATTATTATTATTATTATATACGTTGGACTTGTAGGAAAATTTATATTACCGCCATGCGTATCTTCAACTAGTTCGTTGACTCCCGTGAGAAGCCAAAAAGGGCCAACAAAACATGGTATGTCATCGCGTCGTTGACTGAAGGTCTAAATTGTGAGAGATAAAATTGTTTGGACAAACATTAAATATTATTGTATATACAGCCGAAGGAAAAACTCGAAAATGCAAAAATATGTTAATTTCCGCTAATTTAATTAACAGAGAGAATTGTTTCTCAATTACTTTTTTTTCCCTCTTCGGACGATGGTTTCTTTCTCATTTACGAACGCACACCTACATAATCTGGTAGATGGGGAAAAACTTGTAAGAAGAGACCATTTGAGATTCTATCAAGTTATAAATAGAAATGAAATTAATTAGAGCGCGTCAAAATAACAATTGAATATTGATTATACCTAACAATAATAACAATCATAAAAGATTCTGTACAATATGGATGTATGCTTGAAATTAATTTCAAAGGGGGCTAGGTTTGGTTTGACGAAGCATCTCTTCTTAATAAAATTCAATAGTAGTGCCTACACAAATTTTAAACGAAGATTTCTTGTCAGTATTTGGTTGGCCTGCCCCCAGCGTTTATTGTAAAATGGCATAATTAAATAATTAACGATATTATCCAGTAACTATATATCTAATCGTTTTATAAAAGTGGATTCCACATTCGTTGGGAAGAGTTCACTAACACTTTGGTTCTCCAAATTTTCAATTGCCAGCACTTCACTACATGAATTTTCAAAATCGAGAATTTGGCCTCTGAATTTTTAAAAATCATAATAAAATGGTCATTTTAGCCATGTTTTCGACCAACAGTTCGGTCCCTGGAAGGACCATTTTATTATGATTTTTGTAAATTTAGGAACTAAATTCTCGATTTTAAAAATTCATATAGACAATTGAAAAATTGGAGGACCAAAGTGTTAGTAGACTCCGTTGGGAAAAGGAGGGATCGAATATAATATTGAATCAGTCTATAATTCATTGCGGTACGTGATAGTCATAGAAGGAAGTGCATGCGAAAATTTTCTTTTAGCTATTATTACAACCAGGGATGGATTTAAGGGGGGAAGCGGGGCTGGTCTCCCCTTTGAATTCGGGAAAAAATTATGAAATTTCTATTAGAAATTGTCGAGTTTATCAAATTTTCAATGAAATTATCCTTTTTCGTCATCTCTTGACTTTACGATACAAAATTTCTTTGAACTTTGTCCTCTTTAACAAAATTTCTAGATCGGTCCCTCGTTATAACGAAGTGCGAAGTTGGTATGACTATGAGCATAGTATTGTTGGATGTTAAAAATAGAAATATCTGAAGTCTCCTCACTCCGCCTGTGTTCTTCAGCCGTAACGGCGGGGAGGCGGGCAAGGAATGAGGAAAAGGAGGACTTCCGTCCAAAGGTTCGTTTAAGGCAAAACAGATAATAATAATAATAATAATAACAAAGAAAGAGAAAACTCCGTCTAACCGAAAACGGCGGTTGTACGTCCGTCCCGCCCTCCTTCTTCGTCTTGCATGTCCGGTTGACACCTAAAGACCCCTCTAACATCGCGCCACGTGGCCGTCTGGGGGTACGGAATTCCCTTTTTGCCCTGCCCTCCCTCCTCCTCCCTCCTCCGCGAAACCTTCTCCCCCGCTCTTCAGCCTTCTCCATCGCCATTTATTGCTCAGCCCACTCTGCCACAGCGATTCGCCTCTCGTCTACCTGAAAGGTTCTCTCTCTCTACATTCTCTCTGTTATCTTTTTCTCTCTCTTGATTCTGTTTTCCCTGTCTCGTATCGTTGAATTCCCATTCCTGCATGAGTCAGTCTCCTTCCCGTTCGGATTCCTGTTTCTGCTTCGTCTTCACGTCAGAGGTAAACGGAGTCATGGAGTTGATAATGGTGATGGAATCGGCATCCTTCTCAGCTGCCGTCCTTACGGACTCGGTCCATGGAGCTCAATCGGAAGCAGTGCTTCTGCATCACCTCGTCTGCATGGTTTTTTCTTTTACGATCAGATTTTGTTTTGCTATGCTTTCGGTGTCTGAACGAGGCAAGAAACCGGCATTGTTGCATCACGTCGAATTTTCTGATTTTGCCGAACGGACTCTGTCCTCCTCACTTTCTCGGAGACAGCTGCCGGAAAGGAAACATAGAATTTTGCAGCTGAGTAGTCATTCTGGCGGATTCTGGTTTCCTGCTCCGACACCGCCTATATATCCCATTGAAATGAGAACGATCGAATCTGATTTCCCAGCTCAAATGGCGACTGGTTATGATTTTGATTCATTCTGTGTTGAGATGCCGGCGACTGATTCCTCGATTTTTCGGGATGCAGGGCGTGAGTAGATAGAGGCTTGAGCAGGTTTACGCTCTGCGAGGGTGTAAAAGCCAGAATGGCGAACCACGAGTCAGGCCCGCAGGGCCTCTCGCGGAGGCCATCCCGCAGCGCAGCCACCACCACTTTCTCCACCGAGGTCTTCGACAATGAGGTCGTCCCCTCGTCCCTCAGCATCATTGCTCCCATTCTTCGGGTCGCCAATGAGATCAACCATGAGCGCCCTCGCGTCGCCTATCTCTGTACGTCCCCCGCCACCAACTCATTGATTACTTGCCCTCCCATTGCTTCTACTTGATTGATCGAGCAATTATACGATACAATAAACTTCCCGAAAAGCTCATATTGGATTCTTTTTTCGGTAGAGAGCTAATATTGTATTCTGGGGAACAAAATGATGTGCGCTGCATGGTGATTGGATAAACAAAGAAAGAGAAGGAAAAAAAAAATCCAGAAGATTGCGTGGAATCCGTACGGACGCTGATACACGTTTTTGTCTTCTAGTGATTTAGCAATTTATTTTTCTTATAGGGTTGACCCATCAATTCCCTTTTGGATGTAAGAAGATAATTGTCATGAACATATAAGCAGTTCAAATTTACGAACTTAGACCAAGAATTATATTGTCATGCCGATAATATATGTATGGTTCATCTTCTCATAAAGCCTCATTCGCTCATAGCCATGCTAAAATTTTCGGTTGGCTTTTCAAGCATGCAATTCCCGAGAGCTTAGTTGGAAGAAATATAAGTGATTTTTTCAAATTCATGCTTTTGAGATTTTCCCCCTGAAATTTACACATAATTATATTTTTGTCCTTAGAAACTGATTATAATTTTCATACATTGACGTAGGTCGGTTTTATGCGTTCGAGAAAGCGCATCGGTTGGACCCGAACTCGAGTGGACGTGGTGTAAGGCAGTTCAAGACTGCACTTCTACAGCGGCTAGAAAGGGTAAAGTCATGATGCATCCATAATCAAGTTCAAGTTGATAGGTGCTAGTGATAGCTTTTAGGATTTAACCTGGCTTCTTGGGTCAAAAGATGAACTAACACATGTTCCAAATTTTCAGGATAATGCATCCAGTCTTTCTGCACGGATAAAGAAGACTGATGCCGCAGAAATTGATAGCTTTTACTATCAGTACTATGAACATTATGTTAGAGCATTGGATCAGGGGGAGAAGGCTGACAGGTACAATTGGACTTTGCTTTTCCTAGTTAGTGCAGCATTCAGTCAACGAACCTAAAAGAGAAAGAGAACTGTGAATATATGAATGAGACAGTTGTGCCCCTTCTGTAAATTGAAGGTTTACTGAGTTGACTCTATATCTTTTACCCGTTTGATGAACAGAGCTCAGCTTGGCAAAGCCTACCAGACGGCCGGAGTGCTTTTTGAAGTCCTATGCGCGGTTAATAAGACTGAAAAAGTCGAAGAAGTTGCACCCGAGGTATCTAACTTTGTAAAATATACTTTGCACCACAAATTGGCAAGCTCCTCGTGCAAAATCTTTAACAGTTTCATACAAATATGATTTCCTGACCAACTTTTTCTCGAGCAGATTATTGCAGCGGCTAGAGATGTCCAAGAGAAGAAGGAAATATATGCACCTTATAACATCCTTCCTCTGGATTCGGCCGGGGCATCACAATCTGTTGTGCAGCTAGAAGAGGTGCAGAGGCACAAGCATTTCTCTTGCAGATTGACCATGCATTTACTGCCTGTTCTTGTACTCTGTTCTTGGGTCAGTTCCCTGATATCCCTTCTTGAAATTCATGTCTCAGGTCAAGGCAGCTGTTGCGGCTCTCATTAACACTCGTGGCTTGAGCTGGCCAACATCATTCGAGCAGCAGAGGCAGAAGGCTGGAGATCTAGACCTTCTAGATTGGCTGAGGGCCATGTTTGGTTTCCAGGCATGATATCTTATTTCGTCTAAATTCAGACTACTGATTTACTTAAAAAGTACTCTCTATGTAAGCTTTTGTCTTGAAATTACAGTATAGCCTTGGAACTACCCCTGATATATTTTGTCGTTTGGCAACACAGAGAGATAATGTCAGGAACCAAAGGGAACATTTGATTTTGTTGCTAGCTAATACTCATATAAGGCTTCATCCGAAGCCTGAGCCTCTTAATAAGGTATGTAATAGTATCACATCTTAAATTTTAATCCTGCAGATGATGCTCCTATCAGTTGAAGAAATCAAGACACCTTATATGATTTTTTTTAACCCCTTTTTTTGGTGCGGGGGGTCCAGCTTGACGAGAGAGCAGTAGATGCCGTAATGACCAAGCTTTTTAAGAATTACAAAACGTGGTGCCAGTTCCTGGGTAGAAAGCACAGTTTAAGGTGAGAATGTTATCCGGTGTTATAAAACTTTTGGAAAGATTTACTAACCATAATTTTCTATAAGAATAGATTCCCCAAACTTACATAAACAATTTAGCGAGGAATGCCAAGTTTTACTACTTGACTATTATCCGTATAGGCTCCCACAGAATCAGCCTGAAGTGCAGCAGAGAAAGATACTATATATGGGTCTGTATCTTCTCATATGGGGGGAGGCAGCAAATGTTCGTTTCATGCCGGAGTGCTTATGCTACATTTTCCACAATGTGAGCACCTTGTAATTCTTTTCCTGAGTCCTGTTGCAAGTTATCTTCTCATTCTCACAGCAAAAGAAAAGGAAAAAGTTACCATCTGATTCTGAAACTTTCTTCCACTCTTCAGATGGCATATGAGCTCCATGGGCTGCTGGCTGGAAATGTCAGTATTGTTACAGGGGAAAATATTAAACCTTCTTATGGGGGTGATGATGAGGCTTTTCTAAGAAAGGTCATAACTCCGATCTATCGTGTAATTGAAAAGGTATGTCATATTCCCGTCAAGGTCACACGCAGTCATACTTCCATTTATCTCTTTCCAGGATATGAAACTATTTTCTGCTACTCTTCCAGGAAGCCAAGAAGAGTAAAAATGGGAAAGCCCCTCACTCAGGCTGGTGCAATTATGATGATCTAAATGAATACTTCTGGTTTGTTTTCTAATCAAGCCCTAAATTCCCTTGCTTCTGCTCCTTGAATTGAGATTCTTACTTTGCTATAATGTTGCAGGTCAGCTGATTGTTTCTCCTTGGGTTGGCCCATGCGGGACGACGGAGATTTTTTCAAATCCACACGTGACTTAGTTCAGGTATAATGGATCATCCTTAAAAGTCACCATTTAAAGATGCCCCCGATGCTAGCAACACTCATGCTGTATATCCTCTGCAGTCTTCGTATAATTAAAAGTGAGATATATACAACTGCTAATGATATATTCTGTGTCAGGGAAGGAAGGGCAAAAAAAGAAAATCTGGAAGCACAGGCAAATCAAATTTTGTTGAAACTCGAACCTTCTGGCACATTTTCCGAAGTTTTGACCGTTTGTGGACATTTTATATACTGGCTTTGCAGGTATTTGGATATTTTCAGAGTTCTGGTGGCTATTTTGGTTCATTCTAATTAACCACATAAGAGAAAAACCCTTTTTGCAGGCTATGATCATAATTGCATGGAGTGGAGTATCCATTATGGAGATTTTCCAAAAGAAAATCCTCTATCAAATATCCAGCATCTTTATCACAGCTGCGATTCTCCGTTTTCTTCAAAGTATGTTGCTTCTTCAACCTTAACGGCAGCTCTTACAATTTAATATCCAAAATAGCCTCTATATTTGCATGCCAAAAGCGACTGCAGATACCCTTTACTGTAATTTCTTTTGCCAAAATGGTCTTCTCATTTCACATTCTTTCTTCTCGTCGGTTCAACTTTTATTAAATCCACATACTTTCTTTTATGACTATCATCATAATGATTGACATTTTATGTGACCACTGATCTAGGATATACATCACTTAATTATCAATAACACCAATAATGAATTTGTGATGCACTTATGATCTCTTATATTGGAAAGCTTTTGGTGCCAGACCTTGAAGTGTCATGAACTTATGCCTAACTAGTTGTTCTACCAGTTGAATTTTGTTCTTGAGCATTAATTTTTAAAAGCTCAACTAAGACCTATTAGAAAAGCTTTTTAACTTTAGAAACCTGCGGCTGGACAGATGTATGTTTTTGTTCTAATTCTAAGTCCTGATATTTTTTTTTCAGTCAGTTTCCTTTCGCTTATACCTCTAAACTATTCTGTAGGTATACTGGACATCGTTTTGAACTTCCCTGGTTATCACAGATGGAGGTTCAGTAATGTCCTGAGGAACACTCTCAAAATAGTGATCAGTCTTGCATGGACAATCCTTCTTCCAATCTGTTATTTTCAGTCAGACTCTGCGGGCGCTGGTCAAATAAAGAAACTGCTCTCATTTCTTCCTCAAGTGAAAGGCATCCCTCCGCTGTATATTATGGCAGTGGGAGTTTACCTCATTCCAAATGTACTAGCAGCCTGTCTTTTTATTTTCCCAATGCTGCGACGTTTTATTGAAAATTCAGACTGGCATATCATCAGATTACTCTTGTGGTGGTCACAGGTATCTATTTGCCGTGCTTATATGGTGTTATTTTGGTTCAGATTCTTTAGTATCAGCCTTCAATGGTCTTTCTTGTTTCTGAACTCTATCTTGATCTGAAGCCATTTGACATTTGCAGCCTAGAATTTACATTGGCAGAGGGATGCATGAAAGTCAGTTTGCACTAATAAAGTAAGTCCCCGAGGAACAGATACTCTGTCTTTGTATTTGCTTGACTGTTTTCCTTTTCTGTTTAGTTCGAGCTAACCAATTTTTGCCTTAAAAATGTTCACAGGTACACTCTCTTCTGGTTGATTTTGTTGTGTTCCAAATGTGCATTCAGTTACTTCATCCAGGTAACTTGGTTGCCAAGCTCTTTCACCATCTTCTTTTGAGTAGAGATTATTGAGATCACCTGTTCTTTCAAATAGTGGTTCTATATATTTAAATCCACTTTCCATTTCTTCACAGATAAAGCCTCTTGTCAAGCCGACCAAGGATATAATGCGCATCACTCTTGTTAAATATGAATGGCATGAAATTTTTCCAGAAGGTAGTTATCATTGCTTCTGCCTTTGATTGCCTTGCAATAAATTTGAAGTTCCTCTAAAATACCTTTTCTTGTGAATACAGCTGAACGTAACTATGGAGCAGTTTTTGCACTCTGGGCTCCTGTAATCTTGGTGAGTCTCACTAAAGAAGTCCAATACTGGGGATGCTTTCCTTCCCAATAATTTCTCTTATAATTTTCTCGGGAGAGGGCAAGAGTTTAATATTATGCATTGGTGAAGCATCTCTATTAAATATATGATTCGCTCAATTGATGCAGGTATATTTCATGGACTCTCAAATTTGGTATGCGATATATTCAACTTTGTGTGGTGGCATAATTGGGGCCTTTGATCGCCTTGGAGAGGTAAACGGCACTTTGGTTCCCTTCCTTATTTATTATCTTCCTAGTTTAGATCATATTAGATGTCAGACCATTATATATGTCACCCAAAAGGAGATTTTAGAAACAAAACTTTAGTTCTCTGCCAAATTCCCCACATGAAAACAATTCTCTTATCTTCTGACTGGTGGACAGATAATTTTTTGATTTCAGAGTTCACTATCTGAAACTGATTGGCGCATGCTGTATTAATTAAACTTTAGATAGATCTGCCATTTTCTGTAACTCATGCTTCACTAAGTTCAATTCCTATCACTTTGCTAACCCATAATCATAAAATTCTGGTATTTAATTTGGATATGCTCTACTGCTCAGATACGTACTCTGGGCATGCTAAGGTCCCGTTTCCAGTCACTACCTGGTGCATTTAACACCTATTTGGTGCCCACTGACAAGTCCCAGAGAAGAGGATTTTCTTTTGTGAAGCGTTTTGCTGAGGTTTGTCTTCTAATATCAGGGAGTGACTTATTATGTCATATTCGGTAATCTGGAGCTATAATTTCTGCCCATGTCCAGGTTCCAGCAAGCAGGAGAAGTGAAGCTGCGAAATTTGCTCAGCTTTGGAATGAAATAATATGTAGTTTTCGGGAAGAGGATCTTATTAGTGACAGGAAAGCCTCTGAACCAAATTGCAGTTACATCTATTTCTGGTTATTGACTTCATCTTCTCATCCTTTAAGTAACATAAATTTTATCTTATTCAGAGAGATGGACCTGTTGTTGGTTCCTTATTCCCTCGATCCAAGCCTGAATATTATACAGTGGCCCCCTTTTTTGCTTGCTAGCAAGGTTAGCAACAGTCTTGTAAAATTATCTCATTATCTTAGTCAGTCACATGTTGTTCACTCACGATCCTTGTCTGCAGATTCCAATAGCTCTGGATATTGCTGCTCAATTCCGATCCAAAGACGCTGATCTCTGGAAGCGTATATGCGCAGATGAATATATGAAATGTGCAGTTATTGAATGCTATGAATCAATCAAGCATGCCCTCAATGTTCTGGTTATTGGAGAAAATGAGAAAAGGTTGAGCTCCATTAAACACCTTTTTTTTTCCCTGAACAATATGGACTTTGAAACTCTAGCGGCAGGAAGTTTTTAACTCAAGCTGGAAATCATTTCTCTTTCCCTGTCACGCTCTTCACTGGTGAGGTGAGGCCAATTCATATGGCCAATTGCCTGATAAAATCTTTCCCTATAGGGTCGTTAGCGGCATCTTCAAAGAAATAGAAAGCCACATTGCAAAGAATACATTCCTGCAAAATTTCAAGATGAAAGCTTTATCCACTCTGTGCGAAAAACTTGTAGAGCTCGTGGGAATTCTGGTGAGTCACGTTTGAATCGTAGCAGATACACACAGTGATTTGATGCCAACCCTTTTCGTTCTTTTTCTTTTTATCTCCTATCAGTTAAAAAAAATGCATTTTGTAGAAAGATGGTGATCCAGACAAGCGAGGTAGAGTGGTACTACTGCTGCAGGACATGTTGGAAGTTGTTTCCCGTGATATGTCAACGATTGAGATCCGGTAGGAAAATTTTCTTTTATTCTTATATTGTAGAATTATGGAGCAGTTTTCAGTAATTGATGATCTTCAGCTCTATATAATTCCATTGGCCTCTTGCAATCTCATTCCTTTCAGTGAGTTGGTGGAAAGCCATAGTAGCAAAGATACTGGAAGACAACTTTTTGCTGGCACTGATGCAAAACCTGCCATACTATATCCTCCTGTAGTTACAGCACAATGGGACGAACAGGTAATCTAACAATAAAATTTAAGCTATAGCCATCAAGGAATTTTTTTTCTTCTAACTGAGGATTAATCCTTCGATCTAAAATTTTTATTTGTGCCCATCTCTCTCCATATCAGATAAGGCGCCTCTATCTGTTATTGACAGTCAAGGAATCTGCAATGGACGTCCCTACAAACCTTGAAGCTCGTCGTAGAATTTCATTTTTCACAAATTCATTGTTCATGGATATGCCTCGTCCTCCTCGAGTCCGTAAAATGCTCTCATTCAGGTATTGATAGAATCAACAAAGGGAAATAAGAAACATGAAACTTTTCTAATGGTCGACACTTCCATGCATTGAACCTTGGAAGTGTCATCCAGAACATGCCCTATGCGTTATGATCGACATCTCCAATTACTCTGCCCGATACCTTCTTCCTACTTTTTAATATGATTTGCTGCAAGCAAATATATATGCAAATAGTGATTTTTCATTTTTCTTAGAGAAATCAAACTGTAGTCTAGTCTTTCATCTGTAGGTTTCTCCACTTCAAGGACTTTCATATTCTAGCGAACAGGACCTGATTTCTAGTATCATTCCTCTCTTTTTGGAGGATTTTACACCTTATGTAATTTATGATGCAAATGTTCTTTTATACTGTGATTTAACACTACTTCAACTGGCAGTGTCATGACTCCCTACTATAGTGAGGAGACCGTGTATTCCAAGAATGACCTTGAAATGGAGAACGAAGATGGTATCTCGATCATTTATTACTTGCAGAAGATATTTCCAGGTTTGTACTTTGAAATGATTACCTGACACAGCCATATTTTTGAATGGGCAAATACCTAGCTAGAGGCCTTGATATCATTTTGCTTCGTAACATCTTAGATGAGTGGGAAAACTTCAAGGAGCGGCTTAACTGTAAAAAGGAGAGCGAAATCTGGGAAAATGAAGAGAACATTCTGCAGCTTCGTCACTGGGTCTCCCTAAGAGGACAAACTCTTTGCCGGACAGGTAATTGAGGGGACCATTCTCTCCCTTGAGGTAAAGGCTAAAAGTTAGGTTTGTATCATTATTTGATGACAATGCGGTTTGTACAGTTAGAGGAATGATGTACTACCGGCGAGCATTGAAGCTTCAGGCTTTCCTTGACATGGCTAATGAGAGCGGTGAGAAACACTATTCTTTTCTGGAGTACTCTCCTTACGTTGTCCTACAATTGTGAGAGTATTATTCTAAAAAATTAAATGATGCCACTTGCATCCATTTTTTCACTTTCAGTCTCTAAAGATGAGTAAGCTTAAGACTGAAGAAAAAACCACATTAATTGAATTGTGAAGTAACTTATCCTGCTGGGAAGTAGTATGCCCTTCATTTTGCTTTTTCATTTTTAACAGAGATGCAGGAAGGCTACAAAGCAATAGGATTTATGTCAGAGGGCGACAAGAAAAAGCAGAGATCTTTGCACGCTCAACTCGAGGCCATGGCTGACATGAAATTCACTTATGTTGCTACCTGTCAGAACTACGGAAACCAGAAGCGAAATGGAGACCGCCGAGCAACGGACATTCTTAATTTGATGGTCAAGTACGTCTCTAACTAACCAAGTTGGTAAACTTCTGAGAAAGTGACTTTGAGATTATGCTTGTTCAAGAGCCCAGCTGCTAACTTCTTCTGGTCCTTTATTCTGCAGTAATCCTTCGCTCCGTGTGGCATATATTGATGAGGTTGAGGAAAGAGATGGGGACAAGGTGCAAAAGGTTTATTACTCCGTGCTCGTCAAAGCAGTTGACAACCTAGACCAGGTAATGATGCATATAATGCAATAAAAATATCATCCTGAGATCATTGCACTGAGCTTTGAGCAATGCCTCATTTCCTTGTTCTCTCGTCCAAAGGAAATCTACCGCATAAAATTGCCTGGCTCAGCTAAAATTGGAGAAGGGAAACCTGAAAATCAGAACCATGCTATAATTTTCACTCGAGGGGAAGCTCTTCAAACTATTGACATGAACCAGGTCAGTTGAGCACAAGAATTTGTTATAAAAGCTTCTCTTTTTCATCTTTTGCTTCTGGCACGGATTATTAAGCAAATTCTTTCAGGATAATTATTTGGAAGAAGCTCTAAAAATGCGTAACCTTCTGGAAGAATTCAATGAGGACCACGGTGTGCGGCCACCGTCAATTTTGGGTGTTCGTGAGCATGTCTTTACTGGAAGGTTAGACTTGTTACATTCTTTTTTCCAGGCATTCTTCTTCCCTCAGATATCTCTAATTCGCCATTGTCTGAATTTGCAGTGTCTCCTCATTGGCTTGGTTTATGTCTAACCAAGAAACAAGTTTTGTTACAATTGGACAAAGAGTGCTCGCGAGGCCTCTGAAGTAAGCTTACTCACTTATGCTGAAAGCCACTCTTTTTCGTATATATCTCCGAGTTCAAGATGGAAGTTGAATTTCTTCTATGAATGAGTTATTTGCATTATTACATTCTTCCAGATAAACTGTAGAGATGGCTCTTGGAAAACCAAATTTTTTCGCTTAACCAAGTTGAGTTCTTTGACGTCAGGGTACGGTTCCATTATGGTCACCCGGATGTATTTGATAGAATCTTCCATATTACTCGTGGAGGAATTAGCAAGGCTTCTCGTGGTATCAATCTCAGTGAGGACATTTTTGCAGGTAAGAACATCGAAACGCGTACCTTGCAAACTGCAGATGCAGCAAAGACTACATTTTACTGATATATTATATCCTGTCTACCTCTCTGTAGGCTTCAATTCTACATTGAGACGTGGAAACATTACTCATCATGAATATATACAAGTTGGAAAGGGCAGGGACGTTGGGCTTAACCAAATATCCCTTTTTGAAGCAAAAGTGGCCTGTGGTAATGGTGAACAGACTCTCAGCAGGGATCTCTACCGCTTGGGTCATCGCTTCGACTTTTTCCGCATGTTGTCTTGTTACTTTACAACAGCGGGATTTTATGTCAGTGCAATGGTAAGTTCTCCTTTTTCCATTTCATGTCCATCCCTCAGCCTTTCCCTTTCTTGCACATTATTTTGAAGACAATTTAAGCCAATCCTTTTTCTCTTTTCCATTACGTGCAGTTGGTCGTCCTCGTCCTCTACGCTTATTTGTACGGGAAGCTTTACCTCTCACTGAGTGGATTGGAGAAGTCCATCATTAAAGTCGCAAGGGCTAGGGGGAATGATCCTCTGAAGGCTGCCATGGCTTCTCAGTCTGTGGTTCAGCTCGGGCTTCTCATGGCCTTACCAATGGTCATGGAGATAGGGCTCGAGAGAGGATTCAGGACAGCCCTAGGAGACCTCATAATCATGCAGCTGCAGCTTGCAGCTGTGTTTTTCACCTTCTCGCTTGGAACCAAAGCCCACTACTTCGGGAGGACCATCCTTCATGGTGGAGCCAAGTACAGAGCAACTGGACGTGGTTTCGTGGTTCGGCATGAGAAGTTTGCTGAGAACTATAGGATGTATTCCAGGAGTCACTTTGTGAAGGGAGTAGAGCTCATGGTTCTGCTGATAGTTTACCAGATTTATGGCTCGGCAGCAACAGGAGCCGCCTATATGCTCCTCACGATGTCCATGTGGTTCTTGGTCGTATCTTGGTTGTTTGCTCCTTTCCTCTTCAATCCTTCGGGATTTGAGTGGCAGAAGATAGTGGATGACTGGGATGACTGGACAAAATGGATTAGTAGCCGAGGTGGTATTGGTGTTCCCGCGACTAAGAGCTGGGAGTCATGGTGGGATGAAGAGCAAGAGCACCTGCAGTACACTGGGTGGTTAGGACGGTTCTGGGAGGTCATTCTTGCTCTCCGGTTCTTCGTTTACCAGTATGGTATCGTCTATCATCTCCACGTCTCCCAAGGGAGCAAGAGCATCATCGTAAGTTCATACTTTCTGCCTCTATATTGACATTCTTGAAGTTGCATCAAGTGATACTCCTCTGACTGTTCAAGTTTGCAGACCTTAACAAAGTAATACATACTGCATCGAAAAATTCTGACCGTTCTTCTTGTTCAAATTTGAATGTAGATTTATGGCCTCTCGTGGCTTGTGATTGTTGCTGTGATGATCATCCTGAAGGTATAAAGTTTTATTCCAAATCATCATCTAAGTTCCCCCGCTTACTTCATGGAAATCAAACAGCTCTTTTTATTTTTTCTTCCCCCTTCTCATGAGCCGATCGACACACACAACGTACGCAGATAGTGTCCATGGGAAGAAAGAAGTTCAGCGCCGATTTCCAGCTGATGTTCAGGCTTCTCAAACTCTTTCTCTTTATCGGGTCCATAGTCACTCTCGGTGTCCTCTTCACATTCCTTAGCCTCACTGTGGGGGACATCTTCGCCAGTTTACTCGCCTTCATGCCGACTGGATGGGCATTGCTTCAGGTGCGTGTCTCTCCCACTAATACAATCTGGAGTTTCGATATCTCAACCCGGGGAATAGATATTCCTGCTGTAGATTAATTACATAAAGATGCATAGTCTGTGAAGGTCACCCATCCTTTGGTCTTGATCCCGGCATCAGTATCTCTTCTTGAAAACAGAATCTTTCTCGGTGACTGAAATTAGAAATGACCGTTTTGGTGTATATATGTATGTATGTATGAGCAGATAGCACAAGCGTGGAGGCCATTGGTGAAGGGTCTGGGGATGTGGGGATCGGTGAAAGCACTCGGGAGAGGGTACGATTACTTGATGGGGCTCGTGATCTTCACTCCGGTGGCGGTCCTCGCTTGGTTCCCCTTCGTGTCTGAGTTCCAGACGAGGCTGCTCTTCAACCAAGCCTTCAGCAGAGGTCTCCAAATCCAACGTATTCTCGCGGGTGGCAAGAAGCAGAAGTAATCAATTGCAGTAAGCTTAGCCCCCTATATATATTCCTCATAGACTCCGACTCGGGCCAAATAATTAAGAGGCATAATGTACATGTTCACCGGGGCATATATCATCAACCGACAATATCACTTGCCCGGTGCTAGCACATGCATATATTGAAAAGCCTCGAAATATGGCTGCAGATACATGTGTCACGCAACTCGTGTTTTGTACTAAGAAAAATAAATAGAAATCAAAGATATATTTCATTGAAGCACTGTTGTTTGCTTCTCTCATTATATGTTTTCGTCAAAATCGGAATTCCAAAACAATTCATTACGTGTTAGTGCGGAAAAAGCGACCATGTTGGTTCGCCCCAAACTGGAATATTCATGTGGCACAACACCGGAAACGAGTCGAAGAAAATTATGTCCGTTGATAAGGGCGCTAGGCAATTCCTAAAATTGGTGAAGCACTGTTTATTTGCTTCTCTTAATTATAGGTTTCGGTCAAAATCGGAATTCCAAAACAATTCATTACATGTTAGTTAGCGCAGAAAAAAACGACCATTTTGGTATGCCCCAAACTGGAATATTCATATGACACGATACCGGGAAAACGAGTCGAAGAAGAAAATTACGTACGTTGACTAGGGGTGCCACGCAATTCCTAAAATCGGCGAAGGTATGCGCTAGAGTCCTGCAATGGATCCTAAACACCGGTGATCGTACTACCTCAACTGGCAGCGTCATGACTTCCTAGTATGGTATAGTATAGTGACGAGACCGTGTATTCCAAGAATGATCTTGAAATGGAGAACGAAGTCGGTGTGTCGATCAATTTATTACTTTTGCTGAAGATATTTCCAGGTTTGTACTTTTGAAATGATTATTAAGTTAAATAATGTGTTGCAATAATAAAAATGAATTAAGTTAATATAATATAATAACTATTTAAAAATAGTTAATTAATTTAGTTACAGGAAAATAAAAATTAATTTGCAATATATAAAAATCCCAATGACCATTATATTAAAAAAACATTAAAAGGAAAGAAATAGCCCGTGGCACGGCCAGGAAAGGACCATTATTAACTTAGGGGACATTATAACTACGGGTGTGCACGGATACCGTGTATACCCGGAACCGGTCAGAACCTACTCGTTAGGGTATGGTCCGGGTAACTCGTATTGAAAATATGATAGGGTCCATGTATTAAAATCAGGAATCGGTGAAAATCGGTTTCGATTCCGATTCCAACCTACAGGGTACTCAAAACCAGAACTGGTACCCAGAATCGGCTAATACTTACTAATAAAAAAAAGGGATAATTACACTGGTGGTTCAAAAAGTTTCACTAATGTATCAAGTTGGTTCAAAAAGGTTTTTTTGCTACTTGATGGTACAAAATGTTTCAAAGTTGTAACATAATAGTATAAACCGTTATCTCGCCATTGATCTCGTCATCTTGTCATTGACATGGGTGGACCTTTAAGTTAATTAAAGAAATATTTTGTACCATTATGTTACATCTGTAAAACATTTTGGACCATTAAGTGATAACTTCAAAAGAGTTTGAACCATCATGTAATGTTCCACCAACTCCTAAAAACATATCAGATCCGCGTGTCGGCCACGTCAGCTTCGCTTGACGGTGTCAATGGTGAGATAACAGTTTGTACTATCATGTTACATTTTTGAAACATTTTGTACCATCAAGTAGCAAAAAAAACTTTTTGGACCAATTTGATACATTAGTGAAACTTTTTGGACCACCAATGTAATTACCCCTAAAAAAAAGAGCGAAGTTACATAGCAGAAGCAGACATAGTAGACTTGGTGGAATGGCTAAGATGTCTTTTTTTTTTTATTGTCGTGGATTAATAAACTTCTATGTCGATATTTTATTTGGCGTGATTACTGATTATAAATGGGATAAATTCGATTTTATTTAGTGACATAAAAAAATTTACAGATTCTAACAGGGTACCCGGAACCTGTGGTATAATACAGAATATGGGTAGGTTTCGATTCCATGATTCTACATGGTAGGATCCGGTTCCAAAATCTTGGAATCTATCCCTTGCAAGGTAGAGTTCAGGTATCGTAAAAAAAAACAGGGTACCCGAAACCGATCACCCATGATTATAACATATTCTTTCTGCACCGACTCTCGCTCTCCTTCTCCCCCTATGTCTCTCCCTCCAATTCAAAGTCAAAACTCTCTTCTTGCTCTCGATCATTGAGAATCCTCTCCCTGATTCCTCATGACCCTTCGGCATGAGGGTGCTTTGTTGTGGATGCCGTATTCGGACATCCTCGAAAACCTTCTTCAAAAGTGCAATTACAGAGGTATTTTGTTAACCTAATAGCTGGAATGAATGTTTAGAATGCTATTTTTTTTTAGGTAGATTAGGAGGCAGAGCCCGAATACAAAAAACTCAAATAGAAACGAAACGGGATAAGACGGCCCCAGCAATATCGCCTAACAGCAGTGAGAGCACCTCGTTAGGAGCTGAATGAAGAACATGCGTCCCTAAGGGAAGATCAATCGCCCTCTTCGACAGCCAATCCGCGCAAGGATTCCCTTCCCAATACGTGTGTTGGATGTGGACCTCCCAATCCCTCTGCAATAGATTTCGAATGCTCCTCTGCAACGGCTGAAAACATGGCGAACACGAGTCCTGTCTCAATACCAATGTCAGAACCACCATAGAGTCCATTTCAATGATAAGTCGTCGGCACCTTGCATTCCAAGCTAATTCCAAACCCGTTAAAACTCCCCATAGCTCTGCCACCGTCACTGTTGAGACTCCCAAGCTCTGCATGAAACCGATGATCCATCCTCCACTGGAGTTCCTCAGAATGCCGCCTGCTCCAGTGACTCCTTGCGAACCTCGAACATCCCCATATGTGTTCAGCTTCATAAAATCTTCCAGTGGCTTCACCCAATGTATGGAAATCCACTTCCTCTTGCTTCCATCCACAACTTGAGAAGATAAAAGCCAGCCCTCCTGGAAGCTCCTAGCTACTGCCAATATTGCATGCCCTTCATCGCTCGGCCGATCGAAATCCGTGTAGAATAATTCCTTATTTCTCCATGTCCACAACAACCAGCACCCCGTAACAAAGATGGTCGACCAGTCCTCGCGAGGAGGCCGAACGAGATTAAGCATTAACCAGTCATGCAATTAGACCAAGAAGAAATTCGGTTGAAGAGACGGCGGAATGAGCCTCTCCCACATTTGCCGGGCGGAATAACAATCCCGTAAGATGTGAATGATGGACTCCACATTCACATCGCATCTGGGACAATCAGCCGACACCGCGAGACGTAGTCGAAATGTTTAGAATGCTTTTGAGGTTTTGAATAATTACCGATCGTAATTATTGCCTAATCTGCCCTGGAATGAATGCAGCAATTTGATACGATTGCCTAATTTGACACCTAGACATCTGATTAAGTAATATATGCATTGCCCTAAGTATCGATCGGTTTTGATGATTACCTAATATATCTGATTGCCTAATGTCAAGAACTGAGCAGCCTTTAGTTAGATTGCCTTCCTAACATCGGGAAATCTTGTAGGTATCTGAGAACACAGGAGACAGGAGAATATTAAGAGTACGTCGAGATGATCAACGTCAGCATCAACAGCCATCACCTTCATGCCGAAGGGGAAGGGGAAATCAGGGACACGAACAGCCTCCATACCATGATCAAACATAAGAGGGAGAGACGAGAGGGAGAGGGAGAGCGATAGTTGGTGCAGACAGGAGGGCAAAAAAGAACGCATTTATTATAAGTGCATGGCTCTGTGACTATACATAATTTTCTTCGACCCATTTTCCGGCGGCGTGTCATATGGATATTCCACTTTGGGTATACATAATCTCCGCATTGCAAATCTTCGAGTTGCTTTGGAATTTCGATTTTGACTGAAGCAGAAGCCAAAACAACGGTGCTTCAATGAAATACCTCTTAGCTTTCTATTTCCCCACACTTATATATATTGTTTGCATATAAGTGTGTGTGTATATATATATATATATATATATGCCGTTTGCAAGATTATATATATAAACTCTATACATGTCGCTTGCATATATGTATATATAATATATAGTTTACAGATTATGCATATATATATATATATTAATTTATATAGATGCCATTTAAATTATACGAAAATATATGGTTTTGATTCTTGATCTTTATCTATACACATATATATCCCGCAAAGAATCAGAAATCAAATATAGTATGTGAATTTTTTAAAAAAGAACAGTGCACAACGTGAGCCATTAAACCTGATCAAGTGTGTGCTTGGGAAAGACTAAACACATACTCACGTGTGATATAACTGATTTTTTTAATTAATTTATCTTTTTTACGTTGTTATCTTGAATTGTAGTTATCTTGAACATATTAAACATATTTTCTTTTAATACAAAAATTGATTATTTATTAAATTATTACTTCTAATGAAATTAAGGTTCACTAATACATGCAAGCGTTAGAAAGTCTCAGATCGATTTATTCCGATCATTACTTCGTGAAGGAGGATTTTACACCGTTAATAACTTCAGATTCAAGCGCCGTCCAATATGAAATGCTGATATAAAAAGCCCATATGGTAGTAGATCAGCTCTGTTCAATTGATATGAGTAACAATATTACAATTTTCTTTCTTAGATATTTGAAAATTTTAAAAAATATTTATTCTAACATTTAAATTTAAATAAAATAAGTATGCATTTTAGAATGTTTAGAATAACTACAATAGTAATTTCCTTAAAAAAAACCAAATATAAGCTTAAGGTACGTTAGAGATTCAAATATAGAATTATGTTTTATTATTTATATAGCAACAAAAAAATTACGATCGCATATTACAACATAATTATTTCGATATTCATGGAAAGAGTATTTTAAAATAATATATTTAATCTTGATGATATTTAATTGACTGGAGCGCTCACGCAACGCACGGATACTCATCTAGTTTTTATTATTGCGATACATTATTTAACTTATATAAACCTGGAAATATCTTCTGCAAGTAATAAATTGATCGACACACAGTCTTCGTTCTCCATTTCAAGGTCTCTCTTGGAATACTCGGTCTCCTCACTATACGAGGGAGTCATGACGCTGCCAGTTCAAGTAGTAAGTACCTTCACCGATTTTAGGATCCATTATTTTGGATTGAATTGCATGGCACCCTAATCAACGTACATAATTTTCTTCGACTCGTTTCCGGTGTTGTGCCATATGAATATTCCAGTTTGGAATGCCGATTTTGATGGAAACCTATGATGAGAGGGGCAAATAAGCAGTGCTTCAATATTGAAGTATATCTTGTTGGGGAACATATCTTTCCTTTCTATTTCCGTGCACCACGTCTTTTTCTTAGTACATACACTGAGTTGCGTGACGCATATATCAGCAGTTATGAGGAATATATAGGGGGCTAAGCTTACTGCGATTGATTACTTCTGCTTCTTGCCACCTGCGAGGATACGTTGGATTTGGAGACCTCTGCTGAAGGCTTGGTTGAAGAGCAGCCTCGTCTAGATCTCGGACACGAAGGGGAACCAAGCAAGGACTGCCAGGGGAGTGAAGATCACAAGCCCTATCAAGTAATCGTACCCTCTCCGGAGTGCTTTCACTGATCCCCACATCCCCGGACCCTTCACCAATGGCCTCCACGCTTGTGCTATCTGCTGACAAATACACACACCAAAACAGTCATTTCTAATTTCAATCTCGGAGAAATATTCTTCTTTCAAGAAGAGATACTAATACCGGGATCGAGACCTAAGAACGGGTGAGCTTAACAGACTATGCATCTTTATGTAATTAATCTACATATCTATTCCCCGAGTTGAGATATCAAAAGTCCAGATTGTATTAGTGGGGAGAGACGCGCACCAGCTGAAGCAATGTCCATCCAGTCGGCATGAAGGCGAGTAAGCTGGGGAATTGATGTCTCCCACGGTGAGGCTGAGGAATGTGAAGAGGACACCGAGAGTGACTATGGACCCGATAAAGAGGAAGAGTTTGAGAAGCCTGAACATCAGCTGGAAATCGGCACTGAACTTCTTTCTTCCCATGGACACTATCTGCGTACGTTGTGTGTGTCGATCAGCTCATGAGAAGGGGGAAGAAAAATAAAAAGAGCTGTTTGATTTCCATGAAGTAAGCGGGGGAACTTGGATGATGATTAGGAATAAAACTTTATACCTTCAGGATGATCATCACAGCAACAATCACGAGCCACGAGAGGCCATATATCTACATTCAAATTTGAACAAGAAGAACGGTCAGAATTTTTCGATGCAGTATGTATTTACTTTGTTAAGGTTTGCAAACTTGAAAATTCAGGGGAGTATCACTCGATGCAACTTCAAGAATGTCAATATAGAGGCAGAAGGTATGAACGTACGATGATGCTCTTGCTCCCTTGGGATACATGGAGATGATAGACGATACCATACTGGTAAACGAAGAACCAGAGAGCGAGAATGACCTCCCAGAACCGTCCTAACCACCCAGTGTACTGCAGGTGCTCTTGCTCTTCATCCCACCATGACTCCCAGCTCTTAGTCGCCGGAACACCAATACCACCTCGGCTACTAATCCATTTTGTCCAGTCATCCCAGTCGTCCACTATCTTCTGCCACTCAAATCCCGAAGGATTGAAGAGGAAAGGAGCAAACAACCAAGATACGACCAAGAACCACATGGACACCGTCAAACATGCCCACTAGGGCTTAGAATAAAAAGACACATGAAGATATTCAAGTCACGAATCAAGCGAAATAAAACAGAAATAAATTTTGACAATCATTAATAAACAGAAAAAAATACAGTTAAAAACAGTTCATTCAGCATATCTATATTAGTAAATTTTCACCAAAAGCCAAAAAATAGGAATAATTTTTTATAAATAAAACTCTCTTGAAAGACATACAATTTCTGTGACACTAAGTGTCAGTGTCTTCAATAACTCGTTCTTCTAGTTCACTTATCAGCTTTATAATACCTAAATGACAACGAGCACAAAGGAGGAAAACCAAAATGTGGGACCGAACAAATAAGAAAAGGCGTAAATTCATAACAGTGAGGCAAAATTCTACACGGCTTAACCACAGTTTCATCTCAAGCAGAGAAATGAAATAACCGATTTAGAATGAAATTGCAAATACGTAGAGAAAAAAACGAAAACAAGAAGTGGGAAGGATGGTAACTAAAGTGTTACCCTATGTATGGTATAGAAGAGAAATAGAAACGAGAGGAGAGGAGGACGTTGAAACAAAGAGAGACTTTATTGATATATTCTTCTTTGTCTTAACTTTTCATAATTCATCATATTACATATTTATATATCTCAAAAGAAGATTCTAGTTACTCTATTAATGACATCTCCCATTTAATTCATCACTATCCAATGACCCTAGAAACTTTCACTAGTCAAAGCACTCATCATTTTCCGATGACACTAGAAACTTCTTCCATTCAAAGCATTTACCGATAAGATCAAGTTTACATGCCAACATTTTCCCCCCTTAAACTTGTTCCTCCTCGAGCTTTAACTCCGAGCTGTCTCCTTAATTGCTGAAAAATTTTAGCTTTTAGGGCCTCCGTCAATATATCAACAACCTGGTCATTTGAATTCACATGGAACAGCTCAACTTCCTTTGCCTTGACATATTCCCTTATGAAGTGAAACCGAGTATCAATATGCTTCGAACGCTCATGATGAACCGGATTCTTGGCCAGAGCAATAGCTGACTTATTATCCACATAAATCTTGGTTGCGCCTTCTTTCTGCAGCTTTAGT
This sequence comes from Punica granatum, assembly GCF_007655135.1. Taxonomy (NCBI): domain Eukaryota; kingdom Viridiplantae; phylum Streptophyta; class Magnoliopsida; order Myrtales; family Lythraceae; genus Punica; species Punica granatum. Next base: position 788,276 of record NC_045132.1, read on the forward strand.
TCTTGAAGCAATCTCCTCAGCCAAATAGCATGACAAACACAAGAGGCTGCAGCTATATATTCTGCCTCACAAGTCGATAAAGCAACAATAGCTTGCTTCTTCGAGGACCAAGTAAATGCAGTATCACCAAGATAAAACACGAACCCGGTAGTACTCTTGCGATCATCGCAGCTTCCAGCCCAGTCACTATCACTAAAGCCGATAAGTTCCATACCTCCTTTAGATGAATACAACAGCCCATAATCAACCGTCCCTTTGACGTATCTGAAAATTCTCTTGGCCGCCTTCAAGTAGGAAGTCTTCGGTGTCTCCATAAACCTGCTTACGAGACCAACTCCGAACAATATTTTAGATCGGGTGCATGTTAAATACCTTAGACAACCCACAAGACTTTTGTAATAAGTCGGGTTCACCAACTTTCCTTCTCCTTCCTTCGTTAATCTGATGCCGCACTCCACCGATGTGTCCACGGGCAGACAGTCCTCCATCGAAAACTTCTTCAAGATCTCCTTCGCATATCTTTCTTGTGAAATAAAACTCCATCTTCACCTTGTTGCACTTCAATGCCCAAAAAGTATCTCATTAGACCCAAGTCTGTCATCTCGAACTCTTTCTCCATGGACTGCTTAAACTCTCGAGCCATAAAACTGCTGTTGCCCGTGAAAATCAAATCATCTACATATAAACACACCAGCAACATATCTCCACCAGAATTGACCTTCACATATAGAGAATACTCATACGAACATTTCACGAAGCCTTCTCGAATAAAATACGCATCAATTCTGGAATTCCAAGCTCTCGGGGCTTGTTTGAGCCCATAAAGGGCTCTCTTCAATCTATAAACCTTTTCTGCTTGGCCTGCAACAACGAAGCCCGGTGGTTGTTCGACATATACCTCTTCTTTGAGATTCCCATTCAAGAATGCTGATTTCACATCCATCTGGTACATCTTCCATCTCCTTTGGGCTGCTAGAGAGATGAACAACCTCACCGTTTCAAGTCGGGCTACTGGTGCAAAGACTTCTTCGTAGTCAACCCCGTATTTCTGCTTGTATCCCTTTACAACCAGCCTTGCTTTATGCCTCTCCACTTCTCCTTTTGCATTTCTTTTTGTCTTGAACACCCATTTGACACCGATAGCTTTGTGTCCTCGAGGAAGTGAAGTAAGCTCCCATGTATTGTTCTTTTTTATAGCATGAATCTCTTCCTCCATTGCCTTCCTCCACTTTGTCTCCTTGGAAGCTTCTTCATATGTTAGTGGATCGAATCCTGCAAAGAGGCACAAATTATTGAACTCCTCATCAAAATTGACATCGACTGCTCGACTGGAGTCATAAATCTCTTGAATGCTCTTCGTTTTCCTCATAATCGAACTGCCCGAACCATCACTATCGACTGAATTCCGACTCGACGAGGTGACAAGGCTTCTTCGATGTCTCCTAGTGTCTCATTCTTCTGCTCATGCTCTTCATCAAGAGCAATTTGCTTCAGCTGGTCGTTGATCTTCCAGTCCCATGTCTGCTCCTCATCGAACTTAACGTCTCTTGACATCACAATCTTGCGAGTCACGGGATTGTACAGCTTGTACCCGCTAGAATTCTCGCCATAACCCAAGAAAATGCACTTTTGACTTTTATCTTCGAGCTTTGTCCGCTTCTCTTCCTGCACCTTTGCATAAGCAACACTCCCAAAGATTCTGAGGTGATCGACTTTCCGCTTACGAGAACTCCAGGCTTCCTCCAGCGTGATGTCTCCAATGCGCTTCGTTGGAAACCTATTTAACAAATAGACAGAGCAAGCAACAGCATCTCCCCAAAATTCTTTCGGGACATTTTTCTCCTTCAACATGCATCGAACCATATTTAGAATCGTCCTATTTTTCCTCTCTGAAACACCATTTTGTTGTGGTGTTTGAGGCATCGTGAGCTGATGAACAATCCCGTTTTCCTTGCAAAAATTCTCGAACTCCAGCGATGTATATTCGCCTCCTCGATCGGTCCGCAAGCATTTTATTTGACAGCCACTTTGCTTTTCCACCAAACTTTTGAACTCTTTAAATCTGGTGAAAACTTCTTTCTTCTCCTTCAGCATGTAGACCCATGTTTTTCCACTATAATCATTAGTAAACGTCAAAATATATCGATTTCCACCGATGGAGATGGGTTTGATGGGTCCGCAAACATCTGAATGCACCAGCTCGAGATGCAAGGATGCTCTTCTCGACTTATACTTCTGGAAAGGTTTCCTCTGCTGCTTTCCAATGACACAAACCTCACACAGATTGCGTGGGGCTTCGATCTTCGGCAGTCCCATCACCATGTTTTTCTTCTCGAGCAGCTTCAACGCCTCAAAATTCAAATGCCCATAACGAAGATGCCAAAGAGTTGGCAAGGCGTCCAGAGTTGTCACCTTGAGACAGTTTGCCTCATTAACACTTAACTTCAGCGGAAACATCCTATTCTTGGTCATGCTTACATGAGTAATGAGCTTGTCGTTCCTATCCCGAATGCTAAGAGCCGAATCCTTCATGTTTATATCGTAGCCTCTTTCCAACAACTGGCCGATACTCAACAGATTACTTTTAATGTCGGGAACGTAATAACATCAGAGATGCAAAGCTACTTCCCGTTGTTGAGTTCGAAAATTACATCACCTTTTCCTTCAATCGGCCTCTTCGAGAGATCACCAAAAGTGATGTTACCCAACCGCCTTTTGTCAAGTTTGGCAAAAAATTCCTTTCTTCCACACATGTGATTGGAGGCTCCCGTGTCCAGAAACCACGTGACTGATTGAAGTGGTTCTGGCTCATTATACGACATCAACAACACTGGCCCTTCATCATCTTCTTCTTTGTCGACAAGATTCGCTTTCTCTCCTCCGTTGTTGGTGTTATACCAGCAGTCATAAGAGTAATGGCCGAATTTCTTACAAACATAACACTGGATTTTAGATTTGTTGTACCTTCCTCCAGTGTTTCTATCGCGTCCTCGACCTCGGCCTCGGCCTCGAACACCACCTCTTCCACGGCCATACCCTTTCTGATCACGATCGTCTCCATCACCGTGGATGCTGGTTTGATCACCAAAGTTAGAACCTCGACCGCCTTGGCCTCGGGCTCCGCCTCTTCCTCTTCCTCGTTGATGACCTCCTCTCGAAGATTCAGTCTTGAGGGAGAGTTTTGTCTGCAGCGCTTGCTCCATAGTATTCTTCTCTCCTTTCTTCTTTTGTATTCTATCTTCATATACTTGCAGGGATCCCAACAGCTCATTGACTGTCATCGCCTCCAGATCTTTAGATTCTTCAATTGCCACAGCTACATGATCGAACTTTGGGTCTAGAGAACGCAAGATTTTCTCTACAACCCGAACATCCTTCAACTCCTCACCATTTCTTCTCATCTGATGCACAATGGAAATCACTCGGGAAAAATAATCCGAGATCGTCTCTGAATTCCCTTGTTGTAGTGCTTCAAACTGAGCTCGCAGGGACTACAAGCGAATCTTCCTCACTTTATCGACTCCGACATATGCTTTCTTTAATATCTCCCAAGCCTCTTTCGACGTCTTTGCTGGAGCAATTAACTCAAACGTGGCTTCATCGACTCCCTGATAAATGGTGAACAACGCCTTCTTCTCTCTTTTCTTTAATTGCTTAAGCTTCTTCTCATCCTCCTCGTCCGTATCTGATTCTGCATAGCCGTTCTCCACAAGGTCCCACACATCGAGAGAACCCAAAAGGGCCTCCATTTGGATACTCCACATCCCATAGTTGTCTTTGGTTAATCTAGGCACCTGTGATTGAGAAGAACTGGTCAAAGCCATTGTTGTTTTGGCTCTGATACCAATTTTGTTACCCTATGTATGGTATAGAAAAGAAATAGAAACGAAAGGAGAGGGAGACGTTGAAACAAAATTGATATATTCTTCTTTGTCTTAACTTTTCATAATTCATTATATTACATATTTATATATCTCAAAAGAAGATTTTAGTTACTCTATTAATGACATCTCCCATTTAATTCATCACTATCCAATGATCCTAGAAACTTTCACTAGTCAAAGCACTCATCATTTTTCGATGACACTAGAAACTTCTTCCATTCAAAGTATTTACCGATAAGATCAAGTTTACATGCCAACATAAAGTACCTTTTTATGAAAAGGTGAGCTTTCAATCAAATAATAATAAATAAATAAAAAGATCCATGGATCAAAAGATTCAAAACAACTACTTCAAGCAATCAAGTAGTAGACCCTCAGATTAAAGATATCACAATACAAGCCGATTTCCCGATTTTCCCTTTGTGCCACTTTTTTTTTTTCGATTACAAGGAATATCCATGGGCTTAGTATATTGAAATATAAATCCTAAATATCTAATAAAGGGGTACAGTTAGTTCCACCGACTATCAAACTTGATACCTCTTGATTACTAGGCGAGAGGTGTACCACTGTGCTATTTCGTCTCTTGATTTTGTGCCACTTTCTTTGGTGCACAGCAGATTCATTTCTCGAAGATTTCTGAGCTTTTTTTTTTTAAGAAGAAAATTAGTCTATACTTTGCACTTGTCAATGCTTAAAAGTCTCGAAAGTAGTGACAGCTTCAATGAACAAATGATCCGAAGAACTCTGTATTAACTTGTAGAAATCGCAAATTTACTTAGGATATTTAGAAAAAGAAAAGGATCACCATGCAAGAATGGAGTGTGGTAAGACCTGCACTATAAAAAACAGATTCAGGTTTCTCGCAATTGTTGGCGTCTAACTTCTTAATAGATGCTTGCTGACCATTGAAGATTAGATGAAGAGAAAAAATGAATATGATCAACAAATATATCTAAGTAATGATCTTGTTTAAGGAGGAAATCTTTCATTTGGGGTATAGTCGATTTTCATTTTTTTCATTTCTTTTCCCTCCTTGGAGAACGCAAATGGCTCCACAAATTGTTGGAGGTAATCTGTTTATCTATAAGTCAGTAATTAACCCAAGTTACAGAAAATAAATTGAAATTCATTACCCCAAAGACTGAAATGACCGCAGATTTTTTCAAGGTCAGAGCATGTGCCACAAAACAGAAAACAATCTGCTTGGGCTAAGTTTGCTAGTCACGATATGCATTGGCGGAAAGCTGCTAGAGCAGCTGTTTAGAGAGATCCAGACCCATAATATTCCTATGTAGGTGCTCACTCCTTTGAGGCTTTGACTCAGGTGACCATGAGTCTGTAGGATCAACAGAATATCTAGAAAAGTATTGCAATTACAATAGCACTCACCGTCCATGAGAGAGCGCCCTGTACCAGGTGACACTAGAGACGAGGTTCCCGATCATATGTTGTGGAAATGAAAAGCCTGGTTGAAATAAGTACATTTCCAAAGAATATGAAACTCTAGCAAGAATCATGAAGCTAATGCTAAATAGTATGCCCGCTGAATTCAGGTCATGCGCAATACTCATCGGGCCCTAAGCAACTATCCAAACTAAAAGAACCTTCCTCATTCTCTCAGGCATTATTACTTGACATATGACAATTGTCCACGTCTGCTAACAGATAACAAATCTCGCATTTTGAGAAACAAAGTTTGAACATAAATGGCAGATTTTGCACGATAGAATCAGAGTGGATGTCAATTAGGCAATAAACATAGACCAATCTTCTTAAGGGGAAGGATAAAAATAAGTATAGGTTGGCAACAAATAGTCTACAAAACCTGGAATAGGTATGGATACTACTATCTAGCTGATGTTCAGGCTTCTCAAACTTAAGCTACAATCTAATAAAGTAATTAGCTTAATGTAGTATAATAAAAAAATAAAAAATAAAAAAGGAAGAAAAGACATGAGCTAATCTGAAAGCAAAACTGACAAATAATGTGGTATAGTTAAGCGGGTATGTGGTACACCATTTTGAAATTGCCGAAGTAAATCATGCTAGCAGAATTATAAAATAGAAAGCTTGACAATATACCAAAATGAAAACTCGATATGAAATTGTACAGATAGCTCTTCGAGAGCCAAATTTTTTGCTTAACCAAGTTGAGTTCTTTGACATCAGGGTACGGTTCCCTTATGGTCACCCGGATGTATTTGACAGAATCTTCCACATTACTCGTGGAGGCATCAGCAAGGCTTCTCGTGGCATCAATCTCAGTGAGGAAATTTTTGAAGGTAAGAACATCGAAACATGTACCTTGCAAACTGCAGAAGCAGCAAAGACTACATTTTACTAATCAATTATATCATCTCTACCTCTCGGTAGGCTTCAATTCTACATTGAGAAGCGGAAACATTACTCATCATGAATATATTCAAGTTGGAGAGGGCAGAGACGTTGGGCTTTAACCAAATATCCCTTTTTGAAGCAAAAGTTGCCCGTGGGAATGGTGAACAGACTCTCAGCAGGGATCTCTACCGCTTGGGTCATCGCTTCGATTTTTTCCGCATGTTGTCTTGTTACTTTACAACAGTGGGATTTTATGTCAGTGCAATGGTAAGTTTTCCTTTTTCCATTTCATGTCCATCCCTCAGCCTTTCGCTTTCTTGCACTTTATTTTGAAGACAATTTAAGCCAATCCTTGTTCTCTTTTCCATTATGCGCAGTTGGTCGTCCTCGTCCTCTACGCTTATTTGTACGGGAGGCTTTACCTCTCACTGAGTGGATTGGAGAAGTCCATCATTAAAGTCGCAAGGACTGGGGGGAATGATCCTCTGAAGGCTGCCATGGCTTCTCAGTCTGTGGTTCAGCTCGAGCTTCTCATGGCCTTACCAATGGTCATGGAGATAGGGCTCGAGAGAGGAGTCAGGACAGCCCTAGGAGACATCATAATCATGCAGCTGCAGCTTGCAGCTGTGTTTTTCACTTTCTCGCTCGGAACCAAAGCCCACTGCTTCGGGAGGACCATCCTTCAGGGTGTAGCCAAGTGCAGAACCGCTGGACGTGGTTTCGTGGTTCGGCATGAGAAGTTTGCTGAGAACTATAGGATATATTCCAGGAGTCATTTTGTGAAGGGAGTAGGGCTCATGGTTCTGCTGATTAGTTTACCAGATTTATGGCTCGGTAGCAACAGGAACCGCCTATATGCTCCTCACGATGTCCATGTGGTTCTTGGTCGTATCTTGGTTGTTTGCTCCTTTCCTCTTCAATCCTTCAGGATTTGAGTGGCAGAAGATAGGGGACGACTGAGATGACTGGACAAAATGAATTAGTAGCTGAGGTGGTATTGGTGTTCCGGCGACTAAGAGCTGGGAGTCATGGTGGGATGAAGAGCAAGAGCACCTGCAGTACACTGGGTGGTTAGGACGGTTCTGGGAGGTCATTCTCGCTCTCCGGTTCTTCGTTTACCGGCATGGTATCGTCTATCATCACCACGTCTCCCAAGGGAGCAAGAGCTTGTGAGTTCATACCTTCTGCCTCTGTATTGACATTCTTGAAGTTGAATCAAGTGACACTCCCCTGACTTTTCAAGTTTGCAAACTGTAACAAAGTAATACATACTGCATCGAAAATTTCTGACCGTTCTTCTTGTTCAAATTTGAATGTAGATATATGGCCTCTCGTGGCTCGTGATTGTTGCTGTGATGATCATCCTGAAGGTATAAAGTTTGCCAGGTAACTGGTTCTTTTTGCCGCTTCTGAATTTGCTATTCCTTGGCAAAATAGTACTAGAGTGGTATCTTTTAGTATAATCAAGTGTATTTGTCCTCGCAATTTTATAGGTATGAATATAAGGATGTTCAGAAAGAGAACCACCTGGTCTTCGAGCAGCTGCTGATTGAAAGCCTGGAAAAGTTTATTCGCCTGGAAGCCCAGGAGCGGTCACTGGAGAGTGATGGGAATGAAGATGATAATGATTCTGAGGAAGAGTCCACTTTTTCAAAGGTTGTGATAGCTGCTAACGGTAGGATGTACTCTCTTGGGGTCCCGGTCCTCTCAGAGTACATGGAAACTAATACTAACTCAATATCCGAGGCCGGCGCATCTGAAGAGATAAGACCCGCTCCTCCTGCAGAAGACTCGAGCTCTGATGCTGAGCACAGTCTTGAGAGGGAGCTATCCTTCATTTGCAAGGCCAAGGAGTCCGAGGTTGTCTATCTCCTTGGTCACGGTGACATTAGTTCGAGAAAGGACTCGGGGTTCATAAAGAAGGTGGTCATAAATTACTTCTATGCATTCCTGAGGAAGAACTGCAGAAGGGGGACCGCTAATCTTAGTGTGCCCCACACACAACCTTCCGTGATCTGGCATAGCGTCTCAGGCACACAAATAAGTCGGTTTTGAAAGTCCTCAAGTCTAGAAAGTTAAGTACAATGCTTTCCTTCAATAAAGATTTATGTGACTCTTGTAATATGGATAAATCTTCTTGGTTACCTTTTTCCCCTGTGAATCATGGTGCACAATTTCCTTTGGAGTTAATTCACCTCCAAATGCGTCTCATTTGGGATTCAAATATTACGTTATCTTTATCGATGATTTTTCCCGATTCACCTGGTTATTTCCATTAAAATTCAAATTGGAAGTTTTTGATAATTTCCAAATTTTTAAAATACAAATGGAAAATCTACTTGACAAGAAAATCAAAATATTCTAATGTGATGATGGTTTGGAGTTTGACAATTCTAAATTTCGGGATTTATTCAATAAGTCGGTAATCACTTTTTGCATGTCGTGTCATCACACTCCGCAACAAAATGGCGTGGTAGAGAGGAAGCACCGTCATATCCTTGATATGGTCCGAACATTTCTTATTCAAAGTCATCTCCCGCAACGGTTTTGAGTTGATGTCTCACTTGCAGTAGTCTTACAATAAATATACTTCTTCCTTGGTTCCACAAAAATTTTCTCATTTTGAAAAATTGGGTGGCAAAACACCGGATTATGGATTTCTACGTACGTTTGGGTGTGCTTGCTATCTCAATCTCACGCCTTATGCTTTGAGCAAACTTGAAGTTCGATCTATGTTTTGTGTATTTATTAGTTATGCAAGCAAAAACAAGGGTTATCGTTATCTTGATGTCCATAAAAACCATATTTATGTTTCTCGTCGTGTTCGGTTTAATGAGTCTTATTTTCCATTTGCAAAACCTAATGCTGTCGTGACTCCGGACAAACCCATTGGACGCCCAATTTCTTTTCCGGTGTCCATTCCACAGGTGCCCCCTCTGTCAACGGTTGCCAGATCAGCCCAAAACCCTCAATCCCTATCTCAGCCCACCACTACCATTAGCCCACACTCAGCGGATCAATCAACCTCTCATTTCCGCTACCAAACCCAGGCCATCTGTCCAGTTCGCCGCCCAGTCACCGCCCAGTTCGCAACTCAATCAGTCCACAACCCATGTCCACTGCCTAGCCCGGCTGCTACCTCTCAGCCCAGTCCAGCCCCCCCTTCCTACTCCACAGCCGAAAACATTGTTCAGCCTATATTGCAATATCAACATCCCATGGTCACACGTGGAAAATCGAGAATCATAAAATCAAATCAAAAATTCTCTTTTCTAACCACATCCCCTACTACAGTCATGGAACCTACATGTTATTTGCAGGCCATCAAAGATCCTAATTGGTGAAACGCAATGGCCAAAGAGTTTAATGTTCTCCTTCAAAATGGGACATGGAGTCTGGTTCCTTCGCCTCCTCAAGCCAATGTGATTGGCTTTGGAAGTTTCGAATCAAGTATGTGGCTGATGAAAGTATCGATTGATATAAAGCTCGCCTAATTGCTTAAGGATTTCGTCAACAACCGGGTATCGATTATCATGGGACCATCAGTCCCGTGGTAAAACCTTCTACCATTCGTCTAGTTCTTTCACTTGCTCACCCTCCTCTTTGGATATTCGTCAATTAGAAGTAAAAAAATCCATTCTTACACGGTCACTTGCAGAGGAAGTCTACATGAGTCAGCCTCCTAGCTTCACTCATCCTTTATTTCCTAACCATATATGTTGTCTTCATAAATCTTTGTATGATCTAAAACAGGCTCCCAGAGCATGGTTCACTCGCTTCAGTTCATTCCTTCACTCTCTTCGGTTTGTTTCTGGCCCCCTTGATTCCTCACTCTTTATCTATAGTAATGTTAATGCCCATCATACAATCTTGTTACTGCTCTATGTTGATGATATTAATCTTACTGGGAGCTCCACTTCCCTCTTAGATCGATTTACTAGAATTCTCTCTGATGAATTTGCAATGAAGGATCTAGGTCCTTTGCATTTTTTTTTTCTCGAGGTCCAAGTCAAGCATTCCTCATATACCATCTTCCTATTCCAGCAAAAATACATCTTAAATGTCTTTGCTAATTTTAGACTTGAAAACTCGGCTACAATTAAGACACCATTACCATCCCTTAGTAATTTGTCATTGACAGATGGTGAGTTGTTAGCTGACTCTACTGAATCTAGAAGCATGGTCGGTGCTTTATAGTAATTAAGAATTACTAGATCTGACATATGCTTTGCTGTCAATTTGATTATGCATGTACCACAGATAGCTCACTTGCAGGCTGCGAAGAGAATTCTGCATTATGTATTTGGCACAATCTCACATGGGCTTACCTTGCGACGGTCCTCTAATCTCCAGATTACAGCCTACACAGATGCCGATTAAGCTGGCTGCCCGAACACCAGAAGATTGACTACATGCTATGCTGTGTTTGTTGGACCAAATCTCATTTCTTGACATTCCAAGAAACAGCCTACTGTGTCTAAAAGCTCAATCGAGGCTGAATATCGTGCCTTAACTTATGTTGTAGCAGAGACGTTTGGCTTCGTCAAATCATTCAAGACATTAGTCATCACTCTCAGAGTCCCATCATTGCTTGTTATGACAATAAAAGTGCAACTTACCTCGCGACTAATCCAATTCAACATCAACACTCCAAGCATATAGCGATGGACTATCACTTTGTTCGTGAGCGGCTCCAACATGGAAATCTTCTTGTCCGTTATGTACCAACATCAAATCAGTTGGCTGATATCTTAACTAAAAACTTATCGGTGTCCCTATTCCAATCTCATTGTCGCAATCTATCCGTGGCCGCGCCCCCAACAAATTGAGGGAGTGTATTAGAATATATTTCGGTACCTCAAGAATACTCTTACTTTGTATAGCTCACCATATATTGGGACATCGTTGTTGTATCTTTCTTGACTATATATATGAGGTATACATACCCACTTAGGTCTCCGCCAATATTATTCACAGATTCATTGGGAGTAACATAGCTTATTTGCTTCCTCCGGTTCGCGATATGTTAAAATCAGAACCAGAATTTCGAAGCAATCCAAACTTTGAAGAATGGCGGGATGCCATCTTAGCTGGAATCAGCGACCTCATGATCTCTTCTGTCCAGAAACTGGAATATTCACACAGCCACAACAGAGATAGACAAACCGAAGAAAATTACATTGCCACCTACATCTAACTACAATTCAATTCACGGATTCTACATAAGTCCAACGTACCTCACCCGATTATTAACCATCAATCTCCCAATCCTCTCTAGTAGAATATAAGTGTCATTTGATTTCATTCGCATTCCGTACATTTAATTCCAAACCCCTCACCTACACTCAATCGAATGTGTCTCGGAGCCCCTAAGGAATGATCTTCTCCACCAGATTTGGAACGGCTTGCTGAGGTTCGGGCATTCGGATCCTTGCTTAGAGAAGCACCTGAACCACTCCATGAACATCCCATACTGCTGCTTCAGAGGGAGAGTGAGCAAAACCTGACCCATAGCTTCCTCGAGCAACTTCATCTCGAGCCCCTTTTGGCACCTCTGCAGCCATCCAAAGTCCGATAGTATCGGCCTGAACCATAAATGGAAGATTCCTGACCTTGCCTCGAGCCCGCATTGAAGCTTCCTCGTCCCCATTGCAATGAACAGGACCGCTGAGACCCGGCTGAGCTCGTAGCGCACCATTGGTGAAGCAACCTCATGGAGCTTTGCCAGCGCTTCTTCATCCGCCCATATCGAGACGAAATCCTCAGCCATTTGCCGATCGAGGAGTATCTCGAGCAGCCAGTTGATGTTATCAACTTCTCTCGAGATTCTTTCTATGAGAGGCTTGCCCTCTTCGCTCTTGATGTTACCCGAGGCCTCATTAAAAAGGGTGACTAGGGAAGCGAGACAGGAGCGACAGACTCCGTAAATTTCCTCCTTGTTTAGGTCAGAGTTGTCCTTCTCATAGACTGAGCTCTTCGAGAGGAGGCCCTTCACGAGGGACTTGAGTTCGTTCCGAGCATTCTGGTCAGTGCAGGAAGTGATGGAACACACAAGTTGTTTCGCTAGGTTTTGTTCACAATCTGCTTCAACATTACAGAGTCTATACATGATATCATTGATCGTAGCTTCATCAAACTTGACCCGAGTAAACAGGCCCCGGAGTTTCTCCTCTTCTTCCTCAGTCCACGGAATAGCCTCAATGTACTTCAAACAGGATGCCACCCCTCGCGTGAACAATATGCTCACCGATACCTAACAAAGGTCATTTCAGCATCAATATTCAGCCTAGAGAGCAAGAAAATTCACAGCTAAACGAAGAGAGATGTGATGAGAATCATAATCATCGACTAACATCCCTTTAAGTGAAGACAGAGAAGAGACTCATATTCATATACTAAGATCCCGCTTTGATGGCATCAGAACAGAGAACTCAGCTTAACAGGAGGTCTCTGAGGTCACAATTCTCGAGGACAATTAGCTTTAGCTGAGAGCACAATTCCCATTCCACTCAATGTAGGCACATTCTTTACACTCCACAACACAACGAGGCCATTCTTTACACTCTGTACTAATCATTGAAAAACAACTGAATTCATTAACAAATCTCTGTTTCAAGACAATGTTAACCATGAATGACGTGGAACCATCACTTTTCACATAATCGAGATAGTCTTCCCAAGTAGACATTTTTCTTCCATAATACTAAATTCATCCTACCCGATTACCGGGCATAATCTTTCCTTTCACATAATAAAGAACTTTCCCTTCATAAAGTCACAATTTCAATCTTCACTTTAACCGCAACTCGAGCTCGTATATGTAACATCCTACGGCCTAAGTTGGAACATCTAAATCAATGATCTTTTATCCATATTTAGGCAATTCTTGGAAAATTTCCTACAAAAAAATCCTTTCTTTCCCCTCCAAAGCTTTCACGTGAACACTGGACGCAAGTCAACCGGGCGGAAAGATCTAATTTCACCACAAAACAGGATATTGTATTGATGACAGATTAGAGCAAAATCAAGATTGTGGATCAGCTTATATATTGCCTCCTGACATTGCGAAAAGGAAGTCGAATGACAAATTGCTAACCTCGAGTACATCAATGCACCGATAGACACCAATCTTCATGAGGCTCTTGGCAATATCATCTTCGAACATTAGCTCAATCGTCTCCCTGAAAACCCCCAAATTCTCCACGTCGGGGACTTCTATTCGGCACACGCTCGAAGATGACTCCCTGCCGGAAGAACCCTTCTTGTACTTCGCGACGAGGCCCGCAAAGACCTCAGAGTTCGAGCAGAGGACCTCCGAGCTGAGCTCCAGAACCAAGCTTCCCCCGCCCGCCTTCTTCGACCTCAGATTGAGCCTCACATCAAAGCCTTTGTTGGGTCCCAAACTGGCCGGCTCGGGCAGATCCTCAGGCACGGCTGGAGGGCTCTCAGGTAGGTCCCGGAAGCTCTCTGCATGCAGCTGGGTCATCGAGAACCTCTCTGACTGGGACCGGAAGCTCCCGGACCGAGACGGGATGGCCAAATTAGGGTCAGGGTAGGCCTCCGTAGCCGAATCTGGGTCGATTGGGGAGACTCTCCCGGGAGACAAGATCCGGCGAGGGTCGATCCGGCCGACGAGGCCGAGGCCGGATTTGGAGCTCTGCGGTGAGTTGGGGATAGAGTTAGTGAAGCTGAGCTTGGAGAATGAGTCGCGGGGCTTCTCGGGCTTAACGCCGCCGTTACCTTTGCCGTTGCCGTGGTGGTGGAGGCTCTTAGTGGTATGTGACTTCTGGGAGAGCGTTATGGCTTCGGGGCTTGAAGGCGGGACCGTAAAGGAGCAACACCACGAGCCGCGGCGGTGGGAGCTGCGCGACCGCCGGCATACGGCGGAGGTGGAGCCCATGTGGAGGGGGAGCAGAACAAAGAGCCAAGTTAGCCGGCGAGTCGCTACTCAGTAGACCCGACCCGACTCGGGGGGCAGGGGGAGATATAAAGAGAGAGAAGTGAAAGTGTTTTTGGAGTGTTAGTTTGCTTTGGGTGAAGAAACTGAGGGGTGTTAGTTAATTTCAGTTTGCTCCCTGAAACTTCTCTACCATCTCAAGATGCACCCTATAGTTTAGATTGTCTCAGTTTGCCCCTTAAAGACTGAGTCTTCTGTCTATTTGGCCCAAAACAAATACTATGTGCAGGAAAGATAAGATTCCATCCGGAGCAGATGATGTCAGAATATTTGGGGTAATTTAAGATGGCTTCACTAATGCAATACCAACATGACTTTACAATTTTTTCTTTTTTGGGAGGGGGATACATTTGAATCGAAATTCCGGGGGGCAAATTGAAATTTATCTATTGTTGCCTTTTTTTTTCTCTCGCTTCTTTTCTTTAGCCACTGACATTGATCAAAGATGAAAGGAAAAGGGGGGGGTGGGGCAGATACCTTTGACTGATGATGATGGACAATGTAGATGGCATTGATGAATTTTATGCAACATTCAATTATCACCATCAGTGCAAAGGTTCTTCTTTGTGGAAAATTTGTATGGTCTCTTTTAGTCGAGATCTTTAATCAATATGGTGTCCCATCACTTCATTAGTGTTGATACAATCATCCCGATAACTTAAGAGAATGAAGTCCGATTAAAAAAGACTATGATTTCCCCTCGACGGCATGGTCCTATGCATATTTTTTCTCATAATAAGCACAATCACATATTTAGAAAGCTACAAAAAAAATAATCATGGCATTTATTTAGTATATAATTTTATATCATTAGGGAATAGATGGCACCAAGAGTTAGTTCAATCATCCATATATTAGCTTGTCGAGCTAAGAATCATTATTACAACTGTTTCATTTATTATTACTTATTACACACAGGATTCCGTGCAGATCTTCGAGGAATCAGCTAGCTTTCAATTAAATATTACAAATTGGGATTTATTAACAATGGGATGAACTCATCATCAAGCAAAAAATATTGAGCAGTTTAATCTAAAGAACCCGTATACATAGTTCTAAGGAATGGGAATGGGAACGGGAACGGGAACGGGGATATTCCTTGCTTATTAATGTTTAATGCCGGAGCTTTGAGATTTTTGTCGCGAGGTCATTGAATTTTTCGCCTTTGTTCATCCCCTTATAAATTATAATTGACAAAATTTATCGAGGTAACTTTAAGCATATCCAACTCTGATCCGCAAGCTGCATAATTGTTCTTTCTGCGATTAAATCAAAGGGGGAATCGACACATATATGTAATGTGAATGAATACACACATTTATATAGCATGATACAATATAAAATCGGAAAAAAATATTTTTGTTCATATAAATTTGACAACCAGTCAATTTTGATCATATAAGATTTAAAACTACCAAATCAGTCATATACGTTTGTTCTATAAAATAATTTCGGTCCTATAAGTTTTGAAAAATATACAACCAGTCAATTTTGAACAAAAATTTGACAACCAGTCAATTTTGATCATATATATTTAAAAACTAGCCAAATCAGTCATATACGTTTGTTCTATAAATAATTTCGGTCCTATACGTTTTGAAAAATATATTTTGGGGTCCTATAACTCACAAAATGAACAAAAATTACCTTACGAAGCAAACCTATAGAACTAATTGACACTCTTAAAACTTAGAGGATCAAAATTAACCGAACGCTAAACTTACACGATAAAAAATATCTTTTTCCCATATATAATAATGTATATATAATACAAATGAATAAGTAATAGCTCAAGTATAGTTTGTTGGTGGCCCAAAGTATATATATAGCCGAACTTTTTGCCACCTCGATGACATTATTATGTAATTATTATTACGAAGAAAGAAAAAAGTGATTATCATTAAAAGATAGGTTAACCTTACAAAAAGTGATGCCACTTGGGGTTAGGAGTAACTTCCAATAATAAGTTGTTAAATTAATAATTCTGCCACTCTATAATCATGAGCCCTTGTAATATTTGTCTTTCGTAATAAAATGATAATATATATGATCGTAAATAAAATGAAATTATGTTTGATAAATAATAAAAATTAATACCAAAAAATAAATATCCTGTTGTGAAGTGTGGGTTTTCGACCTAGTAGAATTAAAAGGGTAAACGCATATATATAATACTAGGGTTAGAAATGATATTTTTTATGTTAGATACACTTGAGAATTTAAAAGAAAAACTCTGTAAATTCATACAAATAAATATATGGTTAATCTGATAAATTCATGTCATATAAACCAATATACATACATAAAAATATAATAAATATATATATGTTAATTCACATCAGCAAAATAAAACAATAATTATATACACATATTAACTTGGTTCACGTGCAATAAGTAAAATATATATTTTGGTAAATTGGTTTTAGTAATTACCGATACACATGTGATCACATACTTGTTTAGATATACAAAAAAATCTATATTTTTATTTATTTGAATTTTTAATTTTTCAATTTATGTAATTCTACAGATTTACTATAAAAATAAGTAAATCTAAAAAAAATCACCTTTAGAATTAGCTATTTTTTATAATATAATTCATATATTCATTAATATTAAAGAGATTAAGAGAATTCATATGACATATCTTTAACACCGAAAACATCCTCGCATATAGAAAGAAGACATGATGAAAGCTGTGTAAAAATGAAAATAGTAAAGACTCTTAAATAAATTGAGTCTTTTGTTTACGTTTTAAAAATAATAGGTAATTTGAAAAGGAGAGGGTTAGACGGAGTTTTTTGGTTCTAGTTCCACTTAAGCATCATAGAAATTAATGCATTTTTTTAAGGAAAAAAAAATCAAATTAACCTTTTCATAATTACTGCGATTCCAAGATTTATTAGCAAGCAATATTAGTAACTGTAAAACTTTATAACTTAAATAAAACTCATAAACAAAAAAAAGGAAAAAATAATCCCTATAGCGCACGGGCAAAAAACTAGTTCGTATATGCTTCACTTTCAACAAAAAAAAATTGTTTATATATTTCATAGTTCTCTTGATTTTATTTGATGTCACGTCGTATATATAAAACTTGATTGTTTTTGGAGTATGTTGGGGAGAATACGATTCGAATTCCGTACTCTCGCAAATGCGATTCGTTTTCGTTTTATTTTTTATTATATTTTTAATAAATTTATTTTACTTATAATATATTTTATTCGATTTTCAATGAATAAATGAACAAAAACAATAAGTGCGTTCACATTATTATTTTGTCTGATAAGTAAATAATAAAATTATAAAGTAATACAATAATAAATACGTTGTTTAACGCTGAAGTAAATAATAATATTATAAAATAATATATTAATATATACGTTTACTTAACGATGAAGTAAATAATATTAATATGCATGTTTATTTTTTATAAGTTTTACAACAAATTAATTTTCATGAATTTCATTGTAAAATTGATTGATAGCATACTCGATCAAGTGAGTGATTTTCTCGTATAGTAAGTACCCCATTCTACCCTTTCAAGCAAATGTTCGGATCTATTATGACATAGTCTTTTAGGATTTAGGGTAGTATGAATACATATGGATTCTATATTAACCATACTTACATTTTTTTCTATATGTTCTACTAAAAATAATAAACTTTAATTGATTTTGTCACATTTACTTAGTTGAAAGTTAAGTAATGTATAAATTTCAAATTATTCCCATAAATTACAAGATGTTTTTTTTTGTTGCTTACCAAGTATATGCTAACTCTGACATTATTAAAAAGAATGATTACTAGTTTCATTAATTGCTTCAATTTAATTTTCAGCGACTACGGAACATTAATTATCCTATTAATTTAAAAATGATTAATCTCACATAATTTTTCCCCATTAACTATCCTATATTAGCTTAAATGCCATAATAAAAAAAATCTTAATAATAACATCATTAATGACCGTGCTTAGTACGGGCTATCACCCTAGTTGACAAGATATTGTAAGTTAGCCTAGAATAAAAAAGCATCCCAGATGTATCAGATGTATTGCCAAATACATTGGATGTTCGTTAATAGTGAAGATTAGTCTCAATCTCTTTATTTAGAAATATCATTTTAGAACTACAAACAAATAAATTTGGACATCTTGAATTTCGAAAAGTCATAGATAGAATTCTCAACTAATTGTCTACTTTTAAAATTTATTATTCAAATTTGTCGTGAACAACGTAAAATCGGCATCTTCATTCTTCATCATATCAAGACGACAGATAGATAGAAATGTGTAGTAAAAGGAAAAGGAAAAGGAAAAAAAAAAAAGAAGCACAACAAAACAGAAAGACGTAAAGTGAGATTGGCAAAGAAACGAAAATGCTGTACTCCCACCCGATAATAAATATATATATATATAAGAAAGGAAGACGTGGCACTTGCTGATTGGGTTTGGGACCCCCCACCCCCCCCCCCCCCCCCCACCACAGTGACACGCAACGATGCAGCCGCGAAGGCCGCCCACTTTCCATTTCTGGCAACAACCATGACGAGGATATCACTACCGGACACGTGTCAATCCAGACGAAGGGGAACGTGCCACGTAGAAGAGTAGCTGACTGTCCAATTGTCCACGTTACCACCCGCGTTGCACCAGATCGTCACGGCGTGTGTATATGTGAACGACGCCGTTGCTCTTTTACGTAGTTGTACTGAACTCTCATTTCTCTCGTATTCATCATCAACTATTCAAACCCAAAAAAAAAAAATCAACTATATATGCATGCTTCGTAAACTTATACCTTAGACAGTAGCAAGGGCCAACCATGGAAGAAAATCCGTGACGAGAATTGGGAGGACGTCATCCATTGAGAATGAACCGAGAACACTCGACTTCAGTCAAATTCATCATGCGAGAGTATGTATGATGTAATATATATGTATATAGTCTGGTCGGATGACTATGCATGACCATATTATCGGTTCAAACCTAATGTCTTCTTTTGTGTTAAGAGGTTTTCTGTGTTGTCGGTTTGAATTATTCTTGAAGAATATATTGTTTGTTTGTGGCAGGAAGCTGCACTTTACGTGGTAAACACTAGGAGCGTTGAAGACGCATTGAGTATTTTCACAGCGGTAAGTAATTTTTGATACTTAAAACTCGAAGTCCTATCTGCATTTGAGCGATCATGCATATCGACTGGTTGCTCCTTGTCCTGCACTAGGTACTGTTTCCAGTAATGAATGCCTACTCCCGAGGCATTTATATATGTACATATATATAGATGAGGAGATATGATAATCCGTCGTTAAAAGCTTATGTTAGGGTTCTTCCTTTGACACTGTATAGGGACTGGAATCGGTTGCCGACTGTGCAACACTGTCGGTGGACTCGACAGAAGACGATGAGGAGGGGGGAGATGGTTGTTTCGAGAGACGACAGCGGTGGTCGGGAAGAGATGTGGTGACGGCCCCATTTTAACTAGCTGGGAACAGCATTACTGCATGATATAGGCATCGAAGGATTTACGAGCCGTGTATATATGTATATATGAACTTGATCAGTAGTTGATGTACACAATAAATGGGCATGTCTCTAATGTTTCATACAGCTTCTTAATTTTCTTCTGTTTTTTCTTGGGAAGTACAGCCTTTTATTTATTCGATAGAGTCTCTTCAATGTCTGCGTATGTATACTGGGTATTTGTCATACGCATTATCCATCTCTGGACCATGTTAATCGGCCGAAGTGGGAAATAATCATAAATACACCTTTTTTTTTCTTTTTTTTTTGTTATAAATGAGGCACGTAACCTAATACAATTAATGAAAAATAAATTTTAAATAACTAATAAAGAGATAAGAGTAGTCTCACTAGATATCAAACTTGCGATCTCTAAGTCAATAGACGAGAGCATGCACCATTACGTTACATTATATTTTAATAATCATAAGCACACTTTGAAGTTCACATTTTACGTGCCATAAATGACATAGATCAGAATCTTAGATCCTACGTTATCCATGTGTTATTGCTAATTTGATATCTTTGCATGATCTATGAATAGGATTTTCGGAGCAGTAGGGAGCTAGCACCCGGACCTTGTTGAATCGTGTATTCAGCCCGTCATTCTCGTGTTTTGATTAAATCTCGACGCAGTATGCCTTTCCTTCGAGCGACTACAACAATACTATTTCTCTTCCTGCACCCCTGTAATTCCTCTTTGTTGCTTGGGGCACATCGATATAGGAAAAATATATTTTTAGTCGTATAAATTTGACATTCAATCAATTTTGGTCATATAAGATTTAAAACTACCAAATCAGTCTTATATGTTTGTTCCATAAGATAATTTTGGTCATATAAATTTTGATAAAGACACTTTTGATTCTATAAATTGATTTTTAATTAAAATGTGATCCTATAAGTTTTGAAAAAGAAAGACAGTTTTGGTTCTATAAATCACGAAACGGACCAAAATTGTCTTACGAATCAAATGTATATGACTAATTCGGCACTTTTAAAATTTAGAGGATCAAAATTGTTCGAAAACTAAACTTATAGGACCAAAAATGTCTTTCTCCGCATCGATATGTATGTTGTGACTTCTAGATAGAGAAGTTAGCCATGACTCGTGCTTCCTGCAACTTTGTGCTTCCCATTTCGGTTCTCGAGGCGCGTCTGTACTTAATTAGAGAATTTAGCCATGGAAAAATGAAATCAAAGTCTACTGGATTTCAACTAACAATAGGGAGGTGTTGACATGTTTGCTCTACGTGGGAGTGTCAAGGCAAAGCCGTCGACTAGTAAAGTAGTAACAGAAAATTAGAAGGATATATACAGTCATGATGTCTTGTTAATTAATTTCCTGCAGATCACCGACAGGTTATTATAACTTCATGAAGGAGCTTTGGCAGGGTCAGGCTTAGTGGCGTATATTAACTGGAAGCTGCCAAGGCATAAACTGATCGAAGCCGGAAGCCGGAGGTGAGGCGGAAAAACTACCAACAGATACGATATACATTTTTTAATTCATTTCATTTTTGCTAATTCGATTGGAAATAATAAATTGGATGGTCATAGCACGCACAGATCCTTCCATAGATAGTAGATTAATATACACGATAAGTGGATAGTAATACACGATAGGAGTGGATAGTAAGGCCAGTTCAGCAGAGAACTGCACAAGCTTGATATCTCCTTTCGTTTCGATGCCAAAGACCGTAATTTGTGGAAGACCGTAATGCTTCTGCAGTAGTCTATCATGCTGAAAATAATCAGAGATATGTTCGGAGGAGACCGATATCTTTTCTAAACGTACGTCTAACAAAGCACTGGCAGTTTACAAAGCTGCCACTTTCGTACAGAATATATCGTCAATCCAGAAGAACAAAATATATAGGAAGAGGAACGAGATATAAATCACTGCAGAAACCACTCGCTCCGAGGGGCCGGGAGTCCCGTGAGATTGATCTGCTTTCGAAGGCTGTCTGATGTAGATTTTTCCAGCAGGAAATCCAAGCTTTATTTCATCGTGTATTATAGCGTTTGGATCTATAGTAAACTTTTTATTTCCCTAGTGTGCTACAGTCCCTTTGCTCTATAAAGTTTAACCTAATAAGGGGAATGAGGCAGATAGTAAGGGACCTAAGAGGAAAGATATAGATTCTATATATATATTAGATAGACAATTCGAAACCAAAACTAGGGAAATTTGAAATCCAAATCCCAGCAAACACTGATTTGGAGATTATTAATTAAACTATGAATATATATAATGTTGGACCAAAAAAAGATTATATGAATAAAATTCGTGTTTAGTTTTCAGGTTTTAGGGTCATGGTGCCTCCAACGCCCGTGTCTTGACGAGGATGATGTGCCCGCCGGAGTCCAAACCCGTAGTACTGAGTGGTAGTTCTCGAAGCCCGTCAAGGTTTGTGTCCCTTCACGACCCGTCTGCCCGGGCGAGCATGGCGTTGAAGGTTGCAGTTTTCTGCATTCGCCTGACCAAACGGATCCGGACCGTTTACCCCGGCATTTTCTAGGATGCGCGCACATGAAATAGAGGAAGTGGGCCGTTCCCTCCAGGGTTTAGAAGTTCCTGTCATCTTCCTCGGCCTGCCCAACAATGCCCTACGGACCTGCTTAATGGGCTTTCTCACCGCCAACCTGGGGTTGCACCACGTCCTCGCGCAAGAGATCGCGGGAGATGTCCTACCCGCCGTCTACAGCGCGGTCGAGGGGCGCTTGATGCAGTTCTTCGCCTTTCTGTATCTGGAGATCACGGAAATGAGCGTATCGCTGGTGCGAATCGATGAGGACCCAGTGACGAGCCGCCGTGACACGGGGCATCTGCAGCGGCCACGAGGAGGTTGAACGCAGCCTGCTTCCTCCATGCTGAGGAGGAGGCAGCTGATCACGGGATCTGTGCCATCTGTCATGAAGGTCTATCAAGCAGCGGGGACTGGGGAGCGTAGTAATTGGAGGAGGCTGCTGACCAAGATGCCGTGCGGGCACGTATTCCACAAGTCGTGTATCTTCAGTTGGCTAAATGGCGGATCGTACATGCCCCATGTGCCGTCGAGAAATAGAATAGAATAGTTAGGAGCTGGAAATTATTTATTATAGCCGGTAAAAAAGTGATGATTCTTTTTTCTTTTTCCTTTTGCTTTTGCTTTTTTTTTTTCCTTTTCTTTATATATATATATATATATATATATATATTTATGGATATCGAAGTGATGTATATTTATATTTATGGCTTTTGTGGGAAAGACATACGGTTTTTATAAAGGTGGTCATACTCATCGGAGCTAGTTTTGCAAAGGGGACAAGGATCTCCCCTATGCGAGAACCAGGAGAGGGCCAAGATGCATTCAACCATGAATCTCCCGAGATGCACTTTTATTGGATGGACTTTACCAAAAATAAAATGGTTCGAAATTTATTTTAAGCATCTCATTATGAGGATCAAACTTATTCTTGAACTGAATTAATGCAGCCAATAATCTAAGGACTCGTGATTTCACTGTCACAAAAGTGGAGTAGCATGTCACTATAAACTTGCATTGAAAATTTTCTGAAGAGCTATAGCTGTGGCCAATGAATATCAACTTATCGTTATGTGAATACTCTGATTCTTGAATATATTTTCATCTAGTTAATAAATGATATTTTAGTGCATAGATGTTCCATGTGGTATTCCATTCGATTCAGGCACCTAATATCTACCAATTGTAATCGACCGATCTCATTAAATATCTGAGAAAATCGACGTGAAATAGGATGGTTGGGACTGAAAATATGCAGCATTTTCCTTTCAATATTAATGAGCTTATTATGAGTGGCTATGGCTGTGAAGGCCAGTTCAGCAGAGAACACAAGCTTAATATCTGCTTTTGTTTCAGCTGCAAAATAAAACGATGTGCGAAGAGTCACCCGGAAGAGCGATTACCTACGCAGAACAAACATAACCTTTTCTTCTCGAGAACCCAAAACGGATAGTATAGGGAGGGAAACAAATTGCACTCGAAAAGGACATAAACAAAATCGCAATGCTTCTATAACACCCTGCCTGCTCAAAATAATCAGAGAACTTGTTTGGGGGAGACAGATTTTTTCTAACTGTCTAACATAGCAGCACCAGTTTACAAAGCTGCCACCTTCGTAACACAAGATCACCCCAAGGAAAACGTCAATCCGGAAGTGAAAAATAAGAAGAGGAACGAGATATAAATCACTTCACAAATCACACCCAGAGATTCCCACGAGATTCTGCTTCCGAAGGCTGAGCCTATATATGTACTTTCTGCTGCTTCTCCCCCTACAGAATAATCATTCTGTACAGTGTGATCTGTCGGAGTAGTATTGGTACAGACGACCGCCCAGGCTCCATCCCTAACAATCAGCAGAGTTTCAGAAACCCAACAAATCCGAGATCTGTTCTGTTATCAGAACAGTCCTCGATCCAAATTCATGTGTCTATCCCCAATAAGGGTCTTCTCTACTATAAACAATTGCTTGCATAATCGACACAAACAGCAAAAATCTCCGGCCAATCCCACGGTAGATCTGCTCCCCTTCCAACACAAGGACCTGATTGAATCAGCAAATTCACCCAGTAGAGGTTTAGCAGTGAATGGCCCCACCACATGGAACTGCCATGTAGATAAACTGAACATTCTCTCCTACTGCTCATAATATTCCATTCAAGACCCTCTGATAGTAATCATATTGTCGGGTCCGCCACGCATCTAAGCTACTGCTGATTAAGGACAGCACCAAAGATACACATTGCTGCCATAAAGAAAGCACAATAAGCATGTCATCATTTTATGTGATTTAAGAGTGCTGAAGTACAGTTATTCGTGCAGCGGAGGCAAACCTCTTCAGTCAAGCTAAGATGAAATCTCTTTCTCAAGTTCTGTATAGTCCGTGGACCGCCTTTAAAGCACGGGAAGCCCGAATCCTGGTCCACAACATTGTGAAGAGTCTAGTCAACAAGCAAGGTAGATTTATGTATATATAATCCGAAACATGCGAAGCTCAGTTTGGCTTTGGAAGACATTTCTTTCATCCTTGGGCTCCGTACGTCTGATTGTGGAAAAAGAAAACATCTTCTTCCGAACATATAGAGAAAATAAGAAGAAAATGCATTCGGCCGGCCCTTCACAGGTTTCTATCACTCTATATCTTCTCTCTTAATATGCTCAGTTGTTAAAAGTAAAACAGAAAATAGGGAAATGTACAAGAACAATCAACCAGTTGATGCATAACCAAACCCCAAAAAACAAAGGTCCACTATAAAAGCAAATATTGATGTGGAGAGAATATTTTATAAACTATGAGAATATTTTAGTTATCCTCCAATCAGCCTTGCAGGAGGAGGCTCAGTAAGGATCTCACCTGGAGCATCTCAACGAGCAATATAATACGCTCAGCATGTTTCCTACAAGTTAGGAACCCTTGGATGCACAACACCTGCAAGAGTAGACTCTTAAACAACTCAGTCTCATGTTTACTCCAAAGAATCAAGATATGACTCGTGAATTTTACTGCTCCATACCTTAAAATAGTCAAAGAATTCACTTGGAACTCCCTCAGCGTCAGAATCCATGACCTAAAATGGCATACGAGTTAACGTTTCTCCACAAAGAAAATGAAAATTGCAGTGTGTTTATACATGCCCCTGGAAACAAGAAGCTGCATGTGGTAGGACCGTACCTCAAGAAGTTCTCGTGTTAGCTTGAAGGGAGCACTCTCGAAATTTACACCACCAGGGGAATTAGAGAGCATGAAACCGAAATCAATATGTATGATATGACCTTCCTCATCTAGCAAGAGGTTGCCATTGTGGCGATCCTTCACCTATGGGGTAAGTAAAATGGAAAAGTTGAAAGGCCTTTACTTTTGTGTTTGTTTGGGGGGGACTTCCATATTACTCTACCGTCCTCAAAATTGCCACAAGATATGGTTTAGACGTGTACCTGAAGGAGGTAGCATACTAGTGAATATCCTGCCATGCTCTCCACAAAGTTCCTCTGAAATACAGATATTTGGGCTTTAGAATCCTATACACTGCCTAAATCCACGAAAGTTGATGATAAGCTATTCATTTTAATCATCGATTACCTGAGCAAGCTTAAAGCTAGGAGTATTCTCTCCATATTTTGCTACGAAGAAATCACGTAAGCTCGTTATATCGGGATATCTACTTTTAATAGAATGAAGTGAAGCCTGGGTGACAGATCACAGATGAAGAATCAGCATGACAATAATTTCTCATAAAAAGTGGAGAGAAATTCTATAATATGCGCTTACTGTATCTGGAATCGTTTCGATGAGAGCTGTGTAAGACGAAGTGACTAGGACTTCATAGGGGCGCAACCAAAGAGGGAGACCAGCTTCTTGGAATATATCTGATAAAATTGCAAGCATCCACCATTTATCATTAAGGAGACAAAAGCAACTCCTAAGATTTATCATGCTAATACAGAGGTTAATAGTATTGTTAATAACATAGGCACCCACCATAGAAGTGGGAAATAAGTTGCACAGCTAGATGTTCCTGCCGACAGTCATCACCACTCTTTACAATAACCTGGACAAAAAAAAAAGGAAAATCATTTCATTAGAGTAAAGAAATAACCAATCAAAACTATAGTCTGATCCAGTTCACGCAGAAAGCCGAGATTCTCCAAGCTTTTTGGCACCAGAGGCATTCATAGAAGTTAGAACACATTCACCCATTGGACTTTTGTACGTATACAATTGCCTTTAGAAAAGTCGAAGCAAAACCAGCAATTGGTATGTTCTTCACCATTCTTTTTCATTAGCTTTGTCAAGGCTTTATACCCTTTTCACATAGGTAGGTTGACAACCTAATGCTTCACTTCGGAACATTAAAAGATTTAAAGAACAAAAGTATCCACGAAGATTGCGTTCTTTTATTGGAGAGTCACACTTACAGATCGCAAGTCCCAACCAGATAACTTTCCAAACGGTGAAGCTTTTCGAATCCTCTCTTTCTTAAGTTCCCAAAGCTCACCAGATAGGGCATCGCTAGCCTTTGGATGTCCCCCAACCTGTTAAAGAAAAACAAAATAAAGGCTAAGTCAAATAAAAGTTTCGCTTGAATAAATGAATCGGGATATCAATGTCTATTCAGCTTACTCGAGGTTGTGTGTCTGATGAGTCTTGACCAGCCCCTTTAAGAGGGAGTCCTGGAGGTGCTTCCCCTTTTGCTGCAGCAGCCTGCAAAAGGAGACTTGGTATTGCGAAAATCAAAAGCATGCAAAATAAAAACAACTTGGCTGCTTTTAATTATACTTTTATTGTAAAAAATGAAACAGTTTACAATAACTGTACAAAAAATAGTTAAACACTCAATAATTGGAGGACTGTATAAAACAAGTTCAAGGGTGACATCCAATTCCACGAATTCATCCCAATGTTTATGACTTCATAATATGAGAAAGTTCGCAAATTCTATTTGTTTCCTAGTCGCACAAGTCTACAACTACTTGCAGAGGCTAAGGAAAATGTGCTAAAAAATCTACACGAGGAACCTCTCCAAGTACCCTCAACAATCACCTTAACAGCGAAAGCTCATAGGAACACATGCTTAGGTTCTTGAGTTATATAAAAGAACCTAGTAAGAAAATACATATACATAGATAGAAGGAAAGATGAGTCGAAAATACTTTGACGTAGAGCAAAGCAGAAGTAACATATATGAACAGACCACGACGGTATTACCTTTACTTCCTCGATAGCTACAGTACTAGGAACTCGCCGGTGTTCTTTCCTCCTTGGACGTCGCGGATCCTCAATGTCTTCCATTCTCACTCCAGGATCCGCAGTCAGGACAACTCTAACCCATTCCAAATCCATATCTGCCCCTTCATCTAGATGACTGACATCTCTTGTTGAACCCATTGCCCGAAATTTCTTCTCCACTGAGAAATTTACATTGACAAATTTGGCTGTAGCCTCTGATTTATGACCCATCGCCTGGTCAATTGCTTGAGCAGTAGAAGAAGACATTCTATCTGTGCTATTACGATATGCTTCTTGTGTAGTCCATAAAGGATACGCCCAAGAAGGTGGTTTTGCCAATAGTGCATCTCCATTTGCTAGAGGGATTCCACCTTTGGAAAGCTTGTGTGCTCCAGAATTGTCCTTGGAATTGCTGAAAGAAAATTCACGAGAAAATGTCATGACCAAGAACTATCTGCTATGTCTGCTATGTTGCCAATGATATTATTGTAATTTATGCTGCCCTCGTTTATCTGATATTATTAGCCTTACCAGCTTACTTACTAACTATTTGACAGTAAAAGCCCAATTTATAAAACTTTTCGATGCGTTGATTAATTATTGGTCAAAGTTTTTTTTTTTTTTTTTTGGGGGGGGGGGGGGGGGGGGGGGCGGGGGGGTTGGGTTTGGTTGCACGGATATATATGTTCCAGACATTCCTCTTCCTTTCCATTATATATAGCAAGCAATTGCAGAGTACCTTGGCATCTCACTCTTCAAAACCTCAACACAGATCATGTATGGTGCCTTCTCTCTAGAGTTCAACAGAACAGCTTCATCTTCAGGAATATGAACCACACGATACATTCCCTTTCCCATCGGAAAACAAACACCTGAAAAAGTGGAAGCAAAATTACAAGCTACGCAGAGAAGTATCTAGCTGAAAAAATGAGCCTTCAATCCATGTAAACAACATGGAGGAAATTAAATCCAGAAATCGTACTAAGGATTTTCCCTTTTAGAAAAACCTTCTACTTAGGAGCTCTTCATTCATCGGGGATCAGAGCACCATGATTTACTTTAACTAGAACAAAAACAACAATGTAATAATTAAGTACCTCCACTATTTTGGGCCTCAGTTACATGCAAATTCATCTCTCCAAGTGACTAGACAGAAGAACAACAACAAATTGTTAGAATATGTATCTGCTTTATGCTATAACTTCGACAACATAATCCAAGATCAATGAGGCAAAGGTGAAATGCATAAACAACCTCCCGAAGAGCACTTTTGCGGTCATCCACAGGAAATACATCAACTAGCCCATATGACGTATCACACAGAGACTGGACAAAGTCCAGTGACTCATGGTATGTCCCTTTGCGGAAATGAGATGCAGAATAGTTTGGAAGAGGTGGCTTCACATTTGCCTGTTCATTTCGTTGTTTGGGCGATCCAGGGCGCTTCTGCAGTAGTTAGAGCAGGAGTCTTTAATTTGTGGCACAACAAAGAATCAGATCATAGGTTCTTATTCACCTAAAAAGTTTACTAAAGTAACGAGGGAGAGGCAACCGATGGACCAAAAGTAGCAATACGACAATCATGAGCTTAAGGTAAAATGTTTATCATGCCTTGCCAGACCATGGGAATGGTCAGCAACCCATAATTGTGGCTAGGAAGTACTTTGACTATTTTTAACATGCATGGGCTTGGCAAACAACCACTACTTGTAAAAAAGAAAAGAAAATCATTAGGGAAAAATTTAACAGAAACAACTAAATACCAATAACTGAGCCAAAATGAACTTTCTTAAGCACCTGGACTTATCTTATTTTGGCAAAAATATTATTTCTAATAAACAACCCTAGCATGATGTACGCTCATGTACTCTCTCTCTCAACTCAGGCAAGAACCTAGCATCTTTCTGTTGCTTTTTTTGTTTTTTTGTTTTTCTTGTTTGGTAATCAGCGAGAGCTTGGCATGGAGTAGATAATTCATACAAAACCTTGAGAGTTTAGCAAAATTGACCACAGTGGTGCTGTTCTTCCAGCATGAGGCACTCTAGGTGAGATAGCAAGACACCAACCTCATTCTGTTTCTTTGAACCAAAAAGTTCAGAGTCCTCAACCGAACGATCACGATCCCTAAACAGTTTGCGGAAAAAGTTTTCAGTGCCAGGACTGCTTTCAAACAAGCCACCAGCAGTACCATTCTCACTCGCTGCACTGGTTCTGGGATCTTCCGGATGCACACGGAATAATCTTCGAAATAATGAAAATTCTTCCTCCTCACCATGAGCATTCCCCTCATCAGCTTTATCATTACCATCTTTCTTATCCTCAAACTTCTCCCTGAAAAATTTCCGGAAGAATCCTTCCTTGTCCTCATCTTCAGCAGATTTTGAACATCTTTCTTCACCCATCCCTTTATCTTCATCATCATTACCGTCTTTCCTGTCCTCAAACTTATCCTTGAAAAGTTTGCGAAAGAACCCTTCTTTTTCATCCTCTTCCACTGACTTTGAGACAGATTTATCGTCAGAATCACTCCTGCTATCTCGAAACAGCCTCTTGAAAAATCCATCAGAGCTTGAGGTAAAATCCTCATCCTCACCTTTATTTTCCCTCAGAAGCCTTTTGAAGAAACCTTCCGAGCTAGTTGTCAATTCCTCATCTTCATTTTTACTGTCCCTCAAAAGCCTCTTAAAGAAACCATCCTTCTCTGACTCCTCATCATCCTTGTCCACAGACTTCCTGAACAGAAAGGCGTCCCGAACCTTTGGTCCCGGAATAAATTTCTTGAAGATCTTATTCTCCTCTGGAGTTGACTGACCAACCTCTTCTTGCAAATTGTTCCCCATAGAGGGAGAGAATGAGAAGGACCTTCTCTTGTTTTCGTCCGGTGAAGATGTTAGTGATAGTAACCGCTGTTTTGATGACAAAATCCTATTCAAAACCTGATTCTTACTCCCAGGACTAGAAGTAGAACTGGGTGGCTTCAGAAGAGGAGGCCACTCACCCATCAAAGTAGCTGCAATCTGACACTTTTCCTGAATCCTGCTAATCCCTTCATTGTCATCATTATCCTCCAGCTCCGCCATCAAGAACCAATGCACTTTCAATGCTATCTTCAATGACTCGGAGCAAATATCGATCACAAACTTATCCAAGCTAGGGCTTGGCTTGTGCACCATCATGTAGCAAATTTGGAAAAGATAGCTCTCAATCCCGGGCAGAGGTAATGTGTACATCCGATTGCATAGATAATCGCGAACACCCGCATGATCATGCTTATAAAGGTAACTAACAGCAATCCACTCACAGAAGAATGCTGAGTTGAAAAACCTGATGAGCCACCCAGTCTCACCTGACTCACTGGCCAGAGTAGTCCGAGAGCTCGGGATCTCCCGGGGCGAATCATCGTTTTCTCTGAGAGTGAGCCCGAGCAGCCGAACCATTATCAAATCCTACTTATATCAATCTACCATCATAGAGCACAAAACCCTAACCCTGATCCCACCAATCTAACAATACTGATAAACCTAAATGTCAATTCGCAAATCGGAATTAGGTAGCAAACCTGATGCTGAGCAAACCCTACGTGAACTTTAAGAACCAAATTGCAACACCTCGACTGATCAAATCGGACAGCCAAGGGCTGCAGGATCACAGGTACTCGCGATTCCGGCAAAAATCGAGGATTCCCGCTCGTCTCGTCAAGAAAAGATGTAGAATTTCCCGCGATGAGGAGCAGATTTGGAATAAGAGAAAGGAAATGCGACTCAGTCCGCCGACGAAGATAGATATACAGATACAGAAAAGAGGCTGATCGTGTCCTTCCGGGAGCTGGTGGCGGAATTCTCGAGAGGTCGACGGCCGTTCCGGAGCTGCCGGCAGTGGTGGCGGTGGCGGTGGAGGTCTCGACGCGGTGGTGGAAGCGGTGGTTGAAGCTGTTAAGCAGAGAGGACAAAAGTTTGAGGCAATAATTTTCAAATTTATCATTATTTATTTATTACGAATATTTATTAATTTTTTCTTTCTTTTTTATT
The DNA here is from genome assembly GCF_007655135.1 of Punica granatum. Lineage (NCBI taxonomy): Eukaryota > Viridiplantae > Streptophyta > Magnoliopsida > Myrtales > Lythraceae > Punica > Punica granatum. The sequence continues at coordinate 819,764 of NC_045132.1, forward strand.
TAAATTTTCCATTATATGATTTCTTTGAACGAATGAAATGCAATTAATTAATAATAAGTATTTCATTTAATAATTAGTGGAAAGCCAAGGGTTCTCTAACCTGCGCTCCGCTGCAATCACGCGCAATTTAGCCTCTTAATATGATTAATTTTATTTTGGGCCAACTCTTAATATGATAATTCATTATGCCTTTTCCTTTCCCTCCAATGAGAGGTAAAAATGTAAAGGAGAATCGAGAAATCAATAATGTCATGAATTTTCAAATTTATTATTTTCGGCTATAACATAGGCACATCGGTTCGTAAAGAGATGAGACATGGAAAATCTCATTTGCGAGATTATAAACAAAACGCTTTAGATTGTACATGTGAAAATGTGTGTCACGAGATTACATCCCCTCCGATTTCACATGGAAAAATAACAAAGCAAGAAAGGTTGGTGATCACTCTCTGACTTATGACCCACCAAGATCCTCTTCACCAGCAAAGTTCTTTCTAAAAATTCCAAAACATGAAAATCGTTTTCTTGAAAATTATCTTTACTTGAGAAATAAACTTTTGAGACACAAACAAAGCATAGACTCTGATAGAAAGAATTTTGAATTTTCAAACTGTTCCTCAACGTTAGGGCTCACCCTTGATTATTACAACATGGCGAAAATACGAATTCTGAGGATAAATGGTTAGCTTTTTGTTCAAAAAAATCATCATCGAATGATATTACTAAATAGAACTATCGGGTATGTGATATAAATTTTTGCCCGAATGTACATTTCCTACGGCGATTGATGTAGCGTGCTGCTTAATTAGTTGGTCTTGGAAAGTAGGCATAATTTGTATGATACATCTCGCAAAGGTCTGGAAATTTATTAACCTCGTATGTAACAGCTAGCATACGAGATGACATTCCAACATACTCGACGAATTAATCAATTAACGACGTAGTCTGTTGATATCATCTCAATAGTAATAGCTAGGAGGATCGGCACTAGTAGAGTTTAACAAGAACTGTTGCGATTTCTTCTCGTAATAGTATCCATTAACGGAAGAGGCGTCGGCTGAGAAGATCATGATCCCATTGATTTCAAAGCCATTCTCCTCAAGAAGCCCTAAGGCATCAAAGAAGGCATCCCCTTGGATGCCTCTTCCATTCACTTCATAGCTTGGGAGCAACTTGCCCTTATCAAATTGGCTTGCCCTCAATTGAAACGCCTCCAAGTACCCTTTCGGGGTCCTCACTTTATCGGTGTAGAATTGATGATTTACGTAGTCGATTACCGAGCCATAGCCGTTGAAGAGGTCGGTGTAATAGGGATGGGCGGTCAAGTGGTAGGGGGCAATGGTTGCTATGGAGATAACGCTCTGATTCTTCAGCATAGTGATTAGCTCGCCTGCACACAGTACGTCCGAGGATTAGTTCAACTTATGTGCCAAGATTAGAGAAGTACTGGTTTATGGCAAAGTAGTATATATATTTACATATATGGCATATTCGACTTTGAGCTTGAGATGGATCAGCAGACGACGTCTCAGGAAAAATGGGCAAGTTTATAAGCTTACCCATGCAAAATGCAAAGGTGGAGTTAGCTTTCTTCTTCGGGAAAGACTCGTAGTCGATATCAATGCCATCGAGATGGTAAGAAGCGATCAAAGACTTGAGGGAACTGAAAGCATTTGAGATCCACTCATGGGTGTTGTTCGGTTCATACCAACGAAGAACTTTGTCACCTAAGCCCCATCCCGAGAGGCTCGCCATGGCTTTGATGTTCGGGTGATCCTGCTTGACCTGGGTAACTGAGTCCGGACTTAGAGACGAGGCCCAGTAGGGTGAGAAAATCCCGTTCTGGGGATTCCCTGATGAATCTGCGTCGATGGCAAAGCTTAAGATGAAATGGAAATCAATCCCATCTTTTATTGGGACTGAATCAAAGGTCACTGGGACACCGGTGGCTCCAATATACTCCATCATTACTTTTCCATCTAAGATCATTTAGAAAATATATGGTTAGCTCATCTACCGTAATATAAGAATCGAATACATAAATGATCCCTTTCTTTCGGACAATCGCTTTAAATTTCCCTCGAGCAATTTGAAATCTTATGGAGGTAGCATTGACATTGCGAGAATGACACGGGTTAGGGGAGTTATCATTCTCATTAAGTGCAGGAGACCAAGAAACTTCATTATGACGGGCTAGCTACTCATAGTTACATGAAATTCGGAAAAGAAAAATTACGCATGTGAAACGTCTTCTTGAAAAATTATATATCAGTGTTAATGCCTCGAAAAATGAAACAAAAAAAAAAAAAAGAGGGGCAAAGATACTAACTACAATTGTGTCGAGAGACGAGGGCGACCCCGAAAGCAAGAAGGAGAAGTTGATGAAGGGCAGCCATTGATATACTTCTCGTGATATTCTTCCTGTGTGAAAATGAAACGGAGAAGTCGAAATTGTCTAGAGTGATCAGAAACTTCGATCTTCACTTTTAATTCCTGTTATTATATAGTTGACAAGACAATACGGTCATGTCTCCCTTTGAGTCTCGACTCAGAATCAAGAGGTGGTGAATTCAACTTTTGTCCGTGAAACTTTCATGTGCACTCATATCACCTCCCATTATCCCTTACTGGCTAGGCTTAATAGTTAATTATAGGCCTCTCTTGTAGTAAAAGCATTTTGTAATCAAGTCAAGTCAATGCTCGAGTAAGAATCATTCTCAGTTAATATGATGAAAATGCGTTGTGGTCTCCTCAAGGAAAAGAAAAAGACAGCAAATCCTTAGCCGGCTAAACCATGTGAAAACAAATGCAGGATTTGTTCTATTTCTCAGGAATCATCAATGACTTAGTTCATTCCAAGGAATATTGTTAGATGACATGAAAAAAATTCTTACAACCGACCGATTTGGGACAATGGAGATCAGACGGTCCGTATTTATACTAATGAGAATGCCGAATTCGTGCCTAGAGTTTAAGATAATCGCGACAAATCCCAATAAGACTTGGAGGTAACATTGATCACTTAGTTCCATAAAAAAAAAAACAATGGATCACTAGAGGTCTTTTTGTCATTTGCATTTATTTTTCATGGTTATTCCTTTGATCTTAAGTCACCCAGAGTTCGGTTTGGATCTTAGGACTTGCAATTCCGTTCATCGAAGATCCATGGCCGGGTGCTCTTTGGACTCAATCGAGGATTCTGTCGCCTCGGTTATACGTGGCATTCTTTCAGTAATTCATATTTGAGTCGAACTTCGGCCACGTAAGGAGTGTTGATTGGAATTGTTGCTAGGGGGACAATGCAACTTTTTCTCAAAGACAAGAGATTAAACCGACGAAATCAAATTGAAGTGGAAAAAAAAAATATTCCAAAGTTCAACTCGATGGACCATTTGTGGCATTTGACTACGGGTGTGCATGGATACTGGGTATAACCGAAACTTGTTAAAACCTACTCGTTAAGGTAGGGTTTGGGTAACTCTAATTGAAAATAGAGTAGTGTTCGGGTAGTAATTTAAGGAATTGGTGAAAATATGTTATGATTTCGATTCCAACATACACATTACTCACGGAACCGGTATCCGAAACCTATATTTTTTCTGGAAAAAATTATTTTATATTTACATAATTTTTTATGTGTGATGTGGTAGTTACAAAATCCTAAAGAGAGCTTATTTGCTTTGTCTACTAAGAAGAGTTACATCATTCTTCTTTTGTTAAATAGCTACAAAATCTTTTCGTGGTATTATATAATCCTAAGAAAATCTACATAATCCTTTAGTTTTGTGAATGGATGTGATCCGATTAATTTATGTCGACATTTATTTATTTTGCGTGATTGTGAACGAGATCTTTTTCATTTTAGTTATTTATTTCATTTATTGTGCTTGAAGAGGAAAAAAAATCACAAGTTCCAATGGGATACTCGGAACCTGTAGTATAATTCAGGTTCCGAGTAAATTTCGGTTCCAGATTCTAACATGGTAGGATCCGGTTTCAAAATCTTGAAACTTGTCCCCTACAGGGCAGGATTCGGGTATCGTGAAAAAAATATGATACTCGGACTAGCACTCTCCTATATTCGACCATTCCAACAATATTGAAACGAATATCATTCTCCTGATAAAATGCCCTCTTTCTTATTGGGCTCCCAGTAAGCTATGGGCTCGGGAGAGCCCAGCTTCTTCTTTATGGGCCCCAGAGGGCAGATGGGGTGTGATTTGTAAAAGAAAATTAGTTTTGGGCCAAAAAGTGAAATATATTTATATGAGAACCCGATTATAGAAATGCTATAAGTTTTTCCAAGCATTTATCATCTATAGTACTATACTAATCTTTTTCTACCCGTGCGTTGTATGAGTTTCTTTTCTACGTATCTCTATGTAAGTCCTTACTATAGTTATTACAATTTGAAACACCGATTTTCTAATTATAAGTAATTTTGATTAATAATGTAATTTTCAAATAGTAATCTTCAATTTTTTAAAAATTAAAGTTAATAATTATAATAATGTGGTTAAATAAGTTGTTATAATAATATTTAAGTTAATTGTTAGTGTAGATTTGTCACTTACATTAATTAAGTTTAATAATCAAAATTGACATTTGTTTGTCCTCTTTCTAAATCAGTGTTTTAACAACAATGTTTTTAGTTTAAATTTTATTTTATTTATGAGATTAAGTTCATAGTCATATGTTGTAAATTTCTTTTTTCTTTTAGCCATAAGTGTTTTTCAAAATTCTATGTATGGTCAATTAAATTTTTTTGTGGTGTTTATATTCTTTGCACTTTATATGTTTATTCCAGCACATTTATATGATATTTCTTACAAAAATTATTCTAATTTTTTAAAAAACATATTTGCCTTAATACAATGAAATATTTTAATATTAGTTTCATGTTTTATACGATAGTTAATTAATAAAATTAGACTAATTTTGAATGATCCATTAAATATTCAACTAACATCTCTCAATTAGTGTACAATTGTATATTTATTTAGCCGTTTTTATATTAGACTTATTTATTATAGATATACACAAACTCGATAACACATTTTTAAATATCAAATTTTATGACATATTTGTTTCAAATACTTATTTGTTAATTTTTGATATTGTCATAAGTTTATATCTTATACGGATTTTAATCATATAATAGAAATTTAGTTAATAATTTTATATTTTAAGTAGATTATTTTGATAATTTTGTTCGATTTACGATGGATCATTTTTTTTTATAATAGAAATCAATTTTACTTATATATGATAAAGGAAGGATTTGGTATCCCCTAAAAGTTTTTTCTTTACCCGCTTGATTTTACCGAATTGTCTTCAATTTCCTTAATATAGTCGACGAAGGTAAAATCTATACTATTTATTTAAGGGAGAGTTGTGTTTTGTAAGTGCCATGAAAATACAAAAAATAAATATTATGAAATTAGTCAATCACTCATTAAAAAAAAGTAACCATACAATTAGAAAGAAAATGATTTTGTATATTTTCATTGCATAAAATATTCTCATTTTTTTCAATAATTTTCCTTCACTTCCCACTATTCTCTCATTCCATGTCTCTTTCACATCTCTCTCATGTTAAATTTTTTTCTCTCATCTCTGTAAAACCACTTTTCTTTATTTTTCCTAATTTTTTGTATTATTTACAGCAAAATTGGTTATAAAAATTCGCGTGTGAACATCCACTTCTCCTCTCCCCTTCATTGGCTCACATGTTAGGGGTATGCGGGTCCGGGTACCCTTTTTTTTTCAAAGTATCCGGACCCTATCTAGTAAAGAACATGTTCTAAGATTTTGGAATCATACCTTACCATGTTGGGACTTATAACAGAAATGTAACCGGAATTTATCATGTTGGAAGTTGCAACTTTATTTATTTATTTTTTCTCTTCAAATACAACTCGAAAAGATCTCATTCATAATCACATAAAACAGATAAATATTGAAATAGATTAATCGAATTATATTCATCCTTCCACGGAACTAAAGGATTATGTAACTAAGAATATATAGCAGACAAAGCAAATAAGCAACTAAAATATTATGTAACTATTTAGCAAATAAGGGATGATGTAACTCTCCTTAACAAACAAAGCAAATAAGCTATTCTTAAGATTTTGTAGCTACTACATTGCACATAGAGGATTATGTAAATATAAACTAATTTTTTTGAAAAATATATATAAGTCCCGAGTACCAATTTTGTAGGTACCCTGTATGTTGAAACCCGAATATGAATCTATTTTCACCGGTTCCTTAAATTAACACTCAGATCCTACCATATTTTCAATTTGAGTTACTTGAACCCTACCTAATGAGTAGGTTCCAACTAGTTCTAGGTATATCCGGTATTCATGCACACTTGTATCACATGTGACATATTCTCACAATTCACTCTCTCTCTCTCCCCCATCGCTTCCTCCCTCAACTCATCTATTTTTCCTTTTTCAATTTTCACCCTTTCTTTTTAATTGTTTAATTTACATGGATACATAGATAAATTAAAATAAAATAAAAATTATGGCAAAATGCACTGACCTCCTTTGAGATTTGGAGAAAATAACAGTCAATCCCATTCTTTTAAGAAAATATGCATTTAGCCCCATATGACTTATTTGACCAAATCATTATTTTTGTTTAAAATTCCAATTGAGATCATAACTTATGGAGACCTTTCCTTTTTAGGACCATACATTTATTTTTTACTGAATACCACCCACATTACATAAAGTTCTTCTTCTTAAAATATTTTATTTTATTTTAAAAATAAAAAATACAAAATACAAAATACAAAAAAAGAAATGAAGCTAAAAACTATGAATGGATAGGAGAAGTAAAGAGAAGAAAGGGCATTGAGGCGTCACCGGCCATTGCCACCTTAGGCAATGTCATCAGAGGACGCCAAAGACCTCGTGTCACGTGATGGTGGCTAGAGGCGAGCTACCGGAGATGGAGATGGTACAACAAAAAGGATCTCATCCACAGACATGCACACCCACTTTTTGAACTGCTTAATCGTATTAAATGATTATGGGATAGTGGTGACTACCGTTGGTGACCACCACCTAAAATAATATTGCCAGAGGGATCTCTCCTCTCTCTTTATCTGCCTTCTTTTTTCTTTTATTACGTTTTTAAACTTTTAAATTTTTAATTTCTAAAATTAAAGAACATATAATACAACTAAGAAAAGGATTTACACGAACATTTTATGTAACATGGTGGCCTTGTTAGATAAAATAGTATATGTATGGTCTTAAGAAAGAAATTTCAAAAGTTATCGCCTAAATATGTATCTTTCTAAAAAAATAATGGTTATTCAAAGAAAGTAAAATGGGGCTAAATGCATATTTTTTAAACAAATGGAGTTATGCGCTAATTCTTCAAATCTCAAGGTAGGTGAGTTCATTTTACCCTAAAAACTAGGCTCTTGCCCATGTGTTGCACGAGTTCCTTTTAATATATTTGTATATTATTACATTCTATCTTACAATGTACTTTTTTTAAAGGCCAACTTTTTATTAAGATCAATAACATTTTTTAATTATATTAATTTTAAGTTTCTAACAATTATTTTTTATAAATTTTTAATTAAAAATTATAGAAAGTTAATTAGTTTAATAAAAATTTTGCAACTTATAGTCTCGTTTAACACGTATTATTGATTCAAATTTATCACATAAACTTTAATTCTAAAATTACAATACAAATTTATATTTAGCAATTTTAGTTTGAAAACAATTTTTGTGATACCCGCGTGCCTTTTCTTTTTCCTTTTTTTTGTGTTATTGCTGATCATAAGTACATATACTGTGCATAAAGTTTTTTTTTCTCTTATATGACAATAAAACCATAAAATCAATAGCTTATAGTCTTTTTCATTGAAATTATATATGTGATCAATAAATTATTTTTTTAGTGTCGCATCATTCACAAGTAAAAAAAATTTTATTGAGCAAACTCCACGGCGTATGTTTTAAGAAGGCATCATATATATACTACATATGTGGCAAAAAATATAATTTTATAGTTATTTTCTTAGGAAATTTTTTTCTTTAAGTAAAAAGAAATATGTAACCGAGAATGAAATACAACAAATAAAGTTTTTCAAGATTTTATAGACTTTATAGTTATTATTATTTTACTAACTAAATGTTGGAAGTTGGAACGCAGCTAAAACTAAACTAAATGTTGAAATGAAATCTTAATTTGTTGAAAATGTTCTTCTTATTATATTACTAGTGTTCTAATCCGCTTGTCGCACGGATTTATTTTCAATAGTGATTATCAAAATTTTTAAAGATTAATTTACTTTCAAGAATATTAAAATTTTTTAACAATAATTGAAAATTTCAAGTTATAAACTCATTTTATTAGAATAATTTTAAATATTTTAGTGACAAATTTATTACTAACTGTTTTATTATTACTTTGTTTCTTTAAAGTGCATTTAACTTTTATTTAATTTTTCACATCTTCAGATTCACAACAAATATTAAGTGTGAGTATATAAACTTCATTTTGCATTTTCATGGGAAAGTAATATTTTATTACGTCCTTAATTTCATTTATTAATTTCTTTTTACCTTTTATGATCTTAATACATATAACTAGTGTCTTGTTCTTCTTTTTTTTGGGAAAATTCTGTGCATAGGTAACTTATGTTACACATTCTTTTGAAATAGCTTTTATCTGTAAATTTTTATTTTAGTATGCTCATAAATTAATTTAATTAGGGGATCGTAATAGCTGGTATATGCTTAATTAATTATTTTAGAGTATAAATTATTATAGCATCTATTTTCATATTTGTTTGTTAGATCATTCATTGGTTACAGAAAAACTTTTAAGTATAATTGTTACATATATTAATATCATTTATTGCAAAAGGTAGTTAATGTGCATTACTTAGTAGACTTCATTAGCTTCGTAATATCCGCGGCAAGGGGATAACCGTTGTACATGCAAAGAGAATCAAAATGAGACATGAAACATACTTAGTAGCTTGTTGCTTATAATAAGTTAAAATCTTTCACTAATATGATCTCTTTAAACTAAGATCACCAAATAAAAATATAACCATAAGATTGTCAAATTTTTTAAAATTTATATTGCCATGCATTATTATGATAAGCAATATCTTCAAAGAAATTAAAAAAGCGTATAATATTAAGAAATAAAAAAAAATCATGAATATTGAGTCTTCAAAAAAAGTTCTCTGTTTACTATTTTGTTGGTTTTCATTGTAATTTTTTCAACTTATCATTTCATAACATTTTCAATTTGGATGCAACAAATTAAACTAACCACTTTTATTTATTTAACATTTTAAGTACATCTTATAATCATTGTTTGTAATAATTTTCCCTTTTAAATTCTTATTTCAATTGTAATTTGAAATACTTGATTGTAAAAAAGTTAATTACAACCGTCATTAATTTTGGAATCACTTCTCATTCATTTTATCTTTAACAAAATATTTTTAATCATTTATGTTGAATTTTTAGCTTTATAATTATAATTACTAAGAAATTTAGCTACCTTTAATTACATCTATTATTGCACTCAACCTAATTTTATTGTCCATATATATATATATAGATAGATATATAAAATTTATAGATTATTAGATCATCCTATTCTTCAGATTATGCAAGAAATTGAGGGAATCTGCGTCTGTAATGTCTCCTCCTCGAGAAGAAGCTCTCCCTACTGACAAAACATTTCCATCTTTTTAACGTTGGAAGCAGCTGAAGATACAAATTTCTGCTAAAATTCCCCCTTTTGGTCCGTAAGTCTTAGCAACGAGGAGGCAGAAGAACAAGAAGAAGAGACGCAGAGAGAGAGAGAGAGAGAGAGATCTGCAGCAGATGAGATGGTGAACGGCAGAGGGGCCTTCCAATTCCATTCAAGAAGGGCCAAGCTCTCCAGGAAGCTCCGCTCCATTGCCATATACCTCGCCCTCCTCGTTACGTTCTTTCTGTTCACGCTGATCTACATCTCAAGAAAGGGGTTGGAAGGTGACGGGCAGCAGGGGACCGCATCCGATGAAATTCGATCTGAACGGGTGTGATTTCTTTTGGCTCTGGCTTGTCGGGTGCTTGCTCTTTAATGGGTTATGCCCAAATTGCTTGCTTGGATTCTTGATTTTTAGCTTTGCTCGGTTGCGCCACTGTTGATTTTGATGCGTTCAGTCTGAGATATCTGCTGTGCTCATAGGTTAGCTGTTCTGTTAGGCCACAGTTGGCACCGAGGAATGAGAAGCTGAAGGAATTATGACTAAATCCATTCAAATTTGTACCGAATTTTGCCTCACTGTCTCTTAACAGACGAGTCTCAAGACTTTAGTGGCTTTTACTTGGCATATGTAAGTGTTTGTATATGTGTAGTTCTGTCATGTAATAGTGTCTATACAGGTTCCTGAACACGAGGATGTCTTGCACTCGGAGGTCCATATGAAGGACCAACAGCTTTGGGGTACTCCTTTCAGCTTCGGTTTGCATCCTTGCGTCAAGTCCACTTCTAAATACAAAGGTCTGGAAGGAACATTCTTTATCCACTTATTTTCATTTACTGAATCAAGACATGAAGTCCCTAACTTTACTGTAAATAGTCAATCCCTTACAATCTAGTTGGTGTCGCGCTATTCTTAGAGGTATGTTACACTACTGACATAGTTGTTAAAACTTTTATTAATTGCAACGGCAGCTGCTCAAGAAACAGATCGATATCTCACTGTGAGGAGCAATGGAGGATTGAATCAGATGCGGACTGGTGTAAGTTAACCTTGGCCAATATTCCACTCACGTAGATCTCTCTTGTGGGATATATATGGGATGTTGATTTGTCCTGTTTTCCATATGTTTTCACATGTTTCATGGAAAGCACAGTTTTGTTTTCTGATCACAGACTGCATAAGATCACATTTGACATGAATGAGTAGATACCAAAACTGATCAGCATATGAACTATGACCATATGACGATTCCATTTATTCTTTGCACTGCTTCTGAGAAACTTGACCCAAAATCTGTTAATTTTTAGTGGAATGACTTCTACATTTCTTATTTTATTATGTGGGACTTGATATACTTTGTTGTTGAACCTTCCTACTGAGATTTTGAGAAACTGCCCAGAAATTAAAGAGGAATACAATGCTTTTTGAGAGTGAAGTTCTACCAAAAAACTTCTTTGGGCAATTATCGGGTCGCATCTTTTCTTATTGAAACTTGTATAGAGACTAAGTGAATGAAGGGAACCAATCTATGGCAGGTTTTTTGACTTGTGCTTTTTCTTTTTTTTGGACAGATATCAGACATGGTAGCTGTGGCACGCATAATGAATGCCACTCTAATAATTCCTCAACTTGATAGACGCTCATTTTGGAAAGATTCAAGGTACTTATCTTGTTTTCCCTACTTCAACAGTTGGTGTTTCTCATTTTCTGCTTCCCCTACATTTATATTCCTGCTAACATCGTTCTAATTATCAGTTCATTTGCGGACATATTTGATGAGGCTCATTTCATCAAAAGCTTAGAGGGAGATGTGAGAGTCATGAAGGAGCTTCCCGTGGGAATAGAATCTATTCCTCATGCTCGTAGGCACTTTGGTTCATGGTCCAGCATGGGCTACTATGAGGAAATGTCACATTTGTTCAAAGATTATCAGGTACTCAGAGCATTTTAGAGCCTTTTATTTGCAGCTAAAATTTTCTGATAAAGCATATGATTGCATCCCGGAAAACGCATGTAGTTGGGTTCATGTGGGAAAACTTATGCAATGTCTCTATGAAAGTTTACTCCTGCAGTTATATGGCATCGTGATAGTCTAGTAGTTGAGACTTTTTTATTATTTTGGGTCTCTCTATTGGTTTCTTTGAACATGAAATTTCTGAATGGGTCTCCACATGCAGGTCATCCATGCACCCAAATCGGATTCCCGACTTGCAAACAATGATCTCCCACTTGACATACAGAGATTGAGATGCCGAGCCTTGTATCATGCACTTCGCTTCTCTCCCCCTATCGAGAGCCTAGGAAAGGTCCGCAAATCCCTTGTACCCTCCAGGGATCACTATTTATTCCCGTGGCAATTTGAAGTAGAGTTTTCCAATTTTCTGCATATTTTATATTGCTGAACAACTGTCTGGATAGTTCCTTGCCAAGTTCTATGCAATGTTGGCCAGATTGTTATTTCCCTGCCAAGTGACCAGTATTTGTTAAAGTTTAAGTTGGTTGTGAGGGGGACAAAGGAGCAATATATAAGGTTTACACATGCTTAACGGACTTAAAATAACAATGAACAGAAACAGATCATTTGGTTAATGACAAGTGTTGGGGGGTTAACAGGATTTTAATGCGAAACTTGTGTTCTGATATTGTGTGAAGTAACTGAGTTCCAAGGAGCTTAAGCTAATTGGAAGTTGCACTAATGATGTGTCTCAGGTAAAGTTTAATGTTCCATCTTAAGCATGAGCCTCGAGGTTGTCTTGTCTCTGTATTTGATGCATTTAAGAGGTCTCCTATGGGGCATCCTGTTTAAATTAGGTACTGAGCCGTGCGTGACGGTGAAACCTCACAGAAGCTGGTGGAGCGGCTGAGATCAAGAAATGGACAATACATTGCTCTTCACCTTCGGTATGAGAAAGACATGCTGTCTTTTACTGGTTGCACTTATGGTTTGACTAAAGCCGAGTCAGACGAGCTGAGGATAATGAGGTTTGAAAATCTTCCCCACCCCGACAGATCTTTGTATAGTTGTTATAGTAGTCCTCTTTGTTAGGATTTTGTAAAGTTGTTTTGGCAGAGTCCTAGAAAAATTTCTAGTTTTCCATTTGTTCTCTCTTTCTAAAATGAGGTGAATTTGGTGAAAGAATACATTAGCTTGCATTTTACATGATATGTGGACTACTGAAGCCAAACCAGACCAAATCATTTTCAACCCTTATTTTCTTTTCTCTGCTATTCAAGAAGAAAATGGCAACGTGGAAAAAATCCAGATAGCTAGTTTCGGTAGTCACGTCGACTGTTGATTTCCTCATCAGGACCTTAATTTTATTTTCCATGGTCTGTAGGGAGAGAGTAAGTCACTGGAAGGTTAAGAAGATAAATTCAACAGAGCAGCGAAACGAGGGATCTTGCCCTTTAACACCTAAGGAGGTGGGAATTTTTCTTCGCACTCTCGGGTATCCCTCATCGACATTGATTTACATTGCTGCTGGTGAAATCTATGGCGGAAGTGCTCGGCTTTTAGAGCTTGCATCTCGATTCCCAAATCTCATCTTTAAGGTTGGTGATGAATGTTTATTGCATGGGCAAAGTCTGATATTTTAGCTGGAAGTTGTCGGGAGTGGTTTTCTTCAGTTGTTCCAGTTATATGGCTTGATAGGATTGCTTTTTACGTGTTTTGAAGCATTAAAAGCTCTCTAGCTAAGAAATGGCTTTTATATTTGGAGGCAAGAGAAATTTTTACGTTTCGAGAGTTCTTTGTTTACTAAATTTAGAAAATTAAACGAAAAGGTGTTGATTTATTCTCTCTAGACAAGTCATAATATTACAATATGTCTTGCACTGTGCTCTGACACATTTGCTTTACTTTTCTTTATTGTTACTGAGGGAGAAAGTGAAAAACTGTCAAAAGCAAAGAGACCATAATATGCAACTACAACAAATTAGCATTACTTTTCACCAGTAAAAACGCTGCTAATAGAAACCTTGATTATGTTGGTTGAACGAGTTTTGTACGATGTTGTGCTAAAATTGCAATTTCAAGGAATCGCTTTTTATCATCTATTTCAGGAGACTCTTGCAAGTACAGAAGAACTGGAAGGCTTCATGGATCATGCGTCTCAGACGGCAGCACTTGACTACATTATTTCAGTGCAAAGTGATGTCTTTGTGCCATCTTATTCTGGGAACATGGCAAGAGCAGTTGAGGGCCACCGGAGATTCCTAGGGCACCGAAGGACAATCTCCCCAGACAGGTAAGTTATGTATTTGGTAAAATGTTTCGAATACGCAAGTTAGTTATCTAGGAAATAGAATGGCAATCAGTGATGTCCACGAGGGATGCTTAAACTTGGGCTTTTAGGCATGGTTGTTATGTTTGACTGAAAACAGAAAGGGATGGGCATCATCTTATAACTTCTGCACTGCATTTCTGTTCATCTTCATTCCTGTTCCTCCTAATCAACTTGGTAATAGTGATTTCTTGTGCTTATCCAAAAAATAAAAAGAAAAGAAAAATAGTGATTTCTTGAATTTCCACTTGAGTATAGTCAAAGAAATCGTTTGAAGCTCTCTAGGCATGTGGTGACTCAGTCTTGTCAGTCTATCTTACTTTTTTCTCTTTCCCAGGAGAAGACTGGTTGAAGTTTTTGATAAGCTGGAAAGAGGTGAAATAAGTGAAGGTTCCTCTTTGTCACGTATTGTGCGGAAGATGCATGAGAATAGGTATTTTCAACGAAACCGAGAACTACTGAAACAGGATAATAATTCTGACAGTACCTTTCCTGGCATTACAGGCAAGGGGCTAAAAGGAAAAGGAGGACTGCAACACCTGGGGTTAAAGGCCGAGCGCGTTTCAGGACTGAAGAATCATTCTACGAGAACCCGTATCCCGAATGCATTTGCAGTACAAAGAGCCAATCATAAACTGCAGAATCTCTGTAAATTTTGAAGCAGAATCTCCGTTCAAGATGGATGGAGCCTAAAGGCTGCCCTTTTCATTAGCGGCACCGGCACCGGTAAGAAGAGGCACCATGAGGAATGTCGGGAAATTTTCTGTTTCGAGGTTCTGTTAGGCTAATATTTATGTTTCTTTGAGACGCTACAGAAGTGTAGCATTAAATTTTGGAAAATTTTATATGTTTTGTTGATTCTGAAAGAACTCTGAAGCTTCTGCATTGATGAATCTGTTGGTACGTGTTTAATTCAAACATGAATCCTGTTGGAGAAAGGGGACTCAGTGTAATGATAATGTCCCTCGATGTAAAGCCAAGTAATTTTGAAGATCATGTGTTAGACGTCAATGTCTATGCTCTCTTGGTGCCAAGCCCCCAAACACAAACTGTTCCACATTGTCGTTATGGCATGTTCATATTCTGTTCCAATGTCGCTAACACGCTGGAACCACGTCAGTTCTAACTTAGCACAACTCGACAACTTAGAAGAAGTATACTGCAAAAATTTATATTAGCCTTTTCGTATCAAAGCATGTATTTCAAAAGATAGATATTTTTTTTTTTGGCTAAGTAAAAGACTAGGTCGGGTTATTGACCCGCTAGTGAGACTTTAGCTCAACTTGGTTATCGCATTTCCACCAACACACTAGTGGATTAAGTTCAAGGTTCACTGGTTCAAATATTATGGATCGGTCACTACCATCCCATAATATATCCATATGATGACGAGCTCTATATCCTCAATGAAGTTCGAACTTGTGATGTTCAAATTGAGCGCTTAGACTTTAACCATTAGACTACAATGGTAAAAGATTGATACGATAGCATACAAAAAGTAAAAGACGTAGACCTTCCAAGCAGGTGCCGTTGAGAGCGGAAGTGGTGGCCGATTCTGTGGGCTCCACTGCATGGTACAGATGTCCGGAATTTGTGTACATATATAATGCCGGTTGCTATTATATTTTCAAGTTCGTTGAATGGAGATTGGGCAAATTAATCCTTTTCCGTCAGAAAAAGTTGTCCGTCGTGGAAAAGGTATCAGCCCAATTTGCCAAGTGGCGGAATATTAAACAAATGGCCAATCAACAGGAAGCTTGGGGAAAACCAGAAACAATGATGCTGCCCGCACTGTTTGATTACTATTGCCCTCTTTAATACAAAACAGAGACTGCCATAAAACAGGGGAGCATATGGTTTTGTCTTCCTTTCCCAATCCTAAAGAATCATCACAACTTCAACGCTAATCCTGTCTTTTGAACTATAAATACCCGATTGGGCAGAACGCCTTAATCATCACACAAACAAAAATCAACCTTTGGAACCCACCGAAAAAAAAAAAAATCAACCCTTGGAGACGAGAAACTAACCGGAGAACCGAGAGAAGAAACAGAGCAGAGAATGGCAAGCACTGCTGGTCAGGTTATCCGCTGCAAAGGTACAAGAAAGTAGACCAAATCTTATATCATCTGATCACTCTTCTCTGACTTGCTGTCAGTTCAATTTTCTGCCTTTGATTTGTTTCATTGTTAGTGTCCTGCTTCATCCCCGGTGTCTCTGTTACTGCCTTTTATGGGCGTTGACCATCTTATCTCGGGGATTTGGACGGGTTATTTTCATCCCCTTCCCCTTGTCAAGTAAAAAGATTACGCGGGCAACTTTCGATTGATCTTGTGATCTTGTCTTGGGGATCATAGCTTTAAAAGGCTCTCGCTATCGGTATCGGACATAGTTTTAGTTTCATTTGAGCTTTATAATGCATTTTTAAAGACTAAACCCCAACAAGTTGAAATGTCATTCAGAACTGTTGATCTGTTCTACATTTGCTTCTCTGGAAACTATAGTCCCCCATAACCTGTCAGGTTATCCGCTGCAAAGGTGAAGCGTCCCATCTTCTGATCGCTCTCCTTTGATGGTCTAATACTGAAAGTTCATTCCATTCGTAGATCATCTTTTCTGTGCCGATCGGAACCCCAAATAGTTGTTTTCATCGATTTCCCCCCCGTTAAGTAAAATTTAGCAAATGGGCGACTTTTGATTGATCTCGTGGATCATGGCAGTAAGAGTCTCGCCTCTTTGATATGGTCTTGGTTTTAGTATCATTTTGGGGTCTATAATGCATTTTAAAGCTTAAACCCTGACAAGTTCAAAGGTTTAATTTAACAGAATGTTATGGTCCATTAGAGCCGTTGATCTGCCCGACATTTTTTTTTTCTGTGGAAACTAAAAGCGCCTACAACCTGTAATTAGCATACACGGCTTTTATCATGACGGATCTTCGACTTTGCAGCTGCTGTGGCATGGGAGGCAGGGAAGCCACTAGTGATGGAAGAAGTGGAGGTGGCGCCCCCGCAGGCAATGGAGGTCCGCCTCAAGGTCCTCTTCACTTCCCTTTGCCACACCGACGTCTACTTCTGGGAAGCCAAGGTAAATCATCATGGACCGTTTACATGAAAAATATCTATTCTACCATAAAAGGTAAATTGTAGTACAATGTGATTGTATACTGCTTCGCTGAATCAAATTGTTATCCCTGGAATTGTAGGGGCAGACCCCATTGTTTCCTCGCATTTTCGGTCATGAAGCCTCTGGGTACGTACCTAGGAAAGATCCATTCTCTCTTTTCATTACTAGAATCTTGAAGATAGAAAGTCGTTTTAATCAAATACTGTTCTTAAGTGACACGGGAGAAGTCATGTTGAATACTGTATGCGAGACACTGACTCCCGTGAAAGTATAAACTTGTGTACTAATGTACGCATAAAATGCATATCGAGCATGATGACATGAAGGAGATTACCGGGACTTGAGATCCGAACCTCGATTTGGAGACGATGTTCAGGGCACGGACATAGTATATCCAGCCTGATTTAATGAATATGCAATTATTTTCTTATTTTTCACTAACTCATTCTCTCTTGTGGCTTAATGATCATATTAGGATTGTGGAGAGTGTTGGAGAAGGAGTGACAGACCTAAAACCCGGGGACCATGTCCTTCCGGTGTTCACTGGAGAGTGCAAGGAGTGTCGGCATTGCAAGTCTGAGGAGAGCAACATGTGTGATCTCCTGAGGATCAACACAGACCGAGGAGTCATGCTGAACGATGGAAAGACGAGGTTCTCAATCAATGGGAAGCCAATTTACCATTTCGTTGGAACCTCTACCTTCAGTGAGTACACAGTGGTTCATGTGGGTTGCGTTGCCAAGATCAACCCCGAAGCTCCACTGGACAAAGTCTGTGTTCTCAGTTGTGGAATCTCAACCGGTGAGTCAAGTGGTTTTTCTAAGTCTGCATCAGGTTCTAGAGAATTTTGAGTTCTACGAGACATCAATCTTATTCAATCACCAATGGCAACATTGAAAATCTCGTTTTGCAGGTCTCGGTGCCACATTGAATGTTGCTAAACCAAATAAGGGCTCCTCTGTGGCTGTTTTTGGGTTGGGAGCTGTTGGGCTTGCGGTGAGGCTTACCATCTGAATATTACAATGTATCTTCACTTTTTTGCTTATATGAGATGAGAATTTGATGATGAAAATTCTTGCTCGATAAGGCTGCCGAGGGGGCTAGAATTGCTGGCGCATCGAGGATTATTGGAGTCGATTTGAACCCGAAGAGATTCGAAGAAGGTAAGTTGAAATCAATTTATCCAATGCTTTGTATGCGGCGCTTGTGATTGTTTTCTGAGGTTTTCATTATTGTGAACAGCCAAGAAGTTTGGAGTCACTGAGTTCGTGAACCCGAAGGACTATGACAAGCCTGTTCAGGAGGTTCATTTCTACTCCCTCCATTATTACTGAGAAATGTAGTTTTGTTTGCTTCTATTCAACTCGGTTTTTCTTCAATTAGGTGATCGCTGAAATGACCAACGGAGGTGTTGATCGGAGTGTGGAGTGCACGGGGAATATCAATGCTATGATTTCGGCGTTCGAATGTGTTCACGACGTATTTCCTGAAACCTCTCTAACTTCAATTGATTACTTATTGAGTACTAATTCATTCTTTTACGAGAGCTCACGGTGTGCTGCATATACTTATTGCAGGGATGGGGTGTTGCCGTTCTTGTCGGCGTTCCGAACAAGGATGATGCATTCAAGACCCACCCGATGAACGTCTTGAACGAAAGGACACTGAAGGGTACCTTCTTCGGGAATTACAAGCCCAGGACCGATCTTCCTTCTGTTGTGGAAAAGTATATGAATAAGGTAAGTCGAGACTCAAATTGATCACTCTAGAACGAAAAAGGTCTCGCAAAATTCTACTTGGATCTGGAAAAGCATACTAAGAATTCGTTTAATATGGATAGGAGCTTGAGGTGGAGAAGTTCATTACCCATGAAGTTACATTCTCGGAGATCAACAAGGCGTTTGACTACATGCTAGCAGGAGACGGAATCCGATGTATAATTCGAATGGATGCATAGAGTTGCTTATGGCTTTTGCAAGAGAAGAATGGAGTTCCTGCTGTGTAAACAGAGGTTGTGTATGGGCTTCGACTCTTTTTTGTGCTGTAATGTCTATGTCGTCTGTGTGACAACATAGTAGTGATCATTCTAATTTCGATGAAATGGTTCCGTACACATAATGATAATAAGAAATTTTCTTTCACCTCTTTGGTGTCTTCTTTATATATTTATTCTCGTTTTGGTATCGGCATATTGAAATTCTCATATCGATGAAGATAATGGTGATCTCTCTCGCATTGCTTCGACTATATAGCGAAGAGGTTATTATTGTACCATTTCCAGGTATAAGTTCACAATTGAAGATCCATCAATTTTGCTTGACCCTTTCTTTATCTGTAAATTAACCGTGGCATCAACGGGTCATAAATTGCTCAATGTTTAGTTTTAATGTAAAGCGATGTACGAGCTTCTCTCTTTGTTTTTTTGTTTTTTGTTTTTTTGGCAATAACGTAACAGCTTCTCAAATCATGTCGGGTTCTCATTCATTTCCATTTCGAGTTGGGTTTTTGTCTTTTAATGCATTTCTTACTAATGCTACGTTTGATTCACCTTAATGGAATTAGTCACGTAATATGAATTAATATGTAATGGAATTATAATTACATATAATCTTGTTTGTTTGGTCGGATGTAATACTGGATATATGAATTACAATTCCTAAAAATGATTTGAGAAAATTAATATAAAGGTTTAGGACAAAAATATAAAAATACCCCTCTTATATAAGGAATAAAAAGTCCAATAAATATTAAAAATTGATGGAAAAACAAAAAATAGAAATTCATTTATTAAAAAATAAATAGTAATTCCACCAAAATATAAATATTAAATAATAATTTTTTAAAAGTTAAATTAAAAAATGGAAAGAGGAAGCTCCGGCGAGCTTCCTCACAGGTAGAAATCGGGTGGCGGAGGTTGACAATGGAGGTGGTGGTATGGGGCAAATTTTTGAAAATATGATGAATAGGTGAGGGTATACTAGTAATTTAGATTCTATAATGACAATTACTTGTCTATTACAGATAGAAGCTCCCATCTTGAATCTGAATTCCTATTATGGATACAAACAAAGGAAGTAATCGGAATTACCTGTGTAATATATCCGTAATGAAATTGGTATTCATGCGAACGAAATGCATCCTCAATGTATTGCGCCTGTAAATTGTAACAATTTTGTTGAGAATTATTATCTCACATTGAAAAATCAGTGAGAAAACCATAATATATTCCGTATTGAAAAATCAAGGAGAAAACCATGATTTATATGAGAATTGGTACTACTACTTAATAGCTCGAACTTTTTAGTGAAAATAGACATAAACCCGTATAAGTTCAATAGAAATTTAATATGGAAATACGACTGAGGTCGTATAAGCCCAATGAAAATTCAATACGATATCAAAGCATATTACGTTTCGACGTGCTCAAATGAGCTCAGGCGGAATGAGATGCACTTAAAGATTTGTCTTCCCGTCGCGATGTTTAGGTATTCACTTTGCTACAAATAAGGACTGGGTAAAAGTGAAATTCTAATCTATATATATACTCGAAAGTTAATACATTGATTTTACCTATAATATATTATTTTCACCTTTCCATGAATAAACAAACGAAAAAAATAAGTGTGTTCACATTGATATTTCGTTCTAGTAATAAATTTCTTAATGATGAAGTAAAAAATAATATTATAAAATGATACAATAATAAATACGTTGCTTAAAAATGAAGTAAATAATAATATTACAAAATAACATATTAATATATACGTTTACTTAATGTTGAAGTAAACAATATTAATATGGATGTTTATTTATCTATGATTTTTACAACAAATTAATCTCCATGGATTTCATCGTAAAATTGATTGGTAGCATAATCGATCAAGCGAGTAATTTTCTCACATACCATGGATCCCATTCTACCCCTCCGAGCAAGTGTTCGAATCTATTATGACATAGTATTTTAGGGTTTAGGGTAGTATGGGTACTATGGACTCTATACTACCCATAATTTTTTATTATTATATATTTTACTAGATAAAATAATAAACTTTAATTGATTTTGTCACATTTACTTAGTTGAAAAGTTAAGTAACATATAAATTTCAAATTATTTTTCACGAATGTGTTACTTTTTTGCTGCTTACCAAGCACGTATTAACTCTAACATTATTCAAAGAGAAAGATTACCAATTTCATTAATTAAGCTATTTCATTCGATATTAAGGAGGGTACGATTTGAATTTCATATTCACGCGACTGTTATTCGTTTTCATTTATTTATTAATATATTTAATATTTAATAAATTTAATAGATATTCTATTCGACTTTCAATTAATAAACAAACGAAATAAATAAGTGCATTCGCATTATACTACAATTCATTTTCTTTTATTTTTAATATATTTTAATAAATTTATAGTACTTATAATATATTTTTATTCGACTTTCGATGAATAAAGAAAGGAAGAAATAAATATTTTCATTGCTATTTCGTTTTATTATACAAATTATAATTTTTCATTTTACAATATGAAATTAATAATTTCCCCTTAAATTTATATAAAAAATATATACATTATTTAACAAGAAACTAAATAATAAATATAAAATAATATAATAATATATGTGTTTATTTAATTGTGAAGTAAATAATATTAATATATACATTCATTTTTCTCAAAATCTTATCGTATAAAATCTCGACGAGTTTGGGATAAACTAACGATCATATATAGAAAGAAAGTCATGCAGCTCAAAAAATACTACAGTATGTCAACATCAAATGAGGTAAATAAGTATTTCTTCCTTTTCAAATATAATATGTAATAACTATTTCAATGAATATTTATCAATTATATGAATCTCTATATAAATTTTGATGACATGCCATTACTTAATAATAACTAAAAGATATCATTCATATTTATATCAGCGGATATTGATGATCGTGCGTAGCATGGCCCTTCTCCTCGGTCAAGTTGTATATCTATCTTTGCACGAACCATCCAATCACATCCGCCATACAATAGTTGTTGAGTAGCTATTAGTCGTAACACAAACAGAACCAGGCGAAGCCTTCCCTTCCGCCATACATTGTTATTTAGCAGCAAATTGTATGCTGAAATAGCTTTCGTGAAGGATAATAGTTCTTTTCTTTCAGTACTTTCCCGATTACAGGCAAGGGGGCTGGCTCCAAGGAAAAGAAGGACACGCGACACCTGGGATTAAAGGCAGAGCATGCTTCAGGACTGAAGAGTCATTCTACGAAAACCCATATCCTGAATGCATTTGCGGTTGATTGAAAGAGCCAATTTTAAACTGCAGATAGACTCTCTGTAAAAGATCGAGCAGGATTTTCTGTCCAAGACGGACGGAGTCTATAGAGCGCCCTTATTGTGAGCGACATCAAGAAGAAGAAGAGGCGCTCCGATGAAGGATGTCCGTGAATTTTTCTGTTTCGAGGTTCTCTTTTTATTATTTTGTACTTCCTGTTTCTTTGAGATGCTACAGAAGTGTAGCGTAAACTTTTGGTATTATTCACTTTTATGTTGATCTTGAAGTTCTCTGGATTTGACTTCGAGGAATTGGGCTTGGTGCGGTGATGATTTCCCTTGATGTAAACCCAAGTAAAAGTAAGATTGTGAATATATTTTGTCGTAGACATCGATACTTAAATGCTCCTCGTGATAAAGCCCCGAACTGCTCAAAATAAAAGCCTGTTTAGGGCCCCTATTGTTGTCAAATATAGTATTTTTTTAGTTTGTCCTAAGGGTTGCTAACAAGCTAGAAGTTCAACTACGGAAAGAGATTTGGAGTAATGACACAAGTCACCATCGAAACCATAGTGGGACTCTAGTGTCCATTTATTTAATTTTACTATGTCTATTCTTGTATGATGTTATGAGCTTCCTTTATAACTGGAAAAAAAAATTAAAAAGTAAAAGCATTGGGGTTTGCTTACTTTTAGAAAAGTCTTATTTATTTTTCTTCTCCTTTTTAAAATTTATTTCTCTAAAAAAATTGAAAAATTATGTTTACAAACTCAAAATTGAAGATTTTCAACTTATATTCTATTATATTTAATAAATAATGGAGACTTTTCAATTAAAGGGAGAAGAATTGATATAATTAAATAGGCAAAAAGCAATTGATGAATGAACCTCCAATTAAATATTAGAAAATTGGAAAACTGTTAAAAAGACTTGTCTGAGTTGCTTTGAGTTTGAGAAATTAAAAAAAAAAATCTCTTTTTCCTGAGAAATAGTTCTTCATTTTAAACAAATAAACACATTTTGTTTTTACAGGCTTTCCATTTTTTATGAAAATTTCCAAAATTTTCTCAAACTAAGTGAGGCCTTTTCAAGTTCTCTATCCTGGAAAAGGTGTCGGCCCAATTGGCCAAGTGGCGGAATGATGAAAACTGACCGACCAACCAGAAGCTTGGGGAAATCGGAGGAGAACAGATGCAGTCCTATGATCCCTTCATGTCAACATCCGGTGATTGCTGGCTTCAACAAATGCCAATGGCGCAACTTGTTGTGGAAGGAAGAATCATTGAGGGCCCAACTTGCTCACTTGCCCTGCTTGGAGTTGGAGTTGGAGTTGGAGTTGGAGGAGAGGGAGGGAGTCTTGTCATTGTGTGCCGATAATTAATTAAAGAAGGGAGGGGTAGAAATTAATACCATTATGATGATGAGGCTTCTGTCGTCCTCCATGCGCGGGGAATTTCCATGGAGCATCCCCCCGTCCTCTTCCTCCATGGTGATTCCGGGTCGCCCTGGACCGGGAAAGAGCAAGCTAAATCATAGAAATACCCTCATCCGGCTTTGGAATTTCCCAACTCCGTCTCCACCACCCAGTGCTGCCGTCTCCGCCATCCGTCATACCCGCCGCAGGTAAAACTTGGCGAGATCCTACTTCGACCAATCTCGAAGAGAACCTCATGGGTCTCGGAGAGGCTCCAGGGCCTTCGAGCCCAACCACTGATCAGCCAACAAGGGCTGGTCACCCCCAAGATGGGTTCGCCGGCAATTTTCTCTCTCTAGCTCGGGGCCTTCCCGAGCCTTGGGCTCGACCACCAAGGTTTGATTCGAGACCCTGGGCTGGGATCTGCCAGTGCTGACGGACCCATCTCGGCAAGGGGCGAAAATGGGTGGGTTAGTCAATATTTTGTTTCAAAATTTCGTTGCCCAATTATTTTTTTTTTGGGTGATTTTTTCTAGCATAAAAAAAAATCCACCCGAGAACAATTTAGGGTAAAGAAAAACCGCCCGCTCGTAACTGTTACGATTCTTCAGGTAGTTTTTTCGATCATCGAATTTAAAATGACAAATTCTCATATAAAAAAATAACAAGTAAAAATTACCATAACTAGACCATGTATTACAAATATTTGGTGTGTTAACAATTTCAATTAAACATCATACAAGTCCAAAAATATTAAAAGATTACTATATTCAAGTTCCACAACATTAAAAATAATAATAATAAAAAAAGAAATGATTTCCAAGTTCAACAACTATATCTTATAAGTAGAGTTTTAATTTGGAGGCCGGGATGGAGGAGGAGTTATTGAGTTAGGAGATGAGAGTTTGAGAATCGAGGTGAAATTAGAGTATTAGTTTTCAAATATTACAAAACAATAGGTAAAAACTAATATAATATATACTATAGAATCACTCTCGCTACACAAGGAATTACTCTAGGTCTCAAATTTGAGTTTTGTGAATGAAGAAAATTCACGCGGAGAGATATTTTAATCCTTTAGTGGGGCCAATCCGCTTCGATTGGATTAGTTGGGACCCAATTAAGCTTTCAGATATTATGGTTCACATTGAAAAAGATGTGAATAGATTTATTTATTAAGAACTAAATTTTTTATTAAAATATTAATTAATAAGTAATTAAGGAAAATAAAGAAATCATAAAATTGAATGAGAGTCTAGAAAAGAAAATAGTTTGTGTTATTAGGGCTCTCGCCAAAGAGAAAGGAAGAGAGATACTAGGGAAGGAGGGAGAAATTAGGGGAGAATGGGTGAGAAATGAGCGGTTATTATTTATAATTTTACTTTATTTGCTGAATTTTTTTGAATATTATTTATAATTTTACTTTTATAATTCTCATCTAACGGCTCTTATAAATCAAAATGTAAATGTTATGGGAATTTTGGGAAAATAAAAGTGAGTCCAAAAGTCTCATGTCTCCTTTTATATATTAGTATAGATATATAATATATATATATATATATATATATTTAACAAATAATGAAAATGTATAAAAAATTATTTACATATAATAATAATAATTATTATTATTATTTCGAGTGGGACAGGCCACATCGGGCTTTTTGGTTCAAGGTCCGACTTGTAGGGGGTGGATTTCTTAAAAGTCTTGAAAACCACCCGAATTATATTTAGGGTCCCAAAAAATGGAGTTTCTTGGTTTGGGTTTTATGTTTTTCATTTACACTCCTATTCTTGGTGGTCTCAAGCTTTAGTCAGGTCAAGCCCAGTGCTCGAGGGCCACGAGCTACTAGCCCCGAGCCTTGGCTCGACCAAATACAACAATTTTGTTTCTCACCTTTTCTATTCCATCTAATATAAATAAAATTTTATCAGAAATTTCAGTTCTACTCACCCTTAGCTATATTCATTGCTAATTATATTATGTACTAATCTTATTCCAGCCAACCAAACTTAACGTTACTTCATGCATCCAACGGGAAAGGAGGAGGAAATGAAGAGAGAGAACGTGTCAGCAAAATTCTTGAGCCCACAAAAGGTAGAGAACGAGAGGATGAATTAGATAACAATAACTTTTTTATGCATCATGATGCTCGAAACTGTGGAAGCATACAAATTTATCTTCCTTTTCCGATCAGAAGCATCTCACAACTTGAACGCTAATTCTGTCTTTTGCACTATGAATACCCAACTGAGCAGAACCCCAATCATACTCATCACACAAACAAATATCAACCTTTTTGGACATAGGAAACAAACCAGAACAGAGAGAAGAAACAGAACAGAGAATGGCAAGTACTGCTGCTGGTCAGGTTATTCGCTGCAGAGGTAAAAATCAACCTACTTCCACTTGCTGTCAGTTAAATTTGTTGCATTTGATTTGTTTCTTTTGTTAGTTTCGTGCTTCTTCCCCCGTGTCTCGATTACTGCCTTGGATGTGTTAATACTGGAAGTTCAGTCGATGATCATTGATGATCTTGTCCGCGCTAATCATATAACCAGAGTGGTTATTTTCATATCTTTCTGCTTGTTGATTAAAAGATAGTAAATGGGCAGTTTTGGATTGATCTTGCGACCTTGTCTTGGGGATCATGGCATTAAAAGACCAGCGACCGATATGGATCTTAGTTTTTATTTCATTTTTGCTTTATAAAGCATTTTAAAGCCTAAACATTCAGAGGGTAGGGTCATTTAGAGCTGTTGATCTCTTCTACATTTGATTTGATTCCATGGAAAATAGAAGGCCCTGCAAACCTGTGCTTGGTGTACTTTTCGATCCCACTTTTATCAAAATGGATGTCTGGTTTTGCAGCTGCTGTGGCATGGGAGGCGGGAAAGCCGCTGGTGATAGAAGAAGTGGAGGTGGCGCCCCCGCAGGCAATGGAGGTCCGTATCAAGGTCCTCTTCGGTTCCCTCTGCCGCACCGATGTCAACTTTTGGGAAGCCAAGGTAAATCATCGCTGGACCATTGCTATGATAAGTATCTGTTGCAATTAGTCGACCCTAAAACGTAAATTGTTTCTAGTGCAATGTGATCTTTCAATGTTTGCTGAATCAAATTGTTATTCGTCGGTTTGCAGGGGCAGACACCGCTGTTTCCTCGGATTTTCGGTCATGAAGCCGCCGGGTATGTACCTAAGAAAGATCCATTATCTCGTTACATTACTACCAAGAAAATAGAAAGCCATGCCGAATACTTTTCTCAAGCTTGAACTTGTCTTGGAAGGTACACATAAAATGCATATCGAGCACGACTACATGTACGAGTTCACTGGCATTTGAGATCTGAACCTGCGTTTGGAGACCATATTTTGTTCAAGTATATCAAGCCCGGTTTAATGAAAATGCAGCTACGTTCATAATGTACTTACTTGTTTGCTCTTGTGGCTTGATGATCATATCAGGATTGTTGAGAGTGTTGGAGAAGGCGTCGCGGACCTAAAACCCGGGGACCATGTCCTCCCGGTGTTCACTGGAGAGTGCAAGGAATGTCGGCATTGCAAGTCTCAGGAGAGCAACATGTGTGATCTCCTGAGGATCAACACAGACCGTGGAGTCATGCTGAATGATGGAAAGACGAGGTTCTCGATCAACGGGAAGCCCATTTACCATTTCGTTGGAACATCCACCTTCAGTGAGTACACGGTGGTTCATGTGGGCTGCGTTGTGAAGATCAATCCGGAAGCTCCGCTGGACAAAATATGTGTTCTCAGTTGCGGTATCTCAACCGGTGAGTGAGGCACTTTCCCTAAGTCTGCATGGGTTCCAGAGAATTTCGCATTCCAGGAAATACCAACATGTTTAATTAACAACGACAACAATGAGGATTTCGTGTCGCAGGTCTTGGTGCCACGTTGAATGTTGCTAAACCAAAGAAGGGCTCATCTGTGGCTGTTTTCGGGTTGGGAGCTGTTGGGCTTGCGGTGAGGCATTAAAATATAAAAAAAATGTTTTTTTCCTCCGAAAATTGCTTGGTCCGAATCCTGCGAATAAGAGACCTTGGAAAAGTGCCCCTCTTATTGTTTTAATTACAAGTCTGCCCCCGTGGGAGGCTCCGAATTCGGAGTTTATAGCATCACTCTTAAAATATATATTCACGTTTTGCTTATATTAAATGTGAATTTTGATTACAAGCTTGTTTGGTTCACCCCAAGTGTGCCTAGACATTGATTCACTAGTTGGCTAGCCATAAACAATAAGTTGGTGTCAGTTCTGTATTGCTAAAAGCAACCAAACTCTCTTTGTAATCCTCACAGAAATCAGCTAAGGTCACAACGAGAAGAGACAGTGCAGATAAGGGAGAGAAAACTTCTACTTTTCATTCATATGAGAGCTTCTGAAGTACACAACAAAAGAGACCAGATAAAAAGCTTAAAGAAAGGAAACTGTAACTGCTACAAACGTGCAGAACAGAACAACTACACACATGCTTAGAATCCCTTAAAAACAGCAAACTAAGAAACCAAATAACTGCTGACACACGTACTAAAAAAGATAACTGACATGAGTAGAATGGTGCAGTAGCTCTGAGACAACTTCAACAGTTGGCCACTTTGGACAGAGTCAGTAAATGGAGTATAGGAGTAGATGCAACCTGCAAGTTATGCTGCGAGGAAGAGGAGAGCAGGGAGCATCTCTTCTTCTCCTGCTCCTTCAGCAGGCCGCTGTGGGAAAAGATTTTGCAGAAATGTGGAATATTCAGGGCAGTGGGGACTTGGTTTACTCAGTTTACATGGACTGCTGAGACGTTGAAATGGAAGGCAATTCATATTGTGATGCTGAAGTTGCTATGGCATGCGTATTTGTACTTTGTATGGAAGAAGAGAAATGTTGTATTGTACTGTCAAGAGTCTCCATCTGCTGATAGGGTTTGGGGCTCGATAGGGAACACTATCAGGAGCAGGCTGCTGGGAGTTCCAAATCTGCAGAGGAAAGTCTCAAAGGACTATCAAAGAGGATATTTGGCAGCTTGGGGTGTGAATGTTGCTGAGTATTAACTGTTAAGTGTGTTGCGATGAGGCAGGCCCGTGTGCCTTTTTAGTCATGAATGTTTTTCTTTGGATCTGTGAATCCTGATGTACTGAGGCTTTTTGAAGCTTATATTTGAGTTATCAATAAGAGCATCACTGGATATGATCCCAAAAAAAAAAATGTAAATTTAATGATGAATATTCTTGTTTGATAAGGCTGCTGAGGGGGCTAGAATTGCTGGTGCATCGAGGATTATTGGAGTCGATTTGAACCCGAAGAGATTCGAAGAAGGTATATCAGAATCAGATTGTCCAAAAATTGCGCTCAGCATGCTATGCTTTTAATTGTTTTCTCTGAGGTTTCGATTAATGTGAACAGCCAAGAAGTTTGGAGTTACCGAGTTCGTGAACCCGAAGGACTATGACAAGCCTGTTCAGGAGGTTGATTTCTACTTTCTAGATTATTACTCGGAAATGTAGTTTGGTTTCCTTTGTATTCACCCAGGCTTTTCTAGTATAGGTGATTGCCGAAATGACTGATGGAGGCGTTGATCGGAGTGTGGAGTGCACGGGAAATATCAGTGCCATGATTTCGGCATTCGAATGTGTTCACGACGTACTTTCCTGAAACCTCTGTAACTTCTAGTCGCTAATCGAGTATATAAAAATAAAAATTAGTTCGATAGTTCCAATTTATTCTTCACGAGAACTCAGGGCTTTCTGAATGTATTTATATTGCAGGGATGGGGTGTTGCTGTTCTCGTCGGCGTTCCGAACAAAGATGTCGTATTCAAGACTCACCCGATAAACATCTTGAACGGAAGGACACTGAAGGGCACCTTCTTCGGGAATTACAAGCCGAGGTCCGACCTTCCTTCTGTTGTGGAAAAGTATATGAATAAGGTAAGTCGAGGCTCAACTTCATCACTCCAGAGCTAAAAATGTCCGGCGAAATTCTAGTTTGGTTCTGGAACAGCAGGGAGCTTGAGATTGATATTTATGGTGCATCAGCATACTAAGAGTATGTTTAATATGGACAGGAGCTGGAGCTGGAGAAGTTCATCACTCATGAGGTTACATTCTCGGAGATCAACAAGGCATTCGACTACATGCTAGCACGGGATGGGCTCCGATGTATAATTCGGATGGATGGATAGAGTTGTTCAGGCTTCTGCTAAGTTCTATTCGATATAAAGAGAAGAATTGTGTTATATCGAGTTGTTTCTGTATAAACTTAGGCTGTCTAGTGGGCTTCGGCTCTTTCCATGCTGTTATGTCTATGCCGTCTGTGTGACTGAAATTCTTGTTTCCATGGATGAAATGGTTCCTCTTTGAGTTGTTTGCATACAATGAAAACTAGAGTTTTTCTTTCACCGCTTTGGTGTCCTCTGTATCCTCTTAATTTTCTGTTTCTTTCTTGTATTTGGTATTGAAAGATCGAAATTCTCGTAACATGAACTCAACCATGAACTATATGCCATCGCTTCAACTATGAGCAAAAAGTAATGAAAGTTCTGCAAGCTGATAATTCTTCGAGATTTTAATCACTTGAAGAAAGCTCCCACGAAAGACAAAGTGATAATTGCATTAGCTCCCATGAAAGACGAGTGATAATTGCATTATTCAACTTGCAAAATCAATGTGGGCAGTTTCAATTGCAAACAACTGCATTATTCTGCGGCCATTTTCGGATCAGGAGCTGTCAGATCCCCATTAAGCTGCTGACAGGACTACAATAGCTGGAGCTCTGGGATTTTTAAAGGCAATGCACGTGATGACATGCCTGCAGGAAACGGGCTATAATGTATCATTCGAATGCACCGTACAGTTGATCGGCTCTTACTAATTTCTGAATACGAAAGGAATGCGGATGTTTCGAGTTAATGTTGTAGAAACTTAGGTTGTCTAGTGGGCCTAGTGTGTGACGCAGATTCATAGCTAAGATTCGCTGATTCAAGTATGAGCAAAAGATTGTTATCGCAACTTGGAGACATTATCAAAAACTCATGTTTGTAAAAAGATATCTTAATGGATACTCCTCGCAAGACAAGCAGTTTTTAGGATGTTACATATGTATGTGAATCGCAAGGAAAAACTGTGTTCAGCATACTGAATATAGCTTCTCTCGGCGAGTACACTGAATTTCATAAACTGACAAAAAATGCAGTTATAATTGAACACTTGGAACGATTGAGTACTCTGAATCTAACTCGATCTTTCCTATAAGAGCTGGAGCTGGAAAACAGATGAAGTTCCTCTTTTGAACATCAAGAAGGTGTTTCAGTACATGTGTTGGATAAATTTTTAAATTTTATCTTTTATAAACTTCCTCATTTTTTTCTTTTCAACTGATGTGGGACATTGTGTCCTCTCACATCACCACTTTTTCTCCAACATCTCGCCCTCACGTGGTATCGTGTCGTCTTACACGAGCCACGTGACCTAAACCAATCGACGGGACCACTCGTGTATACACACTACTTAATCACACCCGCCCTCACTTCGAAGTCCCGACATCGGACACAACGGGTGCCTGCTCGAGGCGCATGCTACGTTTACACTCGAGCTTACGGGTCATACAGACCCGTGCATACACGCACTACACCGCACTAAGGCGGCCTTACACGCCCAGGATTATAACTATGGGCTCTGATACCAGTTGGATAAATTTTTAAATAAAAATGGGCATATTTCGGACTCGAGACCATATACAACCCAAAAGCTTAAGCCAATGGGTTACTGGGCCTTTGTCTTTTATAAACTTCCCCATTTTTTTTTCTTTTCAACCGATGTGGGACATTGTGTCCTCTCACATCACCACTTTTTCTCCAACAACATGCTCAAAGGAGAGAGTCTCCGCTGAATTATTTGTATGGTAAGAATCGTAAGATATACGAAGAGATAGGAGAGAAAACAGTGTTATGTGCGCGAAAACTTCTGCTTACGGCTTAAATAACATGTTCTGTAAAAAATTAACTTCTCATCGGACATATTTTCGTTTATAAGTGGTTCGATCCGTTCAAGAATGATGAAAAACAAACACGAAGGAAGAATGACGATATTCAGGGGCTGAGTTCGGCCTGCTAACAATGGTATATACTGATGCAGATAAGGCCTAGTAGAAGTGAGATCTAATCAAGTTCCTATCTTCGCAGGAACTATCCAATCACATCTGTGATATCGAAGCTGTCAAGTAGTGAGTGGTTCTGGTTGTATCACGAACAGAGCCAGTCGAAGCCTTCTTTTCCCCGGCAGCTCTAACGTTCATTCGTTTTCAGCCACTCTCTTATTAGCAGCAAATTGTCTCCTGTCTTCTATTCCCGGCCTGTTAGTGACTTCTCTAGACTACCATTCGACTTTCCAACAAGCGCTTTCCACACTGCACTGTTCTCGGGTTTTCGAGTAGATTCGGGTACTCGCATTTGAATTACCCACTCTACTCAAAGTCTTAAAATGAGAAGTCTAGTAGGGTATGACAAGCAAAGTTCTATCATGCCGAACGTGCCCTGATTTGGCACAGATGTATGCGAACGAAATGCCATGGAATCTCCATATAAAAACATGAGAGAGAATTGAAATTTTGCAGAGGAAGGAGGGTCAGTATTTGGAAGATGTGACCCGTGAACTTCATTTGGAAGCTGGCCAAACAGCCCAACATCGAGTAAATATTAAGTGAGTATTATTCATCCGCTAAGATGTGTAATACTCAATTAAAATGCCTAAAAGTGAGAAAATGGCTCCACAATGAGCCCAATATTCCCACTTATAAGCATTTGGATTGGTTCTTACTCCTTCAAAATCAACGAATAATAATCATTGACTATTTTCTCGCTAAACAAGGCCTAATGAACAGCTTGGGCTACATGCCAAGAAATGCCCTTAGCTTCTTTTATTGAATAGATCAGGACATCCAACAAGAGAACAACTCATGTTTTTGTACATTTGTCAACCCAAGTCAAAAGCCCGTAATAAATTATAGGGAAGGGTTCATAGTCTCTTATTTTCCATTACTTGAACCTCAAATCGCGTAAAAAATCAAGCCTACTTAAGCCGATTTCGATTTAGGCGACCGGCTAAATGGTTAGACCAGATAGCTCACAACAAACTCTGCCTGTTCGCGTGTAAGCCACTTGAATCTATTTACATTAAGAGCTCTCAAATAAAATTTTTTCGTACTGCTGACGAGACATTGATCTACATCAAAGATACGGTTCATAGTCACCTAGTTCCCCGTACGAAATATACCAAAAGGGAGGGGTTCAGGCATAATACCACTTCCTTTCTTTTACAGTCTCTGAAACCATAATCAAGAATCATTTTTAGATGGTGCCTGATTCTGTTGTAACTATATGGACCTATGAGATTGCTTTAGCTAGAAAATGTACCAGACGGGGCATTCAAGTTTGGTTGTTCTATTCCAACTCTTTCGGGAAACATGTCATATACGAAAGATCGAACCTAAAAGAACCGGTTTAATTCTTTCCAATTCGGTTTCCGACTTACAGTTTTTTCTGCCCCACCTCCCAATATTTAAAGGCCCTGCCCTGAAATACTTTCACTGCCTTTAGACCTCTCTCACTTTCCATCAGAATCTTGAAATGGCTTGCAGAAGAGACTCCTTAGTTCTTCCTCTTCTTCTTCTTCTCTCCATTACAATCCCTCTAGTCTCAGCAAGAGGTTCTCCTACTTCCACTCCAGCTTCTCCTATCACCACACCAAACCCGGTCCCCACTCTGGTCCAGCAGATCTGCAAGACCACCAAATACTACGACCTCTGCATCTCCTCCCTCCGGGCAGACCCGAGTAGCCCCACTGCTGACACGAAAGGCCTTGCCCTCATCATGGTTAGGGTGGCGGTCGCAAACGCCACCGCCACATCCTCATTCCTGTCCTCTTCGGCAGTTTCAACCTCCACGGGTGACCCTGCAATGGTCAAGCTTTTAAGGGACTGTGCGGACAAGTACTCCCTTGCCGGCAGCTCCCTACAGGACTCTGCCCTGGACCTTGGTGCAGAGTCGTACGATACTGCCTACATGCATATCTTGGCTGCCCGGGACTACCCGAACGTGTGCCACAACGCATTCAAGCGGGCCACTAGGCCAGCCTACCCACCTGAGCTCGCGCAAGGGAGGACGGGCTTAAGCGCGTCTGCGATGTCGCGCTCGGCATTGTGGACATCCTCGCATCGCAGCAGTGATGTGGAAATGTTGTGATAAGTAAAGGCCGACATGGATTCCTATGGTTCTGTATGGTGCTGTATTGACGTGTTATCCATGAGAGAAATTATTGCATGAACTAAGACATGCCTGTGAAAAATCGTAATCTAACACGAGCCATTCGTTATTCTATGATTGTCTTGAGAGATGGTCCATTCCACTGCCACCATGGGCAATTATATCGATCAAATAATGCATCATCGGCAACCGAGAAAGCTATTCATAATCGTGACTTCCTGTCACATACATAATTTAGTGTTATCGATTTTAAATATTCTCTGTGGAAGGGCTTGATCAATCTTTCCGTTTGTAATGTCGAAGTTAGAGCATTAACATAGTTTATCACCAGAAAGAAAGACATGTTTTCCATATATATACATACACACGTATGTTTGTTCATCTATATATTACAATTTGTTTAATTTTTGTTGTTCCAAAAATACCTTCAATTAAACTAAGTTTAATAAATAAAAATCACAACAATAAAGGTTATAATTTAAATCCAACAAATAACTGTTAATCCAATCACCTAATGTTATATTCTTTTTCCACACTCTTACTCTCCCCCCTTCTCTTTTGCCCCTAACACAACCGCGTCTCATTCATTTTTCCACCCAATTTGAGAAATAAAACATTCTTACAAGAAATTGGAGGATGGATTGAACTTTTAAGTAATTGTTCTTTTCTATTTATATATATATATATATACATATATCTATGCAGTAGTATTACTATTATATTTCATAAATTCCGTGCATACTACGTAGCACGGATCTGATATATATTTCAGCTAAAAGGAAATAGGCTTTTTCCGGTCAGACTTGAGCAAATGCACGAGTAAAAATTAGTTTCAGCAAATAAATCGAAAATACCTTGTTCACAAATATAATCTTTTGGTTTGCTTCATAAAAAAAATAATAAGAAAATAAATATGTTCCTTTGTCATCTTCAATGCCAACAGAAGGAAGGGATCATATTTGGCTGGAGACAGACACCCACTATAATACTACTGTAAAGAAAACTGGTGTTTGCAGCACTTCCCACTAATTACGCAGTTTCTTTTATTGTTGATCAAAATATATGCAGATGATTGGAAAGCAATAATGCTGATAGTTACACATGTAAATCTCAGTGGCTGTTGCTACCAAAAAAAAAACTCAGTGGTGTGAGCCTTGTGCTCACATGCCGCTCAAAACCCCTCTCGTTTTGCTCTAATGTGGAGATTTAGTAATAATTAGATAATGGGCATGTGCATATGCGGAGCTAGAATTATTGGACCGAAAGATTTTCTTGTTTTAATATTTGTTAAATGCACAAATATAAAATAGAATCCGTTAATATCGTAAAATGAGAGACCATTGTTAAAGTTCAAGAATGCGGAATTTCATTTTTCATCTTAAAAATAAAAATTTTAAGTTAGAACTTCCAAGAGGATTACTCATATTCTTTAGTAAAATACATAATCACCTTTTTTCCCCCTTTATTGCATCATAAATCAATATGCTATATCAATTTAAGTTAAACAAATCCATAGTGAATAAGTCATACCTCCGATTTGAACATAATTTTTTTCCTCTTCAAATTTAAGAGTTCTTTTCTTCGAGCACGTTCAATATTAAATTGCACCGGCTGCATTATTCTTTAACAAACATGATCATGAATTGTTGGCAAATCACTTTGACCAACTCTTCGTAAAAATAATAGAAGTTTCCTTTTTTATCACACAATCGTACAGAATAGTCGATTCAATGAATGAACGTCACTTGTACCTCTATAATCGAAGGAACTAGTATGTCCACAAATGATGGAGGTCAGAATTCTTCCCATATAATCGTGAAAAATTGCTCTCGCTCACAAGTTGAAATTATTGTGCCATCAATCAAGTGACTCCAGCTACCGAGAAGAATCCAACGCAGAATATGAGCAGTCTTATATCTTCAACACATTTAGCTCAATATACCCTCTACCTAGAAGCAAAACAAAAATCACATGTCACGAAATTACCTCTGAATATTAAGATTAAGAGCGTGACATGAATCATCAACAAGTAAGACAAATATTGTTTCTTAAGTAATGCCAAACCGTAAGCCAATCACCTTAATTGAGAGAGGAGAGAAATTGCCAATATCAGTAAATGTAGTCTTCACTCTTGAGAGAGCAGTCCAAATGAAAACTATTTTGCAATGGCTCCGTTAAGCAGCAACATAAAAGATGAACGTAAAAGATTAACTGTAAGGTTAATTTGGTACTCGTGATAGAAAGGAGCAACCCTCCAAGCGGACCCCCCATTCAGTGCAAGTACTACGGAGGAATTTCGACATGTAAAATGAAGAAAGTGCACGGAATATTTGTCGATTCCATCAGGAAATGTTATAGACACGGATTCCACAAATTCATTATATTTTGTCATCCGCTGATTTTTTTCAATAAATTCATTATGGCATTGGCTTTCCATCTTCCACGAATGCATGTTATTTCGGTTTCTAAAAGCGATGTGGCATAACAACATAATAACACTCGTCAAATTATTATATGCAGTCATGCGAAAGGTCAAGTAACGATAGTCCCCTTCAGTCTT
The DNA here is from genome assembly GCF_007655135.1 of Punica granatum. Taxonomy (NCBI): domain Eukaryota; kingdom Viridiplantae; phylum Streptophyta; class Magnoliopsida; order Myrtales; family Lythraceae; genus Punica; species Punica granatum. The sequence continues at coordinate 856,436 of NC_045132.1, forward strand.
ATGTGACATCATTTGATGAGGCGACTCGACTTTTGTTATTTTATATAGATTTTTATTTTTTAAAAAAACTGAGAACTGTATAAATTGACATGTCCCTCCCATTTTGTTGCACGGGGTCCATGAAGATATGCAAGGAATTGAACTTAGGACTTCGATGATTGGCTACTCTTTTAGAATCGTGTTGCGTGACATGTAACTAATCTGGTTTTTGTCACGTCTATATTTTGCAGCCGACTGGAAGGATCCGCCCATATTCATGTTCTTGCAATTTTATTCATTTATTAGAGAAAATATTAAGTGAAAATGATATACCACAGTGATATATATTAGTTCCAATTAAATGTTGAGAAAAATATATATATAAAAAAAAAATGTTGTGAGGTTCCCATGATAACATGGCGGACATTAAATGGGGACTTGTACATCACAATATATGTATTGGACTCGCATAATATTTTCTCTTATTAACCATGTTAAAATCATCATTATTTCAAAAAAGAACAAGAAAATTACACATGTAAGTCAAAACCCCCTTAACGAATTTTTATTTCATGAAAACATATACATCAATGCTTGTTTTGCCCATTGTTTGTTTCTCGGCACAAGTCGTCAGTGATGGCCAAAACGAAAATATAATTTTGTCATATTAAACTGTTATAGTCACCTCGGATATCTACCGCGCACGCATTCATCCTCATTCAAGTCGTCGGACACGGTATGATATGATTAGCATTACCGTAAAATTCTTTTATCGAAATTACTACTTTTATGGTTTTCAATTTCCAATTTCCAGCCAAAAGAAAACTTCTCTATACGATTTGGATCAACCAAGGACATGAATTGAATCTCTATTAGATTCAGTTTGACCTTTCTCAAGTCTTAAATGCAATGCTTCTTTTATTTTGAAATTTCCTAATAATTTCTTTCCTTTTGGTCTATCTATCCGACTTCACAGCATTCGTTGACCGGTTGACCAAAAATCTTTCTACAAAACCGAGTCTCCCCTTTCTTCCGCCATTCTTGATCTCTTCCTTTTTTATCCACTGATCGATCAATCCCGCCAATACCATGGAGCAGCCACGGGAATTCTCCGGCGCCGGCGGTGACGGGTGGAGACCGCCGCAGCCGCCTCCTCGGCCGTCACGGTCGCCGAGGAGGGAGCTCCCGCTCCAGGGCCCCCGCCCGTCCCCACTCCAGGTCAGCAAACCGTCCCACAAGATCAAGAAGCCGCTCCCGAGGCCACCGCAGCAGCTCCATAAGGCGGCGGCCCTCCCGCCGCCGGAGCTCATGCAGCCGGTGATCATCTACTCAGTCTCTCCGAAGGTCATCCACGTGGAGGAAAGCAAGTTCATGTCCACAGTCCAGCGCCTCACCGGGCCCTCCCCCGGTCCCGGAGCCAGCTCCGGAGCCGTCTCGCCCGCAGCGAGGCTGGCTTCTATCGAGAGGGCCAGCCCGACGGAGAGGGATCGAGGTGGCGGGGGGCTCAACTTATCTGATGAGGATGTCATGGATATCATGGATATCTTGGAAGGGGTGGAGTTGGGTCAGATTCCGGGGATCTTGTCGCCGGCGCCGGGGACGCTTCCGCCGGTGCCCCCCATGTTGTTCTCGCCGGCGCAGCCGCAGCAGAACATGTCGTTTTTGCAAGATTTGAGCCCGTTTTGGCATAGCAGCCCTTCTTCTGCTTTCTTATCAGCTCCCATAATCTTCTCCCCCTCTCCATCTTCAGTAGATCTCTTCAATCTGTTGGAGTTTTAGTTTCAGTTCCGAGGGACGAGATTGAGAAATACTTCAAAGAATTGGGCGAATTAGAGAAGATTCTACTTTTTCGGGGCGAAATCGTGAAATAAAAAAAACTGTAGAGCAGGGCGTGCCGCCAAAGTAGAATGGTTGGTTTTACTTTTTCGACTGACTTCAAAGCCCGAGTTTGGGAGCAAAGAAGGGAAAGTCCTCCTGCACTTGAAGACGGCATTTGTGGGCTCTGAGATTTTTCTTAGGAAGAGAAGATAGATTTGGGGTGGCATTTGGTCTCAAAGTGTACCGTCCGATCCCAGGACGAATGGCTGCTCCTGGAAGACCCGGAAATAACACCGGGGCTCGGGTTTCTTAACAGTTTTAGACTAGTCGGGAGGCACGGCTGGTTCCGGGAACCAACCAGGAGCGTGAGGAGGTAGGGAAGAACAAGACATTTAGGTTGTAACTGTCATTTGTACCGACATTCATAACTAGTAGGAGATATGTACTCTTTGTTTTTTTACATTTTCTGATGTAATATTTTTTGGGAGGTGTGTAAATTGTATCATTGATGAAAATATTCAATTGCTCATTGATATATATTTCTGTAGTTTCATAAGGTCTGATTGATTGATTTCTCTTTTGGTTTTTCCCTTCAATTTTCCCTTGCATATTCATGAAAAGACCAAAAAATTTGTGTATACTAGCTCAATGGCCCCTAATTACTAACTAATCCAGTTCGAATCGGGTCAATCCACTGAAATATAAAGCTGTCCCAGAGTAACAAGACTCGATAAATCTATAGCTCATATATCCAATAAAAAAGGTAAAAATTAATACAATGAGGTTTGAAGAACAGTAAATCCATAGCTGATTTGTCATTTTCCAAGGATGTACAAAAGTAAAAGAGGACTAAATAGATACTGAATACAAGCACTTGATCATAACTAATAGATCCAAGGTACTCGATCAATTTCCGTATAGTAGATGCTATGATGCTAAGATTAAGTCGCACAAAAATTCGCTTTCAATACAACTTGATGAATTATATACAGTAGTTCAATTTTTCTACCGATGCCGAATTAAATATCATGATCCTGGAAGGATCTTATATCTTTTTGTCTCCTGTTGTAAGAAATCTAGAAAAAAAGGGGAACTTGAACTGCAAGAAAAGAAAACCAACACGACCAGTGCCAGGTGACTCTCTTTTCTCATTCATGATGTCCCCACCGGCGGAATCCATGTGGATCCGATCAGTGTCCCGACCCTCTCCCCCTTTATTGCTCTTGAGATATTTCCCGGCTTAGACAAATTGAATACGACCACTGCAAGCAATATAGTTATGTGTACAACTTAGTAATTTCTCTTTTTGCTATTCACTTATTGGTAACAATGATCTCAAACACTAAACTATACTGTTGAGAAAAGCTTAAGAAATCTGAAGCAAACCTGGTATATTGTTTTCTTGGCAAAGAGTAATGGCGGTCATGTCCATAACCGAGAGGTCCTTTGAAGTCACCTCGTGATAAGTTAATGTGTCGAGAAGACGGGCATCTGAGTTTCTCCTGGGATCAGTATCAAAGACCCCATCGACATTTGTTGCTTTCAGCACAACCTCCGCATTGACTGATCAACCAGAAACCCACACAAAAGAAAATCAGCAAGCAACTTCTACAAGTACGAATTAGGTCTCAAACTAATGTAAGAGGACCAGTAATCAAGAGACACTCCATATATGCGAAATTGGTCACAAACTAGTCGATTGATTGGGAATATATGCTGGACAATAGATTTTTTAGTGCCGCCAGATAAAATTGGTTGGGCTGGCTGCATAAATGTGGTTAAATGCATATTCCAAGTGCAGTACATCATGTCAAATCAGGACTCAATTGGAATGATCCACTCATGTAGAGATAGTACTTACTCTCAGCACATCGAAGTGCTGCAGCAGTATCTGTGGTGAAGAAAGGGTTACCAGTTCCAGCAGCAAAAATTACGACCCTACCCTTTTCCAAATGCCTCACTGCCCTCCGCCGTATATATGGCTCGGCAACCTCAGACATTCTAAATGCTGTCTGAACCCGAGTTGGAATACCGATACTCTCCATTGTTGCTTGAAGAAATATCGCATTCATGACAGTGGCAAGCATACTGTAGTATAAATAGAATTGGGGGTAAAAGAACAGAATAAAGAGAAGGTGAAAGGTTATTAAATAAATACCCAAAAAAGAAAAAAGGGCAAAAAAGTACCCAATGTAGTCTGCCGATGAACGGTCAAGGCCACTGCTTCCAGCCCAGGAGGCACCACGGAATATATTTCCCCCACCAACCACAATTGCAACCTGAAACAAGACGTTTAGGAGTGTCGATGACCTTAGGGAGAGATTTTACCAATGACTCCAATCTAAGACTTCGAAACTTTAGAAATGCAGTTCAAACAACACCTTGAATGGGACCTTAGTCATCACGAATCAGAGTCATATCCGTACCATGTACTATTCACGCTTGGATTCATATTCCAGATGAAATTGGCACAAGAATATTGAAGGATTTGATTGTTTGCTATCTCACTGCTTCAGTCTTGTTAGTCTTTTCTTATAATTATTTGAGTGAAAATGGTCGGATAAGCTTATCTAGAACAAAACATCAGAAGAATAGCAACAAGATTCCAATCCAAGAAAGATTGCAGTTTACAGCCTTTGGTAAGGAAAACTAAACCATGACTAAAGAAATTAAAAAGCAGTCATTTTATTATACCTCGATGCCCAGGCGAGTGACAGCGGCAACCTCCCTGGCAATAGCCATTGTAACCTATTTGCAAGTGATAAGTAAAAGTACAAGAAAAAAGATGAGGCTGTATGCAATCACAAGGCTGCTTGGGAGCTGACCTTTGGGTCAATATTTTGAGCGTGATCTCCCGCAAGAGCTTCTCCGCTCACCTTAAGCAGCACCCTGCGCCATCTGTATGATCGCTTGCCATTCTCAGGCATCGTGAGTCCAAAGGAACTTAGAGAAGAAACCTGAGTTTGCCTGCATAATATATACAACAGAAAAGTCGAACAACCACGTAAGCAAAGGTATGGTATGGACTGACCGAACAAGTGAAACCTCAACAACAAAAAGGGAAGCGACTGTGCAAGCACATACTCCTTACAAGACAGAAGTTAACAATATAGGCTCATTATACCCTCTACAGATCTCATCACCAAGAATATTATTCAATACATAATATATCAGCAACTAACGCCACATTGCGAACTAATGCCTTCAGAGTTTGAGGGGTTGGAATCTTAAGGGTGACAAGTTCATGAAAGCCTAAGAAAGTTGGTCGCCCTGCTCCATAACCACCATGTCTGACAAACAAATTTCAGTTGGTTTTCTATCTGCTAGATTGTTGCGATTTGCTTCATGAATTTGCCAACAACGATGATAAACAGATCAGAGATTGATGCCCACTTGAAAAATTGGCCGAATATGGAAGTTACCCTTTTATTGTGAAAGCCCAATTTCCCCAACAAACAACTAAGCCCCATCAACGAAGAAGCTTTTCAAGATTGTATTCGAGAATTCTGCATTTTCTATTTACAGAACATACAGAAAAAGAGGGGGGGAAGCACAAACCTTGGGTTCAGCTGGTTCGGGGAAGTGGGTTCAAACTCAGGAGGAAGAAGAAGAAGAAGAAGAAGAAGAGGAACAATGGATTGATAATCGCCCATTTGAGCTCATCTGATGGGCTTTCGAGAAACTCCAAGACGGTAACAATGACGAAGACGACTTGGAAGAAGAACTGTTAGCAGCGAAAGATAAAGTGGGAACAAGCGAAGAGGAGACTGCCATCAGAGAAATTGCAGCTTAGTGATGCGAAGTGAAGTGAAGCAATTTCAATGGCTGCCGCCACCTATCAGTAGGGATGCTCTGCTCTGCACTCGCCACTCTGCAACTTATATTCAGAGAAGAGGATTGGGGAAGGAAGGAATGAAGATATTTAAAATATTTTTTTTTCTTATCTTTTTTTTTTCCTTTGCTTGGATGTTTGGAATCTTTGGATAATTCTTAATTTATTATTTTCTTTAGTTTTAATTTTTTCACATTTATATCTTGTGCGATTTTTTTTATGGGTATATATCCGTTGCGAATTTATTTCCACAAAAAAATGGCAAAAATCTTAATGATCAGACAATTGTAGCATTTAAGCAATGCTCATTATTCGTTTATTGTAATCTAATAGTTTTCACATTACGTAAAAAGATAGGATTATCGAAAAAATTTTAAAAAAAGTACCGCTTTTTAGTCTATTTTTGCCAAAAGTAAAATCTTCTAAAACTAGGTTATAATAAAAGGAAACTCTTTCTGCAGTATATCCTCACTGAATAAAGTATATAAATATAAATAGAAAAGGTGAAAACTGTACAAATTTGAAAACAATTATAGATCTATTTTAGGATTGCTACGGCATATAAAATTATATTTTTCCCTTTAATTTCGTACTATAATGTCAAATAGTTATATCTTACATGTCTAAAGAATCTCTGTGATATAAATTTTAACTATGATCGACATTATGCTTCACTGCGGCAGTTCTTGCATATCATAGCGATATATTTGTATAATTTTTGCTGAATTATCATAATCCATTGGTTTCGCTAAACACCATTATGTTTTGTCGGGCACAAAATTAATCTTCTTGAAATCAAGATTTAATTTAATAATTTCAATTAGTTTTAAGTACGATGCATTAGTTCATTGAAAAAACTTCCAATGATTGGATAATACATGAAATATCAAATATTTACATATTATACATGTTTTAACGAAGTCTGAATACTAAAAAATTACAAATTTTTATAATTTTTATATTTCATGGCGAAAATCTATTTAAACAATTTCAATTTATTAGTCATGCTTTATATTATAAGATATGCTTAAAATGATTGAGATGTAAGAGGATTTAAATAAAGAAAATAAGCTAGGGAATGGCAATATCACAATCTTATAATCCTAATTATAGTAGCAAATAATTTGTATTATGTGTATATATATATATATATATATTCTAATTATAGTTGGAAATAGTTTGTATTATGTATATTATATATATATATATATTGCTAAACACTTATGTAACTCCCGGAACCAAAATCTAGATAAACACCACTAGTTTAAAATATATAAATGCTTAAATTTATCAATAAATCTAATGAAATTAATTCATTTGGTTATATTTTTGGTTATTTTGGGATTGATTACTTGATATCTTATTAATTTATAAGTTATAGCATCGTTTTAAAAATAGATATATTGAGAAAAATTTAACAATAATAATTTTTTACTTAAAAAAACAAGAAAAGAAAGAAGAAATAATTCCAAGATTGGCCCAAGACATCACAATTGACAAATACTCTAACAATTTAATAGTACTCAATTCATTGTTTCATTCTTAACTAATTTTATATGGGCAAAATTTGCGCATAGTATCATTTTGTAGGAAATAAATAATAAATATGCACGTGAGTTTCAACATGATACTCTTCTCTATTTTTAAAGGACCTGAGGTGTTTTTAGTTAAATGTATATGTAGTAATATATATTCATCTTTTAAAATTCTTTTGGAGGATTTGAGAAGAAATGAAAATAAAGGAAAAAAATGAAAAACCTTCAAAGTGGAAAGTGTAAAAAAAAAAGAAGAAGGGGGAAAAAAGGGGCTAAAATGCAGAAAAAGAAAAAAAGGACACATGGTCTCATGTCCTTGCAAGGACCAGTTTTTATATTAAAAATATATAAAAATAAATAATATAATAATAATATATAATTAATAAATAATTGAGTAATTTAGCTAGAGATCATATATTAAGAAATTATCTAGAGATTAGAAGGAAATGTATTTAGTAATTGGTAACCATTTTAATTGTATAACAAAATTTGATTTTAAAGAAAAATATAATATATTATTACCTCAAAGAAAAAGAAAAATATAATAACACAGAATTATTTGGAGCAATATTTTCGTCTAGCTTTTAATAACCAAAAATGCCTTTAGTAAATAAGTTTAGAAAATTTTTAGTCATTTGACTAGAAAGAAGTTGGGATGTATATGTCAATTCCCATCTCTTTTAATCACCTACTAACTTCCTCATTTTTCTTATTTCATCCCACTTTTTTTTTCTTTCGCCTTTTCCTCTCTCAGTTTTGCACGTTTCTATTAAGTAACTATAATTCTAGTTATTCTTTTCTTGATTCAATTTATTTTATACAGTTTTACTGATAAATTCTTAAGATAATTGGAAGACTAATCTTAATAGAATTATCATGGCGAATTCCATGATTCTAGGATGCGTGAATGAATTATACAAACTATACGAGACCTTATAGTAAAAAATTCAATGAAATCGCTCGTAGTACGGATGTAAAATCTAGTTAATCTATGATTGCAAAATTCATCTTAAATTTTTATAAATATCATACTTTAAAAAAGAAAAATCTTAAGCCCGCATTAGCACGGGAAAAAAATCCCCATTACTATGTTTGCATGAACTCAGCTCCCTTAACTGAGGAAGAAAAATAAAATCACATAATTACATGGGAAGACAAACTAATTCATGTCATGAAACAATTGACATTTCTCTATAATCTGCTGTACTTGCAATGCAAGAAACTCAAACTACATTCCTGCAATTGCATGGCTTGGAAATTTTGTTTCCAGAAATTTCGCGAAATCCCCTCAGAGCCTCACGGGCAGCCCATAGTTGTGGTATGTCCGGATTTTCCCATCAAAGCTCGCCGAAACGATCACGGCGCCCCATGTTTCCGAGACTCGAACACGATCACCGGCGATCTCTTCTCTGTAACAATCCTGCTTGTTCTGTGGTTGAAGCTCATAACGTTCTTCATCTGACAACTCCGAGGGTGGAAGCTTCTCCTCAGGCCAGGTGGCTGTCCCTAGGCACGGACCCTCGATGGAGAACCAGTTCCCAATGGAGAACCTGTCCGAGTCCCTCGCCTCTGAAGGATATTCGGACCTTCTCAAGCAATATTGCAGGTTCTTACAACTATTGATTCCTAAGAGACTTCGGTCGGTTCCCGTGCATGGCCATGGTAAGGCAAGAGACACGGCCTCAGAGATAAAATGCTCGCAGGACCGGATGGACTTCATGGATTTACCTTTGGATGGAGGGACAGAAAAGCTGTCGTAGTTCCACAAGTAAACCCGAGAATCATCTCCTACTGACACTATGTGTTTTCCACTCGAACTAAAGGAGCCTGAGTGCTGACTTCCCGACTTTGGAAGACCTGTCATGTTCAAAGATCAGAGATCATTAGAAGCCAAATTCAACGAACATGCGGGCATAGTCAATTCGTAGTTTACCAATCTCTCATTCTAATTGTTCTATTCTCTAATTTGATTCAGGCCATGGTCAAAATTATATGGTTTTTTAACATGATTGAGAAAGCCTAGTGTTGTCAGGAACATCGATTAGCTGTTAGCTATTGAGAAAAGTTACTGTCTGCAACTATTGATTGAGTAAATTCTTGTCCATTACCTCTGTACTTCTGGACGATATCTGAACCCTCGAGGACTCGTATTTTGCCATCTTCCGATGTGATCATCACCCTGTGAGAATTTTCCCGAGAAAACTGAACAGAAGTACGAATCTTTTCAGTAATGTAAAAGAAGATGATAATTTCCACCAATGGATATAGATAATCAAGCTGTACCTGAATGCTCGTTATCCTGTTCAAAGTCTTTTTACGACCCTGAACATCTATGGTTCTATTGAGATGGAGATGAGAACCTGTGCCACAAAAAGCCGCTCTTTTAGGCACTTCTATTATCGGAAATTGGGAAAACGATGAAATTCGCAAAGGAATTGCATGACTTCTGCAGTATATGAGAAAGAGTAATCAATTACCCGATGCATCAAAGAAATGGCAAGTGCCCACAACAGAGCCAACGGCAAAACCCTGAAAGATTCACGATAAGCAATGTCATTATACATCATCAATGCAAGCAAACAATATTTGCTCATAGATTAGGAGATTCAGGTTCTGCATCGTACTTTTCCATTGGGTTGGTAGCATATGGCAGTTATTACATCCCGGACATCGGCCCAGTCAATGACTCGTCTTTCAGAAACTCCCCAGACCCGAACTTTCCCATCTATGGAGCCACTGATGAAGTAGTTCTCGTGAACAGGATTAAATTGAATGCAAGTCACTGTTCCCAATTCAAGGATGAGGAGAAAATCAGAATGCCGCCAATTCCATGAAAAGCATCGAGACAATTATCAATTCAGGCAACAGGTTTATCTTAAAAAATACATATAATTACCATAGTTGCTGTGGCGGAAAATATCAAGGCAACTGTCCGAGCCCATATTCCATAATCGAACTGTCTTATCGGTGGACGAAGAGAGAAGATGCTGCAGTGAAAAAGAAGATCTCATCAAATATAAAGCAAAACACAAAATTTCAAATTCTTTCCAAGATGAATTCTGTTAAGATAGACTCAATAAACTCACGTTTGAGTTCGTCCAAGCAAGGTCTAGAATATCACCGGTGTGGCCATGGAACTCATGGACCGGCGACTCCTCTATCCAGAAGACCTTATCGGGAATGAGGACCGAGGAGTCGTTTGAGCTCCTCCTTTGGGAGCCAAACTTATCTCCCTTCACTTTTCCTCCTCCAGAGGCAGGGAAGTTAATGAATTGGGCATCAGCAGAGTTAACTCTCCACACCCGAACGATACCATCAGAGCCTCCACTGGCCAAGAACTGGCCGTCAGGGCTGAACTTCATGGTCCAGATGAGTCCACTGTGAGCTTGAATCTCTTGCCCCGAGTAAAGTCCCGTGAACTCCTTCCAACTTTTCTGCTTGTGCTGGACCTTCAATCTATTCAATACAGGCAATTTGGTTCTTTCCTCATGGTCCATTCTGGCGGAAAAAGAATCCGCTTTCAAATTACTTCTCCTGTTTGCGAGGAAACTCCACCATCTATTCAATTTCCCCTTCCTCGCACTCTTAACTTCTTCCGGCTTCTCGGTTTGACTGAATTCCGAAGAAGAATGCGATTCATTCTCTTGATCTTCATCTGACTCATCCATCAAGTCATTTGCATCCTTCCCCGATTCTCTGCCAGTGCTAACCGAACACTCCTCTACAGAATCAGTGTCCAAGCCACTCGAGGAGCTCGAGATAGCTCCACTCGTCTCGCATAATCTCTCACCCTCAACAGGAAAACAAGAACCCCTGAACTCCACGAAACCCATTCCCTGGAGGAAATCTTCCCGCCTCTCCTTGACACTTCTCGGCTCGTTCACCCAGACACCATAATCAAATTCCTGGTCGGTTGGCGACAAGGACTCAACCGAATCAAAGAAATGATCGGAACTCTCAACACAACTATCAGAGTCTGTCATTGCTCGAACTCATCAACATCAAATATCGTCAAGAACAACCCCTTAAGCTCAATTTCATCAAAATAGGCTTTTTCCAAAAGTGCCACCAGTAATTATATACAGCACAGCAATCCTTAACTCTCACGCATGAGACTGATACAAGCAACAACCTTTGTCTAAGTACGAGGTGCCGGAGCCGGAATCCTCAACAGACCCCCGAAAGAACTGCAATTAAAGCTTATCACTTGCATGTTCCTAAACCCCCCAAGGCATTTGAATATTGATCCCAATGCTGCAGATAATATAAACAATGCCCGGAACACAGAGACGTGGCAGCAGCAAAACAGATGAAGCGGTTCAAAGGTCGAATTTTTTAATTTTACCTCGTGTTCAATGGGAAGCAAGACTCGGCTGGTTCAAGAAATTCAGACACCTTGGTAGCACCGACCCTCCGATGATCGTGGCCCTTTGTCAATCAAACATTAACAAGTCCGAAACTTTGCCCCCAAACCCACCTCATGTTCTCTGCACCCGAACTACCTGCCCCCGAAATTCCAATCAAAAATGGCGGAGGAAGGAAAGTAACACACACGCAGAGAGAGAGAGAGAGAGAGAACGGAGGGAGTGAGTGAGAGTCAGAGCTGTAGAATTCTTTAATCTCTCCCTTCCGAAATCACTCTTTCAATGGCGGGCTTTAATAGTCAGCATTTTTCGTCATCTGTGTAATCCCGATAGCACTCGAGAAGCAATGCGGGGACGCGCCGAGAGTATCTGATTGGTGTGACGGCAATGTAATAGTGATGTGCTGAGAGTACTCGATGAGCCGAGGGACAAAGAGGGTCTCGAGATCTGGGAAATGTGCACGAGGGACAGGCACGAGCGGCGCTGGGCGCGCGAAACTAGACGAGGTTGTCTCTCTGTTCTCTGCAAGGAGAGGGAGCAAGGGAGCGTGAGCCACAGACAGGGAGGGAGAGAGAGAGAGAGTCGTCCTCCTCTTCCTTCCTTCCTTCCTCTGCAGACTAAATAGGCCAACTACCACTGTTCATAATGTTTCGTTGCGGTAAACTCGAATGCCAACACAACACCATCGACAGCACAAACACTTCCCCTGCCCTGTGGCTGTGGCTGTGGCAATAAAGTATAGAAAGGAGCCCAGGGGAAGGAAAAGAGAAATGGTATCATCATCAGACCAGACAGACACCCAATTAAAGAAAGTCAAAGCTCTGTTAACTGCTCGATATTAAGACAGATATTTAAGGGAATATGAAAAAACGAAACTTTCTACCAAACGAGGAAGAAATAATGCAGATTAGATCCGTAATATTAAATGCCCATAATCGCAAAATGCCCACTAATTATAGATCTTCAGACACCCATTTGAGAAAATTTAAACTTACTTCAAGAAACCTATTGATTTGGTGCACCCGGTTGACCAAATGGAGCGACACTGTGACAGGACCAGAAGTTTTTGGCAATACAAAGAGTCAGAATTGGATTCTTTTGAATCTTCAGGAAGGATAAAAAGCAAACAGAACAGAATTAGCTCAGCTCAGGCCGTACAATTGGGGATGCCATTTGGATCCATAGAACTTTTATTCCCTTTTAAGTAGAATAACAAGCTTGTCTTAAACTTATCGGACTTATCCCGATCGAATATCGACTCTACACTGATAATGGGATGCTTTTAGTAGAATTCAAGTTCCTATACTTTCGTAGGTAATTCATTCCGCTCGCTATTAGTACTGTAGTAATTTGTCAATTACATGACATCTCAATTTTTTATTTATTTTTTTGGTTGTGGAGGAAGCATTGAATTGGAGAATTACAGAGAGAGAGGAATGTGACCAAACAATACACGCTGAGAGCTAAGGGGAGGAAGCCCACCCAAGAGAGGGGGCACTCTCTGATTATGCTACTGTCCCTTTTTCTCACTAGACAACCTTACGCACAGATCTATGTCGCAGCCTATGCTCTCTCTATTCTCCTACTTACTGCAACAGTTTGGATATATATATATATATATATATAGAGAGAGAGAGAGAGAGAGAGAGAGAGAGGAAAAGGGAGGGAAAGGAATGAGACCAAACGATACAGCCTGGGAGCTAAGGGAGGGGAGAGCCCACCCAAGAGAGGGGGCACTCTCTGATAATGCTGCTGCCCTTTTTTCCCGCTAGACAACCTTACACACAGACCTATATCTCAGCCTGTACTCTCTATTCTCCTACTTGCTGCAACATTTTAGATAGAGAGAGAGAGAGAGAGAGAGAGAGAGGGAGAGTGTGTGTGTAATGGGTTTTAATTGCATGCACTTTCCTAGACAAAGACACTGCCCCCAGCAGTTCAATGTTAATGGTTGGTGCTGCCACAGACTACAGTGCTGTAACTCTTGGCAAAAAAGAAAAATGTTTCGCATGGCCTGTTTGATCAAGGTATGATCATTTTACTACAATGTCTTACATATCATAAGGGTGCTGTGAAAACGAGTTCATCGGTGGAACATCGACCTTGAAACATAGGTTTCGAGCATCGTTGATTGGCTGGGAGGATGTCCGAAACGGTTACTTGGTTTTCGAATAATATGAGAATCAATGGGGGATTAAATTCACCGCAGGTCACACGTGTCTTAGGAGAACATATGCCATCCCATATGTTCTCCCCGGACAATAATAATGCTACTCTGAGCTGTTCTCTTCTCTTTTTCTCTTTCAGCTTCTCAATGGGCGGGGTCTCTTTCTTTCTTTCTTTGTTCGGGCATCAATTTCTTGGGCTGTGTGAGTGTTTTGCAGTTTATGTTTTCTCTTAATTATTAAAGTTCTTCTTAGCTAAGGCTATATAGCTACAGTCTTCTTACTAGCCCTGTTTTATTTGCTTTTATTTGTATTGGTTTTTTCAGTTGTCCATTATATTTTGTTTTGGCATTGGTAAACTAAAAAAAAAAAGTTTTATAAATTTAGAGGGTTTTATTCAGAAAGTCTATAAACTTTGGTAAAAAATAAGTTGTATTATATAAACAAAAATGCTAATTACATATCCTAATGTCACCAGTCCATAAAACACTCTTGATGCTCATATTTTAAAATATCCTTAGATGTTAATAAGATTATGACACATGCCATTGTGAACGGTTAGAAGGATTATTCGGACAATTTTTAGGAGAATTTAGTAAAATATTTATCTTAATGCAGGTAATTTGTGTTGTTTTTCTCATCAAACTTATTAATAGATATTCCTTTTTTAGTTTGTCCTTCTCTCTTTTCTAAAATCAGGAGAAATAAATGGTATGAAACCTCAATAATTCTTTATTGGATGAATGAAATGTCCACAATTAAATGATCATATCTTGAGCAACAAAATCATTAGTTTTTTCATGGTATCTAGAAGTCCTATAAGTTTTAACTAATTTAATTTGAGTCGGATTAACTTATTAAGTGATAAAACTCTCACATGCGAAAAGTTATTGGGTAATCCTACCTGACCATATGGCGTGAGGATGCACCAACCAAATTGCATGAAACTATGGACTTTGTGATAATCACTCAAATAATTATCATAATTATTCTTTATTAAAGAATTCTTATTGGTTCTTCCTCACCATGTAATTTGAGGTAGGATCATCTAAAATTTCTCCCTCCCACGCATATATACTCTCCATTCACAAGACTCAAACTCGAGACCTTAACAATATATATATAAATAAAGTTAACAATACCTTAATAAATAGAGGCAATATAGTAACTCATTATTAATTCATATATTAATATACCATATAGAAATTAAAAGATGATAGCTTCACCGAAAAAAGATAATAGTTAATATTAAAATTAATAATAATATATGAATATAAAGAAAATATTCAAAGAAGAGAATATTTCAAATATTCGATCATTTTTTCATTCAAGGGATTAGATTATTTTATCTTAAAGTATTCAAATCTATAATTTTTTGTAAAAATTCTTTAAAATTCAAATTTAAAATAAAGTACAAGCAAATAATGAAGTTTAAATGTTTTGATAGACTCTAAGATTATTATTCATTCATCAAATAAAACTAACTATTTGATCTAAAACTATTCAAGTTTTAAAAAAATTGAAGAACTTTATATATATATTTGATATATATTCTTCTACACAAGTCTGAATTTTTTGTATTAAAATTTATACAATATAAAAAATAAACTCTTACATGTTGATGTAAACTATAAATTTATATAAATTATTTTTTTCATATTTAAATTTTTATAATAAATTTTTCTTTAAAAATTCATGCATAACACGGGTTTGATAAAACTAGTTTAAGAAGAAATCACTAAACCACTTGAACCACTCCATATTGGTAATCACTATTTTATATTCATAATTATAACTCATATAATATATATATATATATAATTACAAAAAGAAAAGGTATTTTTTCCTAATTTCAGTAACTTATTAGATATTTCAACAATAAATCTTGGCCATTCATAATTTACATATTTTGCCTATCAAATTGTAGTCATTCAACCATACATTTAGCGGTTTTTTCCCATAATAATGTTTACTCGTCCCTCACTCATCTGGCATGTGGCCCAATCACATTGTGACACGTGTCCAATCGCAGTCCAACCTGTAATCGAGTAATAGGCGTAACCTAATCCTAGATAGCTAGGATCGAACTCGATAATAAACCTATTTTTCAACTTTTTCTGCAAACTTGGTTTCGTCTTTTCTACAACCAGTTTATTGAATTTTTCATTGGTTCATTCTATTGTTTTTTTAACCAATTTCATTGGCTTTTCATTGGTAATGTCTTTTCAAATCTGATCATCATGTTCGTTCATCATTTAGTCGGCCCCCTACTGGACCTAGATAGCTAGGATCGAATTCGATAATAAACCTATGTTTCAACTTTTTTTGCAAACTTGGTTTCGTCTTTTCCCCAACCAGTTTGTTGAATTTTTCATTGGTTCATTCTATTGTTTTTTTAACCAATTTGATTGGCTTTTCATTGGTAATGTCTTTTCAAATCCGATCATCATGTTCGTTCATCATTTAGTCGGCCCCCTACTGGACATCCTGCCGTTGTTCAGGGAAACTAGTTTCGACGACGATGGCTAATTCCTATCTACTTGTTGTGCTTCACGTTGTCAAACCGCATAGATAAAGCATCCCGACGGTCCCGTGAGCGATCGTCCATGGTGCCGAGCATTATAATTTATTTGAGGGACGGTCAATTGTCAAAACATGTCATGTTGACAACGTCAAACCGCTAGCACCATATTCTTCCGACGAACAAGTCCACAAATTTTAATGGCTGATAGCAATAGCATTCTCCCAGATTTCAGCGGAGGCCGACCATGTTCATCTTCTTCTTTTTTTGGTCTCCTATCATGGATTTCTTTTGCAACGATTTTCTTATTTTATTCCCTGAAATTAAGGAATGTTTTCCAACCTTATTTCGTTCGTTGCTGCGTTAGTTTTTCTTTTCTAAAATTGTTTTGTATTGTTCGCTCAGGCTAATGTGCATAATAAGTTTGAGCTAACTTTGAATGACAGGTGGGTTAAACAAATATATCATTATCACCGTATTATTTGCCTTCATGTTTCACAAGCCAATATTGTACATCTATGCCACACTGAGGTCGTGTCAATTGTTTCTTTTTCCCTTTTTCCACAATGTAACTTCCTGATTTTATTCCCTAAAATCAATGGATATCTTGCACGACATCTTTGGTTCCTCTCACTATAATTTCTTTTTTTCTTTTTCGCAACAGTGATTTTTTTTTTATGTTTCGCTAAAATTAAGGGTATTTTCTGAGCATATCATTATCACCATATTATTGGCTTTGGCTGTTTTTTGGCAAGCTCGAGCCAATATATATATGTATGCCACGAGTGTAGTCAGTTATTTTTTTAAAATATGATAATTTTTCCACATTATATCTTCCCAATTTTGTTCCCTAAAATCAATGGATATCTTAACTTGCACAGCATTTTTTATTTCTCTCGCGATAATTTCTTCTTTTTTTTGCAACAGTGATTTCCTTATTCTTTCGCTAAAATTAAGGATATTTTTCAAGCATATCATTATCACTATATTATTGGTTTTGGCTGTTGTTCTGACAAGCTTGAGTCGATATGTATATCTTTGGCACAATTGCAGTCAGTTATTTTTTAAAATACAAATTTTCCACGTCGTATCTTCCAGATTTTATTCCCTAAAACCATTCCCTTGGTTTTCTTAGTTCAATGACAGAGGCAGGGGATAGGATATTTCAAGAGCTTAATCATGTCTTAGGTTCAATAGTTTCTTCTCGTTCTATACTGCCTATTCTTCATGAAAGTAGTAGTGAGATGACCCTGATGAAAACTAAATATATAGGAATGAATATGAATTATTAAAATTTATATCTGTGTCAGTTCATTAACACGGCCAAGCCAATATTAATGATTGTCACAGCGGTTTCAGTTTGCACCAGTTATGGATCTATATTCTTTAGGCGGGAGAGTAAAATTTAATCTTAAAGACTTCGAGCAATATTGATTTTGGTGAATTGAATGACTTGCTAAGGCCGACCTTCATATTCTATTCCTGTTTATAGTCTCAGTTGTTGATGAATTCATCAATGATGATGACCATCCAATATAAATAAATAATTGGACTAAAATTAACTTTTATTTTGTTTATTTACATGGCTCCAACTAATTAAAATATCCATCACAGATAATTTGTGCTATGAATAGTTTTAGGAATATAAATTTTTTAGGAGGAAACAAAAGTATCAGTAAAGAGGACCATGATGAAAAATTAATACGTGGAACAAATATGAATTATTAAAAATTTTGCATTTGTATATTTATATATTGGCCTAGGCCAATTTTATGATCTGCTAAGCTAATCTAACTAAAAGGATAACATCGAGTATTGTTAAATGGCAGTTAGAATTCGTTTAAGAGTGCGGCGGGAGATTCCACAATCACTCTTCCTTATAATTTTACAAAGATTTAGTGTTCAATGAGAGTTTTTAAAATCATGGTTTTGATCGAAATTGCAGTTGCAAACGTGATATCCTTAAGCATGTTAATAAGTGCTTATGAAATCTATTTCTGCTTATTATGTTTCAAGTATTAGTAATTGTATTTTTTAATTTCAATAGTTTTAAATTAATTTTCTCCAAATATTTTAACTTATTCTAAAATCAGAACTTAGTTTTCAGTAATTTTGTTTCAGTACTTCTCCATCAGCAACAACACTCACAAACCAAGTCTCAGAGGTAAATGGTGGTTAGAGAAATCGTAATTTTCAGATTTTTTTACCTTTATTCCTAAATTTAATTTATTTTTAGCTCCTTAATTTTAGGGATAGTGATCCCCATAAAAAAAATTATCATTCAATAATTTTAGAAAGTTATTTTGTTCTCGAAGTTTTTGGGGCCAACGACTGGAAAAAAAAATAGGGAGCCGTTCACTCAAAGCCTCCATCGATGACGGCGTTCATCATCTGTAAAATATGTTGAGTCTTATTACAACAATCTCGTTTCCTTTGAACAATCTCGTTGTCATTTAATAAATTTAAATCGTTTGATAAATTTGCGTCCTGCCATGCAGTGTTCGTCTAATTCCAATCTTTGTCAAATTGCACAACAAGACAACTACCAATGGCCGTTGTAGGAGCATGATCGGACGTAACATGACATTATGCATAAGATGACTAAATTCATTCGTTTGATTCACTTGATTATGTATTGTTTCATTCGGTTGTAATTCTCCAATAAAAACCTAAGTTCGTCTTTCTATTCTCCGACGATGATGGATTCCATGGCCGAAGATAGTGTTTCAGAAGAATAACTAAATGTTTAAATCGAGTCTACGAATCAGACTGATAAATCCAAGTTGATTTAATTATGAACGGCCTTGTAGTAAACTTGTTTTCTTGAAATACCGTTCGGTTAAAAAAATAGCGGATCAAGTTTCACGTGATTTTGATAGGAATAGTTCAAGGGTCGGGTAGTAATTGAAACACGTGTCAGCTTCTATATGCGACGCATCATCAATCCAACGCATTTGATTGTCTTTTAATGTGATGATGATATTGTAACGCAATTGAAAAAATTGTGGTTAAAATGTAAGCTATGTTTGAAGGATCTCTGACATACAAAACAGTGTCCCACCATAGTATGTTATTTAGTGCCCAGCCATAGAATTTTTCTCTTTTTTTTTCCCTTTGTGTGTGTGTGTGCGCGCGTGTTTTTTTTTTTAATTGGATTCTCTGCCACTACAAAGAAATGTAGAAAGTGCCATTGAATGATCCGATTGCCTATGCCATCTCTTGGCCTTTATTCATGCAATTTGAAAGCTGCATGCATGGGAATTGAGATCTCCCGAGAATTCCATTTCCCATCTTCTGGTGCTTTCAATCCCCTCAGATCATCTCAAAAACAAGATCCTATCTTACTGCATTTGTACAAAAAGGAAATTTACACGCACACGTCACACAAAAAGATTTTTTTTTTAAGAAATTATATATATATATTTATTTACTTATTTTGTGAGGGTGAAAGCTCTCAACGGAGGGAGCTGCTGGCTGAGGATAATTATCAAACTTCACGTGATTCCCCGGAAATCATCGTCGGGCCAACAAACAGCCACATATCATCTTTCTTTTCTTTGGGTTATATATTGGGACCTGTCCCAGATAGTGCCTTTTTTACCATTTAAAGAAAAATTAGAATCAATTGATTGAACATGGCCTTGTACTTGTGTAGCTGGGTGTTTGTGCAACATAAATATCGTCAGTTACCATATGCCACCCATCTAATTCATAAGTTTACGTATACTCTAGACTTTTTTTAGTTAATGATAAATTAATTCTCATTGAGAAAGGGGGTGTAGTGCAATGACTAACACCCTCACCTGATAATCTAGCGGTTCCATATTCGATTCTCATCAATGAGACTACTTGTACTCCTTTATTTAGATTTAATTTCTATTTTCTTGTATTAGGATATGAACCTCCTATTGTAACCGAAAAAAATTAATCCTCATTATTTTCGGAGACTCGTATATTACTGTAGATTTCATAAAATTATGCCTCGAAAGCTGTTTTCAGAGGCAAAAAATGGCATATATGGCTAAATTTTCCCAGACTTTTACCAACCGGAACATCCCTGTCAAATATATCTCTAGATCTAATAAAAGCGAAAAAAATGTGGCATATAAAAAAAAACTAAATTTTATGTCTCTGGCGGGCCATCTGTATTTGTACTATAAGTAGTAAATGTAATCAATTATTAAAACCTCGACCTTTTTTTTTTTGAAACTCTCGGTTTCTTCCATTTACTTTTGGTCTTTTGTGTCTGATCGATTTTGTACGATTAAGTCACAGTACAAGGTTTCAATGAAACAAGGAGTGCCACCGAGGCAAGGGACAAATCTCACGCTCGTGTAATTTTCTTTATATATGGCAAGTTGAGATTTGACCAATTAAAAAATAGATACAAAACCAACTTTAAGAAAAACAACAAAACATAATTAAAGGGCATAATCTGATGAGGGCATCTTAATAAAACCCCCACGTTCTGCTTGCTCTGGTGCAGTATTATTTATCTAATAATAAACTTTTTTATGGATTCATTAATTCGAGAAGTTGGATGTAGAGGCAAGATTTGGCTCTGAAACCTGAGTTTCTCTTCCTTTCCAAGACGCTTGTGCATAATACAATTAGGGGGGGAAAAAAGATGGAATCAAATTAGTTGCCATTTGTCTCGAAACTCAGCCCCACCTGATGAATTTGAATATATTAATTATGTTGAATTTCATGCGTCGAAGTGTCAATTTTAAGACCTAATCTCTGTACATCTGGAAAAGTTTTGTGAGGTCTAATGCTATGTGCGAAATTAAAAATTCCACTGTAATTTAATATTATATATTACGCTAAAACTTAACAATAAGCAGGCGCTTCGATTATAAAAAGTTAAGCCATGCATAGATTAGACTTCAAATAATTGAAACAATAATATGAAATGCATATAAGCGTATAGTTTTATCATATATGAGAATGAATACGGGGCAGGTATGGCGAGGACTAGATAAACAAGATTATACGGCATATTTGCCAACTACTAAGTAGCATGGAAACTGTGTTTGCAGGGATGATCGTAGCTTGAGATTCTCGCACATTGAATGCTATAATTTTAGGTAAGTTTTGGGCATAATATTAATTTCTTCTTTAACATAGTGGAAAATATATCCGAAAGATGGCAATAAAAAACGTATAATAAGAGCAGAAATTTTATAAATGTACGAAATTAGGACGGCATGAAAATAAACACTAACCTGAAAAATATCTCTAAGACTCCCGGTAAAAGGCAATCTCCTTCAGAAGAAGAGAGAGCTCACAGGTAGGGTTTCATAAGTCATATGACACAAAGAGAAGGGGAAAGATAGTGAGTTAAAGATGATGACATTGATGATCCATACATACATACATATATATATATATATATATATATATATCTTACAACCTGAGACGAATTAATTTTGATCCTACTTTAGAATAAAAGATATGCTACATTTTCTATCGTGAGTCCCGACATTGCATGCAGATTCCTTTAGATAATTTTTTTCTTTTCGGTTTTTGAAATGTTGAGACAATCATTTAATATTTTTCACAAAGCCTGAAGATCTCGAGACACATGAAAAGTGCCATTTATTGGTTAATCAACATACCGCACAATATTAAATCGAAACGAAATCAAATTATGTACATATAAACCAAAGCAAGGAAAAAGTTGGCTTTCCTATTTCTGTTTTTCGGTTCCACTTCTTGCTAGTACGATGGCATTTCTTTCCCCACTATGGAGGACGCATGATTTTTCGATGGATGTTGGAAGTTATATGTTACACAACAAGTCCAAGCCATAAGCGAAACACTATATTTGTAAAATACCACTGGACCTATAAGTTATTGAGTCCATCTCCAACTCACTCACTCTTGAGTTGATAAATCCGTGCCTCGTTTCCCTGAGCAAATCATTGCCTTAGGTCCTCCCAAAGAATCTATGCATATTCAATACACGCTATGCTAGACTGTAAATCCTTCTCTAATGAGTTCACTATCCATGTGACTACCAGGAAGTTTGCCATTACCCACAATGGTTTGCCGGGATCATCATCTGCGGGTTCAACTAGAGTCTCATCAATGAAACCGACCCTGTTCTTCGCACGGAGGACCATCCTCATTAGTCGAGACCAAGTGAGGTAATTCCCCCCATTTAACTTGCACTCTGTGAGTCATAAAACAGAGCCATCAGATGGTGTTACCGTGAGTGGGGAAGCGAGATATGTTGCATTGGTTGCTGGCAGCAAGACTGTGTTATCTTGGACGTTTCCTCCAGTAGGAAGAACAGCTTGATTTGTATTTCCTCCTGACATGATTTGTCAGAGAACTGGCCGGTCGTTTTGCCCATGAAAAGAATGCGATTGAGACTTGACACGGTCTCTAGACAGCCTGCTCTGATACCACGAAGAAACCGGAAGAATCAGATGATGAAATCGGTATAGAAACAGAATTGCAGAATAGAATTTGCGGTATTTCTACAGTGTTTCATTCATTATAGAAGACGAGCTTATATGAATATTTACATCGAGACAAATCCCTAGAAATATGGGATCTAGAAGGAAAACATATAACGTCTAATCTAAAACAGGAAACTTTAGAAAGTTACATGATATCGGAGTATCTTGAGAAGATACTCGAGGTACTGTAATAATATCTATTGAAGAATCAAACATGAAAAAACTGCTTTATTATATTAAGCCGAATTTCAATTTGTAAATTGATTTTGCACTCATAAGTTCAATTTCCACTCGGTCAATAAATGATTTCTTACTAGGGACATTTAAATTAATTTCACTAATGTGTGGGACACATGAATATATACATATGCATATTATATATATGTATATATATCTTTACAGAAGGTAATGCACATTAACATACATATATGTTACTAAATAAAATGCATATATATAACAATTAGAATTAGAATGTATATTAGACCAAAACAAAGGCACACCTAGGCAAGACAATTGGTCCCTAGTTGTTAGGAACATATCTCCGCTCGATATCCTCTCGATTTCCTCTCATTTAAAGCTAAAAGGCAACTTTGCCCGTATTCACAACCAATTATTATTCAATTCCTTTGATTATTTTCAAGCAAGTGTACCATAAATAAATATGATATATATAATTATATATGATATCGCCCAAGTTTAAACTAAATTTCCCTCGATTTTTAATAGCTGGTTGATTATATTTATTGCACAATTTCCCAGGTGCCAGCCAGCATATGGTCAGCTCATCGATGGGCCTATATCATACTTACCTTGCACAATTTCATAAATTATTTGTAACCTTCGTTTTCTTTTTTCTTTTCATCAACAAATCCTGAAATCAATTCAATAGGGTTGGGCTTATGATTAAATGGCATGGCTTCCAAGGGAAATTCCCAGATTCGAGTTACTCCGAAAATCATGTATGAGAACACTACTTATTGGATTACTTGCAGGACATTTGTCGGATTGAAATGTCCCATGAGTTTGCAGGGTATTCACACAAACCGTGAAATTAATTAGACGAAATCCGAACACTCTCATCATTAATGAAGTCACCCGTTTCTAACTGATATGCCATCAAGAAATGCCCTGAGACGTCCAGCAACTATTTGTTCATTTGCTCTATCTACACTATGTCATCAATTAGTTAATCTAGTAAATTTATCGTCAAACCTCACATGGATCTCAATTAACTAAAATATTAAACTTTTCTAGAGATTATCTTTATGATTGTAGATTAAATCAGGTTCAAGCTTGACGAAGACAACTTTTGTTCAATATCCTGCACATTAGGTCATCTTGAGACCTCTGATTGTCATAATGTATGCTGTCATACTCATTTTATTGAATGGAAAATGTAGCCTTATATTAAAGACTTGATTACTTATTTACTTTGCAAAATCTTGGGATGTATTAAATATATATATCTATGTGAATGATATATGTAGGGCGTGTATAATTATAGGCTTTAATTGTTATAATTTGTTAGGAAAAATCTAGGGTTTTGAACGTGGTGTTTTTTAAAACAACAAAAGCCTTAATTCGACCCCACTCACATGCTCTCAACTTGATGAAACTACAGTCTTAGTTTGCCTAGAATTTGACTTGGAGTGAATTTGCACGATTTTCCAAGAGAGCACTGACTTATTAAGTGCTTATCTCATTACCTTTATCATTAGTGGTCCATGGCGACTTACATCAAATTAAACATGTATGGTATATATATATATTTATATATGATATATATGATATATTTACAATATGATCGAGGCATGGCATATATTGCTTTACTGGCCCTTGAGTTCTTTTGTTGGGATATCTCTCTGAATCTGTCAGGGAGTTAATATCATGAACTTTAATTAAATCCATGATTGGACATTGATTATGAGACTGTCATGGAGATACGAAGATATATATATATGTGTGTGTGTGTGTGTGTGTGTGTGAGATCGTCCATTAGCTTGTAGTTAAATAAAATAAAAGTTTGCGATAAGGGGTATCAGATATCGGATCAATGCCTTCTAATGGTTGCATGTGATCATATGATTCTAAGTATCCACAACCAACTACCCAATGATTTTCGCATAATAATCACCTGCAAATCCACTAATCTAATAACCCGACAAACGGGAGCGATAATAAATAACACGGATATTATCTCAAATCGGTTAGTGATTGAACTTCTCATATTCATCGATTTTTTTCCCGAGACATATAATTTAATACGCAGTCTGTATACTGCCTAATTTAATCTTGGTGGAAGCAAAATAAACGTTTGAATTGATAATGAGTTACGGTCTTTCAAAATATTGTAGCCAAAAGGTAGTATTTTGCGATATACTGATTACATATATATTATATACTAAGGACGTGTGCAACATACGAGTCACCAAAAATGGCTTTCCGATAAAAATATATAAAAAAGAAGAAGAAGAAGAAGAAATTTCCCGTGATAAATTTTTTGCCCCCTTCCTTTTGGACCTTTTTTCTGGTAGTTTTTTTGCAAAATTGATAAAACAAAAATAATTCAAATAAAAAAGATGCATTATATATACCCTTTTCTGTAATGGGATGCTGACCTCTTTTATTCGGTCTAATAATGCGTCCACCTAATTGAACAAAGCACGACAAGCAACCTACCCTATTTTTAAGTGATAACATTTAGTGATCGTCTTCTGGCTGAATTCGAAGGTACGTGTCTACTTTCTGAAACAAAAGCACACATTTCCCGCCTATAAAGAAAGAAAGAAAAAATCTCTTAAAATTTACTAAATTATTAACTATTGATATACATGTTCATGTTGGCAATAATTATATCATATCATCCTACTCATTAAAAAAAAAAGAAAAAGGAATCATAGTCATCCTATCCACTTTTAATTGTTTCCTAGGGTCTTGGCTGGGAATTCAGCTCGCCGTCAAAGCTTGAGGTAAATCGGATAGGATAGGCAACTGATAGTAACATGTTAAATGTATATATGGTGATGTAGCAATCCACATATATGCATTTTCAAAATGTGTCGGATAATATATATTGTGGAAATTTAATTGAGACCCATCAGCAACCATGTACATATCTTATTAATCTGTATGAGGGTGAGATGAGATCGATGCGGACATTTCATTCCCTGAAAGTTTGCAGCCCTGTCCCCGTTGAAAGGTACACACGTATTTGCACATAAATGTGTGCTACAATCCAAAATATAATATATGTATTAATTTAAAGTTTTAATTTGACCAAATCATTATATATTTCATCGAGTGGGCGTGGCTCTTGTTGGTTCATTGCTTCTCCAATGGCATGATTGCCACAAGAACACACCCATGCATATATCCCTTCCTCAAACAAATACCACCACGATGTATCCGATCAAATAAAGTATAATTTATCAAGTGCATCATCCTTATAATTTCTCTTTTATTTGTCAGTTGATTTCGTTTTCTCCAGACTGCCTTACAAAGTGGACGGTTGATTAGTTGACCATAAAGTGCATTTGTTGTGGACGAGCTTCACCCTAATACATGTCCAATATATATATATTATAATGAAGAGTTTATTCTTCCGAGCATATGAATACCCCACAGGCCGATGAATCTAGGTAAATCCATACGCAAACACATGTGTGAATAGCTTTACCTAAAGGCTACACGTGCAAGGGATTTCGAACCTACGGTCTTGTAAACTATTCACAAAGCGTATGTACGTCCTAACCACATACGCTGATCCTTCAAATTATATCCACTGTACATTTTACATATATGTATCCATCATTTTCCTTCCCCATATCATATATACTTAGGGCCTTGTGATCTACTAAGACTTTGTCGCTGTCATGTGTCATACATATTACGATCCGTACAATTCCTATAGCAATTGGCAACATGGACGCTTGCCTCCTTCATCCATTTAATGCAGAGAAATTATCCGGTCCACCAATGAGGGGCCTTCGGGTCGATTAAATCGGCGTAGGGTCCATCCTAGGTGCTCATCCAATGGCCCGTGAATGATAAGTTCATTTGACTAATCCTCTCTAGGCTCCCACCAGTGAGGGTTCTCGTCCACGAACTTATGCCGGAAATGTAACCTCATCTGCAGGCTTTCAAGTGGACGAGTTCGATCAAATCATTCACATTGGAATTTCCAAGGTGTGCCTGCACATGTCATAGTTAGTTTTAGGAAGAATTTTGAGGACCAAATTAATTCAAAGGAAAGTTCAAAGGCCAAAATATAAAGCATGTGACCGTTCATTGGTGTTGATTGGAGACTAGGTCCGGCCCAATTCCATGAATGGGCCAACGTGTTGGGATTGAGCCCCAAAGCAGCCCAATTTAGGCCCCTCTCTCCCTTGGAGGCAAGTAGTCCAAACAGAGAAAAAGATTTGAAGGTTTGGGGGGACAGTGAGAGAGAACCTTATTCCTTCATTTACTTATTTTGTCTTTCTAAGTATTTATTTATTTATTTATTTCTTTTCTTGGTAAAACTCTTTATTCACTTCAATAGTTCACTTTGCTAAGAAAATTGTCACTATCTTATGACATCTATGTGTAAGAGTCGAAGTCGATAATCAGTTGTGTAGGGGGAGAATTTCGATATAGAAAATATATATAATTATCAATAACCAGGGATGAGGCTAGGAATTATGTTCACATAAGCAAAACATAAGCTTATAATTAGCGTAATTTATGAAAATGCATTGGTGTAAAAATAATTTGCTCGCAAAAAGAAAATGAAATTCATTGAAATTTAGAAAAAAGAAAAAAAACGAATGTTCACAACGAGGTCACGTGACTATAAAATTATTAAAGATTTTTTTTTGTAAAAATGCTAATCACTATCCTCCTAAATGCAGGTAACTATATAATTATTATAATGTTCTCAAACTAAAAATTGGATTTAAATATTCTAAATATTACGTAAATATGATTTCCAAATTTTTACAAATTAAAAAAAAATATTGTAATTAAATCACTAAAATTTTCCTACCATATTAAATTTAATTACTAAATTGCTAATTAATGAATTATCGGATGTGATCTATCCTAGAAAGTACGGATGGAGCCAATGAAGGAGCGGGGGATGGAGCCTAAATGAGTTTTATTATTATTATATATGTGTGTATAATAGGTCCATAGTTCAAAGATGCTATATATAAAAAATATAAGTCCCATGGGATAACTATTTCTCCATAAACGAGCCGAGCCTGAACCTTCTTTTATTGCAGTGAGCCGAGCTCGAGTTCGGAAGTTTAGGCTCGCACGAGCCCGAGCCCAAGCTCATGGATTACTAAACGAATCGAGGTTGAGCTTGTCAAACTCGGGCTCGGGCTCGGCTCGTTTACACTTCTAATTTGAACCAATGTGAGTTGGTACAAATAATTTAACGCTTGTTTTCTTTAAGTAATCTTTTGGATTCATATCTAATGAATAGAGAAATTCACATTGCAAAAGCTTTATTCTTTAATGAGCATACCCATATTGAATTGAATTTGTCGAGATCTATTGATTTTCCAAATATTTGGTTGCACACGCACAAAAGAAAAAAAAATATACATTATTTGACGTACTTGTAAGATATATATTGTCTTACATAAGATTGTATTCCAACAGCATATGTTCCCCAATAACAATATCCGATAGAGACCCCCATCAAATCCTACCCGTATTTATCAACCAAATTACGTAATCAATCAATGTCCTGAGAGGGAGTTGGATCGTATGAAAGGGAAAGGAGTTAGGAGAAAACCGAACCAAAGAATCTGAATCGGGAGGGGGACTCGTTTGGCAGCCAAGAAGTCTCCAAAAATTGTGCATACCTCAATTCCTTCTTTCTTTTTTCAATTCATCGATTGGACTACCAGTCACTTCGACTTATTCCTCTTCCGATCCCTGTCGACATCCAAATTCTGTTACTGTTCATTTTAGGAGTGCTGTAAAAAATTCCATATACATAAATTCTTTATTAATCTTTAAGCGGAAGCGTTACGTCCTCAATTTTACCTACTTATGTAAATGATATGTTTGTCACGCAGTCAGATTAACATGACGAGAGTTCAAATCTGGTCGGTCAACCGAGGTCCATACGAACCCGGTTCAATCCGGACCCCAAGTTGAGACCATCTAGGTTTGATATGTGCCAGGATTGATGTTAGAACATGCTTACGTACATAAATTATGATCTCGGATAGCAGGGCAAATTGCCTCAGCCACCAAGACGAAGAGATGTTCTTTTTAATTCGACACCCGGCAGTTCTCTCTCACAACCGACCAATTAGTCCCTTGTAGCTTTCAAGCAACGGCTGACCGCGTCCTAAATAGTTCTAGTTCAAGCCCACGGTCCTTATTATAAAACTAGTTTTATTAAAAAATAATAATTTGTCATCTCGATTGTGCTCACCACCTCCACCAACATACATACAATAATAATAATGGACATGGACATGGTTTATTTGAATATGAATCATAGGAAATGGAATGGTCAAACTAATCCCAAAAGCTGGTTACATATTTTTTTTTTTTAGCATGTCTTTCTTTACTGTTGATTTATTCCGGGCACTGTCGTCTCCTTCTCTTGGTTTAGTTCAATTGAAGACTAAACAATTGTAACGAAAGAATTTCAGCAAATCCCCAATCTCAGCTCCCCAATTTGATCAATCATCAAATAATTAATTCCACAGTACTTGCCATTTCTCTGCGATTGACCAGTCGGTTGTTTGTCCAATTCTTACTGGGATTTCAGAGCTCCATCGAAGAAATGGCATAAAGCTCCCATCTTTACAATGAATCCGATCACGAAATTGAACCAAATTTCTGAGTTGTATATACAGATTACAGAGTACAGATCAATTTTTTGCAGGATCTTCATGGGTCTGCGTTCTTGATTCCGATTTCGAGATCAGAAGGGCATGATGTGGGTGGTCTTGGTTTCATAATTGGAGAGGCAAGGTTGAGACTGAGAGCTTACTCTGAAGATCCTCAGCAGCTCCCCGCACATCCGCCTCACCGCCGGGGAGCAGCCGCTCTGCATCACCACCAGCAGTCTCGCCACCCCGTTGCAGCGCCTCACCACTGCCCTCGGCCTCTCATCCCCTGCCGCGTAGCACAAGCTCCACAGTATCGCCACCGCGTGCTCCGTCGCAACTGCTGAGACCTTGAACGCCCGCTGCAGCACTGCCTCCACGCACCGGTCGTCGCCCGAAAGAGCCTCCCTCCCTTCCCTGCAGGACGAGACCGTCTCGAGCAGCTTCAGGGCCTTCTCGATCACGGAAACGGCAGGGCTCGGGGATGCAGCAAGCAGGTCCGACAGCGACTTGATTGCTCCCAGGTGAAGGAGTCTGGTCCTCACGCGCTTCGGGCCTGCGAGGTGGATTAGGCACGATAAGGTCGAATCGATCAGGTTCACTTCGGCCTCCTCCGCCGGAGAGACGAACTTCAACAACCGGCGGAGGAATCCTTCAGTTTCTGCAATCACGAGCTTTGATTCTTCGGTAATGGCGACAGACTCGAGGATTTTCAATGACGAGATTTTGGATTCGATCTTCCCCCGTTCGATGACGAGCTGGAGCGAGCTCCGGCGATGGAGATTCCGGTCGAATGCCGAATTGATCAGATTCTGGCGATCTTCCGATTTCGCTAGCACTGACTCATAAATCCTAAACATCAGCTCCATGGTTTTGAGGTTCTTCTCCTCCGGTTCATCATCATCGGCGCAAGTCATGAGATTCAGCAGGAGCTCGGCGAATCCGTCGATCTTCGCGAGGAAAATGCAGTTATCGTCCGATTCCGCGGCGAACCTTGCGAGCTTGGAGAGGGAGGAGGGCACGAGGTCGGAGGAGGAGGAGGCGGAGATCAGGGAGTTGGCGAGGGCGAGGGCGTCATCGGAGGAGAGAGGGGAATCGGCAGGGGGAGGCGGGGGAGGAGGAGGGGCGGAGGGGCGGGAGGAGTCGGACCAGATGCGGATGAGGCGCTGGAGGTTGAGGTTGGGGACGAGGTCGGTGGAGGAAAGGACCTGCATGGTGGCGGGGCAGGTGTTGTTGCCGGTGTCGAGCCAGCGCTGGATGCTGGAGCGGTCGTAGGTGACGCCAGTGGAGAGGCTGACGGGGGAGGTCATGACGTCCAGGGAGATGGGGCAACGGAAGAAGCTGGGCACGGTGATGTAGAGTTCGTCCCTCCCCATTTCCTTCCTTCCTTCCTTCCACCCTTCCTTTGTGGATGGATTGCTCTCAGTAGAGAGAGAAAGTGTAGAGAGAGAGAGAGAGAGAGAGAGAGAGAGTGCGGAGGGAGAAAGGGGGCCGGCTGAAGGTGAAGGTGGAGGTGGTGGAAGGAGACGGACACGGAGCAGGGAAAAAGCAGTGGGAGTGGGGAGGCGGGTTTAAAGGTCTAAGGATCGGGTGACGTCACCCCACTTTTACCCTCGCTTTATGTTAGTCTTCGGTCAACGAAACGATGGTTCTTTCCTCCTCTTTTCTCTTCCTCTTTTTTAATTCCTTTTCTATTATAAAAAATAAAGTAAATGAAAGAGGGATATTAGATGCAACTTCGGAAAGGAAAATTATGGCAGGCCGTAAATGCAGCACAGTGCCAAGGTGCAGATCACTGTGTTAAAAACTTGTTGTCGATTGTGTTCATTTGAAACCTATCGGACGGTTCTGTCTTAAACCGAATAAGCTTATGCTTGAAACAAAGAAATTTTGATTTCGATCTTCACTAAAAGTTTATGTGTCCTTTTATTTCATTTAAAATTGAGTACACTGATATTTTAGTACTAAAAAATATACCGAGTTAATACTTGAGAGTCCAAAAAACTTTTGCAAGAAAAAGATAATTTAGAGTGTTTATATTGATCCTCTTGATAAGGTTACTTGTATCAATTTATTAGGTCTTTTTATTTTCCTGTATTAGCACATGAGCCTCATTTAGTGGGTTGGACGGAAAATTAATGGGCATGGCTACACGAGAGGTCATCAGAAGCACAAAGGCCCTCCAATGACCTCGTCCGATCGAAAGTTATTTAAGATTTTCATGAAAAAGTGTAGTACAGTGACGCACATCCTAATCTCTTGACTAAAGAGGTCGTAAGTTTAATACTTAGTGGATTATCCGTGTCCCTTTATTAGTTATTTATGATTTATATTTTATTATACTAGGTCTTAAACCTCATTCGTAAAAATGTTAGTTTACTTAAAAAAATTATCAGCTTAGTAAAAAATAAATATAAAAGAAATAAGTGACACATAAAATTTCACTCCAATAAAAAAAATTGAATTCAAAACTTCTTAATTCCAAATAAATACACGAGTCATTCCACGACATTTTTTTTCTTATTCCCTTTGCGGATGTTTTGTTTGAGTAGCATCAGAATTATAATGTTAAAATTACGCGAAAAATTTAACTAATTCTTTTTATGATTTATATTTGTTATATGTAAAAATGCGAAATTGTTATGTTGGTCAACCATATTGAACTACCGTAAATGAAGCGATAATATAATTAGGATTTAATCTTACAAGAAGTGCTAAATATAGTTTTTTTTTTGGCTCAATAGTGGTAAATCTATCTATAATTATAAACTAAATGGTAGTTTTAAAAGTGAACTCTCCTTTGCTTGACATGTGTCCATCAATTATTGGTTAATTTACATTTTCTTCAAAAGTTTTCACATATTATTTTCATCTTCATGTAAGTCCTTCTAAGTTACCAAGAAATATTTTCCCTTTCAAAAGTTCCCCATAACTCTATTAATATGAAAATAAGGATTTATTTCATATCTTACTCAACAAATTATTATAGTTTCATACAAGCATAATCTACACTAATTTAAATGTTGTCTATTCCATTATTTCTTTAACTTTCTTTTCAATTTTTAAAGTACTTTTATTTATTCAATATTTTTTAATCCTCAAATACCATAATATAGTTCGCAATATTTGATAATTTGAATTATGAATGAATATTAGTGGATTTCATCGTAGAAATACTCAAATATAACATATTCAAAAAGATTAAAATAATTTCAAATTTAAGATAATTTATCGAGTTTCGAATATTATTTTAGCATGAAATTATTTCCAAACAACGCGTGGAAACTATTTCTAGTATAGTTTTATTATGAAGTATCTCGCTAATAATATTTTATTACAGATAATGGTTATACACTTTCAAAACACAACAAAGTTTGGAGGATTTGGGTCGGAAAATTCGACTTTTTATTGGTGAACGGAAAAATTCGACTTTAATCGCACCAAACGGCCCTTGCATATTATAATCACTGGCAGGGAATGGAGTGAGGTGAGAGTGGGACCGATAACGACCCGGATTTCAATTTGACTATTTATTTTCTGGGGGGACTTGGTACGACGACCTTCCGTGTAAAGCACATAGTTCGCATGTCATTTGCAAACTGCACCAGCTCCCTGATTCCTATATATTTAGGTAGGGATTCGTTGACACTCCTAATCACTGCAACCGGTTCAATGCCGATATGCATTCTTCACTCGATGTCTGCATCCGGGTCTCATTGCGACAGACTAATTAGTTTGCTCTTCGCTCCAGTCATAAGTGCACGATATTCTGTAACCATGAACTCGTTTGTCGGGGTAACTTGCCAATATGAGGCAGTACATCGTGATGGGAAAACAAATATAATGTGATCCCAATTTCCCGAGCATGAATTCGGTCAATCAACTCAAAGTCGAATACCAAGTGGACATGCAGATTATGGTCTTCATGGACTCCATTGAGATATTTGGTGGTTGTAATAGCTACTATAATATTATTCGAGAAATTCTATAGAACAATAAGTAAAGTTGTATGACTTTTTTTTTTCCCTTTTGGAATTACAATGAGATCTATAAACTTTGAAGGAAATAGACGGGTGGGTGCAGTGAGAGTCTCACCGGCGAGAATGAATCGAATCAGAAAAAATATTTCGAACAGAGGGTGATGCTATATATTATCGCCAAACCCTCCATTCTCCATGGCTATCATATATTTATTTTTATATTCAGAGCACGGCTTTGGTTAGCCTATTGGTTTAGAATAATTTCCTTCAAGCGTCGGCTTGACTCTAATCATGAAATGCTTCAAGTGGTGGACTTGTAATTTAGAATATTGGTTTAGAATAGTTCCATTATGAGTTTTACGGACTGTCTCTCTTTAGAAAATAGCACTAAACTAAGAAATTAATGAACAATTAGGGAACAAGAGTCACATATCAGTGAATGAAAAGTGAGATAGTTTGGTAAAATCTACTGCATTTGGTTTCAAAATATGATTTTAAAATTAAATTTTAATTTTAAAAAAAATAGTATAAATGGGGTCCACCCTTTGACTTTATATGAATTATTTTGTTTTGTTGTGAAAAAGTGGTATAAATGAGACCCACTCTTTGACTTTATATGAGTTATTTGTTTTATTATGGGTAGAATTAGATTAAAATTATGATTTTAAAATCACATTTGCAAACCAAACAAATTTATTTAGTTAAAGGAGAGTAATAATGGAGCCCTCTCTAGCCATCCATATGGCATGGTATACTTTAAGGCAATATTAAAAAAAATCCATATAGTACATCAACCCCATTAAAATAATTTTTAATTCAATTATTAAAAAAAAAGATTATTATATCATATTGACCCACCCTTATTCTCATATAATTATACTTACATAAATTTCATATCAATCAATTAATAAATATTACCAATACAATTTCATGGGTTGAATATCTCTTTCTTCACATTCCATTTCTCTTACGATTTTCATTTTATCAACTACCAAATCGATTAAGTCCCACATTAAGAATATATTGTCATTTCCCTAAAATGTTATTCATACATTTTACTATGAATTATTTTTTATCATTTACTTATTTATTTTGGTGAGACACGAAGCGATCAAAATATTTATTTTTTTACTATGGAAACTAATACTCTTTCACATGAATGTAAAATGATAAATAAATTTCTCTATTTTATCTCATAAAATTACTTTGTTAAGAAAGGTGCTATACACGAGCTTAACTTTTCTTTAATTTTGAAATTTGTCATAAATACCATGACATTCTTAGCGTACCTATTAATGATTAATCAATTTTTAATCCTCAATATACAATATTAGGTAGAAATTGACTACATTAATTTGTATCATATAAAATCTCATATTGTATTGTATAATTCTCGCGCATCACACGGATTATATTCACAAATAATTATGTTATAATTGAAAACATGCATTTCCCTTGTTTTTGCCACTTATATACACCGTTATGTCATATTAATTTTCCTCATTGGTGGCTTTGTTCGCGAATTATTAGATCGTTCGGAATATTAGATTGCTGCGAAAGTAGCCCGTGATTGTTAGATTTCTAAGAATATTACATTACTATGTAAAGACATTGTATTTCTAGGAAAGTATACAATAATGTAATATTTTGGTGTTTGGTAAGAAAAATGGATTGATAGAAAAATAAGTCATTTTACGATAATGCCCTCACTGAATTAACTTAATATATTAGTAAATAGTTAGAAACAATATAAAATTATCAATACACATAAAAGTTCTTTTATTATACCTTTTAAATTTTAATAATTATCTTGCAAATAATAAGACTTCATTAAAAACTGATTTATTTTATTAATCATCAATAGTAAAGTGAATTACAAATATATATATTTTTTATTTCACTTTTATAATAAAAAATATGAAGCATACAGATATTGAAAATATAAATAAGTGTGTGTATATATATATATATATAAGTATTGAAGTTGACGGTCTTGCACGGGGCAAGAGCGTAACATCTCTTAATGGCAAAGACTTTCCAACCGAGAGAGGAAAATTCTGGGGCTCGGGAAAGTCCGAAATAAGATTCCCGGGCTCCAAAATCCTCCCAAATATGGGAAAGTGGGCGGATTGTTTGTGGGATCTGAGAATCCCACGAACAATCCTCCAACCGAACAATCCTTTAGAATTATGATTTGTGTTAATTCTCTTACACTGTGTTTGGGAGTTTTTTAGGGGGAGGAGAGGAGAGGAAATTGAAGGAAATGAACTCCTTTATTTGACGGTAATTAGTCAGGAGATGAAATGAGAGAAGAGAAAAGAGAAAATAAATTTATGAAAGGTTTAACAAAAATATTATGAAAGTTTTAGAAAAATTATTATAAAAAAAAGTTGTGTAAAGGATTAGAAGATACACGAGTTTCACTAAATTCCTCCAATAAGAGGGTTAAGAGATTCTTAATAATGAAGGGAAATGGATGAAGAGTGTTTCTCTTCATATCGTTCATTCTCCCTTCTATGTCCTTCGAATAAATCTCCAAAATAAGGAAAACATTTTCCCTCCAAATCCTCTCCCTCACTCGCCCTCCAAATCCAACTCGCAAACTCACCTTTAAAGTATATTTGAAAGTTATCCTACGTACTTTTCTAATTTAACATAATGGTTATAAATGTTAATAAAATTACGGCCTATACTATTGTAGGAAAGATGCAATACATTGAATTATAAGGAGTTAAGATTAATTTCTGCTCCATCATTCTCCATTGAATGTCACGAGTTCATCATGAGTTCGGTACCTTTACTACTTTGTTCACTTTTTGAATTTATCAAATTTCAAAGTTTTTAATAAAAAAAATAGGTAGTATTTCAAATGCGGCAATTAAAACCTATCACCTTTGTGGTCTACTTTCTTGAGAAAGTGTTTTAGATCCAGAATTTGCAAAACAGACAGCATTGCCCTAAGAACCCCATAAATTGTCATTAGTTATCTTTAGTCACCATCTCGTAATTCGAAATAAAAAGAAAAGAAGCAGAAAAATGCAACAATCTCTAATTTAAATTCTCGAGTTCAAATCTTGCTAATAAATAAAATCATTGATTATAAAAGTTTATCCTTTAGTACACTGATCATACTTGAACTCGATTATCAGAGCCTGTTGGTCTTCTGAATACCCTGTACACACCTAAAAATAAAAATCTTGCGACTAGCTTGGAAGTTTAACTACTTTAAATACTTACCTAATATTGTTCACCCAAAAATTACTTACCTAATATTTATTAACAACTTCTTCTTCTCTTAATAGTTGCTCGCTAAATTTTCTCCAAAAATTATCAATCCCGATTAAGCATTATTACTATATTTCAAGAAATATTTATGGTTATAATAAGGAGAGACATGTGGTGTTTAATGATCAACAAAGGTGATGCAGATACGCCGTTCCCAAATTCAATTAGCTAGTATTAATCCCATGACTTGCAATGTGTGTCCTGCAACATTGTGCATTATTATGAAAAGATTAGTTACATGTAGATAGCTCATCTTTGACATAATGTGAGAATAATAAAAGGAATAAAATGAAAACACGAGGAGCTTTGGATTCTTCTACACGGTGAGATACATATATATATATATATATATATATTCTTGTCTTTTTAGTGGAAGGTGAGCTAATAATTGATTTCCCTAATGGATGGCTTTTTATGATGGAGAAGTAATAATACCCATCATTTTTCTCACCAAAAGTGAATAATAAAAAGAAAAAGTGAGAAATTAATTGAGTGCATTCCCGTGCACACACTACTGCCATGCCACTTTTTGTTTAATTTCAGGAATTACAATTCATCAGCAATAATACAAGACAAGAAAAGAATGGGCTATTAATATCTACTTATTAAAGGAATCGTATGCAAATCTAAAGTTAATCATCTCTCGTATCATAAGAATTATTATACATGATTCACTTGTTCATTAATGTAATTATACAAACTACCCGTGCACTTAAAGATTACTTTAATTATGTGTGTACTTACGAACATCAAAGAGAATAACTGGAAATACCGAAAGCATCATAAGTCAAATGATATAGAGGATTTTATTTTATTTTATTTTTTAGAATGGCTTAAAGAGAAATGTACGTTTGTATTCTTCCAGGAAAAAAATAAAAGAGGAATTACTCATTTTTGGAATTTCCATATGGTTGCTCCGAAGACAACCATGCTCCTTACTCTCGTGGCTAGTTCGAAGTATATGTATGGAAAGATGATTTTTGGAAACTTGAAGTCTTGCACATGTAGATTTAAAAAAGAAAGGGAAAAAAAATAAAAGGAAAAGTACATATATAGCTATAATGGAATTTGGCAATGGAGGACAGCATCATTAGAGCACCGAAAGTCTTCATGTACCGAAGGCAAAATTTCCCATCAAGAACTTAATAAAAAAAAATCCCGTCAAGAAGAGGGAAAAATAAAACCTCGTGCTTTCACCCAAAAAAAAACAGAAAAAAAAGCTAAAACTTCGTTCCAAAAACAATATAGATGAGAAATTCCCCTGTATGTTGTGCTTTTACATATAAATTTTAATGTCGCTTTTCAGGGGGGAAAAAACAGAACTCTGGTGTTTCTACTTTCGTTAGGAAACGGCAATGGCCGATGATAAATTTTTCAACGTGATCAATAACATAATTTCACCAGGATCCAAATATATATTAATTAAATGAAATTGAAATAAATTCTTTACAAGCATGAGTTGGTTTAAGCGGTTAGCCACTTACTTTCATTTAGTAAGATTTCAAATTTGACTTTTGAATGGAGAATATCAATTATTAGGAGAACTTTTTTTTCTTAAGTAGAGCAACCCGACTCGAATTGAATTATTCAGAACTTGTTCGGTTCTTAGATACCAAGATTGGCACAAACAAAAAAAAATCTTTACATGATACGATGGTATGTGACGTGCGTTTTATCAATTTAGAGTTGTAAAAGAACTTTGATTTATTAATTGCTATTTTAATGGATAATTAATTACTGATATATGTGAAATTATTATCGCAATTAATGAAAAATTATTATATTGTTTATATTACTGAAGATGTCTTTGCTTATTTATAAAAGTTTATTAGTTTTTTCTTGTCATGTAATCTTGAGAAAAGGATTGTTTAGTTGTTTTTTTTATTTTTCAAATGCAGTGAACGTATTACTGTATTAGTTTATCCGTCGTCGAACATTAATAACCAAATTAGAAAATAGTTGCTGGAGAAAAAATATTTCTTTTATTGTTGAAGAAAAAGTTCTATTTGGAGTAGGGGAATTCTGCAATTTTATTTTATTTAAATTCGAACATGTTGTTTGAACGAGTTAAACCCAATCAAGGAAAAAAAAAAGTTGAATAGCAACCTCGCACACATAAATGTCATGCAAACAAATAGAGGAAAAGGATCCTTCCCAAAAAAAAAAGGAATAAAGGAAAAGGAATTTTATGGCAATTTACGTGGAAATTATTGCAATTTTAAGATCGTTTATAAGCAACGATAGAAGTGTAATTTCAAAATTGATTTTTCCCACCTTTTTTGGGGGGGCAAACGTTAATGTTAGTGAAAAGATAAGTGTAATCAACAGGGAAAAGAATTGATTGAATTGCATCATAAAATTCAAAGGTAAGTACGTAAGCAGAAGAGAATATGTCGGTTTGGTTTTTGGTCCAACTAAATCCCCCGTTTGGTGGATCTCCATCCTACCGCACTTGACTTAATGCTTCCAATTCAAAGTCAAATGTCTCAAATTCTTTTTATGAGTGGAGAGATTTCATTTTATCTTGTCACATAATATGAAAAAATACTAATTAAATTATAACAAATAGAAAACAGATAGTTAATCGCTCAAGTAATTTTCATAATTTTTTTTATTGTTATAATGTTAATAGTTCTTCCGATCACCTCTCCATTATGAGATAGAACCGTAAAATATTTTCTCTTATACATAATTGAAATTCAATTTATTTAAATTAACTTAATCACAACATATGTATTTCAATTGGATCTATCAAAACTTGAGCGTGAAAATATAATTATTCATTTACTAATATCAGCAAAAATAAATTCCTTTTGTATTTTCTATTTCTTGCCTAATAAACTTCTATTTGTATTTAGAAGACGTCGTTATGTGACACGAATTACGAATCATCTTATTACTGTTAATCCTATTGGTGAATCATGATTATAGTATATTTCATACAACATCGAGCAGTAAAGAATGAAAATTGAAGGGTGCACTCGATCCATCAAGAAGTTTCTGCATTACGGGAATATATATATATATATATATAAAAGTACATTTATATATTGTGTACATATATATAGACAATGATACATTCGTGAAAACAAGTATCTCAATCCAATTGGGCCCATTTTCACTGTAACAGGTTTTTGGTTCATGGGCCTCAGTATAAGCCCTCTGCTATATATTTTGGTTCTTAAATCCCCCATGAATTATTCCCTTGAGGATGCTGGGGAAAAAAAATAGCAATGAGAAATAAGTTTTATCAAAAGAGGGTGTAGCGTAATGGTACACACCCTAGCCTGTTGACATAGAGGTCGCAGGTTCGATAACTAATGGGATTATCAGTGTCATCTTCTTAGTTATTTAGGATTTATCTTTCATTGCACCAGAACTTAGACCTTCTTTGTAATAAAAAAAAAGTTTTTATCTGATACAAGATTTTATATAATTTTTGGAATAAGTGGGGATCTTCATTTTAAAAAGATCCGTATATATTTAACATACTAGTAGGAAATTGCATGCGTTGCATGCATGACTACATAAACTTAAATACTGCAATTTTCTTTCATAATTTTAGGGTAATAAACCAACTTTGGTAACCTTTATAAATCTATACCTTATATAAAACACGTGAAGTTAAGTAGTGTGTTTTCACAAGCAGGAACTCCGTTTGTGCCTCTTCTCTCCAATTTTACCTCCTAATATTCCAATGAATCCTATCAATTGCGTTACTTAAATCCAAAGTGACAGTTATTACATATAAGCAATATTGTGAACTCTCATTCCTCCCCGGTCACACTAGGAACCCCTAAATCTCCCTGCCACTCCAACTACCAAAAGTCACGAAGGTGTTGCCTTTAAGCCCCTTCTAGAATTGCTCCCTCGATATTATTCTATATACTTTCCTTTTCTCTCCATGATGTTCTTCAATTCCGACTCTTCGTCCATGCTACGCTCTCTCATTAAATATAAAAAAGGAAAAAAATAATTCTTCAACTGCGAAACATGGTAGCATGCAAAATAAAGATAAAAAAGTGAGAGAACGAACAACAGGCAATGA
Organism: Punica granatum; assembly: GCF_007655135.1. Taxonomy (NCBI): domain Eukaryota; kingdom Viridiplantae; phylum Streptophyta; class Magnoliopsida; order Myrtales; family Lythraceae; genus Punica; species Punica granatum. Next base: position 897,266 of record NC_045132.1, read on the forward strand.
TAACCTTAAAAATCTCGACACGAGGATAGTGGCGAGTAGCCGATGGGGATGGATGCCGGGGCCTCAGTGCCATAGGTGGTGGTCTCAACAATCATCAAATCGAGGCTCTCAAGTAGGGAGAATAAACAAAATCCGTCAGGATGCAAGACCCACCTATGAAGGCTTAGGTGAATTGATGATACTCTAAATGAGAGATTTCACTAGAATTTTCCTGACAAAGCTCAGTTTCTACTCCATCGTCAAAGTCAATGAGATTTTGATTATTGTAAATAATAAATAACGAACAAATAATCAACCAAATCAAGAGAATTGATAAATTGTAGATCATAGAGGAACGTGAGACAAATTCAGTGGAAGCAGAAGCCAACAGAGGAATATGTCGGCTTCGGCAGGGGAGAACGGAGCTGGAAGTGGCAAGCCGAGAAAATAGTGAGGACATAAAAGGGCAAAGCGGCAAGAGAGTATTAGAGGGTTTCTTTTATCTAATTTGAAGAATTATTTTTTTTATTTTAAAATAACTAAAAGGAACTTGAAGACATATCCTGGTCGTTGAAAGAGTTCGAACGTCTTCAATCGGACCATGAAGAATAAATCCAATTGATTGATTGATTCTATCGAGCAAAAAAAGATTCTATCATGTGCTGCTATGAGGGCAAAGGGAAAGTGAATAACAGGAAAATGAGGGAAGGTTATTTCCAAATGTACATAACGTCCTTTTTATACATAAATAACGGAAAGTTTGAATTGAAGGGTTATATATAAAATGAGGGAAGGTTGTTTCCTAATTTTCCTCTTTTCTTTTCTTTTTTTTTTTGAGCAAAGAATTTATTGCTATGATTTTTAAAGGGAGAAGAGGAGGTAGTTATAATGAAAATAACTATTTTATTATGGAAAAAACACTAATATGAAAAGCCTGTTATTGTTCACCCAAAAAAATCAGTTATTCGATGTATCTAGATAGATTTAGTCATTACGATAGCAGTAATTTGGAAAGGGATAAGGAAGGATAGCCAAATGGTGAAGAGGTTCTTCTAATTAATTATTTTTAGTAGAGAGACACCAACATAATTCAAGAATTAAATGAATTAGAATTTAAATCTTTCTAGAAAAATCGAATATTTAAAAATGGTCTAGATACATTGAATGTGTGGCGTTGAATTGAAACATGTCTATATACATTGAAGGGTAAAAATGGAATTATGAAAAATCGAGAAACATTCCAATGAGCTCCATACTTTTATAATAATAATTATTATTAGAGTTAAATACACTTTGTCTCCCGACCTATCAGATGAAATTAGGTTTGTCCCCCGACCTTAAAAATTTGGCAAAGTACCCCCTCACCTAATTCGAAATAAGCAACGTTACTCCTAGAACAAATTCCGATTAGAATTCCAGATAAAAAATGTTACATGCTGTTCACATGTCAATTTGAAGAGGGCAAAATTGTCACGAGAGAAGAATTTGTCAAAAGTTAGATTTTTCTAAAAATTAGGCCACATATCGTCTTCAACCCTACTCTATACTCCCTGCAGCATAGGTTCTATTCGAGTCGAACAGTGACTTCCCGAGACGCAGGGATAGAGCCAGAAAATGATCTCAAGGGGGGCAAGGCTAAAGTCGATGTATATATGAATGAAATTATATTTAATTTGTCCATATCTAACTCAAACAAAGAAAATTTTTTTAAAAAATTAATATAAACGTGTATAAATTAATTACATGAAGATTGAGGAGAAAATTCAAATGAGAAAGAAGTTATCTATTGCTGGTCGTTGCTCTTAATATTATGCTCAATTTAATTTCTTCAACGTGATTTTCTTGAATTCTAGAGTTTTACTTTTGAGAATGAGATCCTACCAACTTAAAGTGAAAATCAGGTTTTGGCACTCTTAATATTTTATAGATATGATTTCTAAAGCTTTAAAATTATATAGAAAATATCATATTAAAATTACCAAAATTTTCTCTTGTCTAATAAATTAAAATTGATTACCGATAAATATTTGAGAAAATATTCTATTATTGGAATATGATTATTTACTGTTCGTCTTTGAAATTTCTAAAATATATAATCTTAGATTTGCAATAAAATCTTCACGCTTCTTTCATTCTTTTGCTGCATGTGATTCTGAGGTGGCTTTTTTTCCTTGGCGAGATCTGGGGCATTTACTTCGTTCACCATATAATATTTTATTCTAGGGGGGGTAACTTCTATAGATACGGGATAATATTAAGAGTTTTATAAAATATTATATATATGTAGAACAAAAGGGAATTTAACGGGCGTTTGGATTCAGAGTTAAAGTTACTTTGATTTTGATTTTGATTTTGATTGTGAAAAATAATAAATGAAATGTAATTATAAATTTGACTTGAAAAATGTGTATTTTTGTTGTGTAGTGTGTTGAGTTAAAGTTAAAATCAAATTTTTTGCAATCCAAACGGCCCAATTAATTATATCACAGTGGCCCTGTCCCTGCCGAGACGAACTTCCCTGCACCATCAGCGGTGGTCAAATTTTTTTGTTAATCTGAGGCAGCTGCAAAGGTGTGTAATGGCGGTGAGAACTGAAATGGGATTTTTAGAAGGAAATTAAAGTATGGCGGTGGAATGGAAAATGATAGTTGGCCAGAAGCTTGAAGCTTGAACAATTACCAAGCTTAAGCTGCTTAACAAAGAATTTGACCACCTGGAAAGTAAATTACTCAATCTTATCTAAAATTATAATAATTAATTTGACCACCGTAACTGTGGTGCTTGTGGTGTAGGAAGTTCGTCTCGGGAGGTTGCTGTTCGACTCTAACGGAACCAGTGCTACAATGAGTATAGAGTAGGGGTGAAGACGTTAAGTGTCCTAATTTTTAGAAAAATCTAATTTTCGACAAATTCTTCTCTTTTGACAATTTTTCCATATTTAAATTGACATGTGAACGGCATGTGACATTTTTTGGCTGAAATTTTGATCAAAATTCGGTCTATGAGTCACGTTGCTTATTTCGAATTAGGTGAGGGGGTACTTTGCTAAATTTTTAAGGTCGGGAGGCAAAGTTAATTTCATCCGATGGATCGAGATAAAGTGCATTTAACTCTTATTATTATAGATTATTACGGGTGATATGACATACAATAATACTAACAACAACGACAATAATAATATAAATAATAATAATTGTCAAATCACATGTAAAATATTGGAAGTATCCGATGATCACAATGGAGCGTAGACACCTACAAAAGAAATAATAGCCGAAATTCCAAGATCGTTTAACAAACTTTCAACTTGTAACTCTTCAGAAAGCAGAAGAGATGGTTTTTGTAATTCAATGCATGCCGAGTTGATGGTCAGGCGTGGAACTTATGGGATGTAATTTCCATATATACGTAGTGCTAGTTTCCGTGTCTGGCATTCGTGATATTGATACCAATTGAACTAACGATAAAAATCGCCGAGTAAATATAAAGCTGGAAACTAATCCATTAATTGAAGAAATGGAAAATGCAAGAGAAGGAATTACCAATGAAGGTGGAACAGTGGCCAAGCATTGCATTGGTCGCCATCGAGCGTCTGTAGTATTCGAAGGCACAAGTTCATTATTGGAGTTGTATACAATGTTATGTTCCCTTTACGTCACGTTTTGCCTGTCAAAATGTCCACGGACTCACTGTTCATCACACCTCATTCAATCAATCGAAAAAGATCTGATGAAATTTAATTTTGTCTCTGCAAAAAGAAGAAAATTCAGAAAATCCCCATAATAGATGGGTTCAAATTTCAATGCAATGGGACTTACATCAGATCAGATGGGTCATGATCTTTTATTTTTCCCATTTTCGCCTATTTTTGGGATCCAAAATTGGTGGACTACACTATACTTCCCGAAGGGTTCTTTGCATGCACTTGTACCCAAGTATAACTCTTGACTAAGTTAATATTCGCACATGGCGCAGTAATTTTTGTCAAATTTTATATGCTCTAAAATAGATAATTAACATATGCGATATATTAAGGAATATAGATAGAAAAAAATGTTCAAAACTATCTATTTGACTAAGTAGATATAACAAGTACTATGTAAAATAAGTGAGATATTGTATAGAAATTAGGGTGTTGGAAAAATTATAATGAGTCAAACGATGATAAAAAAAAAAGAGTTTAATTTTTTTGAGTAAGCTGACCGGGAAAAACAAGAATAAAAAAATTGAGTTTTTATATCTTGTAGAGTATCCGATAAATTAACTTTACAAAATTCATTTATTTCGGGAAATTCTTTTAAAAAATTGAAACAACTTTAACTTTTCAAGAAAGTGTTAATTATATATTGTTACATATATTAATAACATATGGTAAAATTATTAGACATGGTAGAATCTGTTTCCAGTTCCATTTTTTCCATGGTGCATGGTCCGTCATTTTCTCAATACGGGGCTTATGTCCGATCTCTATTTCGAGCCCTCATACTCTAAATTTTTAAAAAGCACTTAGACACCATAATTTTTGTGAAATTTGTTATGAATCGGTCAACTTAAGTGTTTAATATGTAATTAACTCGAACAAATCACGTGTTCTCTCATATTATGTCGATATGAAAGTATACCTTTAGGTTGTGGTTTTGAAGTTGTACGCTCCAAATCTTTTGTATCTACCTTTTTCGAAACAATCACATAAAAGGATCTAAAAAAATTGACGCTGAATATCTTTTACCCAAGACATTGTCATATGCATAACACTTGAGATCTACAAAAGTACTCTTCAAAAGGATGAATAGAAATTCAATAATGAACATGTGACATAACAGCTGGGATATATATATATATGTGTGTGTGTGTGTGTGATCCTCTGATTTTCTACTTTACAGCTCTCTCCCTCCCCCTCTTAGATTTTGGGTCCCTCCGTATGGTGCATGTATCTATTTATATAAGCAATTTTCACAAAAAGAAAGTACAAGAAGACAGGATGAAAATTGAAATCGCCTTGTAATCAAATGCAAGAAAATGAATTAATTTCAAGAAAATATCCTTCTAGTAAAAATTAATTCCCACAATTGTAAACCTGAGAAATTAAACACAAATAGCGATGCAAATTGGGGAACCCAGGAATGGCAGGTGCAGGAGGACTTATATGCGATCAATCTGGGAAATGGCTTGGGGGATTTGCACAACACATACGGGTTGCAACATCGGTAGCTGCTGAACTTTGGGCAGTCAAAACGGGTCTCGAGCTATCGTGGAACTCGGGAGGAAGAATTGTGCTGCTTGAGGTCGGCTTTGAGGTCGTCACTCGTTTACTTCGATCGAATAGATAGCATGCGGGTGCACATGATGTAATTGTGAGAGACATTCGAGCTTTGATGAATCGGGACTGATTAACGGTAGTGGAATATGTTTATCAGGAAGGAAATAAGTTTGCGGATTGGTTGGCGAATTACTCGCTTACTCTTCCAATCAATATTCATAGACCTAGCAATTGCCCTCGTGGGCTCGAATTAATTCTTTTTGGAGATATAATAGGGGTTTTCATACCTCGTCATTGAGCTTATTTTATTTTAATGCATTAGGGGCTTGCTCCCGTATTTTGAGCCAATCTGATGACTTTGAGGTTGGATACGGAAACCCATCGTGGACTGTACGATGTAGCATAAGAGCTGAGGAATGCATTTAGTTTTCACTGTTTCACATCGAATAGAGGTACAAGAGAAGGATTGCAAACAGTTCAAGATCTTCCAAATTTTATATACTAAATGAAAAAACCCGCACAATACGAATCAATTACTAAAGTTTAAAGATATAATTTAATGATAATTTTTTTCAAGTTAGAAGTACATTTTTCTATATTCAAATCATTTCTTCTTTATTTGACAAAATACTACATATAAAAAGATTTTGATTGAAAAAATTGATTGTATAAGTAAGCATATTAGCATTAGGGAAGTGTAAAATCAAAGTACAACAATACAGATGACAAAATTCACCTAGTAATCTACTTATAAAGGCAAAGCCCCTGATTTGGTTTCGTTTTCACTTCCTAAAATGTCCTTATTACATAAATTTCAATTTATAAGTACTGGATGGACGATATATAATAATTGAGTAATAATATACCACTACCCACTCATTTCTCACGACCACCATTCCGAAAACACACCGAATTCATTTTCATATTCTTCTCTTTATTTGATGAATTTTATCCTTTTTTTCCAATATAAAATTAGTTATATGCATGATAGATAGGATTACGATAATTTTCACAAAAAAAAAACAATTTTAGGGATCATATAATGTTGAAAAGATTATTAACGTACATGCAATACTAGTAGAGCGTGGACATAGAAACTAAAAAAAAAAAAAGAACATTGCTGATGCAATATTTATTCGAATTATGACATTTTTAATTAAATTATTATTTTTCATTAATAGTTATATTGTCTGAATAATGCAAAGTATTAAAAAATTATAAAAAAAAATATGTGCAATGTCGCGCATGGCACGATCACAAACTCTAGTAACGATAAAATGAAATTCATTTATTATCTCTTTTTGGTAAGAAAAGGAAATTTCTTATTGAAAAAGCAAAAAGAGATGTAAAGAAGATTTATGAGATTTCTCTCAAAAACCCCATCCAACCAATCAATTCACCATTCTCTCAACTAAATATTCCTTTAAACCTTTCAATGTTTGACATGTGACGAGCTAAGAGAAAATCTTAATCTGCAGCTCTTATTTAGCTTAATGTATATAGATGTATATATACTACAAATACATCGCAAGAAATCTTAATTTGCAACTCTTATTTAATTTTGCATGATGAAAGAAAAATATAAGAAAAATATCACAAATACATGTGCCAAAATCAATCAATTAAGAAATGTCAGTACATGGTCGAGGACACACCCTCTCAGAAAGTGTAAAATTGGGCACAAGTAATTAGATCGAACATGCTTGGCAACAACCCACATTAATGTTTTCATACAGTACCCAGAACCTCTCTAGTGAAACTTCACGTTCAAACTAAAAGGATGATCTTATTGCTAGTAATTGATTGCAATAAGATCAACCATGCAGTTTAGGAATGGTAGAATTTTTCCGGACGAGGTAAGATATTTTCAAGGAAAGGGCGAAGGGGTAAGAAGAGAGGACGGGATTTGTTCGTTTACTGTTGGGATGAAGTGACAGTTGGAAAGTCCTTACTTATTTTCTTTTTTTATTTATTAAACACTGTGCAATACTCCTTTAATTAGGGGAGAGGGGAGGGCAGCCCCAAAAGTTAAGGGTTTGATGGGACTGTAAAATAAAACCCTTTTACAAAAAAAAATTGAGAAATTTATTGGCCAGAAAGAAAGGGGGGAAAAAAAAAGTCTTGCCTGCTATGAGGTCCAAATCAACAGTTATATCTATGTATTTATGTGTTTGTTTGTCTCCCAGCCTATTTATTTTTCGAATATTAATTTTACTTAATTCAATTCAATTCAATTTTATTATTATTCAAATTCAACAATATAATTATTATTATTTAGTCTTTTTTTACTTTAATAATAATTTCTCACTCATATTTTTTAACATTTTTAATAATATAGATATATATATATATAATTAATTTTAATAATAAATTCTCTATTTACTTTCACATATATAAATATATGTATATATATTCTTATACATCAATATATTTATTAACATTTATAATCATTATTATACAAAATCAAATTAAATTGAATCATTTATTCAACTCGAAAGTCAAACGCAAGCTTAATAACTCGTGGGACCAAATCCTCCCTTAACCACAAATTAGGCAAGATTGGACACATATATGAGAGGACAGTACATATTAGCGGGAGATTTTTAAGTGCTTTTTTATTGTTTTTAATTAGAAATAGTTTTTAGTGACAAATTCTTAAATTATACTTGGGTTGAATTTGTGGTTGCAAACATGAAGACAGTCAAGTAGGTGAATAAAAAATTATTTTTACTTATTCTGTTTTAAGTATTAATTAATAATTTATTTAAATTTCAATAGTATTAAATTAGAATTACCCAAACATGGTAATTTAAATAAAATGATCAATTATTTTTTAACAAATTTATTTTAATGCCTTTTCATCCATATGTAAGAACCCCAAAACAAGCGTAAGAGTATCTGTAAGTGTTAGAATTATATATTCTAAGGAAAAAAAAAGATTGAAGATAAAACCTTAAGAAAATTGTAAGAAAAAAAATAAATGTTATAAACCTTTTATACGATAAAAAATTAATCTCATTTTTACCACCAGTAAACCGACTAGGCCAATCACAATACACAATATTAATGACTGTTAATGCATAATTGTTGGGAAGAAAATTAATTTAGTGGACTGGCAGACGAATTATGCATTCATTACAATTAAAAATGCATAAGCTTAGTATTTGCCTCGCGTTGGGCTTGAACTCATGCTCCTTGTGGACGTCACTAGGGTTGCAATATCTCGCTTTTGTATTTAGATTCTTTCGTTTATGATATATTTGGGCTTCCACCTCTAATTTTTTTTAAAAATATCCTTAAAAGAAGAAGAAGGAGAAAAAAAAGATTTCCTTTTTCATGGAATTGGACAAAGAGAGAGCTTTCTTTTTCTCCTCTCTCCTCATATCTCCATCTCTCAATCTCTCTCTATCTTGTCAAACCTATATACTACTTTCATGTCTCATGGGAAACCAAGGAAAAGACCCATTCCAAATCCTTTTCTTTCTCAATTTCAGCATTCGAAGGCAATTGAAGGGGAGAACCAGCTCATTTGCCCCTCCTCCTCTCTCTCTCTCTCTCTCTCTCTCCCCTTCTTCAATATTTGCCTAAACCTCAAATTTTTTTCTTGCCAAACACACCACTCCCACCATATCTCCTTTTCTCTCTTTCCCTTTTCTTCCATTTCCCTCATCACAAGTTCAAAATGGAAAAATCTTCAGAAAGATAATCCATATAATTTTCAACCCCCCCCCCCCTCTCTCTCTCTCTGATCCAATGGGTTCCTGCAGTAGAAGAAGGCACCAAGAGGTTCAGCTTCTTCTTGGGTTGGCTTTCTTGATCCTCGTTCTCGGCCAGTGCCAGGGCTCGAGAGCCGCGCCGAGAAACAGCAATGTCTTCAAATTCAAGAAACCACCGCCCAACGACCATCCTCAAAACCTTAACCACTTCCTAAACTTCTTGCCGAGAGGGCTACCATTCCCTTACTCGGGCCCATCGAGGAAGCACAACAGCATTGGCTTGGAAAGCTGGAGCAGCAGCAGATACCCTACTTCTTCTTCACCATCACCATGAAGGGGGATGTGATCAAAGATTTGAAGACGTGATCACTAGGAGGAGTAGTAGTGATAGGATTCCTTTTGATTAACTGAAGGTGATGACTGATGATCTTTTTGCTGATTTTAATTTTAATTTAATTTTTTCGGTAGATTTTAGTTTTATTTTTGGTTGGGTTATTATTGAGACAAAATGAAAGAGTAGTTTTTGGAAGTTTCATATGACAAGACAAGTGCTTCTTGCATTAGGTATATATGTTATCAACGTACGAACTTTTTCTTCTCCTTTGGGGTAAGTAGAAGAAAGAGATAGTACACTTACTACTTGCGTACAAATTAATTATATATATATTTATATAATATTTTTCAGTTTCCAAAAGTTCTTAATTGATTATGCTAAATGTCATATTGCTTGTAGAAATTTCATTAGCTTCATGTATATGAGATTGCGGGGAGCTACTGTATGTAAAGCGCAGTTTTCCAGTATATAATACACCAAAAATATTAATGATATATGTTCTTTTTCTTTTTTTAATCTTCTCTTTTTTGTGTTCTTGTTTGGCTGGCTGATCTAGTACCGCTGGCCCAGAAAAGAAACAAAGGGAATTGCATTATTGGATATAGTTATTGGCCCGATGTATGACACGTGAAAATTGGAAACAAAAGGATGGAGAGACATATAAATTGAAATTCGGAAAAATATATGATCGTGCAATTTCATTTAAAACAATAATTTGTATAATTGAAATTCATATCTTTAGGAGGATGATTCATAGGACTTAGCAGAATTCGTTATTCACTTTATGACGGACATAAAATTTGAATAAATTTCTGCTTGTATAGGAACACAATAAGTTTGTACACCGAAAAAAATAAACCCAATAAATTTTCTGCTGCACCGTAATATGAAATGCGTAAATACAAATATATGTTGGAGAAAAATTGAAGCTCTTGATTATTATTTTATTACTGCATAACTAACTAAACCTTCGAACCCAAAAATTAATCATCAGTTACATATTTGATTATTTATTTGGATTTGCCACTCATGGAAGGACATACATATATATATATATATATATATATATATTTAAATATCAAGTTCAACAAAATATTTAAGCACTCTTTTTGATATATAAATATATAGAGTAAAAAATAAAATCTAGTTACATATTTGATCATTGATTGGATTTGCCACTCATGAAAGGACATAAGTTTTTTTTAATAAAATAAAGTTGGAACAAAATTTTTAAGCATTCCATTCATATATATATATATATATATATATATTAGAGAATAACGACTTTCCTGTCGAACCCCTTTCTGTCCGTATATACATCTAGTTACATATTTGATCATTCATTGGATTTGCTACTCATGGAAGGACATATATTTAAAAAATAATAGTAAAGTTCAACGAAATAAGCACTCCATTTGATATATATTTATATATAGTGGAAAATAAAATAAAAAAATGTGCTATAATCACAACCCAAAGAAATTTTAGCCACATACATAATTTCATGTAATTATGAAAAGAGTTAATCACCCAAGAAAACACGAACTTTGTACTTTTTTCTAAATATAGTATGACCTTTGAAAAATAGCATATAAATGCACGACCTTTGTATTTTTTCCTAAATATAGCACGAACTTTAGAGAGTAGCATAAAAAGAAACAACTTTTACACTTTTTTTTTCTAAATATAACACGACTTTTAAAAAAAGTACAAAAAGACACGGTCTTCAGATTTGGTTACGTATCAGCACGACGTTAATTATTTCGTCATATTATAACAATAATGCCTAATGTAGAGCTAACGATGTTACGTGGCACAACGTGATTAGAAGAGTAGATCTCACAAGTTTTTATTTAATTAAAAAATTTAAAAAAAATTAAAAGAAGGGTATTCAACTTAATAAGAGGAAAGGGGGAGGGGGCTGACAGTGGTGGCTACGCCGGTGGCTGTCATCTCTCAATTGGGGTCGCCAACCGCAGCAGGACTCCCAATTATGTGGGTGATGACCGTAATCGAGGCATCTACCATCGAAATTGAAAGAGCCTCAAAATTGGGGGCGTTTTCATTTCGGCAGTGGGGGCCCCGATTGCGCCCCCACAATCTACAATTCGCTCCTCTCTTCTTCTTTTTTTAAATATATATAAAATATCTTCTTTTTAAATTTTTAAAATTTTTAGAATAATTTTTTAATTAAATAAAAATATGTGAGACTATCTCGTCCAATCATGTGCCACGAGTTGCTATTAACTGTTATCGATACATTTGACGAATAATTGACGTCGTATTAGAATCGTAGCTAAACTTGAAAGTCGTGTGACCATATTTTTTTGTACTATTTTTTAAAGATTGTGCTATATTTAAGAAAAAAAAGGCAATGGTTGTGCATTTAGTACTCTCTAAAGGTCGTGCCATATTTAGAAAAAAAATAAAAAAATAATGCATGTATGTAATATTTTTTAAATGTCGTGTTATATTTAAGAAAAATTGTAAAAGTTATGCTTTTACGAGTAATTAATCCTTATGAAAAAGATAGGACGAAGAAGGTACTCGATTAAGAACTGCCATCATCAGAAGGTAACCTCTGGATGACCCACTAAGGCTACTTCGAGAAGGTGGACTTATACATTTGTGGATCCAAAGTTTGGTCATTATTTAAAGCTAAAATTTTCATGAAAGTACCATTATTGTACATGATTTTTCGTACCAATTCATATCCGTGTATTATTAATAATAATAATAATAATAATAACTATATACGTGACCATTATTGCTATTATCAACAATATTTAGTACTGGTATTATTATTATTATCATTACTATTCGAGTAGCGTGCATACTGTGAACATGGGCGTCATCTACATTTCTTTACAGAGATGAATCATTTCTAGTTTTTAAGAAGTTAATCGATTTGCCATAATGGCTAAATTTCACCAACCTAAAAAATATTACTTTTGGATAGTCAGTTAAAATAATTGAGAAAAGAAAAAGAAAAAGAAAGTACATTGTACACTGACAGAGAGACCAGCTATTTGATTATTTACTCTGACTTACAAGAAATTTGGGCTCTTCATATAAAGCAAGAGTTCGTAGCTAGTAAAGTTACTGATCAAGGGTTAGGTACTTTTGGGTATAAATAAATATTGGAGAGAGAGACAACATTTAATTCGGGCGGAAATAAAGATTGGTTCTATATATGAGTCTCAATATGTTCAATATAGTTTGCAAAGATAGGGAGTTGAATTCAGTGTCGATTCAGTTAGATATTTCGTGTCGCTATGTCTCCCACAGATAAATATTTTATAAATTTATATTCAGTTATTATATAAGTTTCAGGTCATCTGCTTTGAAAAAACTTACATCCCTCGCCATTAATGAAAAATTGTTGGCCCCTTTTTTGTATAAGCAATAATGCACGAAATTTTCTGTACAAATAATGCACGAATTTTTTATCCCACATTGGGAGTTTAATGGACATCATACGATGACATTCGTACATTATTATATCCAATAAGTAGTAGTCGTTAATTATTAGAAATTACTAATTAAATTTAAAAAATTATTTGAATGATTTATCATGTATTCGACGAGTTGAATGATGTCGTTCATATAGAACTTTTTTTAGTAAGTATATAAAATTATTTTTTTAGTGTGAATTACGATATCCGGAAGCCCAATATGACCCCGACTAATCTAGTCGAGCCGGGTCGGCTTACGAAGGAGTAAAGCTCTCGCAGCATGGATTTTCTGCATTCACAAAGACTTGAACTCAAAACCTTATTTAAACGGAACAAACATCGAATCACTTGAACTAATTCACATTTATAATATATAGAACTATTTAATAATAAGTTCAAAGTTCTACCCTTCTCTTAATCTAAAAGGTTTGAGGTACAATCACTTAAAATAGTAATAATGGTACCACGCAATCATATTAAATTACATAAATAGCGAATAGCTCAATATCAAGTAATTACATATATTTTAAGTAAATTGCACATATTTTAATGGTAACTTTTGGAGTAAATTATTTGGATTCCTAGTAAATTACTCAAAAAGTGGATTGCACAATTCTCGAAAATTCTTGTTTAGACTTAAGTAAATTAGACAGATTATGACGAATTCTATTTTAAGCTTTTAATAATTTACTTGATTAATTTTCTTGATATTTTCCATATAATTTTCCAGATATTTTATCATACAGTCACTTTTATGTTCGGTGATATATGCAATATGCGTGCAGACTGACCATATTCTAGGATGTGGGTCAATCCAAGAAAATTTTCACCATATACTTTATTAGAATTTGGATCACTTATAAAGGGAGACATTGAAAGTCAACAAATATAATCCAAAGTCAAATTCAATATCTGTGCTCTATGTGCCACGTGAGTTATCGAAGAAAAATTCCTCGTCGATTGGATTTTAAATTTCATAGGGGTCCATTGGAAGAAAATGTAAAATATTGGAGCTTTATTGACCAGACTGACTTCTTCCAAGTTTGAATTTATGAAAAGGAAAACTATTAATTAACTATTTCACAATTTATTAAGGGTTTATGAATTATAAAATTTTTAAAAGGAACACTTGAATCCAAAAGAGTGTGGCCCAATTTTTAATTGGTCATTAAATAATTGGGAAAGTCCGAAAAATGATAATGTTCTAATTGTAATCATGAGGTCTCCGAACAAAGAAAATGCTCCCTTTTGGCAAGTTTTGCTAGATCTTAATAAGTTTGATTAACCTAACTTTAGATTTCAGGGAAAAAGAAACATTTGCATTCCTCTCCGAATAATTTATCCAAGCACGAGTATTTCTTTCCTGAATAAGATACTCATGAGTATATATATGCAAAAAAGTTCTCTTTGCAATCAATTTATCCATTGTATTTTTTATTTGAAGGGCCTGAATACATCGCGGGATGGGAGATATAATTGCCAAACTGATTAAGGACGGCCTTCTCGAATGATATTGATAAATTTTTTAGAGATAATGAAAGTGATTATTTTCTTGAATAATAGTGATCATAAAAAAGACAGTTTGATTTTTATCATAAATATAATAATAATAATAATAATAGATCAATAAATTATCCTCTAATCAGAAGGTTATACGCAATCTTATATTGCTTTCTTGAACTTTTGACTTGGAGAAATGATGATAGAGGAATAAAATTTATAATTTGTCAATGAATAGGGATTTTTCCTAAATTATGATTGGCGCAGTGCAGGTTTATAGCTGGAAAGCACTGGTTTTAAGCATTGGTATATAAATGATGGAAATGCATTTTCTGCCGAAAAAGTTATCCTCCGACCTGCCGAAAGCAGAGAGGGTAATTAATTGCCCAAAAAAGAGTGTGAAATTACATCACATGCCACTGTGTTGGATCATTTCGGCAGCACTCTCGCAGGATTTAGCAGCCCTCATAAATGATGGTGCTAGAATTGAGGATATGGCTACTTGCCGAAATTTTCTATTTTTCCCAAAAGAAATTCAAAATTTCCAACGAAATAAAAAGAAATCCGAAAAGTAAAAATGAATGTCAGTCCGACTAAAGTAAATTACTCTTCCGTTTAACATAAAAACACACATCGATTTGCTGGATTTTACATTTTATAAAGAAATTAGTGCTTATAACTTAAAAGGAGAGCTAGTGTTAACAAATCACCAAACCCTTTTAAAACATGCCTATTTTTTTTACACATAGTGGACGGTTTTAAAAATTGATAGTCTAGAAGAGAATTGTGGAGATTTTGGACCCTTTCTTTTTCTTTTTAATTTGTCTCATTTTATCAATAATTTTATTAAAATATGAGGGTTTATATATACTAATTTGTGCATATAATAGAGTTTGATCTTTCTAAGTTTGTGATGTATACGTAATAGAGATTCTCTTATATATATTTGTGTGTGTGTGTGTGAATACACGCTCATATTTATTATCTCCAATTGTTTGTTCAAGGTCACAAGATATCTCCGGCGGATTTTTTTTTGAATAATCTCTGGTGAATTATTATAATTATTTCTTATTGTTATTATTATTATTATTATTTTGCGCTGAATCTCTGGTGGTTTAGTTGAGATATATTAGCAAGATCAAATGTAACCCAAATACGATGGTGTCAAATATCATGTCCAAAAAGGACAGAGCATTCAAAAAGCACAAAAATACAAATCATACAAAACCATACAAGCGTGCATGATTAATTAAGATGACAATCAATGAGTTCATGTCCAATTATTGAGGCGACAACAAGGTCCAATTCTTCTTTGTTCCACAAAAATAAAAGAAAAAATCAAATAGACAGATAAATAGATATCAGATTCAAGTTGTTTTATGTGCACCATGAATGGGTCATTTCTCGTGTCAAGACAATGGTGAACCACGCATCATTTACAGCATGATGGCAAGAGCAAGTGGGGATTTTCCCTAGAAAGAAATAAATAAATAAATAAAAAGAAAAAGTGATATGATGGGGTGAAAAGATATAAAAGAAAATTACAAAATGAAGTTATTTATAGTTAATTAGGTATAGATTTGCACAATGCGTGAAGATTATAATTTACTCAATTTTATTGAGAAATTATTTAATTCTTCAGGAGAAGTTTTAGTTTCCAAAAATATTTTAATTAAAATAATCTGTATTCAAGATTCATATTGAGAAAAACTTTTGTTTTCAAGAATTCTTTTAATTTTTATTCGTGATTTTCAATTTCAATACAATCATTAGGCAACATAATCTTACTAATATTATGAAATAAAAAATGGGAAATTTTAGCAAGTTAAGGGTTATCCAAATGGAGCTCATACACCTATTTTTTCAAAACTTTTATATGTTATAATTAATTGATTGATTAGTTGCACAACAGATTAATTTTATCATATATATTCTACAATCTTGTTTCATAACTATCAGCGTAGCATATAGAAGAATGTGCATTTGGACAATTGATTTTCTCCACAGTAATTGATTTTTACCATCATTTAATTAACTTATTACGCTTCGGTTTTCTATATTTATGGCAGCTTTTAGGCTAATGTAAGATATTGGGCCGGGTTCCGGTCACTGCATTGATGAAGTGGGCTAAATCTGAGCAGCCCATTTTGACAAATTTGGGCCACTAATCGGCCCATTTGTTTATTAGGAATTGATTGATCATGAAAATTGTGATGACTTGATGGGCTAAAAGCTATAAGGAAAAAAATAAAATAAAAAAGAGTAACTTTTTATTTTCGATTATAACAGAGGTACATGGATATAGTATAATGAAATAAAAATTCTAATAGTCAATAAAGAGTATAAGTAGTCCCACTAGATATCAAACTTGAAATCTCTTGATTACTAGACGATGACGTTACTACGCTATAATCCCTTTTAATATAATGTAATTAACCATGCATAATTCTATATGTTGAGGATTTATATCTTTGGGTGGATGGTCCGAAAACGAAAAATACCGAATTCGGATTCGGCGAAGACGAATTTTGAAGATGGTTGAA
This sequence comes from Punica granatum, assembly GCF_007655135.1. NCBI lineage: Eukaryota > Viridiplantae > Streptophyta > Magnoliopsida > Myrtales > Lythraceae > Punica > Punica granatum. Next base: position 914,050 of record NC_045132.1, read on the forward strand.
GAAGATTCAAAACCACTTCCTTTGTTTGATCATGGTCATTAGTATTTGAGTATTAGTATCAGTATTTTTTTGCTTATCAGTAAAAATTACTAAACGTTTAACTTTTCTTAAACGAATCTCATGATCCTCTGCGATGTTTTTTTTTTCCCATTTTCTCCTCCTTCCTGTTGTTCTAATTCATCGATTAATTTGTATGACCATCGCGGAACTTTTTTACTGATTTCTTTTTTTCACGAGCAAGTGAGACCCCTCTTTTTTTCTCATTTATCAATAATTTTCTTGAAATAGGAGAGCTTGCGATAGTTTATGCATATAATAAAGTTTACTAGTAAAATTTATGTTGTATATGTAACAAAGGATTCTCTTATATGCACACACGTGCATGCGCGCTCACATAAATATATATATATATATATAACAGATAGGATAAATACATGCTCATAATTATTTTTATAATTTTCGGGTTTACCAAAGACAAGATCTCCCTAGTGGATTAGTTAAGATATGTATCTCCAAAAAGGAGAGAAGATTAAAAACGGATCATATTGAACCCAAATACCATGTGCAGTAACAAATCTCATATCCCAAATGGAGAGAACACCCAAAACGCACAAAAATGCGAATCATATGAAACCAAACAAACATGCATGATTAAGATGACAATTAAGCAATGAGTTCATGCCCAATTATATATTGAAACCGAATCTTGTTTACAGAAAAGAAAGCAGTTCTATGTGACACCATCCATCGTGTCAAGAGAGCCTTCGAGAAACACAAATCAACGCGGTGAAACATCGTCTAGGCAAGGAGAACTGGTTTTGATGCATTGAAAAACTCAGCCCAGAATCTGCAGAATTTGCAACCCTTCCCACCAAGCAGTTCAACTCATTCAAGTAGTATTGCTCGAATTAGATTGGAGATCAACACAAATGCTACGTGGTTCACCAATCGAACTTGTTTGGCGGGAATTATGCGAACTGCTGAACAAACTATAGCTTATTTGTGGTTCTCTCCTGCCAAGGCTCTCTCATTGCTGCAAGCGGAGGCCAAATCTTCACTGCTGGCTGCCTCTATTGCCCTTGATCAAGGGCGGGATAACATCAATTTTCATTTTTGATGCTCTTATGCTCGTTGATGCGATCAATAGGCCCTCCCAGGCTCCTTGGGAAATTCGGACTATCATTTTAGATGTAGTTTCTCTCCTTAGTCATTTGTCTTGTTGCGATTGTTCATGGATCCCTCGAATTGATAATTCCCTAGCACTTGACTTAGGCTAATTCGGTCTTAAGTCAAATTTTGATTCATTTTGTATACTTGAGGGTTATCCGGCACTATGTGTACCTTTATCTTCATATTAATAGTATCGCTAATATCCATTTACCTATAAAGAAAATTATTGAGAAGCAATACAAAGCCCAATTCTTTTTTCTTCCACAATGTATATCAATAGAATATATAAATTTGACAACGACCTATTAAATAGCGGTAGAGTAGTAAATGTCTTTGTAATCTAGTATGTTGTAGAGAAATCAAATAATAATAATCTATATTTATGAAGTTCCATCCTACCCCATTAAGTAGGGGTAGAATCGTAAATTTTTGATATATTAATATGTTATATAGAAATTAAATAATATTAATTATTATTATTATTATTATTATTAAAGAAAATATATCCAAAAGGAACATTGAAGAAATATTCTATTTACTTATTATTATTTTATGGGCAATCGCAATTTTATTAGTAAATAAATATACATTACATTTAGAATAATGAAAGTTCACTTAATTAATATTAATAATCATTATTATCCTTATAAAAGTTGAATTAGGTAAACCTCTCATCAAAGTGATTAGTCATTTTATCTAAAATTATTCAAATTTACAAAACTTAATATATGAAATATGAGTGACAAAAAGACCATTGAGAATACTTAATGTTAACTTTTTTTTTTTGATAACGGGGACTTCATTTTTCCCGGGCCCATGAATATCCCACAAGCCGATGGATCCAGATAAGTCCATGCGCGAGCACATGTGTAGGTGGCCTCACCAAGGACTACGCGAGCAAGGAGGATTCAAACCTACGACATTGTGAACTACTCACAAAGCGTATACACATCCTAACAACTTGCGCTAATCCTTGAGGTTAATATTTCATTAATATTTTATAGACTTTATGATTATTAATATTTAATTAATAAAAAACTAGCTAGGAATTTTTTTTTGATTTTATAATTTGAATTGATAATTGAGATAACATCTATAAAATATTTTACAAGAATTATTTGCTTATGAGCCCTTTAATGCATATTATCTAGCGTTGCTATGAAATTTATATCATATTATAATTTATATAGTATAAGAATAAATTTTCTGTTTTTCATATATTAGAATACACTATAAATCAATATTAATAATTATTAATAATTATCTTAATGTCTAATGTTTCCTAATAAATTTTCTTTACAAAGCCGGTGCAACGAGTAAGTTCAATAGCCTAGTGTATATATACGTATATGAAATAATTAATGCACAACATGTAGATTTTGCAATGTCCAATGTATTTCAGAGATTCATGTTGTTTTATGTAAATCATGAATGGGTCATTGCTTGGGTAAAGACAATTGTGAACAGTGCATTCATTTACAGCATGATGGGATGAGCTAGTGGGGTTTTTCCTCCGGGGAAAAAAATTAAAGAAGATAAATAAAAAGAAAAGGTGAAATGATGGAGGCGAAATGATCAAAAAGAAAAAAAAATCACAAATTAAGTTATTTACAGTTAATTAGGCACAGCCCCTGCGCTACGCCAAAGTGTAATTTTCTCGACCTTGTAGAGATGTTATTTAATTAATTGGGGGAGTATTTAGTTTCAAAGAAATACTTCAATTAAAGTAATCTTTTATTCGAGATATATATATTGAGGAAAATTTTAGTTTATGAGAAAACTTTTAATTTTTATTTGTGATTTTCAATATGACAATTAAATATCATAATTTTACTAATATTAAGAAATAGAAAATTGAGAAATTTTAGTGAATTACCAGTTATCAAAATAGAGTTCTTAAGTCTCGTTCTAATTCAACTTTCATTTGTTTTAATTAAATATTGATTGATTGATCACTTGCAGAATAGATGAATTCTATTATATATTGATTAGTTGCACAAAAAGATGGCTTCTATTATATATTTTACGATTTTCAGTTATAAGAAAGGCATCTAGTACAAGAATAGAAATAATACAATTAAATAGGGAGAACGAAAGTCTATTGATGAGGATTGAATCCGAGAGCTTATGATTTCGGACGACCAGTCGTACCATTGCATCGAATCCTCTTTCTTTTATATTTTACAGTTTTGTTTCACGACTACAGCATAGGCCACAAAAAATTATGCATTTGGATAATCGACTCTTTTTCCCTGGTAATCCGATATTCACCATCAAATAAATAATTTAGTACAATTCGGTGGCACAGCTTTTAGGCTAAGGTAAGAAGCTACACTGATCAAATGGGCTCTGAGCGGCCCGTTGCGTTGATTAGAAATTGATTGATCATGAATTTCTCGACATGTAGCTCGGGAAGAAATTTCTAGCCAGCAATTAAGTCAAGTCCGAGCGATATTTCCGTAACGGTTGAGCTGCTACTCAGGTAGGTAATGAAAATGCATCTCTTAACAGCAGACAGTGACAACATAGTATAAGACATCATCCAATGGATGCATTCCACGTACCTGACTGAGTCCACATAGAAAATTCAGGTCCACTCCTTCGGACCTTTCTTCTTCTCTAATTGAAAGAGACACAAATTGTATCTATACGTAGCTCAATCTCTCACTCATTTGGAAATCTCATGCAAAATATAATGGAAATGCAAACCATTGACTAAAGATCAATAGCATAAGATGAACGGGAAACAATCTTTACGCTTCAATATCGCAATGGCTACTCCCACCTTATGTTTTCTACTCCTCGTCCTCTTTGTTTCGGGTGCAGGAGCTCAGCAGATCAAATACTCGAATATATCTTTGGGTTCTTCCCTGTCTCCTGCCACCTACTCATCATGGCCTTCACCCTCTGGAATCTACGCCTTTGGGTTTTATCAGCTGGGCCAAGGCTACGAGGTCGGGGTTTTCCTTTCAGGAATCCAGCAGAGAACCATCGTCTGGACTGCACATAGAGATGATCCGCCAGTTCCAGAGAACACCACTCTTCTCCTCACGACAGATGGGAGGCTTGTCCTGAACTCAGCGGATGGCGGAGAAACCAGCATCGCCGACCCTATTGAATCGGCCTTCTCGGCTTCCGTGACCGATTCAGGCAACTTCTTACTCCGCAATCCGAGTGGGGACATCATATGGGAAAGCTTCAACAACCCGACCGATACCCTCTTGCCAGGTCAGCGCCTCTCAGCAGGGCAAGAGCTCTTCTCTAGTATCTCGGCAACAAATCCTTCCACTGGAATATTTCGTCTCAAGATGCAACACGACGGGAATCTAATCCAATACCCAGTTCAAACTCCAGACACAGCTCCCTACTCTTATTTCACCTCCTGGACCGATGGAAGAGGAGATAATGTGTCCCTCAACTTTGATCAGGATGGACATCTGTATTTGTTGAACACCACGGGATTCAACATAAGGAACATAACAACAGGAGGTTATCCATTGGAAGATAGCCTTTATCGGTTTACCATCGGCTCCGATGGACTGCTGAGACTGTACTCATATGACTTGAAGCAGAACAACAGCTGGTCAGTCCGGTGGTCTTCCACAAACGATAAATGTGATCCAAAGGGTCTCTGTGGATTCAACGGATTCTGTGATCTGGACAATCAAGAAGCTGAATGTAGATGTCTCCCGGGATTTGACTTGGTTCAGAGAGGCAATTGGACTGCAGGCTGTGGGAGGAATTTCACTGCAGATGATTGCAAAAGTGAACAAGATGGGATCATTACAGGAAATTATGTCATGGAGTCAGTGGATAGTATGCAATGGGAAGACGATCCGTACTCTGTCCTGGAATTGGCGAATAAAGAAGCATGTGAAAAGGCCTGTTTAGAGGATTGCAACTGTGAGGCCGCCCTGTTCACGGCCGGGAAATGCAGTAAGCAGAGGCTTCCTCTCAGATACGGAAGAATTGCATCCAATGGTCCCACATCAGCTCTCATCAAGGTGGGTGCACCTTCAACTGATGAGAATGGTCCGACTCCAAGAGAGAAAACAAAGGAGGTCCGAATGGATATACTGATAGTCAGTATGTTGTTAGCTTGTTTCGGAATTATACTGCTGGCTCTTTCAGGAATTATTATACACAGAAATCGTTTGTGGGAGTACAGAAGAATTCGTTCTAAAGTTGAAAATTGTGGGTTCGGGGAACTTATGGCTCCTCGATGCTTTACTCTGGCGGAACTCAAGACAGTGACTGACAATTTTAAGGAAGAACTTGGAAGAGGAGCATTTGGGACCGTCTACAAAGGGATGATATGGGGTAGCGACAAGGTTGTAGCTGTCAAGAGACTAGATAAGTACTTGGCGGAAGGGGAAAAGGAGTTTCGGACAGAAGTGGAGGTTATAGGAAGGACCCATCACAGGAACCTCGTGCGTTTGCTTGGATACTGCGTAGACGGGCCCCACAGGCTGCTGGTCTACGAGTACATGAGCAATGGATCACTTGCAGGCGTACTTTTCTCACGAGAAAAGCAGCCTCCTCCATGGAATGAGAGGATGGGGATTGCTCAGGACATAGCTAGAGGAATCCACTACCTTCACGAAGAGTGCGAATCTCAGATCATCCACTGCGACATAAAGCCACAGAACATATTGATGGACAAGGGTGCGAAAATCTCAGATTTCGGGCTTGCGAAGCTGATGGGCCCTGACCAAACAAAGACATTTACAGGAATCAGAGGAACGAGAGGATATGTTGCACCAGAGTGTTGGGAAGGGATGTACTCAACCAAACAATAACGCAGCGATTAATCTTCCTCCCCTTCTAGTGTAATCGAGATAGGAACTAATCAAATCAACCAACAAGCAGTAAAGTAAAAGAACACCAATAATTTTACGTGGAAAACCCCGATGTGGGGAAAAACCACGGGACCAACTCCGAATCAACGATCCACTATGAATGAAGGTTATACAATGTCTTTCATCAAGGGTAAACCCTTGGATCACCAAACTCAAGAGAAACACTCTCTTGGATCACCCAAATACTAAATTCGTCACCCACACCGGGTGGTTCACAAAATCAGCTGAAACAGCACCTACAGAGCTCGAATAGAAATTCTGACCGTTCAGAAGTTAGCCCCACGTGTTGTGAAGCTGCTGTCAAAATTTCGTCCCAATCGGAATTCGTTTGATGTCCCGATCGAGGTTTGATCTCCAGCTGCGCGCTGCCCCTGTTTATCCGATTTTGCTCTGTTCTTTTGTTGCTGCTTCTGCTGATCTACTGCTTCTCTTCTACCGCTGCTGCCGCACACCACTGATCTGCAGCTGTTCTGCTGCTATTTATTCCTCAGCTAGTTTGCTGAAATATTAACCCTAACAAAAATGGGTTCTTGGGCCTATTAAAGCCCGATAAAAGCCCAATACAATTTGAGCCCAACTTCCTCCAAATTGGAGGGATACCCAACAAACTCCCCCTCCCGACTATTTGGAGGCTTCAAGCATACCGGCTATACTTCGGCAAACATGAAGTTTCTCCCTAGCGAGAGGTTTTGTCATCATATCAGCTCCATTCTCATCGGTGTGCACTTTGTCTAGCTTCACCAGCTTGGACTCCAACACATCTCTAATCCAATGAAGCTTGATATCGATATGCTTCGACCTCAAATGGAAAGTGGGATTCTTGCAAAGATGAATTGCGCTTTGACTATCACAGTGTAGAACATACCTTTCTTGCTTCAAGCTCAACTCTTGTAAAAACTTTTGCAACCACAACATCTCCTTGCAACCTTCGGTCACCGCAATGTATTCGGCTTCCGTTGTAGACAAAGCGATGCACTTTTGAAGCCTTGACTGCCATGAGATAGCTCCCCCTGCAAAAGTCATCAAGTATCCCGAAGTGGATTTCCGGGAATCAATATCTCCTGCCATATCTGCATCCGTATAGCCCACTAACTCCGGTTTACCAGTGCCAAAGTGTAAACACACCTTGGATGTTCCTCTGAGATACCTCAGAATCCACTTAACTGCATTCCAATGCTCTTTCCCCGGATTGGAGAGAAAACGACTAACCACACCAACAGAATGAGCGATATCTGGTCTTGTACAGACCATGGCATACATCAAACTTCCTACAGCTGATGAGTAAGGAACTTTCTTCATCTCTTCTTTCTCCTTCTCACTTGTAGGACATTGCTTCGAGCTAAGTTTGAAATGAGAAGCAAGTGGTGATGAAACTGGTTTAGCATTACCCATGTTGAACCGATCCAAAATCTTCTCGATGTACTTCTCTTGAGAAAGCCAAAGTTTTCCACTTGAACTGTCACGAGAAATATGCATCCCAAGGATCTGCTTTGCCGGTCCCAAATCCTTCATGGCAAAGGACTTGCTGAGCTCTTTCTTCAACTCTGCAATCTTGCTCATATCATGACCGACAAGCAACATATCATCCACATATAACAGTAAAATGATAAAATCATCATCCGAGAATTGTTTCACGAACACACAATGATCTGAAGTTGTCCGTGTGTAGCCATGGCTCAACATGAAAGAGTCGAACTTTTTGTACCACTGCCGAGGTGCTTGCTTAAGCCCATACAAGCTCTTTCTCAGCCTGCACACCAAATGCTCCTTACCTTTAACTCGGAATCCTTCAGGCTGCTCCATATATATTTCTTCCTCCAAGTCACCATGCAGGAAAGCTGTTTTTACATCGAGCTGCTCGATCTCCAAGTTCAGACTAGCTGCCAGTGCGAGAACAACTCGGATCGATGACATCTTGACAACGGGCGAGAAGATCTCCTCGAAGTCAACTCCTTTCTTCTGGTTGAAACCTTTCACTACCAGCCGAGCTTTGTATCGAGGTCGCGAGTTCTCTGTCTTCAACCTGTAGACCCATTTGTTCTTCAATGCTCTCTTACCTTGCGGTAGCTTCACTAGGTCATACGTGTGATTTTCAGACAAGGAGTTCATCTCCTCATTCATCGCCTTCAACCAGTGCTCCTTGTACTCATGTGCCACAGCTTCATCATAGCACTCAGGTTCTCCCCCGTCAGTCAGTAGCACATACTCATGAGGCGGATATCTTGTAGATGGTCGTCTTATTCTATCAGATTGTCTAGGTAGATCTGCAGGCTCTAACTGTAACCGCTAGCCTGTATCATCCGTAGTCACATCATCATCTACCTGAGGAATCTCACCCCCAGTCGTGGTTTCTTCATACTCACCAGGTACCTCTTCCACTGGATGCTCTACATCAACCGGTACAGGAATAGAGATCTCGTGAGGATTGCCTACTTTGGCCTTCTCTAACTTTTGCAAATCCTCGATTGTCTGGTCCTCAAAGAAGACAACATCCCTGCTCCTGATGATCTTCTTGCTATCAGGGTCCCAAAGCCTGTACCCGAACTCTTCATGTGCATAACCCAAGAAAATGCACTGTTTTGCCTTGGCATCAAGTTTTGATCTTTCATCTCGAGGAATGTGAACAGATGCCCTGCACCCGAAGACTCTGAGATACTTGTATGATACTTTCTTGCCAGTCCACACCTGCTGGGGTACATCTCCATCAAGTGCAACTGACGGTGTAAGATTAATAAGATCAACCGCTGACCTCATTGCCTCGCCCCAGAAAGGCTTAGACAGTTTCGCCTGAGAAAGCATACAACGAACTCTCTCAACAATTGTGCGGTTCATTCTCTCTGCAAGCCCGTTCTGCTGTGGTGTCTTCGGTACCGTCTTCTCAAGTTTGATACCGTGAGTCCTGCAATAGTTCTCGAAAGGACCCCTATACTCACCACCATTATCAGCTCTGACACATTTCAGTTTCATGCCCGTTTCTCTTTCCACTGCTACATGGAAGTTCTTGAAAATCTCAGTCACCTGATCTTTAGTTTTCATAGGGTAAGCCCAAACCTTCCTGGTGTGATCATCTATAAAGGTCACAAAATAGAGAGCACCACCAAGAGATCTATCCGACATGAAACAAACATTAGTATGCACAAGGTCAAGTATATGATCGCATCTAGAGGGACGACTTCTAACAAAAGAAACTCTCCTCTGCTTACCAGCTAAACAGTGATCACAAGTGCTCAAGTGCATACCTTTAACGGGCAAAGACTGCTTTCTAGCAAGAATTTGAATACCTTTCTCGCTGATATGCCCAAGTCTCCTATGCCATAGCTCGATAGGATAATCCTCAGCAACATTAACCTGACCGGAATTGTGTTTGGCACGCAGCCTGTAGAGAGTGTCGGTCTTCTGACCCCGTGCCACAATCAACAAACCCTTAGAGAGCTTCCATCTCCCATTACTAAATTCGTTACTGTAGCCTTCATCATCAAGCTGACCCGTCGAGATTAGGTTAAGGCGAATTTCTGGAACATGCCTCACCTTCTTCAGAAGCAACTTGCAGCCAAGCTCGGTCTCTAGACAGACATCACCAGTACCGACAATCTTGCATGACTGTCCATTCCCCATTCTCACATAACCATAGTCCCCGGTAGTGTAAGATGAGAAGAAATCCCGATGAGGAGTGACATGAAACGAGGCACCTGTATCTGCAACCCAGGTAGAGTCCTGACATGTGAAATTCACATAGGCTTCATCACAAATGATGTAGGTCTCTCCATCAGATGCCACTGCTGTAGTACCTTCTTCCTTCTTGCTCTCACCGTTGCCATTCTGATTTTTCTTCAGAGCTCTACACTCCCTTTTGTAGTGTCCCTCCTTTCCACAGTGATAGCAAGTGACCACTTTCCTCGTCTTCGACTTTGATCTACCCCTCGATTTGCCACGTGAGTTACTATGCTTGGAAGAGAAATTTCTGCTTTGACTTCTCCCCCGTTGTTCAGTAACCAAAGCTTCAGACTGAATGGAAATCCCCGAGCCTTTCCTTCTAGTCTCCTCATTAAATAAACTGTCTGTCACCGTGGCCAACGATAGCTTCCCGTTTGGCGCAGAATTGCTTAATGCAACCACGAGTGTGTCCCAATTATCCAGTAGAGTCCCTAAAAGTAGACAAGCCTGCAACTCATCGGGTAATATTATCTCCAGGTTCGTCAACTGGTTAATAATATCCTGGAAATTACTCATGTGCGCAGCCATATCACCTCCATCCTGAAAACGAAGATGAACCAGCTTCTTCACGAGGAATGCCTTATTTTGCGGTGTCTTCCTCGCATAGAGATTTGTCAATTTATCCCACAAAGCTTTTGCATTTGTCTCCTGAGCAACATGATGATAAATACTATTGTCTATCCACTGCCGAATCAAACCAATAGTCTTCCGATTTGTGCGTTCCCAAGCCTTGTCATCCTTATCTTTGGGTTTCGCGGAATCCCCTTCAATGGGATCGTACAAATCCCTGCAAAATAGAAGATCCTCCATCCGAGACTTCCATATAGAGTAGTTGGTTGCATTCAACTTGAACATAGATCCTGTAGATTCCTCCATCTCGAAAACACCGAAAAACTCAAACTTCTCTAACCCGAGGCTCTGATACCACTTGTTGGGAAGGGATGTACTCAACCAAACAATAACGCAGCGATTAATCTTCCTCCCCTTCTAGTGTAATCGAGATAGGAACTAATCAAATCAACCAACAAGCAGTAAAGTAAAAGAACACCAATAATTTTACGTGGAAAACCCCGATGTGGGGAAAAACCACGGGACCAACTCCGAATCAACGATCCACTATGAATGAAGGTTATACAATGTCTTTCATCAAGGGTAAACCCTTGGATCACCAAACTCAAGAGAAACACTCTCTTGGATCACCCAAATACTAAATTCGTCACCCACACCGGGTGGTTCACAAAATCAGCTGAAACAGCACCTACAGAGCTCGAATAGAAATTCTGACCGTTCAGAAGTTAGCCCCACGTGTTGTGAAGCTGCTGTCAAAATTTCGTCCCAATCGGAATTCGTTTGATGTCCCGATCGAGGTTTGATCTCCAGCTGCGCGCTGCCCCTGTTTATCCGATTTTGCTCTGTTCTTTTGTTGCTGCTTCTGCTGATCTACTGCTTCTCTTCTACCGCTGCTGCCGCACACCACTGATCTGCAGCTGTTCTGCTGCTATTTATTCCTCAGCTAGTTTGCTGAAATATTAACCCTAACAAAAATGGGTTCTTGGGCCTATTAAAGCCCGATAAAAGCCCAATACAATTTGAGCCCAACTTCCTCCAAATTGGAGGGATACCCAACACAGAGTGGCACCAGAAGCAGCCAATCACAGCAAAAGCTGATGTTTACAGCTTTGGGGTCATGCTTTTAGAGATCATTTGCTGTCGGAAGAATGTAGACTGCAATCTACCGGAGAAAGAAGCTATTCTGGAAGAATGGGCTCGTGACTGCTTTGAGAACGGTGAGGTTCAAAAATTAGTGGGCGATGAAGTTGTTGATAAGAGAGAGTTGGAATCGGCTGTTAAGATTGGACTCTGGTGCATTGTCGACGATCCCACACTTCGTCCATCAGTGAAGAAAGTGCTGCTGATGTTGGAAGGCTCATTGGACGTCCCAATCCCCCTCCCACTCCAGCCTTTTCTGTGAGTATCATGGGTCTAGTATATTGAAATAGAAATATTAAATATCTAATAAAGGGGCACGGGTAATCCCATTACGTATGATCTACCAATAGCACAAATGTCGTGTTTAATATCCAATGAAATATCTTTCTCCCCTTTTATTTATTTATTTTTTGAAGGGGGGTGTCGTTGGCGCCATAGCTAACAAATAGATTAAGCTGTGATATTACGAAAAATATATGAAAAAACACGGCAACCCATACTAGAGGTAATATTCAGTACAGTTGGATCAGTATCAAATTATCGGCCACTTTGTAGCATCCAAAATAATTATTGCTCTTCTAGAGGACATAAAGAATAGAGCTAAGAGAAGATTACGGGAAGACGAAAATTCTCGCAATATTAAATCTCACAGTTATCATGATACCAACCTTTAATGGGAGCCTCAATTGACGGAGCAAAAGGTCTCGTATCATTCCTATTTCAAGGCAATTCTATATCCCAAGTCTTTTTGTTCCCAGAAACCCATGCCACTAAAATTCTTCAAAGGACAGACGTCTCGCTGTGGAAGAAGAAAAAAATAAAGAGAGGCAGAGTAAATAACAGATGATGTTTTCACTAGTTGAGTAATATTTAAGGACAGGAATCTGATAGATGAAAATGCTAAACCTGGATTAACACAGAGTAATCTCGAGCACATATCAATACAATCAGGATGTAACTCTGGGGATATTAGCCCGGAAAATGCAAGACTTGTAGATGACCTGATGTTCTTCAGCAACTGTACAAAAGCACCGCATTCTAAGCCACTGATTTAGCAGATAACGAGCACTGATTCTTGGGAATAGAATTCTACCTGAACGTTAGTCTGACCACGATATGCTGGATAGCCGTGAAGAAGCTAAAAAAGAATTGCACCGGTACTCCACATGTCAACCTATTTAAAGAGTCGATAGTCAACAAAAAGTATCAGTAGTTTCACTAGATATCAAACTTGAAATCTTTTGGTTATTAGGCGATGACGTCACTACGCTATAATCCCTTTTGATATAGTGTAATTAACCATGCATTTCTATATGTTGAGGATTTATATCTTTGGGAGGATGGTCCGAAGACGAAAAATACCGAATTCGGATTCGGCGAAGATAGATTTCGGAAATGGTTGAAGAAGATCATTTCAATCATGAACTCAAAGTCGAAGAATATGCCAAACACGATCTTCAACTAACAATTGTTTTGAGGCACGTAGAACGCTTTTCGAAATGAATTATTTGCCTCCACACAAAGTTACTAAGGGTTTCGGCGAGTCCCTTCGAGAATATAACAAAGTCTTTGTGTGTTCTGCGATTAGCAAACTTGTAAAATACCCTACCCTCACTCAATATTTTGAAATTGTTTCGAAAAATCTCGATACTATGACTTTTGGCATGAAATGCTCTATTTATTTGTGTTAAGGAGAAAAGACGTTAGCCTTATTCAAAGGCATGATCCACAAAGGAACGTTATTAATTAATTAAAAATAATAATTAATTGATTTCTTTCTTTTCTGTCAATGAACCAATAAATGCATCGGTGAATATGAGCGTTGCACTTAAGATAACCGCCAGCCCCAAATCCAATTCTCCCCGTTCACTTACGGTCAAATGACCGTTGACCACGGTATCCATATATACATACACATATGTATATATATATAAACTCAATTTTTTTTTATTCCGTCAACTAAATGTAAGAATTACACCAGATAATTTACAAAAAATTCGATTCCAATGAATTTGCAATCTACTATGTTCTTGAACTTTTTGACTTTAAGAAATATATTATACTAAATTTATAATTCCTCAATGAATAGGGAAATTTCCCAATTATTTATGTGAAGGTTTATGGCAGGAACACAGCTGTTTTACTTGAATGGAACAATTTCAAGAAAATATATACATGTACATAAATAATTACGGATCCATGAGTGATTATCATCTCCGTAATTGTACTAAAAGATTATGCCAAGTCGAACAAGGATCGTTATATCAATGATAGTGTTAGAATTGAAGATTTGGCGCACTTGCTGCAATTTCCTATTTTTGGCAAAAGGAAATTCAAAATTCCACCAAAAAAATAAAATAAAATAAAAGTATGCATAAGAATGCGATCAAAGTAATTACTCTTATTATTATTATTATTATTATTATTATTATTATTTCGGTGTGTAAAAAGTAATTACTCTTTTGTTTAACATAAAGAAGCACATGGATTCGCAATTATATCATATGGCATTTTTAAAAACTGACCCATGATGCAGATATGGAATGAGCACTTATGGAAGATCGCGCTAAACTAATTCCGAGTTTGTAAACTTTTTCAAAACGTGCTAATATCTGTGCAAGGAATGGACGGTTTTAAAATGACAGTGAAGAATGCACATTTGCTTGAACCAGTTCCAGGTAACAGTTTTACGTCTTTAAGCACACATGGATCCTTTGATTATGTCTGGACGAAAATCTGATGATTGAGAATAACGTGTCAAAGCCATTTCCTTTGTTTGATCGGGTTCATTAGTATTTGAGTATTAGTATCAGTATTTTCTTGCTTATCAATAAAAGTTACTAGACATTTAACTTTTCTGAAATGAATCTTATGATTCTCTGCGGCGTTTTCTTCATTTTCTCCTCCTTCCTGCTGTTCTAATTCGTCAATTAATTTGTATGATCATCGAGGAACCTTTTTTTATTGATTTCTTTATTTCACGAGCAAGTGGGCCCCCTCCATTTTTTCTCATTTATCACTAATTTTCTTGAAATAGGAGAGCTTGCGATAGTTTGTGCATATAATAAAGTTTACTAGTAAAATTCATGTTGTATACGTAACAAAGGATTCTCTTTATATATATATATATATATATATATATAAATAACAGATAGGATAAATACATGCTCATAATTATTTTTATAATTTTCGGGATTACCAAAGACAAGATCTCTCCAGTGGATTAGTTAAGATATATATCTCCAAAAAGGAGAGAAGATTCAAAAAGGATCTTATTGAACCAAAATACCATGTGTGGTAACAAATCTCATATCCAAAAAGGAGAGAACACCCAAAACGCACAAAAATACGAATCATATGAAACCAAACAAGCGTGCATGATTAAGATGACAATTAAGCAATGAGTTCATGTCCAATTATATATTGAAACAGAAATCTTGTACACAGGAAAGGAAGCAATTCTATGTGACACCATCCGCCATATCAAGAGAGCCTTCGAGAATCACAAATCCGCCATAACAACTCAGCCTAGAATCTGCAACCCTTCCCACCATGCAGTTCAGTTCATCCAAGTAGATTTCCTAGTAGTGGTGCTAGAACCAGATTAGAGATCAACACAGATGTTACGTGGTCCATCAATCGAACTTGTTTGGCAGGAATTATGTGAACTGCTGAGCAAACTGTAGCCTATTCGTGGTTTTCTCCTGCCTAGGCTCTCTCATCGCTGAAAGCAGAGGCCAAATCTTTACTGCTGGCTGCCTCTATTGCCCTTGATCAAGGGTAGGATGACATCAATTTCATTTGTGATGCTCTTATGCTCGTTGATGTGATCAATAGGCCCTCCCAGGCTCCTTGGGAAATTAGGACTATCATTTTAGATGTAGTTTTTCTCCGTAATCATTTGTCTTATTGGGATTGTTCATGGATCCCCAAACTGATAGCTCCCTAGCTCTCGACTTAGGCCAACTCAGTCTTAAGTCAAATTTTGATTCCTTTTGTATGCTTGAGGGTTATTTGGCACTATTTGTACCTTTATCTTCAGATTAATAGTATCGCTAATATCCATTTACCTATAAAAAAAAATTGAGAAGCGATACAAAGCTCAATTCTTCTTTCTTCCACAATGTATATCTATAGAATATATAAACTTGACAACGACCTATTAAATAGGGGTAAATGTCTTTGTAATTTAGTATGTTATAGAGAAATCAAATACTAATAATAATAATAATAATAATAATAATATATATGGAGTTGCATCCTACCCCATTAAGTACAGGTAGAATCAAATTTTTTAATAGATTAGTATGTTATATAGAAATTAAATAATATTAATTATTATTATTATTATTATTAAAAAATATATATCCAAAAAAATATTGAAGAAATATTCTAATCACTTATTATTATTTTATAGGCAATCGCAATTTTATTAGTAAATAAATATACGTTACATTTAGAATAATGAAAGTTCACTTAATTAATATTAATAATCATTATTATCCTTATAAAAGTTGAATTAGGTAAACCTCTCATCAAAGTGATTAGTCATTTTATCTAAAATTATTCAAATTTACAAAACTTAATATATGAAATATGAGTGACAAAGAGACAATTGAGAATACTTAATGTTTTTTTTTTTTTGTAACGGGGACTTTATTTTCCCTGAGCCCATGAACATCCCACAAGCCGATGGATCTAGGTAAGTCCATGTGCGAGCACATGTGTAGGTAGCCTCACCAAGAGCTACGCGCGCAAGGGGGATTCAAACTTACGACATGGTGAACTACTTACAAAGCGTACACACATCCTAACCACTTGCGCTCACCCTTGAGGTTAATATTTCATTAATATTTTATAGACTTTATGATTATTAATATTTAATTAATAAAAAACTAGCTAGGAATTTTTTTTGAATTTTGTAATTATTTTTTTATAATTTGAATCGATAATTGAGATCACATCTATAAAATATTTTACAAGAACTATTTGCTTATGAGCTCTTTAATGCATATTATCTAGCGTTGCTATGAAATTTATATCGTATTAAAATTTATATAGTATAAGAATAATTTTTTCTTTTTCATATATTAGTATACACTATAAATCAATATTAATAATTATCTTAATATCTAATGTTTCATAATAAATTTTCTTTACAAAGCTGGTGTAACGAATGGGTTCAATAGCCCAGTGTATATATATATATATATATATATATGAAATAATTAATGCACAACATGTAGATTTTGCAATGTCCAATGTATTTCAGATTCATGTTGTTTTATGTAAATCATGAATGGGTCATTGCTTGTCTAAAGACGATTGTGAACAGTGCATTCATTTACAGCATGATGGGAAGAGCTAGTGGGGTTTTTCCTTTGGGGAAAAAATTAAAGAAGACAAATAAAAAGAAAAGGTGATATGATGGGGGCGAAATGATCAAAAAGAAAGAATCACAAATTAAGTTATTTACAGTTACTTAGGCACAGTCCTTGCGCAATGCCTAAGAGTGTAATTTTCTCGACCTTGTAGAGATGTTATTTAATTAATTGGGGGAGTATTTAGTTTCTAAGAAATACTTCAATTAAAGTAATCTTTTATTCGAGATATATATATTGTGGTTTTCAATATGACAATTAAATATCATAATTTTACTAATATTAAGAAATAGAAAATTGAGAAATTTTAGTGAATTAACAGTGATCAAAATAAAGTTCTTAAGTCTCGTTCTAATTCAACTTTCATTTGTTTTAATTAAATATTGATTGATTGATCACTTGCAGAATAGATGAATTCTATTATATATTGATTAGTTGCACAAAAAAAGATGACTTCTATTATATATTTTACGGTTTTCAGTTATAAGGAAGGCCTCTAGTACAAGAATAGAAATAATAAAACTAAATAAAGGGGAACGAGAGTCCTTTGATGAGGATTAAACCTGAGAGCTCATGATTTCGGGCGACCACTCGTATCATTGCACCGAATCTCTTTCTCATATATTTTACAGTTTTGTTTCACGACTACAGCATAGGCCACAGAAAATTATGCATTTGGACAATTGACTCTTTTTCCCTGGTAATTCGATATTCATCGTCAAACAAATAATTTAGTACAATTCGGTGGCCCAGCTTTTAGGCTAAGGTAAGAAGCTGCACTGATCAAATGGGCTCTGAGCGGCCCATTCTAATGAAAATTTGGGCCACTCAACGGGCCACTATTCGGCCCGTTCCGTTGATTAGAAATTGATTATTTTTGGCCATGATTAGAAATTGATCGATCATGAAAACTCTGATGACTTTAATAGGCTAAAAGCGATTCATGGGGAATAATAATAATAATAATAATAATTGATAAATGGAACAACGGAAACTCAACATAGTGCAGCTTAACCGGGCTATGGTCAGTAATCGAATCGAGCGATCCATGTATGTATTACATGAGGCATTTGATTCTTCGTCTCTCGAGTCTAGCTTACTAGTGGTCATCAAGGCAGGGGGTAAGACCTGCACAGAAGCTGAGATCTTCCTGGGATACATACTAGGGATTGCCGCATCCTTATCGTAGTCTTTAAATTGACTGCCTTATTATAACCTTTTAAATTGACACGTTATAACTCGAGTCACGCTGACTTTGAAAACACACAACTAGAATGGCCTCTGATCTATAGTGTTCATGTCATCGAAAATAGTTCGGATGGTAAACTCATCTCATCAGACGACTCATCTAAGACAATTATTTATAATGCACCATATGAGTATTTAGAGCTCGTTTGGATAGGAAGAAAGGAGCGAAAGGAAGGGAAAGTTGCGTATAATTTTTAAAAACTCCCGTGGAACTTTCCCTCCCTTTCCTTTCCTTTCCCTTTGTTTCCCTTTTTTACACATTGTATGCGGCCAGACTTACCCAAAGTCCATAGACTTGGGGTATATTTCGACACCTAGCTCGGGAACAAATTTCTCGCCGGCAATTAAGTCAAAGTCCGATCGATATTTCCGAGTTCTCCCATTAATGAAAATTTTTGCCTGCTTCAAAACAATATATATATATATCAAAAGATTTTAGGTGCAATACTCATTGTGGAACTGTTTATATCCATTTATTAACTGTTTAAAATTTATATTTCATTGTAATAAACTTATGAAACTTCTTCAAAATTGATATATATATATATATATATAACTTTGCCTAAACATGACTATGTTTTCCAAAAAAATGAAAATGGATGTATGTTCATGACACTTGTCCTCTGTATAATTGTCAACATTTAGCTACCAACTAAGGAAGAATTGAGCATTATCCATAGAAAGGAAAAGGAAAGAAAATCCAACTCTTGCGGCCATTAACTCCTTTGACGACCAAATGAGTAGGTAGAAGTAGAACAATGGCGAAGAAAAACTGCCACTTCCCCTATCATTGTTCTCAACAATCAGAGGGCAACTGCTCTTTACCTAAATTAGACCTGCTGTCTCTTTGAGTAATTATATCTTTTTGTTTTATTAGATTATAGATTAGTTCAATTTCTTATCAAAGAGGGTGTAACACAGTAACGCATAGTATAGTACATCCAACGGATGACAAAATTCAGGTCCACTCCTTCGGACCTTTCTTCTTCTCTAATTGAAAGAGACACAAATTGTATCTATACGTAGCTCAATCTCTCACTCATTTGGAAATCTCATGCAAAATATAATGGAAATGCAAACCATTGACTAAAGATCAATAGCATAAGATGAACGGGAAACAATCTTTACGCTTCAATATCGCAATGGCTACTCCCACCTTATGTTTTCTACTCCTCGTCCTCTTTGTTTCGGGTGCAGGAGCTCAGCAGATCAAATACTCGAATATATCTTTGGGTTCTTCCCTGTCTCCTGCCACCTACTCATCATGGCCTTCACCCTCTGGAATCTACGCCTTTGGGTTTTATCAGCTGGGCCAAGGCTACGAGGTCGGGGTTTTCCTTTCAGGAATCCAGCAGAGAACCATCGTCTGGACTGCACATAGAGATGATCCGCCAGTTCCAGAGAACACCACTCTTCTCCTCACGACAGATGGGAGGCTTGTCCTGAACTCAGCGGATGGCGGAGAAACCAGCATCGCCGACCCTATTGAATCGGCCTTCTCGGCTTCCGTGACCGATTCAGGCAACTTCTTACTCCGCAATCCGAGTGGGGACATCATATGGGAAAGCTTCAACAACCCGACCGATACCCTCTTGCCAGGTCAGCGCCTCTCAGCAGGGCAAGAGCTCTTCTCTAGTATCTCGGCAACAAATCCTTCCACTGGAATATTTCGTCTCAAGATGCAACACGACGGGAATCTAATCCAATACCCAGTTCAAACTCCAGACACAGCTCCCTACTCTTATTTCACCTCCTGGACCGATGGAAGAGGAGATAATGTGTCCCTCAACTTTGATCAGGATGGACATCTGTATTTGTTGAACACCACGGGATTCAACATAAGGAACATAACAACAGGAGGTTATCCATTGGAAGATAGCCTTTATCGGTTTACCATCGGCTCCGATGGACTGCTGAGACTGTACTCATATGACTTGAAGCAGAACAACAGCTGGTCAGTCCGGTGGTCTTCCACAAACGATAAATGTGATCCAAAGGGTCTCTGTGGATTCAACGGATTCTGTGATCTGGACAATCAAGAAGCTGAATGTAGATGTCTCCCGGGATTTGACTTGGTTCAGAGAGGCAATTGGACTGCAGGCTGTGGGAGGAATTTCACTGCAGATGATTGCAAAAGTGAACAAGATGGGATCATTACAGGAAATTATGTCATGGAGTCAGTGGATAGTATGCAATGGGAAGACGATCCGTACTCTGTCCTGGAATTGGCGAATAAAGAAGCATGTGAAAAGGCCTGTTTAGAGGATTGCAACTGTGAGGCCGCCCTGTTCACGGCCGGGAAATGCAGTAAGCAGAGGCTTCCTCTCAGATACGGAAGAATTGCATCCAATGGTCCCACATCAGCTCTCATCAAGGTGGGTGCACCTTCAACTGATGAGAATGGTCCGACTCCAAGAGAGAAAACAAAGGAGGTCCGAATGGATATACTGATAGTCAGTATGTTGTTAGCTTGTTTCGGAATTATACTGCTGGCTCTTTCAGGAATTATTATACACAGAAATCGTTTGTGGGAGTACAGAAGAATTCGTTCTAAAGTTGAAAATTGTGGGTTCGGGGAACTTATGGCTCCTCGATGCTTTACTCTGGCGGAACTCAAGACAGTGACTGACAATTTTAAGGAAGAACTTGGAAGAGGAGCATTTGGGACCGTCTACAAAGGGATGATATGGGGTAGCGACAAGGTTGTAGCTGTCAAGAGACTAGATAAGTACTTGGCGGAAGGGGAAAAGGAGTTTCGGACAGAAGTGGAGGTTATAGGAAGGACCCATCACAGGAACCTCGTGCGTTTGCTTGGATACTGCGTAGACGGGCCCCACAGGCTGCTGGTCTACGAGTACATGAGCAATGGATCACTTGCAGGCGTACTTTTCTCACGAGAAAAGCAGCCTCCTCCATGGAATGAGAGGATGGGGATTGCTCAGGACATAGCTAGAGGAATCCACTACCTTCACGAAGAGTGCGAATCTCAGATCATCCACTGCGACATAAAGCCACAGAACATATTGATGGACAAGGGTGCGAAAATCTCAGATTTCGGGCTTGCGAAGCTGATGGGCCCTGACCAAACAAAGACATTTACAGGAATCAGAGGAACGAGAGGATATGTTGCACCAGAGTGGCACCAGAAGCAGCCAATCACAGCAAAAGCTGATGTTTACAGCTTTGGGGTCATGCTTTTAGAGATCATTTGCTGTCGGAAGAATGTGGACTGGAATCTACCGGAGAAAGAAGCTATTCTGGAAGAATGGGCTCGTGACTGCTTTGAGAACGGCGAGGTTCAAAAATTGGTGGGCGATGAAGTTGTTGATAAGAGAGAGTTGGAATCGGCTGTTAAGATTGGACTCTGGTGCATTGTCGACGATCCCACACTTCGTCCATCAGTGAAGAAAGTGCTGCTGATGTTGGAAGGCTCATTGGACGTCCCAATCCCCCTCCCACTCCAGCCTTTTCTGTGAGTAACAACTGCTCTGCATCAGCATGCATGCCTGAAATGGATAGGCATAAACATATTTTAGATTACGAAAAATAAAGTGAACTCCTGTATGATCTACCAATAGCATAAATGTCGTGTTTGCTATCAAATGTAATCTCCTTTTTTTTTTTTTTTTTTTTTTGGAGGGGGGGGTTGGGGGGTGGTGGTGTCGTGGGTGTGAACTGTTCTATGTATCTACTAGCTATCCATGCATCATAGCTAACAAATATATTAAGCTGTGATATTAAGAAAAATATATGAAAAAACACGGCAACCCATACTAGAGATAATATTCAGTACAGTTGGATCAGTATCAAATTATTGGCCACTTTGTAGCATCCAAAATGATTATTGTTCTTCTAGAAGACATAAAGAATAGAGCTAAAAGAAGATTACTGGAAGATGAAATTCTCGCAATATTAAATCTCACAGTTATCATGATACTAACCTTTAATGGGAGCCCCAGTGACGGAGCAAAAGGTCTCGTATCATTCCTATTTCAAGGCAATTCTATATCCCAAGTCTTTTTGTTTGCAAAAACCCATGCCAATAAAATTCTTCGAAGGACAGACGTCTCGCTGTGGAAGAAGAAAAAATAAAGAGAGGCAGAGTAAATAACAAATGATGTTTCACTAGTTGAGTAAAATTGAAGGACAGGAGTCTGATAGATGAAAATGCTAAACCTGGATTAACACAGAGTAATCTCGAGCACATATCAATACAATCAGGATGTAACTCTTTGAGTATTAGCCCAGAAAATGGAAGACTTGTAGATGACCTGATGTTCTTCAGCAACTGAACAAAAGCACTGCATTCAAAGCCACTGATTTAGCAGATAATGGGCACTGATTCTTGGGAATAGAATGCTACCTGAACGTTAGTCTGACCACGATATGGTGGATAGCCGTGAAGAAGTTCAAAAAGAATTGCACCTATACTCCACATGTCAACCTATTTAAAGCTCTGCACTTCAGTTCCTTCAAATACGAGGCTATCCAAAACATTGAGGAGTCTCTTACCTTTTCATCATACCGTTGGAATAGAAGAACTTCTGGAGCCATGTATAAAGGAGAACCACAGACCATATCAGCAGAATTTCCAGGAAGCACAATTCTGCTTAAAACCAGCAGATAATCATTATCACCATGAAAATCCTGACTCGGAGAATGACATACACATGAGCAGAGCTGTGACATCTTAAAGACAATTACGTACCTCGAGAGTCCAAAATCAGCTATCTTTAGCACCCTATCTTCTTCAGGACCAGACAATAGTATGTTCTACACGGGTCGAAAACCAAACTGGTAAAACGCATGCTTGAAACTAAAATATCAAAACTTGATCCCGAAAGAAATTAACCATCAAATTTTCAGTGAGCATTCAGTTCGTACCTCTGGTTTTAAGTCTCTGTGAATGATAAAGTGAGAGCGTACAACTTCCATGCCAGCTCCTGCACAATAACGGAACACTGTGATAACTTACGAAAGTCGAGATATGCAGCACATATACCCATATGGAAATACAAGAAGATACCAAGCTGCTGCATAAATCTTCTCGCAATTGTTTCTTGAACTCGCCCATGAACCTTGATGTAAGCAGCTAAACTACCCCCGGCACAAAACTCCATGACTAGATATATGCAACCATCAGCCTGAACAAGAAAAAATCTGACTCAGTTCGCGAAACTAGCAGTCTAATGGGAGTATCAATTCCCTTAAGAACAAAGCGAACCTGAAGGACATCGAGGAGGCGGACGATGTTCGGGTGATTGACGGAGGATAGGAAGCTGATCTCGCAGTCCAGGCAGCTCCTGATCTGCCGGCTGAGACTAGACAGGCGGACTTGCTTCAGGGCCACAGTCTCGCCGGTGGCCCTGTGCTCGGACCTCCATACGGTGGAATAAGCCCCTTCTCCGAGCTTCGACCGGAGCACGTAGTCTCCGACAACGGCCGGCTCCGATATGCTCTGCGCTCCTTCTTCCGATACCATTTTCGTTCTCAATCAATCTAACAGCTCTTATCATCATCAGAAAGAAAAGATGTTCGATTACGAACTTTGCTGCTTTTTATACTGTCGTCACGATCACGGTGAAGGTATTGCAATAATTACAAAATGATCCTCTTCTTTTATATATTTGAACAAGTGCCCCTAAATTTTACTCTAGAATATTGGGCTTTAAAGGGGGGGGATACCCGAGTCCAGCAGATTTTTCAGCCCAGCTCATTGGCTTGGCTACGTTCGACGAAGAAAAACCGGGCCCAAGGCAATATCCATGCTAGTGCTACTACGGTAAAAATCGGTAACACATTCGGTATCGATCTCGCTTTCACTTCTCCAAAATCCCGACGTTATGGAGACTTTACATTATATGGACTAGTCACCGGTGAATTGGTGTCGTATCGTTTTGTCTTTACGGAAGAAGATTTTTCAGCATCCCTACTTCGAAAGAGAACCGGATCGATATGTTTGTTTCTGCTCAATAATGCAAGCAAGATGGCAACTGAGCATTGCTCGTGCTTCTCTCGGTCACGAAAGAAAGCATTCGTGTTGTCATAAAAATATAAGACTATCGGTTAGTTTCTCTAACTTGTATGAAATGGACCTGATGAGGTTATTCCGAGCAAATCAATAGGAACGTCTTGCATAATTAGTTGTTCGGTTCGGGTCCATGTCTCCCCGAAAGAAGATTGTTATCAGTTTCCCGAGGAATTTCAAATGTAAATAAGTTCGCACACTCATCATCATCATAAACATAACTAGAGAAATCAGAGATAGACCCCAAAATATTTTGCTAGTACTCTGCATGCATGTAACATGAGAACTTAGAAGCCTTTGCTACATACAGCGAGATACATACATATACATACATACATACATACATATATTCATGCACACAGGAAACAAAAAGAAGAAAAAAAAAGAACGGATAAAAGACCCACATTATTGAAAAATTCTACGATACATCTGCCTAAAAAGCATGTATGGTACATATACATATATTTGTACTTGAGAATCTTCAAGTCATTTACGTAAAATAACAAATAAATACTTTAGTTCAAGTGATTTGATTACTTGAATGGGCAAAAGAAAAAAAAGAAGTGATTTACTTGAAAAATTACGAATAATTTACTTGTATGTACGTAACAGACGAGCATATATTCAACTTAATGTATTTTTAGACCGACTTTTGATTAATAATAATTGATTGGCGGCCAAGAATATTATATCCTGGCCCCTAAATTTCTGGAGCTTTAATTAATTGCAAGTGTTAATATTATGACTAAATGTAAGCATCTGAGAATGGTCAATGGTGTGCTCTTCAGATTAATTGTTTTGGCAACTTCACTGCCAGTGCCCGCAAGAGCTGCTTTTTTTTTTTTTTTTCCATCCCCGAGCACAACGGCATTATGTTCCGATATCATCATACTCGAACCCTGCGGAATCTGTCTGCCTAAACCGTTTAGAAAAATCAAGAGTGGTTCGGGATAATACCGATCGATCGGTTCCAGTTTTCCAACATAACTAATTGTAGATTCAGACCTTTGCGGCCATCATACATGATCGATCCTTTCTTTCTGGCCAGGAAGGATAGGATCTCAACTGGCTTAACAACTGAAAAATGAGATCTTATACTTTTAATAACAAACGTTACAATTGAATATTCTGAATCTGATTTTTTTTCCTCAGAAAAAATAAAATCTGATATTGCAAATATTTTCTGTAGATAATTTAGATCACATTTGAGATCCAAATTGATTTGCCAAAATTTGGCGCCACCAGTTTCTTATATTAATGAGCACCCGGAGAATAGGGTTTGGCAGCCTATGCTTATCAGATATAGAGCAAGTCGGTCGATCTGGTCTCCCTATCGATCGAGATGGAACCCAAGAAGATGTTAATGCTGGCCTACTTTCTAGCGGGACTAGTAATTGCATCAAGTTGTATTTGTACTTGCAGTGATCAGGAAAACGTTTCCTCGAAGATGGCAGTCCCTGCCCCCGCACCAGCCATAACGGACGTCAACACCTTGTGCTCCGACATAATATTTAACATGTTAGACTGCCTCCCATATCTGAGTGATGGCAGTACAACAAACAAGCCGGGGGACTCGTGCTGCTCAGGCGCTGAGTCCGTGTTGGAGTTTAATGGCCAATGCATCTGCGTCGCCTTGAAGACAAGTTCTCAACTGGGATACGCACTCAATATGACCCGAGTCCAGAGCCTTTCATCCGATTGCGCACTCCAGCCATACCCACTTGAAAAATGTGGCAGTAGGTTCATGATTTCGGAACATAAACATATATATATATATATATATATATCGATTTGTTATTGTGCTTGTGCAATTCTTCTTTGATTATATATGCTAGTGGATGGGTAATCTCTCTCTCTCTCTCTTTTTTTTTTTTTAAATGTGCAGTCTCAGGCCTTCCTGGATCATCACCTTCACTATCTCCAGGTAACTTCTCGAGGCCTTTGGGTTGAAGTCTCGAATTGAAAAAGGAAAAAAAAAAAAGAGTAGGCCTAATATATAGCTAGTGACGCATGGGAATTGAGTGTGCTGACCAAAATTTGGATGACAATTTTGATGCAGTTGAGGCACCGAATCTAGCTCCCGAACCCGAACCTCTGGCACCAGCATCAGTTGAGACACTGGAACCCGAATCGCCAACTCCAGCACCGGCTCAGACGCCAGACCTGGCTCTGGAGCCTTCGTGTTCCGACGTTATATTCAACATGACTGATTGTATCGCATATCTGAGCAAAAATAGCCCAGAGGACCAACCCCAAGATACATGCTGCCCAGGCTTCAAGTCTGTGATGTATTTCAATCACGAGTGCGTCTGCGAGGCTATCAAGAGCAGTTCGCAATTAGGAATTGATCTCAACATGACCCGAATTGAGGACCTTCCTTCCATTTGTGGGATCCACGAACAACCCCTTGAATACTGTCGCAGTAAGTTTATTGTTTCCGAATATATATATATATATATATATACACACATATATATAAATATATAAACACGTTTTTGTTATTTTGCAAGTCTAGTTGTTCACATTTTAGGTTTCACTCGACCTTCTCCTCAAAATTCTTTTTAAGTTTTCGACAAATTTTTTGGACTTTACATGATTTTACCAAAATAGAATCCTTTTATTTTTTTGGTCATTTAATTGTATCTACGGCTCATGCTAAGTTGGTTATACTGAGTAAATGAAATTCTCACAGTGGTAAAATCGCATTTACATCTCAACAATTTGTGGTGCGGTCATCTTCCTTCTATCTTTAACGTATTACTTGTGTAGAAGTGAACTGGTTAATGAGATTTAAGCCAATTCATCATCATATTAAATCCTTTATTTAACATGTGATCATGAAATTAATGCAGTTGAGTCAGCGAGTCCCTCTCCCATCCCGTCGACTCCATCACCACCCAAATCAAAGGAGCATATGAAGCCAAGATCGAAAACTCAGGCACCAGCTCCAGCCCCTAAACATCGCTCGGGATCTCGCTCCCTTGTTGGTTCTTCCTTTGCTGCTTTTGTTAGTAGTACTGCTGTTGTTTCTATCTTGTTCTTGCACAAATAGTCGTTAATTGTAGTCGAGTCTGAGGTTCCTTTCGCATAGGTTTTTGGGCTTGTATTGAGGGACTTATTGTATGTTTTCCTTTGTTAAATCTATGTTGGGCATGTTCGTACTTTTTCGTAGTTCTCCTATGAATTAATATTCATTAGTTTCGTCCTTTTTATTTGCCCATATAGTTTTTCGTTCAGCCTACTTGTTTCTACTCCAAAATTAAATTTAGTAATAATAGAATTAAACAGATATTCATGATCGTCCATATAATTTCGGCAAATGCGTGATCCTGAATTATATGTATATATATTTATATATATTGGGTTACTAATTATCATCTATATATATATATTGGGACAACTATACATTTGGTCATATAGGTTTCGATACTCTTCGATTTTAGTCTCTTTTGTAATTTTTTTTATCGTTTAGATCCATACCTTTGAATACTTTTTGTTTCAGTCCCTTTCTTTTTTTTTGTTCGTTTTCATCCAATACCTTTGATCACTTTTTTATTTTCGTCCTTTTATCATATTCTTTATTAGAGAATATTTTAAATTTGGTCCTCAACCTTTTAAATTTATTCTTTTATCATAATTCTTTTTTTGGTTCAATTTTTTATTAATATTAAACATTTTGTTTCTTGTACTTCTACTCCCTAAATTCCCATAAAATGTCCATACAATATTTTTGAAATTTATAAAAAAATTATTATGTTAATTCCAAAAATAAAACAAAATCTATCAAAGTATATTTTGAGAGGGAGAGAGGTGGTAGTAGCCAGTAGGGGACGAAGTCAGGCACCACCACCCTAGGAGAAGTCAACTTAAGCCTGTACCTCCATCCACGATTACACTTTGCAACATCATTCCTTACATTTAGATGTACCATGTCCTTACTTAGAGTGTCACTACCAATCTCATAGCCACAAACCACAATCACCATTATTTTTCTATATTTTTTCATTTCTTTACTTGCAAATTTGGATACTGATTCTCCCAACGCAAATCGTCATTGCCCCTGGCAAGATTGCATGCGAACTAAATGCTCACCCCTGCTCATTCTCTTGAGTAGGTTCACGATTTTTCTTTTATTATTTCAACATATTTTATTTTATTTTTGAAATTAAAATAATAATCTTTTTAAATTTAAAAATATTGTGTGGGCATTTATGGGAATTTGAGGGGTAGAGGATAAGAAAAGAACGTTTACTACTAAGTAAAATTGAACAAAATAAAAGAATTAGGATAAAAAATAACTTTAAAAGGTTGAGGACTAAATTTAAAATCTTTTCTAATAAAAAAATCTAATAAAAATGACTAAAATAGAAAAATAATCAAAGATGTTGGATATCAAGAAAAAAGGAAAAGGGTTGAAAAAGAAAAATGTTCAAAGGTATAGTATTTAAACAATAAAAAATTAGAAAAATGAAGAAAATATAAAAACATCTAAAATTAAAGGACCAAATGTATAGTTTTCTCAATATATATTTTGGTCGTGGACGATATGGTTTGTTTAAATGTGAGATTTGCTAAATTATTTCTTGTTTAGGGGTTACAAGAGAGACCCAATTTTGCTAAATCTCATTAACTACTCTAATGGCATGGCCATGGATTATCCGGACGCATTATAGAAGTTCGTTCATCCAACGCTCTAGGAAGGGCAGATAGTTGGCCCCACTTGCCATTTACAAAATTATATACGAGCTGAAATTGGAATTATTTTTCATTTTGAATTTATAAATATAATATTTCAGCTCTTTTTTTTTTGGTTTCATAATGTGAAAAGAGCGAAAACTTCGGAGTCAATGTAAAATCTCTTCCCTATTTCATCTCTATAATTTTTTGTTGATCCTATTCACTCTATGCTACTACTAAAGAAAATTTTCCATAGCCCTTTCAGATTTGACCTTGATCTTGAATCATATTTCTCTTTTTTTATTTCTCAAGTCTTATCTTATTATAATCACATCTCAGTCAGGTTTTTTGTTCTTACTGAATTTACAATTTGACTTTTCCCTATGGTATAATAAAGCAACTCTTCCCATATAGATTAGCTTAAATCGAATGATATTGATAAGTTATTTAGCTGTTTGCCTGTATTATGCAAATATGGAGAGGATTTTTACAACCAGTGTGATAAATAATTTACACATTTAAATGAGAAACTTAGGACATGAATGATTTGTTTATCTGCCTATATCAAAAACATGTATATTAATATGGCATGGTTAACATATAAAGATCTCAAAATATAATATCTTAATGATATTTCATAATTTTCTTTTATTATATTAATTTTTGTCTATTTTAAAATGTAATTATAATTATATGAGGTAAAAAAGGATTTATCAAATTGTGGGCTTGTCTTTATTCAAAAGAACAAAATATATTTTAACTAGAATGTCACGAATATCTATCATCGTATAATATCGTCTCCACTCATGACTCGTGGGTCCTAGATCTGCCTCTGCCTGCCCATTTAACAAAATGTATATACACCACCACCAAATTAGTACGGTCATTTACACATAAAAAATTTGAACTAATTTTAAATTAAAAGTAATATCAACCTTGATGTTTGTGACTTTATGAGAGGAATTTATATCTGCTACTTATATATATACATTAAAAAAATCCTTCATAAAATATTTCCTCTAGATTGGGCTCATGAATGAAGAAGAAAACCATCGCACCATTATTAGGGGCCGTTCGGTATGGAGTCTGGAAATGGAATTGAAATTGGAATGAGACAAAATTGAAAACGAAATGAAAATATTCAGTTTTTGTTTGGTTTAGCACGGAATCAGAGTTGAACTCATTTCTTGATGTATGACTTGACACTCATTAAAATGGGAATGGATTTCCATATTTTTTTTGTAAGTCCGTCTCTATGTATATACACATATAAAGTGTATACATAGATATTAGCGTACAATATATTGTATTACATCTACAATATGTATGTACGGATACGTAGCGTCGGAGGCATGATTGACGGCAATAAAAGATTAATTTTCTTAGGAGAGGCACCTCCCAATTTGTACTCACGAAACTTGGAGGCTTATAAATTGCTGCCACCAATTGATATTTGGCATTTCTTTCTAAAGTTCATGATAATGTGTTCCATCATTCTTATCTTCTACTATTATGAGTGGACTGGAAGTTAAAATATCTATTAAAAACAATACCTATATATATATATCATTCCCAATTATGTTATGGAATATGTTTACGCTCGTTATCAGATCGAGTCTTCCGATTCTTTATTAGCGATTTCTCATGTCATCCTTCGGGTTTTTCCTAATCCATGACTCCGGCTATATTAAATTCGAGTTTGATTCCTTGGAAAGAAAATTCATGAAATTGCCAGGAGGAGACCGGGTGATGCAAGGGATTGGAGTCCTCCACTGCCCGAACACTAATTTGGTTAGCTCGAACCAGACTCGACTGACCATCGAATTTTCGGTTGTGTTGTATATTAACTAGTCAAGTTCATAATTGTCAAGATAAATAGAATAAATCTCTACAAATTTTAATTTACGGGTCAATATTTTTACTCTATATACCTTGCAATGGCTTAAACAAAAGCAAACCTAACTGTAATATGGATGGTAATTAAGAGATCTTTCGTATATCGAAGTTCCAAGCTCTACGTCCATTCCATCAGTATGATTTTGCCTCTCGATGAGCATATAACCATGAAGACAGGACAATTTGAAGACCTATTGATTCTAACAACTGATTGCAAATTTGATATACTCCGTCTCAAGATAATCGAGTTGCTCGTCTGGGAAAGATGGTCCAGAGTAATTTGCAAAGCTCGAACGGATTGCCCAAAACCATAGCCAGGCACAAGGTTTGAACTTAGTGAATCATAATTTGATGCTCCATCGGCCATAAGGGATTCTTCTAGGCCGTCCAACACACAACGAGATAGTATTGCAGGCTTTCCCCCAATACTATCCTGTCATCAGTGCTGTCACAATCACAAGTATCACATATATAACTGCATTCGTTTTCATTTTCCGATCTGTCGAGCCAAACACACCATAGCTACCTACACATACCAAAGAGGCGATCCGGATCCTCTGCAGTTGTCGAGGAGATGACTGCATCCGACTGTGGAGAATTCAATTGCAGAGGATCCATTTCCATCCTGACCAGATACAAATTGCATAAGAGACGGAAAGGGAGAAGAGGAGAAACATACTATCCCTTGATTTCTCATTAACCAGTGCAAAACTCGGTACTCAGACCATTTATCTTTACCTACAAAATAACTTATCAGCATGCTATATGTACAACAGTATCTTTCTTCTTTATGATTACATTGGTTTATCCAAAATCTGCCTGCCGAATCCTGTCCAAGAATCGGAACTCTAAAGTGACATATAGAAAAAGACCTCTAAAGCTGTACAGAAATAACAAGATTCAATGAGACCCTCTAAAATACACCCATTGTCCAGGAAGTCTAATGCCACATCTTCCTGAAGAGTTCCATCATATCCTTTTGCTGTTTTAGGGCCCTTCACGAACCTTATCAGCTGCAAAAGATTTACTAATCTGTATGTAACCTTCTAACTCCCTGAAAGCATCATCGGCAGTTGTCCTCGGTATAACTAGGCGCTTCAGGGGCTGGGCTTTCTGAAAACTATCTACCAGAGTACCGATAGCAGCAATCTGAGATTCTCTGATTCACAGCAACCAGAAGATTGAGATATCTTGCTTTATTGAGATGATTGAGATACAATATAGCATATTGGATTCAACAGACAAATTTCGAGTGGTAAATAGAATGAGCACATTAAAATAAGAGAGAGCAAATATAACTCATTTCTACTGTTACAAGAAAGAAATGCTAAAACTAGAAGTGGCCTGTCAAGCATATATGCTGCATCCGCAAGAATTACTGATACGAGCACATTTCCTCACTTCTTGAATGATATTTTCAAGTCTGCAAATGTTTCTGAAGGAATGCATCTTTTTAGCTGAAATTCTGTGTTGAGTCTGATGGCTAAAAAATGCAAGTGCCCAGAGAAAACTCAGAAGTTCCACTATTTATGAGATGGCATATATCTGGGTCTTTTCAAACCTGAGGCAGAGTTTCAAGTTCATATCCCTTCTTGAGCAATAGACAGTGTTTGGAAAGAAATCTAATGAAGTAATTAACCCAGTCTAACATGTGGATGAGTCCACTGACCCGTACCTAATACTGAAGCTAAATCTGGTATATGCTAACATTTGGGCGATATGTTGCACATTCATCACATAAAGTTGCAAGAACAAATTGCCATGTATATATAATCCAAATGCATAAATAGATAAATTGGCAGATAGCAAGACACATAAATCTGTCACAAATGATCTGACAAATTCATCCAGCAAATAATATCCCAGGGAAGAAGAAGAAAGCTAGCATAAAGATTTCTTTTATATTTCTAATCCTGACATAAAAGTTAAAGATAATGGTGGCAGCAGTTCAATTCCAGCCCCAGTAAACATTCCCTGAATTTTTCCAATTAATTTACAGGGAAAAAATGCATAGCAAAAGAGAGTAGGTGTCTCGTCTATACAACATAGTCAAACAGAGAGTCTCACTCATTTTATATGGGTTGAATTGTATGATTTCTGTCCATTCAAATTAGTTCTAGCCAAATTGAAAAGGGTGGAGCTGAGAAACCATCATCAAAGCATGCATGTGAAGATTCAAAAAAAGTCACATTGAACAAGCCAAGTATGTCAGATTATGGGAGTAATTTGGATGCATAAGAATCTGATTTTATCCTCTATTACCTGCTTGATGAGTTGGTCGGATTATTACCAGCCACATCAAATACACAGGTAATCTCAGAATAACTGAACTCATCCTGGAAGTTTCTGAGTGGTTTCCTCTCATCACATTCATCTCTGCCAGAAAAGGATATCTGCAGCCAAAGGGAAAATTAATGTGAAACAGAACTACTTAAAGATTGACAAACCTTACAGATAACTATGGTAGTAAGAATAGAGCGGAACTTCGAACCGTGTTAACTGCTGCACCAGCTTGCATCAAACTACCAGTCTCATCAGCACCCTTATCACGGGAACTTGCACTTACAAGTGGATGAGGTGGGGGTAAAGCACAAGAGTCGGAGTGCGTCGATGAAGGCGATGAAGCAAAGGAAGGTGGGGAATTAGCTGAATAATATTGCCTCGAAGGCAAAAAAGCAGGTGCTTCAGAAAGTGAAGGGAAACTCTTGACTGGTTCAGTTAAGGGATTTCCCACATAATCGGGTATAAATTTTGGAGCCACGGGCATTGATGAAGTTTGCGAGACAACTTCTGACATTCTCGATAGATACAGAACCGAGAGGCACAGCTTCCCACAGGAGGTGTATAATGGAGCAAAACCACGAAGCTGCATCTTTGCTTCTTCTTTAGGATCTAAGGGCTCAGCAAAGGAAGAAACCTTGTGGGCTAGAAAGCACGAGCAGAGACTGCTCGAAAGGCTGAGCTGTCGGAAGACTTTATAAGCGGGCAAAAGCCTGACAGTCGTATAAAGTGATCTCAATAGGAGGATTGACTTCTTGTACAGCGCAGACAAGATACTCTTGCCCGACCTCTTTCTCCCCTTAGAAGGGCCCTCGGACTCAGCCCTCTTGACCTCGTATTTCACCACCCATCTCTCGATGATCTTTTCATTTCTTTCTTCACCCTCTTCCCTCGCCTCACTATGATCCCCAGAAACCGAATCAACCACTTTCTTGATCAGGATCACATCGATCACCATACACTCAGGATTGCTCCAGTTCCAAGTATCGATACTGTCAAAGACAGCAGGGCATTCCTTAAGGGCCAGATTGAACCACTTATCTCTCGGCCTCACGCCCGAGGAGGATGAATCGGACAATGACGGTCGGGATGAATCAGCCTTTTCCCCGCTCGTATCACTAGAAGGCACACAAGGGGTCCTCGATTCGAGTATCACATGGAGGCTTTTGGCGAAGAATTCGGTAATAATTTGCTCCATTTTCGCAGCATCCGAGTGCGGTGCTGCCATTTTCAGAAATTGCGGCGAACCCACTCCAAAGGGGGAACAAGAAGACCCAAAGAGGACCCTTTAAACCCTAAAACCAGAGGAATTTCCGCCCCAAAAAGGGGAAAAAGAAAAAATCAGACACAATTCATCAGATCAAAGAAAGAAGAAACCAAGTTGGACAATAGAATCCGGGGATTTATCGCGAAAAATTAAAGCCCTCAACTTCCTGGAATTTATTATGATGCAATCCAATAAGGGCAACAGAAAATTAGACTTCCCCTGTACTCTGAAACTCCTCTCTCGATCTCTCAAAAAATTCTTATCTAAGACTCCTCAGCACTGCAACCGCACTAACGAGCATGTTTCCGATCACGAAGCTCCACAATAGCAATGAATGAACAGAACACAAGAAGCTTCGAACTTTCCGAATTTTTGGCGTCGCAATAAATTAACGGGACCAGAGCTTCGAGTTTCTACATATGAACACCAGAAAGCGAGCTGCAAAGACGTGCTGTGCTGATGGCTTAATCAGAAGTTAAGGTACCGTTGCTGTAGACGCAATGGAATGTGAATTGCATTTATGTGAAATTTGAAAGCGACGTCAATCAGCTGGAGAGGAAGACCGAGTCACCGAGCAGTGAAGCGTGGAAGAAGACTTACAGTTCCCGAGTGCTTGTGCCGCAAGTAAAGCGATTGATTAGGGCTTGCGGTTATGCTTCCTCTTCCCCTTGCGGCTTCTCTGCGCGTTTGCTGACACTGACATTATGGCCGGAGAGCAGTGAGCAGAGGGAGAGAGAGAGAGAGAGAGAGCTATGGAGCTCGAGCTTCGACGGAGAAAGCGTCTATGGGGGAGAGAGAGCGGATGGATCGTACGGGGCCGATCAGGTTAGTTAAGTGGCACCGAGGAAAGAATCTGCGCGTGGTGATTTTTTGTGGGGCCTGCTTGCTGGTCATTTTCAGCAGCTAGGATCGTGACACGTGGAAATCTGATCCCGTTCGCGGGTCCCACTCCCCTGAGAGAATAGCTGCTTCCATGCTGCCGATAAATTTAATTTCATGATAAAATCATTCTTTGAATTTATCCAAATTATATTAAACTAGTTAAGAACCGGGCTTGCGCGGATACTATTTCTAAATTTTTGTATCACAAAAAATAAATAATAACTAACACAAATGGCAGTATATGAACGAATATAATTAGAACAATAACGCTAAAATTATATATTCTATCGAACATACCTAACGAGCATAAGAGTAAAAAAATAAGAAATCATGAGGACGGGAATGAAATACGTCTAATAGTCTTATGATAATGAAATAACTTGCGTAGTACAGAATAATAAATCTTTAATATATATATAAGCAGGCACATAAGAAGAGTAAACGATATTACGTATAGGTTATAATATAAAAAAAATGGCAGAGATCATTAGAAAAATGAAGTATGAGATAGACTTTCATGTCTCTTATTTATAGGAGATTTAGTATGTAGAACTTAGACATATCATATATTTAAAGAAATCATTTCAATTATAAAAAGCATTTAAGTTTTCAAAATATTCTTTTATTGTATACTATTACATACAAAGAAAAACAGTTGAAATACGTTGAATATAATGCAAATGACAAAAATTAAAGAGTAAATTGTTGTGGAGCTGCGGGTTTGTGATTTGGCTAACCAATCTTCGTCTATGACTTTTACATATTATAATGATAAAGCAAGAATCAATAGTCGGAGATGGTTCAATACAATGTTCCGAGCGAAAATTAATAACTAGAGATGATTTGATATGATGTTCCAAGTAGGCGAAAAGCCAAACAACCACGAGTTGAGAGTTTTCAAATTGAAGAGTTTCGGAAGCGCTTTTTCGACTTATATATATATATATATATGATAGATTTAAAATTCATATATTAAATTTCGTAGACATGTTGTATCCGATTATTTCTAATGTGGTCTCTACCAATACTCTTACGTATAATTTAGATCCAAACAAATTAAATATATGAGGTTTATTGTGATACTGGGGGATTACATTATGTCGAACTAATTTAAAGTATGTTGAGAAAAGTAGATAGAATTTAAATAAAATTTATAAATATAGTGTATTTAAATTAATGTAGATCGTGCTTGCTTAAATGTATAATAATACTTGTCAAGTAAAATATTATATGGATTCTTGTGACATTTCAACTAAGTTATGCTCAATTTAAAAAAAAATAAAAACTTCGTGAAAAAGATAGAATCACTTTTTTTTAGAGTGTACACATTGGTATTCAAAAATTCACTGGACACTGACTAATCTAGTAGTTTAAGTAGGGTCGGGCCCTAAAGAAGTAAACCTCTTTCAATAAAAAATTTTCTCCATTCACAAGATTCAAATCGGAAATTTTGCACATGCATGAAGCACATACAGAAGCATAAAAACAATGGAAAACTTTGCACATATAAAAGATTTGAACTAACCAATGGTAACATATGTCAAATAAATAAGAATTCCTCTTCGAGCTCTAATTTATCGTTAAAATATACTAGACCCTATTCACATGTCCCACGCACCCATTATATTGATTTCGTCAAATATGTTCATTAAATAAATTGATTAGGAAGAGGAAGAAAAAATTTAAGAGTGAGAAGAATAAAAGTAAGAGTTATGTATAAGTTTTTTTGGATAAGTATAAACGTTGAAGAATAAACAAAATAGATATAATAAAATACAGAGACGTTGACAAGTATGAGAAAAGAGGAAATGGAGAATAATATTAAATTGACAATACGCTTTTTAGCTCTTCTCAAAATTATATAATACTTAAATTAAGAATAGAGAGCCTTTTTGAGTTTTAAATTACTCCATGAAAATAAAAGATGTGGTAATTACAATATTGTATTTTAAATACTTGTGATGGTTTTAAGTATATTTTATTCTTGTTATTTGTAATTGGATTAAAACATGTGGAGTTATGTTACGCTTTTTGAGGATAAGATTATTTCAAGGACAGTCCAACGAGGGCTTGAGGTTATGTTCCACATGGCAGTGGAAGGCACCCTCCCAACCCAAGGCACTGCACCCATTGGACTTCTGCCACATGGAGGCCACTCCACCAATGGAGTGTCTCTACGATTACGAAGGCATTCCCCTGTGGAGTGCCCAACGAATGGGAGCAGGCCATGTGGCCTTCTTTGGGCCACTGTGGTCTGACCCCTGTTTTCTTTTTCTTTTTCATTTTTTTCTTTTTAAAAAGGAAACATGTCAACAAAGTTTTGATCTGTTCGTAAACCGAATGAAATAAATTTAGTTTTCATTTTATTAAATTTAATTTAAATTAAAAGTTTAAATTTTATGAGTGATTTATTTTTATACAGAAAAATATATATTCAAATATTTTTTACGATATCAATATTGAAAATTAAGTTTCTTTTTAGAAACTAAAAGGTTTAATTATTACTCCTAATTTTAATCAAATTAATGTTGTTCGTGTTTTTACTAATCTTATATATATAATATATAAATTAATACTTTTAAAATAAATGATACAGATTTTTATGTAGATATGATAAATTTAAAAATTTTATTTATTATTATTTTGATAATTATCAAAGAGTTAATTCTATAACTATGAACTAATTAATATTTTTAAAGACATTTTATAATAAAAGTATAAAAATATCTACGATCATAAGCAATTGCGCGCAATGCCGGGTGAAATGATTAGTATAATATAAAAGATTAATAAATCTTCATTTTCTTCCATTTATTGGCCGCCTTTTTATTCTCTTGATCTCTTCGTGCGTACAGACACATGGACATGTAAAATTAGTGAGGTCTTCTTTTTTGTTGTTGAAATAATTATGTCTAATTAAATTTGCAGAGATGTACCGTATAAATGGAGAACGAGAAAACCAGCGGTACTCTAGTCGGTGCTTCGCATGACCAATTCCTTCCGAAGCGGACCATGGGAGAAAAGGGTTTATGGAGAACGAGCGCGTCCAAAGAGATCCAGCACGAAGGAAAGATCGTTGTGGAATTTAAGAGCTTCGTTTTTTTACATAGAGAAGATGGATCGCAGCGGATCAAAGACCAACTGGATCATGCACTGGTACGAATTGGTTGGGACCGCGCCGAAACTCGCAAGAGAAAAAGGGATGTAGAGTTTAATAATATCATGTGGTTTTTTTCAACTTATTGAAGGGAGGTTGTTTTCAGTGTCTAGGCTTGTCAATTAGCCATCTTCTGTCTTTTCTTATAATAATATCATGTACTTATTTTCTTTTCTTGACAATGATGTTCCGTATCGTGATGTGATTAGTGAATCGAAAATCAATAGGTCAATGCGAGTCAATTATTTTGATATCAGCTGCAATTGTGTCACCGATGTTTGTCATTGGTACCATCCACGACTGCCCGTATGAGGATGAGTTTTGTATACAGATCCAATTTTATGTGAATTAGACTAAAGGTCTGCGCCTATCCACAGGCTGAAGCTATTAAAATAACGAAATCAATTACCACAATTAAGAATATGAGATATACAACATAATTAGAATAATCTATATATAAATAAAACAAAATACGAATCAAATTCTCATGCTGTTACATTATTAAAAATAAAAAACAAACCTCTCTTAGGTTGCAATGCCATCGATTTACATTAAGAAAATTATTATTTTCTTATAAACGAAAGAGATCACTTATACTAAGGAAATTTTTTATATTTTTATTACGGATATTTAATTAATTAATTATATAGCAAATATATATAAGGCATAACGAAATACATATAAGTGAATAAAATATGACATAAAGCACACGGAATATATACAATGAAACAACATATGTAATAGAATATATAGATTATATATATACATCTCTCAATATTTAAATTAAAATATAATATAACTCAGTAAAGGGCATCACAGTAATTTACATTATTATATATATAATATAAAAGATGTAGCTGCCCCAATAAAATATATGTAAATGGCATATATATATATAAAAGGGCACGCAGCGAAATTGCTCCCCCGACAGGTCAGAGCACCCTAATCGTGGGGCACGCATTAGAACTGCTCCCCAATAGGCTCGAAGTCCCTCAACCTAGAGCACGTGACGAGGTTGCTTCCTCACAAGCTCAATGTCCTTCAGCTTGGGGCACACACATAAGTTGCTCCCCTAACAGGCGCGAGCTCCCACAGCCTAGGGCATATGTCAAAACTGCTCCTCCCAATCGACTCGAGGTTCCTCAACTTGGGGCATGCACCGAAGTTACTTCCTCAATAGGCTCAAGGAACCTCTGCCTGGGGAACGCGCCAAGGTTGCACCCTCAACAAGCTGGAAGTCCCTCAGCTTAAGGCACGCGAATAAGTTGCTCCCCCAACAGGCCCGAGGTCCCTCGGCTTGGGGCACGCATCAAAATAGCCTCCCCAACAGGCCTGAGTTCCCTCGGCTTGGGATACGAATCCGAACTATTTCCTCAATAGGCTCGAGGTCCCTAAGCCTAGGGCACCTGCCGAAGTTGCTCCCCCAACAGGTCCGAGCTCTCTCGGCCTGAGGCACGCATCAAAATTGTTCCCCTCAATCGGCTCGAGGTCCTTCAACTTGAGACACACACCGTAGTTACTCCCCTAACAAGCTTGAGGTTTCTCAACCTAGGACATGCGTCGAAGTTGCTTCTCCAACAGGCCCGACTTTGCTCGGCCGGAGGTACGCATAAAAAACGCTATCCCCAATTGGCTCGAGATCCTTAAGCCTGGGGCACGTGTTGAGGTTGCTTTTCCAACAAGCTCGAGTTCCCTTAGCTTGGGACACACGCCGAAGTTGCTCTTCCAACAGGCTCAAGTTCCCTCAGCCTAGGGCACGCACAAGAATCGCTCCTTGATCAAGGCGAACTCCCTCGACCTAGGGCATGTGCATGAACTACTCCTCTAACATGCCGAGCTTTATGGGTCCTAGAGCACGCGCAAAAACTGCTCCCCCAATTACTAGAGCCCTTTGGCCTGGGGCGCGCACTATAACTGCTTTCCCATTAGGCTCGAGTGTCTTCGCTTGAGGCATGCATCAACCACGGATCAGGTAAACTCACCCTCGAACTGCTATCCAAATAGGTTCGAATACCCTAGCCTAAATACAAAC
This sequence comes from Punica granatum, assembly GCF_007655135.1. Lineage (NCBI taxonomy): Eukaryota > Viridiplantae > Streptophyta > Magnoliopsida > Myrtales > Lythraceae > Punica > Punica granatum. The sequence goes on from NC_045132.1 coordinate 954,351, forward strand.
CATCCACGAGCCGAGCTGCCTCACCCTCGAATTGTCAGATTGGTTCGACCTGCAAAAGGATTCAACCCTCACTTATGTTCTTTCCCTAGAATGTTTGGACCCCAAAAAGGTTCGACCCTTAAAGGGATTCAACCTCCAACTTAGTTCAACCTCATTGGTTCGATCCCCTCTTACTGCATGCATCAATCACAGGCTGAGCCGCCTCATTCTCGACTCAATCCAACCTCAACGGGCTCGAGAATTCTTGCCTGGGTATGCACAATTCTCAAGTTTAAGCTGCGTCACCCTCCAGCCGTTCCCTCAATAGGCTTAAGTTTACTTGCTTAGGGCATACACCAATCAACTTCTCCCATAACAGGTCGAATTTCCTCATTTGGGGCATGCACTAGTCACAAGTTTGAGCTATATCACCTTCCAATTGCACCCCTAACATGCTCGAGTTTCCTCGCGGGAAGCACGTATTGATTAAGGGTTCAAGCCGCCTTATCCTCACCTTTAGGCCTCAACAAACTTAGGTTACCTCACACAGAACATACATCATTCGAGCCCCGAAGAACAACAACCCCTCAATCATCTCACAAAAAGTTGAACTCGCTTAAGACACAACAAATCTGAGGAAGGTTGAACTTTCAGTATCCCAAGAAGTGCCATTGGTGATTCGAGTCCCCACAACCGTCTATAAGAAGCCAATGCGGACTCTAGGGCAAGTGATATGGCAATTATTAATGACAAACCAAACCGAGCCGGGCCTTGGGCGGCTAAGGGCCTAGAACTGATTATCTTGATAAGGTATCAAACGAAAGCTTGTTGGATCACCTCCAAGTCCCACAACCCATATGTCAGCAAGCTCGACTCGTACCCCCTCCAACGACACGAGGACACTACCCCTCCCCCTTCATTCAGGGTGTCAAACCCCACGACCTCTTACTATGATTGGTGATAATTAAGATAAATAATAATCCATGAACGATAATCAAACGTGATATGTGTGACCTGAAGTCCGAAAGGGGTGTGCGCACCCGAATTTCGTCTCGTCGGGGCACGCATGCGCGCGCCTAAATGCAACGCGGCTTGGGAGTGTCCACCTTCCTGGGGACGCGCGACAGACACACGTGAGAAGGAGTCGCCACTACCTGTTTACGACCCGAAGGTCGAAGGCCGGTGAGTCGCCCGGGTCTAAGGGTATGAATACACCTAGTATGCTAAGGCAATGGTCTTGTACGGAACCGGAAATTCCGAATTCGGGGGTTCTATTACGTGTGGGCCTATATCCCACACGCCCTTTCGGTACTCTAGCTTGCTAGGCTTGCTATTTTATTTATTTACTGCATGATTTAGGATTGCACTCGACTCGCACGTTTTGACATCGTAAATTCGAAGAGACACTTGAACCGCCCACTCTCCGATCGGGATTATTACATGAATAAATATGCATCATAAAACTCTTACATTGTTCTCTCAAATAAAAGATAAATTACAATGACTGAATCCCGGTCGGTTCGCGTTCGGCCGTTATTTCACTCATGCTCACCGTATGATTTTGGAAAAGACCGGAAATTAAATTAAATGCGCACTCGGTGTATGGGGGCATTGGACCCCGTGATCGAAGGTTAGGGCGTTGGACCCAGTGTGAATCGAGTCCTAAAGGATCGGGCTCGATCCGCATAACAAACAAGTGCAAAATGTAAACAAGCAAGCTAAAAAAAAAAACAATGGGGTTTCTTATTATCGCCGAATTTACGTGAATTAATTGATTATTAACCGGGGTATGTTGGCATACAAATCCTACCTTAAAACAAACAAAAGGGATGATAGAGAGGGCATGTAGCATTCGGCATTATTTTAACGGACCCAACAGACATGATGTCCATAGTCAAGTCTCGAATGTGTGGGTTATTTTTAGATTATTCTGTATCGTGATAATGTGATTTTTACAAGTTATGACAAGAGTGTTTTTACCTGAAAACCCAAAACCTAACCCTTTGCTTGACTATTTGCCCATGTTTGATTAAGCCGAGTTTGTGGTTAATTTGTTTTCCCGTGTTTTGACCCATTCTATGCACAAACCTACGCTAGGATGACGGCAGGACAAGAACCGGTAGTCATGCCCTTGAATCGAGAAATATGTGTGCATGAAAAATCAAGATTACGTTGCACGTATCTCGGTGCTTTTAAAATTGTGAATTTTTTTAAAAATGGCATGGCTAACAGTTCTTGAACTGTCGACGTGATTACAGATTGTTAATCGGTTCGTGCAATTCATTTAAAGGAGTCAAGTGATTTAATTTAGCCAAATTTAACGTCCCGATTATCCCGTATGTAGAATTTTAGGTTAATTAGAAATTTGCCGAATGCTTTAGTTTATGGATTTCGAGTCGTCGGAATAGCCATTAGTTAACCGCCGGATAAACTCTAATTTCCAACCGTCTTGAAATTTAAAATTTTGATTTTAGGCCGAGTTTGCATGATTGAACCGATTCATGTGAGCTTACGATCAAAGACACATTTATCATTCCAAGCACAAGAATATGGGCAAAATGATCACAATAAAATTAATTCGTCGATTTTAAGTCCAAGTGATTAATTAAATCGGTCTTGGTTTATTTAGTCGATTTTATCCTTAACGGCCGAATGAGCATGAAGTTAATTCGTGTGGGCTCATTCTCACTTCAAACAATCAAATCTAAATCTGATTCTTTGAAAATATTCAAATTCGTATTCATATTGATTTCTTTTCACATGCCTCATTTCTAAAAGTCGGGTTTAATGATTAGACTGATTCATGTTATTTTCATCCAAGACACATATTTCTCATCATCACAATTCATGCGAGTATTGAATCGACAACACGACAATAACAAAAAAATGCGAAATCGGTATCCACATAATCTCGGAATTTCAAACAAAACATTCAAGCATGCATAACAATATGGGATTTAAACGAAATCGATAAAAAGGGCACCGGTTCATACCAAAACATGCATGGAAATCGATCTGGGACCGCCTTATCACCCCACAATACTCGGAAATTAAAAGACCTAACTCCTCTAAGGGTTTAGTGGATGACATACCTATGCCTTGAAAATGAATCGGGGAAAGTGTGAGGTGAGCTGCTGGATGCTCAGGTACAACAACAATCCGAGTAAGCCTTCCTTGGAGCTCGAGTGAGGTGAGACTGTGAGGAAAATGAGGGGTCTCTCCTCCAATCGGGCACGGGGTTCAAGGTTGTTAAGAGGTCCACGGAAGTAGCTGTGGATGGTGTTCAAGAGGTGAGTACCCTAACTGACCCGAATCAACAAGGAAAAAAAAACCATGAAACCTTAAAGAAAGAGAAAGAAAATAAAAATAAAAATAAAAATAAAAAATTCAGGTAGTTTGCACGGTGGAACGGCTCTCGGGACGTGACCTTCGTGTCACGGGGAGAGTGAGGATCGTTAGAGACCCATCAAGGAAGAATCGTACGACTCGCCATAGTCGTAGGGGTCAAAGAACGCAAGGAAACCCGAAATTCTACAAAGAGCTCGTTTCCATTCAGCTCTGGAGCGGATGGCTAGGGACTCCAAATGGCTAAATGGATGTCACCAATGGATTCAGAAGGTCGAAAATAGGTGGGGTATGTATTTTTTCGAAGTTTGGGTGAGGGTAGATGGATGTTTTGCCCGAAAAACGACGTTTTTTGACAATAACGGTTTTTTTTTCTTATTCTCTCCTCTGCCGCCCTCCTTTCCTCCGAATTCTTTTAGTTCTCTGCTCACTCTCCCTTTTCAAAGTTGCTGCCTCCATTCTGAATCAATGAATAATGAATGCGGGAGAGAGGCAAGAAGGGAAGGATGGTCCAAGATCGAAAAATTGCGCCAAAACGGGAAAACCGTTAATGAACTTCCTTTTTCTCCTCTGCAGCTGCATTTGGCCGAATTCTTGGCCCTCTCTTGAATATGTTTTGCTGAATAATGAATGTGTAATGAATGAGGGAGAGAGGCAAGGAGGGAAGAAAGGTCTAGATAGGAATGTTGCCCAAAATCGAGAAAACGGTTTAATGAATTTCCTTTCTCCTCTCCCTATGAACCTAGCCGTGTCTTCCCTTGGAAATGCTGACCGAAATCTGCTGATAGCTTGTAGCATTAATGAGGAATGAATGAGATTTCTGGCAAGAAAGGAAGGAAGGGTTTAGATAGGATGATTGTGCAAAAACCGGGAAAGCCTTCACGAACTTCCTTTCTTCTTCCTTTGCTGAATTTGGCCGAATTCTTGGCTCCTTTTGAATGTATTTTTCTGCTGAAATGAATGTGTAATAAATGAGGGGAATGTAAACTTGGAAGGGAAGTGGAAGACCGGAAAGTTATCGCGAGACGGGAAAGTCGTTAAATGTACTCTTTCTTCCTTTCTTCTTTTCCTTTTGCAGCTGCCCCTCTTTTCCTCCAATGCTAGCCGAATTCGTCCTCTCCCCTAGCTTGAATAGTGAACCGACTTTGTCTAATTATCTTCGGTTGAAGCTCATATTATGACCCAGTTTGTTCAAGACTTTGTTGTAGTCGGTGGACCAAAATGGGGTGCTGACAAGGGGTATACAACCTCAAGCGCTCCAAAAACACGATAAGCCCCTGAACTCACAAGGACGGCGTTGATGAGATCGACCCCTTGGGCTCACCGCAAGGCCCTCGACCCTCCAAGGATTGAAGGGCTCGGAGGATCAAGCCTCGGCCATTGCCCGGGCTCACCTCGAAGGGCTCGACCCCTCGCGGCTCGACCCTTTACTGCTTGAGGGGCTCGACCCTTCGGGGGTCAATGGGCTCGAAGGCTTGGGCCTTCGCTCCTCGAGCGCTCGGGCTTGTGGTTAGGGGTCTTGAGGGTCAACTTAACATTCAAGTAGGGCTGGCAATATTTCACACGACACGATAACACGACACGGATACGACACGGAGTTAAACAGGTTTGGGTTGGACGTTTTTGATAATCGGTCTAAACGGATCTAACCCATTTAAACACGGTTAATAAGCGTGTCTTATCAAGTTGAACCTGTGTAACCCGATTATACACGATTAAACCTGTTTATTTAGACATGTTTAATCGTGTTACTATAATCGTGTAATCCGTTAACTCGTTTATGTATCTAGATTTACCAAAATATCCTTATGTAACCCTAAGTTCCTAAGTCCCTAACCTAATTTCCTTTCCTTTCTTTCACCCAATCCAACACAGCACAATCGCACTTCCACTTCTACTTCTCTACTATCCTCCCTCAGATCTCATCTGCGATTTGATTTCCTTCCTCTCATCCATCAATGGCGAAGTTCTGCTTCTTCGCTCTCATTGCTCTTTTCTCCGTGCACCTCGCATTGTCCGCAGATCCGCCTCAGATCTCGCCCTCCCCTGCTCCCAAGCTCGTCGCCAACTCCACTCCCACCATCTCCCCTTTGAAGCCCACCGCTTCGCCGACTCCTGCTCCTGCCAATGCGCCTCATGGCTCGATCTCATCCTCGCCGTCGCTGCCTCCCTCGGATGCGGCTCCAGCCTCTTCCCCGTCCACATCCCCCTCCCCTTCATCTCAATCTCCGTGTTAACGTGTAAACATGTCGTGTGAACGTGATCGGATAAATGAGTTAATCGAATAAACAAGTCGTGTTAATGTGTCCAGGTAACAGGGTTGATCGGATAAACAAGTCGTGTTAACGTGTTCGGATAACGGTTATAATCGTGTCGTATATACGTGTACATATTATGACACGTTTCGATAAACGGGTTTAAACGTGTCTAAACTGGTTGACACGAATATAAACGTGTCGTGTACGGGTTTCCAAAACTTGACCCGTTTAATAATCGTGTCGTGTACGGGTTATGACTTCAATGACACGAACCCGTTTAGACACGACATGTATAAACACGACACGACACGACACGAATTGTCACCCCGACATTCAAGGAGAGGCCCCATCCCTCACTCGAAGGGCTTGGTTCCCCCACCAAAGTTGACGCCCTCACCAAGGGACGTATAATCCCGAAATAGTGACCCTTCTGCCGATGACCCTCTAGTCAAGTTACCTGGCACAGATTAAACATGGGCTTTCTGTATGGGGCGCGGGTCCATACGAGGTCCATAACACACCTAAAACGGGAGATAAGTAAAGACGCCCAGCCTAACTATTGGATGACAACAAGGGAAAGATCTATAAGTCCTCTATAAATATGAAACATCAGATAAGAGGATTCTCGATATACACTCTCCCTACACACTCTCTCTACCCCTCTCTACATGTTAGACTTGAGCGTCGGAGGAGGCTCTTAGGCGACCACTCGAGAGCCCTTCTTTCAGGTACGGGATGGCGGTCGAAATCGGAAGGCGCAACTCAGAGATTTTATCCACATCAGGCCTATATGCAATGGTTTATCTCATTAGATAAACCATCACTGACATTGAGAAGAAACGATACCTCAACTAAGTTCGGTAATGGTAACATATGTATAACCATTTGAGAAAGGATGTCTAGTGTGGTGTCCCTTGTTAGAACTAACAGGCTCTAAACTCATAATAATCTCGTTATTCAATTTTTTCATACCCCTAAATGCTTGTACTATCAACTAGCTAAGCCCGTAAGCTTTGAATTGTAACCCAATCGACAAATTGAAAGGAAATGATTCTGCCATTCTCGTGCACGCTCGTGCCAAGTAGATTACAATTCATGATTTGCATAATCTATCTTTTGATGGATCTTGATCTACGCGCTTTTCAATACACAAATTACAGTTAGAGGATTAATTACATTGACAATTCATGATTTGCTAAATTGTTTGCTTTATGGAGTCAGCTTTTCTATGGACGATGTTTTTCTTTTTTTCTTTTTCGATATTTTGCAAGAACTAATTCGAAACAAACCTCATGCATAGCCGATTCTATTGTAAGCATCCGGCCCCATGTTACTGCGTCAAGCTAGTCCTATCCATTTAAACCTGAAGACATTTGTTGCCCGGAGATCATGGATGATAATTTTGCGACACTCTCTAAAGACGATGGTGGTGTTTGATAATAATAATTAATTATTTAAAACCATCATTATAATCTTTAAGTTACGATTTCACGAGTAAAAAATAAATAAATAAACCGTACTGAATCTAACAAGATTATCTAATCTAATATTCGATAACGCATGTTCAATTCGCCGCGCACGTACTGATATGACCATCTAATAAATCTTTCAGACATCCACCCTAACCCAATATTATCCTATAGTCCATAGATTCACCGTTGGATTTTTTTTTTTTTCGATATTCTCCATCCGATCAGTGCAGCGACTGCTAAAATCAAGCCTAAGCTGGATGTAAGGTCGCAAGAATCGCTGGATGCCACGATGCTTTTACTTGCCACCATCTTAAAACATTAATCGAACAAAATAAAATCTAGTAATCTACAGTAATCCACCGTACCTATATTCTCTCCCTCAAATAACTCATAATTAACAACCGTAATCATATCTCTGTTTTGTTTTTTTGGTGAATTAATCGTATCCTATATTCTCTATATATAGACGTGCAATCTGAACCCAATGGACATCCCACAACAAACACTCCCTCATATATATTGATTGCTTGAGCCTTGGCGATCGAGAACTCCAATATTTTCAGATTATTGAGTGAGACCGAGTGCTGTTTTTCTTGGCAATATGCACAACGGAGACGAAGCAAGCATCAGTGGGATGATGTTCGAGTCTGATCAGGCTGTTGATGCCACTGTCGCCAATGGTGAAACCCATCCACAAAGTTGGTCATTTTGCCCGTCTGAGATTGAGTTGGTTTGGTTTCTGAAGAATAAGATCGAAAACGTGCCACTGCCTCCACATAAGATTCAAACGGTGAACCACTTCTACTCCTTCGCACCATGGGAGCTAGCAGGTACGTATATTTTGCTGCACTCCTTATTTATTTCTTCTTTTGGATAACGAGGGGTTTTGGTTCCTATCTGACTCACCACGTCCGTGTAAACACCATGTCAATTCATGGAACATGTTAGTCTGGCCACATAGGCGTGGTGGTGGAACTCCTCTTAGATCTACCAATATAATATAGGGTTTTTGCGCCCCATTATGACTTTACCGTTTTCTCAAATCTATCACATACTTAAAAAAATTGCCCAAAAAATACCTATGGTTTACATCTTGTTCAAAATCTATCACGCCGTCAATTTTTCTATCAACGAAATGTTAGTGGGCTCTAAATCTATCCCATAATTTTAATTTTTTTCTCTAATATATCCTATATTTTTAATTTTTTTTCTCAAATCTATCATGGGCAAAGGGTCATCATAGCAAGAATGGACTTGCTTACGTTCCACTTCAACAATACCATTAAATGTTGACGGAGAAATTAATGCTATGATATATTTGGAATCAGATGTAAACCATAGGCCTTTCTAGTAATTTTTAAACCGTGGGATAGATTTGAGAAACGAGTAATATCATGGGATATCTGACGTAATAACGATTATAATTTTCCTTTTTCGGGCGTATCTTTCTTTTGTTATTGGGTTGGGAGGGGGTCCCCGTGTACAGACGGACATGCATGGACGAACTTCACGTAAAATAATTATGCCTAATTAAACTTGCAGAGATGTACAAGATGAATGGTGAACGGGAAAACCAGTGGTATTTCTTCACGACTAGAGACGGTGCTCCGCATAACCAATACCTCCCGAAGCGGACCGTGCGAGAAAAGGGTTTATGGAGAACGAGCACGTCCAAAAAGATCCAACATGAAGGGAAGATACTCGCGGAGTTTAAGAGTTTCGTGTTTTACACAGACAAGAAGGACCGCAGCAGATCAAAGACCAACTGGATCATGCACGAGTATGAATTGGTCGGGACCGACGCGGAAACTCGCAAGAGAAAAAGGGATAGCAATTTTGAGATGGTACGTATCTGTATATACATGTGTACCAGTTCGTATTTTATTTTTTTGGCCGGAATTACATGTTTTAGTTAAACTGAAGATTTATATAAAAAAAATTTCTTGTGATGCAGAGTGAAATTCTTGTGCTCTGCAACATTCATCATAATAACAGGCGCGAAGGTGGCAGTTCTCATGACCAGAAAAATTGTACAGCATCATCCTCTGCAGCCCCGGTGAAGAACTTGATTCAGGGACAGAACAACATTGTGATGCCGCCAGTTGCATCGATCAAGATGGCAATGAACAACCAAGTTCACGGCCTCCACCCCGACTTCATCAGGCAAGTTAAGACCAAGCTCTCTCAAGATCATCTATATCCAACCCTGCCACCAGTACCGCCCGTGACTTCAAACTATGAATATCTGGGAAGAGGAGACTATCGAAATAGGATTAATAGCGTGATTTTTGATCACTACAGGACCAAGCTCTCTGAAGACCTACGTCCAACCATGTCCCTGTCGCCACAGACTGCACACCATCTGCGGAGAGAAGATCAGCATCTAATGCCTCCTAATTGGATGTTTCCCCGGTATGAGAATAAATTTGAGAACAAGATATTGCCTCCACAGGGGACTAAAATGGCGAAGGCCTTTCCCTATACGACCATGCTTTCAAAAGATCCGTATCTGACAGTGCCACCACCGCCACCAACGGCTCACCATCCTTGGAGGGAAGATCCATATCTGTCCATGCCGTCACCGCCACGGACTGCTCATTATCCACTGAGAGAAGATCCATATTTGACCGTTCGGCAACCGCCACGGACTGCTCATTATCCACTGAGAGAAGATCCATATTTGACCGTTCGGCAACCGCCACGGACTGCTTACTATCCGGGGAAAGAAGATCCATATCTGATAATGCCACCACTCCCACAAACTGCTCATCATCCAGGGAGAGAAGATAGGCAGGGAACGCCTATTTCCATCCAAATGAACTATTTCCATCCTGCGGCCATCACCCTTCCAGCAGTGCCGACTATGCCTGCTGCATGGATAGAGCATGGAGCAACTAACTACGTCCAAAGAGACGACCTTGACCGCGACTTCGTCAGGCAACAGGAGGCTGAGCTTTCACAAGGTTTAAATGCTACCATGCCCATGCCACCGGAGACCGAGCATTTAGAAGATTCAGGTCCAACCGTGCATGCCGTCCAAGACGAAGCAAAGCATTCAGAAGCTTCAGATCAAACCATGCCACCAGAGAAGCATTCAGAGGATTCTGGTCCAACCGTGTTGCCGGAGACTGAACTTTCAGAAGTTTCAGATCCAACCGCTCCACAGCCGACACAAAATTCACGTGGTCCAGGGAGAGAAGATCAGTCCAACTTCACTATTGATGGTGAAGACAACTTCATCGACTACATCAATCGCATTCTTGATTCAGAGACACTGCCGACAGCGATGAGCGAAATCGTCTTTGGCTTTGATGGAGACTACGACTCCATCGACTTCATCAATTACATTGATTCAGAGACAGTACTGCCAACACCGATGAGCGAAATCCCCTCCGGCTTTGATGGAGACTACGACAAGTGGTTTGACATCTATGATACATGATGCACTGGCGACAGCATGAGCGTGTTTATGATTTAGTTTTTGCAAGAACATAGACTAATTGAAAGGGAACACATGTATCATAGAACTACGTGTGGGCTCTGATCCTCGTCCAACGAGGTACGTAGGCAGCCAACATCTCTCACTATGGTCCGAGCCCAATTCTCACGAAACATTTTATTTCTCGTAACCTGTATTATGTTATTAAAATGTAATTATTTTATTGATTGGAAAGATTATTCACAAGTACTATATATTGTGTGTGATATATATATATATGTATTGAAAATTAAGTAAATTGCGTTCACCCGAAAAAAAAAATGTAAATTGCAACTCATCAAGGAGTGGTGATGGGCCTTTCGATTCTCGTTTATCGGTCTCTTATGCCCCTTTCCACTTTTACTATCGCCTACAAAGCTCATAAGCTCTGAACAATTTTTCTGGGGCATGCTTATGGAATTTATTAGCTCGTTAGTCCATGCAAAGTAGATTACACACTTCATATGAAAACCGCTAAGGCCCTGAAGCACACTGTGGCATCGAAATACGATCCGTTTGGGAAATATTTTGCGCGCATCGATTGAAGCCCATATCGAATCATGGGAGGTCACCAACCGCCATGCCTGCTTAGCGACATAAAGATGTGTTGCATTCTTGTGATCTGCGAAAGCCCAGGCCAACCCAAGCAATGCCCTGAGACTCCTGTGATCTAGACCACCAGAGACGTCGCATGCTTCCATCCGATCAACCGCTACCCCTGGATACCAGCATATAGGAGAAGGAAATTGTTGGAAATGTGGACCTGTGGTTGCAATTCAGCATTCGCAAATACCACTATGTATTGAAAATTGAGTACTTTGCTGCAATTCAAAGACTGGTATGGGCCTTTTTACACTAATTGTGAGAAAGAAACGGTACCTTAACTAAGTCCTGTATTGGCAACGTACGTATAACATACACGAAAGGGAGTCCAGTGTAATAGCCCTTGATTTGAAACTAACAGATTCTGAACTCGATTCTTATTATTCGGGTTTCTCATGCCCATTTGCACTTCACCTACTATATAAGCCCATAAACTTTTAGAATAAACACCATGCATCATGATCTCTGAAATAATTTCACCATACTTCGTATTTTTAAAAAATTCACGACACATTACGATTTTTTTAAAATTTTCATCGCACATCATATCATTACTTTTCCGTCCAAAAATTTTGAAAATATGATGTGTAATGAAATTATTTAAGAAACCATGATGTATTGTGCTATTTACCCAAACTTTTATTATAACCTAACAAAATAAAACATAATAAACTGTGCCATTTGGGCATGCATGCTCATGCAATTATTAGCTTAGTCCGTGCCAAGTAGATTAATTGCACTTCATGATTTGCATAATATAAACACCAATCTTATCTCTCATCTTCTGATGGATCTTGTTCTATTCTCGCTTATCGATATAATTACACTTATGGATTAGTTTCATTAAACAATTAAATCGAGGGACTGGATTGACCAAGCTGTGTTTTCTTTCTAGGTTCGACTTTTTTTGTCGGGACTATTTTTTTTCGGATTTTTACAAGAATGAACGTGCAAATACCACATGATGCATAGCCCTATTGAATAGTAAAAAGGCCTCCCATGGAGGTACTAGAAAACAGAGCATATGCGCAACGAAAACTTTAAAATCGGTAAAAATCAAATTTTTATCACATGCTCGATTTTAATCAAAAGTCGAGATCATATCTCGACATGAAATATCACTTTCTAACGAATAGAAAATGACATATAATGAATTCATAAGTATAGTTACTACCTTTGTACTTACTCTTGTCGGGTTCGGTTCGTTTCGATCGATCAATGGAACAGTCCAATTGTCCGATCTCTAGCTCGTCTACGCGAACGTGTCACCACTAAGGATAGCTTCCTCTCGATCCGTCTACTCCAATCTAGGTCACCAAACTCAAACAGCCACGGAAGGAGAAGACCGCGTCGAGGTAGACTCGGACAACACTGGTTCACCAAGCCAAGGATGAAATGGCCTCCGATCGGTGAAGCAAAGGGCGCAGCTGAGTAGAGGGTCTTAGTCGAACCTCTCTTCCTCTCTCTCTCACTTTTCAAGTCATGAAATAAACGGCAAACTTATGATCAATCGTAAGACACTACTCTATATATAGATTCTTAGATTTACCATAGGGATCTAATTGCAATTATTAATTAATCTATATTAATTAATTAATCACAATTAGTCTTTGCACTTTAAGTCATCTAATGACTTGCCCTCTAAATAAGAAAGAAAGATCACTTTTATCTTTGACACAAGTTTCCACTTATAAATAATCTTTTTTATAAAAACTTTCCAAATAAGAAAACTCTCGTATTTCCTTAATTAGATTCATCTTGATATTGGATTTGGTTTCGGGATGTGCTAGTACCCCTACAACCACATTGCAAGCCTCATCTGATAATTGATTCCTAAATAACTTCCGTAACTAGAATTAATTCTTTTTCTCAACTTAAACACTTTCATTATGTGTGATTAACTAGGTTCATCACTAAGTGACAATAGAATTATAATATCAACTCATTTGATATTATCAGAAACTTTTTTCATAACCAAAAGAATAATTCCCAAAATGCCATCGGCTCCCAAAGTTCATGAGTGACGCTCTAACAACATATTATGATAATCCAAATAGTAACGAATGTATAATTAAAACATTCTAATGAGCTTGTGATCGTATATATCATGCACTGAGTCCTTTCACTACAAGATCTCGATCTAGCCAAGGCCAAGGTAAATGTCAAATCCTATAGCCGACTATATGAATTTTCTTATTTCATTCTTGAATATATAGCTCTTAAATAGAAACTCTTTTCCATTTAAGTCTATCTACCCCGACCGAGAATTTCTCAATCCAGAATAAAACTCATAACCATAGTACATTTTCCCTGTTTACTCAGGTTAGTGAATCTCGTCTTAATCGGACACCTACCTCCAAGTATAACTAATTAGGACCATCATATGTCGAATACTCATGCTAAGTACAAATACATTAACAGTAGCAAATTCTAATTATGCATACATGAGATAACGTTTCATCTTAAGTCTAAGGACTATATATACTAATACGGTCTAGATAACATTCATTGACATTAGTAAATTACCATGTGAATATTATCAAAGTGTCACGTTCAACCACTTATCACATAAGTATAGACATGTCTGTTCTCACAACGGTTGCCAGATAAACTGGACTCATTACTCCTTACCAATATCTATATACTAATCATGGATACAGATAAATGAGACGATCTATTCAGAAAGATTATGCTCAGTCAAGTCTCCGATGATCGTGAGCAGTTTAAAGATATTCTTACCGAATTACTCTATTACTGATATTCTTAACTCTTTAACAATAAAGCATTCGTCAAATATATTATGGACTTATTCTAATAAATATAAACAGTATATGAATAATAGAATAAATGTTATTGATATAGATAGGAATTATCCAAATACATCAATTGACTTTATCACTAACAGAAGGTCCTATTCCCTTTGAACATTCACTTGCTGAAAGGGATCGCCAAACAGTAATGGGACTAATCTCTCTTGAAATGAAACAGTGAGCCAATTCATTGTCTGAGCAATTTTTCCAGGACTTGATTAATTACGAGCCACGGGGGAGTTGAACTTTATGGTACCCAAAGTTGCGAACTTTTTTAAGATTATTATCAACCCAATTTGTATGCTCAATTAATTTAATAATGGAAAATTAATCTATAATATGAATGGCATTCTTTTTCTTATATTCAATCAACGGTTAGCTAGATAGAGTGAGTTGGCTTTTCAGCTCTTATATCTTAATTTATCTCTAAGAAATCGTCTTGGGACTTAATTATTAATTAATTAGAAGTAATTTCAATTAATCAAAGAAAATGTACACCTAATAAACAAGAAGTTTTAAGTTCAATATTCAGGTGGGACTACCCGTACCTCATTATTAGATATTTAAAATTTTTATTTTATTGTGCTAGGCTCATGAGTCTCCCTGATAATCGAAAAAACTTCTAGTTAATATTAATATAAATATATGTGTTGCTGCGCTTTCCACTACATAGGAGTCAAGGGATGCTGGTTAAAATTAGTTGAATATATAACTCAGGTATTATTATTAGCAACCACTTTTTCTCCTTCAGGAAACTCGGAGGAAGCCTCTCTCTTTATGCTTTCTATATTTTTTCCTGACTTATTTTAACTAGCTTTTATACCCATGCGCTGCACGGGGTTGTGTTCATATATCTATATATCATTTTCTATTATAGTTATTTATATTTTTATACAAAATGATAATAATTTTTAATTATTGGTTTTAATATCCAAATAATATTTTTATTATAAAACTTAGAGTAAGGTAATTATTACAATAATAATTTCAAGGCAATTATTTCAACTAATATGCATCACATTCTTAAATTAATTATCAATACAGATTTATGACATAAAACATTATTTATAACATCCTTATTTTTATTTTTTATCAATTAATAGCGTTTATGTTATAAATTTTCTTTTATAGCATTTTGTTTTTTAGAAACTCTATAAACATAAGATGGATTTTTCTGTAGTTTTATATCATTTGTATTATATATATTTTCATTTTAAAACACATATATATCCTTTCTTATATATTTTTTAAAAGTATTTTTTCTTTTTAAATAAATAAAATATGCTCAATGTTAATTTCAAGTTTCATTCGCTAATCAATTAATAAAATTTGATAGTCTTGAGTGGTTCAATAAATATTTTGTAAGTGAATATTCTCAGTGCATTATATATTTATATAATCTTTGTATAATATATAAGTTTTTTATAGATATTCACATAAGATTGGTTACGTGTTTTTAGAATATAAAATTTTATGGCATTATCATTTTATATATTTAGTTTTTATTTCATAAGTTCATATAATGTAATATTTTTTTCCTTATAATAATAGATCTTAGGTTAACATCTAATTAAATATTTATATATTAGTAAACTTAATTGTCACTTATTTTTTAAGTTGAGTCTTTTCTAATAAGTCAAAAACATATTGGATTTTCATAATTGGACTTCAGAAGATGAAATCAATTCTCTTAATTTTTTCATATATTATTTTAATAATTTTCTCTATTAATGAGAGAGCATTTATTGCTATATGAGTCTATTTTACTTATATATATGGATTACAATTAAGTTTGTAAGTAATTACTTGTGTGAAAAGTTTTTAAAAAGAATTTCAACATCCTTTTTGAACTAAATAATCCAATTACTATTTCAAGAGTATAATCAAGCATTTATAGAATTGGAAAAAGAACTAATTCTAATTAATCGAATTTGAAAAAAAAATATATATATTTCTAAATTGTATGAATTCTTAGGATAATTTATTTGTATGAATTTTTTTTCTAAGGTCCTTGCAATTTCAATAATGTAAGTAAGATTACTTGTGTGGAAATTTTTGAAAAATACTTCAATATCCTCTTTAAATTGAAAATTTGAATTTGATCTAAGGAATATGTTTAAACTCATGGCATTGAAAATTAGAAATAAAAATAAATCACTTGTAACTCACTAAAAGTAATAGCCTTTAAATATTCCAATTACAGTTTCAAAAATGTAATCAAGAATTTGTAACATTGGAAATTGGAAAAAGAAAATAATTTAATTAATTGAATTTGAAAAGATTGTATTTATTCCTAAATTATAGGAATTCTTCAATCAATTTGTTTGTATGATATTTTTTTAATCTTTGAGTTTATTTGATGTTGGCAAAATATTTTTAGATATTTTAGTCAATATCGATTTACTTGTTAAACCGAATATTGAAAAATGGAAATAATTAATAAATTGAATTTACAAAATTACATTTATTCATGTATTGCATTAATTTTGAAATCCATCAATTGTTGTATTAAAGAGAGTATAGAAGATGCCACATGGAGGCCAATTTGTTTGCATTAATAATGGTTGAGAAGATGCCACGTGACGGGATTTAGAAAAGTCAAAAGTAACACAAAGCAGATTCTGGTGAAGCCAAGAGTAACACTTGACGGAACCACATTCAATTTCTCCCTTCGTATTGGAATTATATATTATATATAGGTTCTTTCTTCTTGTTTTGGCTCTTCAGTGATCAACTATAAGTTGGATTTTCTTGTAAATTCTCTTATAGTCCTTTAATTTCTATAAAAAAAAAATCTCAAATCATCATATCTCCCAATAATATAATAAATATAATCGATAAGATTACTATTATATGTATTATTAATGAAAATTATGATGACTATTAGTCACGTAATTAACACCCATATATGAATATAATATGATCAATATCTACTCAACAAACGTGATAAAATTTGATCACTAGAGAATTTTTTTTGGCCGGGGGATTACCAAAGAACCTATCATAGCTTTCCATGGTAATTTATGAGAAGGCATTCCTTCAATTCATTTAAGGCCCATTTGGTTGGGCGGAAATCCAATTCTTTTCCTACCCAATTCTGTCTCTTTTCAAAGCCCGCGTTCCTCGGCTCTTAGTTGGGTCGGATTTCGAATTCTGTGGAATCCTCGTTCCCTTTTCGGGCCTAATTTGCAATCTCCCTCCCACCTCATATTTCAAGTTCTTTGCAGGGAAGAATCGAAACGACCCAAGCTCGGTCGGCCGCCGCCGCCACTGCCGCTCTCGGCGCCATTGCCGCCCATCTACCTTGGCTGCTACACCTCCGACCGACCTCCCCGGGCCGGTCTTGGCACGATGAATCCGGATCTGGCTCGCCATGTATATCTCACCGGCACTATGAAATGCTGTCGTCTTGACGTCGCGGAATCGCGAGCCTCCCTGGCATAGCCTCCCGACGGATCATGAGGCTCGCCCTGGGCTCATGAGCTACAGCGACCTTAGCCTCGAGGTTGTCTGGGCCCACGGCGAGGGTCGCCGAGTCTCGACGACCCTCACGAAGGCTCGGCAGCTTGTGGATTTCCGCAAGCTTCCTGAGCGAAAATCTCACCGTGCATGTGCAATATGGCCACGGCGAGGCCTGATCCGGCATCGCCATGCCGGGACCGGCTCGAGGATGTCAATTGGAGGTCCGGCAGGCAAGGTCGACGAGCGGCGGCGATGACGACTGTGGCGGCATCGGGCAAGGAAAGGTAAATAATTTTTTAATTTTTTTGTTATTTAATTCCGATCCAATTCCGAAGTTCAAAAAAATAATGTTTAGAATCTCAATTCTCATAATTTAAATTTCAACCTCTTTTCAATTTTATTCCTCCAATTTCATTTCAGAAAACCAAAGGTGGCGATAGTATATTGACTTCCTCTCCTGTACTATCTTATTATTCTCATTATTCTAAAAAAAAAATCATATTTAAACTCATATGGGGGGGGGGGGGGCATCATCACCTGATTACAAGAAATCAAATATTACATACTATAATACACGGACATAATTTCTTCATCGGACTAATGCATCCAGAAGATTCATCTCATAAACAATAACCACATCATGAAATCTCTCAAAAATTTTGAATTCAGAATTAGATATTCAACGCTATTGTGTTGAACAGAACACGCATAAAAGATATGAGTTTTCATGATATATGAGTGTCCTCGATCGGAAAGACTAGAAAACTCCAATATGGTATAATGAAAATGTTATCCCATGTTTTTGTTTTTGTTTTTGTTGTGAGTGCAAGTCATTTTCACAAAATCAAGATCCTCATATCGTATAGCCCAAATAAAGAAGATCATATCCCATCTGATCTTTTTTCTTTTGTCACCTCTAGAAATCAATTTCTTTTTTCTTTTTCATATTTTTTTCAATTATTTTTTTCTTTTTCGGAACATATGCGATACGACATTTCATTAGTGCATCAAATAGTAAAAGGAGGCAAAGAACCCTTCCCAGTTAGACAACAGCAGATGCAACGCATTTCATTGATCAATTTACTTAAATAATTAATTTTTCTCCAAAAAGATTCTCTCTCGGCCCAATCAAACAACTTTTTATCTTTGTGAATCAAACACATGTTTTCCTTAGTGACTTCCAGCCCACAACAAGATTTGGATCCGTGAAGTGGTTTATTCTGTAGAGATTTTGCGAACAATATGTATGTATATATATATACATACTTGTTAGAAATTTAAAATTAGATATTAATAGAAAGAGCATGCCTTCAAGCTTAGCCTATCTATGATTTCCTTCTTCAAGATATATATATATATAAATCATAAGATAATGCACCAAAAGATAAGAGGCAAACATCCCCCACTCGTTGTCCTTTGGCAGCCCTTTTTCAATAAACCAATCATATCTTGACTATTTACGTTACGTCGCCTGATAACTTTAACCGATATATATCCCGAAGTTGTAACTATAGGGGACAAAGAGATCCAGATCAAACCCAACATTTTAATAACACCTCAAAGGTGTGCTTTACACTGCAACTAGAGGATAACTTGGTGGGCAGCTATCTCAAAGCTATTTAAGACATCATGGAGATCTTGAAAGATTGTGTTCCTTCGATTTAAAGCCACAAAGAACACATAATTTATAGAAATCACTACTTATTTAGATTGCAATCTTACCACTTGCACGGTGGAAGCGAAGATAATGATTTGAAAAAAAAAATAGTTAAATGCATCGCTTGGAGGAGGAGGAAGATCACGAATTTTTGATAAAATTTAATTATCAGATACTCTCACGTAAATTGAGAGATTTTCCATGAAGGAGAGCTGTAGGAAGCCGAGGCTAGGAATATGATATAAAAACCCGGACCCATGATTCCGGGACGAGATAGAGTATCAGATCGTTGTACTCTGAAGGACCCGCATTTTCTATTATTAATTACAGAACTCGTTAAAATATACATTTAAACGATATTCTTATCCGATACTTTTTTACTTTTTCAGTTCAAATGGACCTTTATGTACTGTAATGAACTATGATGGTTAATTACTCGATATCTATCCATAAAGGGCGGGGGATTCGAATATGGAGGGTAGTTGTAGTATTAAAAGATCCCATAAAACTAAAATGGAGGAAAGGTGATATACTAATTATATAGATATAAATATAATGTAATGTAATGGCAATAGGATAGGAAAAGTTGGTGAAAAATATTTTTTGATAGCAATTTGGCAGATAAAGCGAGAGATGATGCGTCCAGAAAGAACAGGTTGGAGATGTTGATGGGTTCTATCCGGACAGAAAGAGAAAAATGCCGTATTTGGTGATACGGCATATCTTTTTTTTTTTTTCTGTTGGGAAAGGTTAATAATTGGTCCGATGAAGAGGGCGTGATCTTGACCAGGTTCAAGTAGACGACCAGCTTCGATCGGTTCGATGAGAGATTATATAGTCATTACATTAGTTGACAAGACAACCAAAAGAGCTGGTCATAACTTTTAATGTGTGCAATATGTGCTTTACAGATTCACATCCAAAATTCCATATGATTCAGAGCTAGACCAATCCTGCTTACAGCCGTTGACAATTGTTAGACCAATCAGGCTTCCATAACTGAAAATATACATCCTTCAACTATACTGGCTCACTAAGACTAATCTTGGCTTAGACGTCTGATTAATTGATCATGGACCGTGACCATACGAGATGCTTTTAGAAGGATCTGATCGAATCCCTATATTGCAGATAAAATATGTCTATTGGCTGCTTAGTTCACCAACTATAGAACACACATTGTAATTCTATTCAACTATACTAAATTCCAAGTATCTCCACTTGGATCAAGGTAGTCCAAACGAGTAGTTAGAGAGTCCACAAAATTAAAATATAAAATTGAATCGTAAAATTGTAAGTTTTCATATAAAAAATTAATATAGTATTTAAATAATAATTTTATACCTATCTATCTATATTAGCAATAACCACTATACAGAATTAAAATTATGTCTTAATGAACATTCCTACTAATGTGTCATAGAACAAAATAAGTATTATCTTCTTTTCTTTTCTTTTTTGGTTTTAGAGGAAAGTAAGATTGAATTTTGATTTTAATTAGATTGTGACGATTGTGTTGTTGAATTATAAGAAAAATGTGAAAAAGTAATTAATAGTTGAGAGAAATTAATGATTATGTTGTTAAATTGTGGAAAAAGTATTGGATAATTAAGAGAATTTAGTATTAAAAATTGAATTGAATGGTTAAAAAAATTGAAGAAAAAGGAAAAAGTAATAATTATATTGTTGATTTTTATTATGTATTGTTGATTTTTATTATGTAGTGAGTAGAGTTAAAATTAGAATTAAAATTTTAAAAACTTGATTGCAAAACCAAACGGAGTGATAAGATTCAACTAGTTGCACTCAAATTGGATTAAAAAATGACAACGTAATTGCGTTGACTGGTAGAATCGAGTTTCCATAGTTTTTACTTAACATAATCGCTTGTATTTCTGCTCGAGTTCATCAAAATTAAGTTTTTATGGCGACTGGACCCATCATAGAAGGCAA
Organism: Punica granatum; assembly: GCF_007655135.1. Taxonomy (NCBI): domain Eukaryota; kingdom Viridiplantae; phylum Streptophyta; class Magnoliopsida; order Myrtales; family Lythraceae; genus Punica; species Punica granatum. The sequence goes on from NC_045132.1 coordinate 975,368, forward strand.
AAAATAAAATCATAAGAGTTAGAATCGCTATTTTGACACCAATGAGTAGGACTTTGTCAAACTTATATCAATGAGTCCAGCCTAATTAGCAGCTTCCGGTCACTTTATAACATTGCGACTAAAACACAAGAGAATGAAGAATTGCACTGTATATCTGAAAATCAAACAGTAACCCATGTGCCCTTACTGAAGAATTTCACTGTTTACTAAACAGAAGAGATTGAATAATTTCACAGTTTATTCGAAATCTTATAATGAAATCCATGTGCCTTATTGAAAGAACCGAATAAAACAATGCCAAATGAAAAAGAAGTCGTGTCCTATCAAAGAAAGGGGAAAGATAAAAAGGAGAAACGAGGAATCAAAAAGCGGAGAGGAGAAAAACAAGAAATGAAACTCATAGGACATCTCTTTGTCGACAAGGGTGCTGATAAGGCACTAGAGCCCAATAATTTAAGAAAATATTGGACCAGCATTATACAGTCACATAGTTATGTATAATTCGATTAACAACAAAACAGGTATATAAAAAATACAATTATAATTTATAAAATTCTTTTTATATATTTTATATATATCGATTGCTGGTTGTGTTTTATACAATTATGTCACGCAATACTTCTCAAATTTTGAAGGGGGTAGGATTCATCTCCCTTTCTTGGGCTGGTGGGTCCCGCGTTATTGAGTCGTCTGCCACGTGGCACCTTTTCCTGGGCACAAAGTGTACCGGGCCCCATTTTTTATGGGAAAGCGATTGCCTCAAAGGTCGACTGAGTGGAGGATCCATGTAGGCAAAAGCATCGATTTCAATTTTCTTAGAGATGAGTATATGTGCGTACATGTTATAATTATGAAGAAAAGACTAGTAAATCAAAAACCATAGTCTTTAAATCATGATATATGATACAATTAACAAACTGTTCTATCACCATGTGAATATTTTAAATAGTATAATGATTTGAAATCACTGACGATATTTAATAATAATACAAATTGATATTGGAGTGAATTTTAATTAGTTCCGTCTAATAGACCGATCACATCTCATATCCGATCTAGGAGATAAAAAAAAAGAATGCCTTACGTGGGCAAAAACCCTCAAGAATATTCCTAGATATCATTCTGAAATAATTTGCAATAAAATATAAGTAATTTATGCCAAAATATTAATGTTATTCAATAATATCCCACTAAAGCAAATTTCAGCTCACTATGTATTATATATATGATCCCAACCGCTTCCACTTCCAAGGCAATAACAGTCCCATCCTCTCAAGAGCTGCCCTAAGCCTAATTACATTTACAGCTCTCTCTCTCTCTCTCTCTCTCTCAATTGAAATGTCTGCTTCGACTTCCCTACTCTTTCAAGACTTAGTGGGCGATTTCTACTCAAGAAGATTGCTCCTTCTAAGCCCTAGCCTGCACCAATCGTCGTCGTCATCAGCATCAGCTCCTCCCCCCACCATAAGCCACGGCTCGTCTTCTTCATCGGATGCATATGGGCCCGCGGACAACAGCTTCGACTCAAATGTTGTGATGGTCCTCTCCGTCTTACTATGCGCCCTCATATGCTCCTTGGGGTTGAACTCGATCATCAGGTGTGCGCTGAGGTGCTCGAGCTTTGTGGGATCAGACTCCTCTGGCAGTGGCACGTCGACCCGGTTAGCCAACACCGGGGTCAAGAAAAAGGCTTTGAAGACTTTCCCGGTCGTGAGCTACTCATCAGAGCTGAAGTTGCCAGGGCTCGACACTGAGTGCGTGATATGCTTGTCGGAGTTCGTCCCTGGAGAACGGGTCCGGCTCCTGCCCAAATGCCACCACGGGTTCCATGTCCGATGCATCGACAAGTGGCTGAGCGCTCACTCGTCGTGCCCCACTTGCCGGCACTGTCTAATCGAGACTTGCCAGAAGATCGTGGGGTGCAGCGGTACCGGCCAAGCCAGCTCATCATCAGAACTCACAACACAGCTGGCTCAACCAATTCAGATCACTATTGCACCATTAGAACCGGAGGGTCCAGTACGGAATTACCGTGGCACCACTAGCTAGCTTGAACATGTACTATCGTGTATGCCCTCCCTTATACCATTCAAGATTAGCGCATTATGTCCGGTAGGGTCCCGATATATGGTAAGCACTAGAGGAGAATAGTTAGGGAGTGATTTTAGCTAAGTACGTAGATTAATTAAAGTGTACATACTTTCAAGCATGAGAGCACGCACTTGTGTTCTATGAATTGGTTGCAAAGAAATTCCATTTCTCAACAAAAATTGTTGATTTCTATAATAATTCGGGTTTGTTGGGCAAAAATTTGAGACTCAAATACAAATTCAGTTGCGTGAACAAGAGAGAAAGAGAGTCAAAGTGGCTGATCATCAATTGGAGGACTCTGAGAAGGAAAGGCACTAAAAAAAAGGAAAAAAAAAAAAAAAACCAGCCCGGGCAATCTACTTAGCCAACTACACTTACACTATACCACCAAGCAAGCATTATTAAAATCTTGACAAAATATAGAAATAACACAGTGGAGAGCATCACATGTTTTCGCCTGAAATTTTAAAAAAAAATTCCAATTGCATATATGTGTAGTTTCCGTGGCTCTTCATTTCCTCTCCTTTTTTTTTTTATTGAACTCATGAATCTTTCTTTTAACCTAAAAAACCTACAAAACCTTGATAAATCCTATAACTCAAATCAAAATCTATATTTATATTATTTTATATGGTAAAATTCACATGACTAACAAATGTACTTAAATTAGTTGACTTGAAAAAGATAGAAGAAATTAATTTTAATTTCAAAATTAAAGAATTACTTAATTATATGAGAAGATTAATTTGAGTGCAATAGATCCAATTAAATGTAATATTATCACAGCCTATTTATTATAAGTAACAAAGTTACTAAGAAGTAATATTTGAAAGAGACCCATACAACAACGCATCTATAAAGATCCAGTACCTTACATAAAAACTGATATTCTGGTCTGGCACTTCATGCACGCAATCCAAGTATTGATATTCTTATAGATTTCCGGCACCATTGGAATTCATTAATGATAGCATCCTCTATTGGATTGTCATGGTGCTTCTTTTTGACAGTGGACTGAATTTTCCAACCATATATATGTATAGATGTACTCCGCGGATATTATGACTTGTTTGAGATTAGAATTGAATAGAGTTGAGTTAAACTCAACTTTACTCTAACTTTATATATATATATTTATTTATTTAAATGGTTATAATGATTGTGTTGTTGAATTATGAGAAAAAGTGTGAAAAAGTAATGAATAGTTGAAAGAATTTAGTATTAAAAATTAAACTGAATAGTTAAAAAAATTGAAAAAAAGAGAAAAAGTAATAATTGTATTATTGAATTGAAGATAAGTGAAATGGAGTAGAGTAGAGTTAAAATATAACTCTAAAACCAAACATGGCAATATGCCATATATCGCCATTGCGAATATAAACGCTCGTACTGGGGGTACAAAAAAGCTATAACCTATTGAGAAGTGTTTTCCAAATGCAATCCCTCAAATGAGAAAGAAATTAATTGAAGTGAAAGAAGAGTGGTACAAAGAATTAATATGCATATAGATAGAGAAGAAAGTGAATGTTTCCATTTGCAAGGAAGGAGAATAGATCAATTTGAAAAAAAAAAAAAGGTAATGGGAGCTGAGGGTGAAGCCACTAATGGAATAATAATGGGGAGGGCTGCCTTCAAATCAGGAAATAGTGGAATTATAATAATCTGTGTACCAAAAAGGGGGATTTTGTATCATAGTACTACTCAAACACATGAAAAGACCCCATACCATTATGCGTATGTTTCTCTCGCCTTCCCCCACTCATATGAAACTAAAGCCGCACTCCCTAGAGGGTGTGGCCGCCGTAATTTGATAATGATTTGTTGTTTGCTGCACTATGGTTGTGGCTTCGTGTGGGGCAGCGGATCCATCAAACTATATGGAGGGCCGTTGTATTTACGTAAAATCACAAAAATATATATGGCTTATTAGTTGAAATTAATCCTCATTAAGGTGTCAATTTAATCTATAACTTTCAATGATTTCAAACCTTTGTATTACAATAGACAAAGTCTGCTCACTGAAAAATATATATATATATATAATTGAAAAAAATATGCGACATAACTTTAACTTTTTACTTTTGAATCAATTTTATCATAACCTTTTAAAATTACGCTATATAGGACATCGTTTAGAATGTAGTATCAAGTATAGCATGATGTTAAATTTTCTGTGAAAATTAAATGGAAGGCTGATGTATGGCATATGTGGATGAATAATGAGTCCAGACTCTTGCCACACGTAGAATAATTCATATTCCGACATGTCCAATGCCCTTTGACCCACCCATCTCTTTTACCATCAATACCCGAATCTTATTCCCCGCTATTCAAATACGGAATTGCTCTTTTTGAAAACAACCATAACATTAATAGAATGAAAAAAAATCACATATTGAATTTATTGTAGTTTATATAGTAAACAATTGATGAAAATTTATTTGGAAAAAAAAAGGAAACCTCAGACCTATCAAATGAAATGCAAACCTTAATTTGTTTTCTTTTATGGGAACAACAGAGGGAGAAATGTGAAGAGAGAGAATGACGAGCACGTAGGTGAACAGAGAGAAGAAATGGCAAAGCGCTCAACTGAAAAAGAAATTTGGGGCTGCAGTAATACGAGAGATGTGTTAAGAGGCGAGAACATGATTTACCATATCAGCCTTCTATTTAGTTTTTACGGAAAATTTGACGTCATGTCATATTGACATTACACTCTAAACGATGTGCTATATAGTATAATTTTAAAAGGTTGTGATAAAATTGACACAAAAGCAAAACGTGATGCTATGATTGACACTACACCCTAAACCATGTGCTATATAGTGTAATTTTAAAAGATTATGATAAAATTGACACAAAAACAAAATGTTGTGGTACGACATAAATTTTTTCCTATACAATTTGCTAATTATATCACATCTCATAGTTTACTGGGTTTGAATTTAATCAGCATTTTCTTTGCATATGAGGGAGATTCGAGGAAACCAAGATTATTTCAAATCCAAAAGGATCGAAGAGATTCGAGGAAACCAAGATGAAAAGTCCGAAATGGAAAAGGAGACTTCAAAGTATTATTTTCATGGTCTTAATAACTTCTCATTGGTGACGAAATCAATGACACGAAAAACTCTTTTTCTACATGATATAGAGTCGAACTTTTTCGTCTCAGAGGGTCCGTTTCAAAAAGTCTCGTTGTAAAATAACAAGACAAAAATTTTCGTCCCATTCTCGACCGAGACAGAGATTTGAGACGGAATATTCGGTCTCAAACCGATAGATGGAATAAATCATCTCAATTTTTGTCTTACAATTGAGATAGAAAGAGAGACAAAGCTTTCTCACTCTCCATTAGAGAGGGAAAATTCCGTCTCTCTCCATTCTCAAATCCTTGAGATCGAAGTCCGCGGAAAAATGTAAAAAAAAAAAATTTGGGTCGGCGAAGCCTAGAGGGAGCATGGGCTTTTGTGCGCTTACCACCTATACCAGGGGTGCGATGCACCGTATCTCTCTAATTATGTGGATTTCACACTCACGGAGATTCGAATCAAGGTCTTCGCCTTGGCGTGTATGCGTGTTACCATTTAGACTACTCTGATTTATTGTTATCTTTATAACATTTCATTATATTTGTTATACATCTAAAATTTTCATTTTAAAGCTAATATTTATTTTTCTATTGCTTATATGTTAAATAGCTCCAAGTGATTTTACATTTTCACTCTTACTATAGTTTGCACCTTTTTTTTCCTAGTACTATTTTTCTTTTGTATGTAATTTATTTATTATTTTATCCACAAAACTTTTAATGTACAATTAATATTCATCAAATTTATTTTAATAATTTTTGAAACTTTTATTTAGACTTTTCTTATAATTTATATTTGTATACGTAATTCTTTCTTTAAAAATAAAGGGAAGAAAGATTTGAATTTATAAGTAGTATATGGATCTATAGAGACGAAAATTTGAGACAAAAACTTTCTTCTAATGTGGATAAAGACGGGTATTTGAGACATATGTTTTCTTCTCATTATTAAAAGACAAAATTTTTTGTCTCATGATCCAGAGAGAGAGAGAGAGAGAGAGAGAAAGAGTTCTACATCTTATTTTCCATCTCTTTGATGATATACGGAATTTTTTGTCTTAATTTAAAAATTTCCGTCTCAAAATTGAGATAACCCATTTCGTCTCGAAATTTCGTCTCTATAAGAGATATGGATTTTGTGACGAAAAGTGTCGTCTTCATATTGAAGAGACGGTATTTTCCATCTCTTAATCGATTTCAAATAATGACATGAAGATTTTCGTCTTTTTTATTCTATATACTGGGTGATAAAGGGAATTTTGCGTCTCAATTTGCAAAATTTTCGTCTCAAAATAGAGACAAACACGTTCCGTCTCAAAATTCAATCTCTATAAGATACTATTCCTGTAATGCAAATGTACGGGTACTAATAAGAAGTCATGTCAATGCATGTGAAATTTTATGTTTCGTCCAATTCTCCCGTGTTTCAGTTAATTTCAGGTTTTTTTTTTCTATTGAAATAATCTTATAAAATATGTATTTGAAAAAACAACTTGGAATATTGATCTGGTCAACACAAGCCTCAAAACAGAAAACTAAGTTGAGGTACAGCCTTTATATGACCGGCCCCCTCAAGCTCGAGATTTTTCTATGCTACTTAAACAAACTATTTAATCATCATAAATAAAATAGTGGAACTTAAGGCTCTACTTGTTACTTAATGGAATTTGAATTCTCAGTTGCCACTCGACGAAATTTGAAGTCAAAAGGAAAAAGAAAAATGTGTGAAACCTTCGATAACAAAATGAGAACACCATTAAAAACAACATCATTGAAATGATTTAACGTTTAATCACTTTAAAAAAAAGTCTCAAATTCGAATCTTGTAAATAAAAAAATCACTTTGGGAAAATTTTATCCCTTAATTGGCCAACCTAATTCGAACTGAATTAATCGGAACATTGAGTTTTTGGATGCCAAGATGCACATTTCCCCTAAAAAGGACAATTTTATAATCCCTTTTATCCCTTGAGAAAGCACTAGAAACATCAAATGCATGCATTGCTGCAATAGCCAAAAGAGAATCCCTTCCCTATGGTAAGCACCGCGTTCCGACTCGGGTTAAGATTATCATTCGGGGAGCACATCAAATCAGAGAACCGACAAAGTACGCAAGGATCGCTCGTAAAAGGGACTACCAAGAACGAACAGATAAGTCATCGAATGCTGAATACTTAATTTTAACTGTCCATGCCTATTTTCAAAAAATGTACGAGTTAATTGGCAATATTTCTTTTTCCAGGAACGCGCGTTTAAAATGGATTTTGAAAAGTAATGCTTACTCTCTGGAGACCTTATTTTAAACCCAATTGCTCATATTTTTCACGAAAAAGGCACGGTAATATTTACTTTGATTAAAAGATTTTGGTTCATATATCTTATCTAATAGAACAAGGGTTTGAGATGGAGAAATAGATATTCTCACGTAGCAAAAATATTCATGTCGGAATGGTTTCTACTTAGAAAATGTTTTCTAAAACCAAGGATATTTTCTGATAATTTTTCTCCATTCAAACGTGATTTAAAATCCCGAAAAGGGTAAAAATATAATGTTTTTGAAAGTTTAGGGTAAATATGTTATTTTTGCCCGACCAAACCAGTTTAATTCAACTACTTCAAGTGAGCTCCCACTGAGGTGGATATTTAGGATAGGGTGGCAGTTAACTCCCACGTCCCTGTACAGAGGCGCAGTTAGTAACTGCGACAGCGGACTAGCCATCCTAACGAACAGGTTCCGACAGTTGGACCCATCTGGAGCTCTCAAATTATAAAAAATAAATTGCATTTTGGTCCTTGAACGGTGAATTTTTGTAAAACGACTCTCGACTCCCATATGCATACAAATAGGGGTTCATTTTCCATGTTAAAAGACTTTTGGCAATTCATGCGTAGAAACTCTGCCAAAATAATTCAAAAATCCCTAGTTCATATATATTTAGTAGGATTTGAAGAGCTTGAACCCAATTCCACTATTTCCGAGCTCGCGAGTCTGAACCATTACCCAAACTAAGGTGAGAAGAGGTCTTGGACCTCTGTCCAGAACCTAGGCCAAGCTCTCTAGCTCATGTCTTGCTTGTTACATGCTTAATTAGCTTAAATACGTATAGATTAGATGACTATGTTGGTGAATTGTGTGAATTAGAGCTTAATTAAGATTAATTGAGTAGTATCTTGCTTAATTAGGGTCGAACTTGGCTAATTAATCTTGATTGTACTCAGGAAAGACTAATTGCACATTAATTGGACTTGATTTAGTGTTAATTGAGTCAATTTGTGTATAGTTAGTCGTAATTAGTCTATGTATATGCTAATTAGGTTCTAATTGGGTTTAATCCTGCTTAATTATTCATGATAGCATTATGGTCCTGAGCTAATTTGGTCTAATTTGGAGTCAATTAGGTCTAATTAGGCTAAATCGTGTGTAATCGGCTTAACAATGAACTTGGCTAAGAGTTATTAGGCTCGAATTAGCTTAATTAGGTGAAATTGGGCTTGTTAATATTTTGTAATTTTCTGTAAAATCAGCTTCAGAGAGCTAATTTGATGATTTGTTTCTTGATTAAGTCTAATTAGGCGTGTTTGACTGCCTATTGTTTTGGAATCTTGCTTGATTGGGTCTAATTAGTCTTAATCAGCTCTAAATTGACTTATTAAGCATGCTGAAAATTTTTTGCTGAATTGATCTGAGTCCTAATTGATTGAATTAGGGGTTGATTAGGCTTAATTAGGTGTTAATTATGTTGAGTATTCATTCTTCTTGTGTAATAAGGCCTAATTGTGGCAAATCCTATCAATTTTATGCTTCAATTGATGTATGGAGGTCATGAATATATGAATGATCTGTAGAGCTGAGTGGATTAGGGTCCAATGGAGTCTGATTTCGCTTAATTAGAGTCTAATTAGGAGTAATTATACCAATTTAGGTGAAATTGACTTAATTAGTGTTTCGGCCTTAGGAATTGGAATCTAATTGAGTCTAATTTAATGTATTTAGGCTTGATTAATGTGGATAGCCACCTTTGTGAGTGTTGCCCGAACTTGTATGTGTTTAATTGAGTCAAAATCGGTCAAACGGTGAAAGTTAATTTGTAATAATCATGTATATTTGACTTAATTACACGGCCTAGGGGTAACTAGATATAATTAGGGTGTCTTGGACCCTTAGGAAGGTCTTTGTGATCTTGAGGGCGGGTCATTATAACCCGAGATCCCCTAAACCGGATTAGTCAACCACTCGACTTAATTGGATTAATAATTCGGCTTCTTGTGTGTAAATTGGATAAAAATTGATAATAATGTATATTGACATATGTCATGGAATTAAGGGTAATTAACCTGCCAATAGAGTATTAGGATTCAAATTGAAAGTCAAATTGACTTTGAGGGATTAGATCATCCTTATGTAGAATTTTGGGGATTAATCACATAAATATGGTCATGATTAATAAAATCAGGAAAAATCGAGAAATCATGAATAAAATGTATAAATATAGGGAATTAATTTAGAAATTTTCTAGATTAGGAGCCCTAGACTCATTTTCCATTTTTTGGGCCTTAAGCCAATTTGTAGGCCCGCTCGGCCCACTTTGTGATGTATGTTGGCCTGAATGTATGACCCGTAATGTATGTTGGCCTAAATGTATGTCCCACTTATCTTTTTTGGCTCTAATGTGTGGCCCATTATTCGAGAGTTAAAATGTATAATTGTATAAGCACGTGTATTGTGTGAAGTCTGTAATTCATTCTTTAATTTCCTTGTAGGTTCGCGACTATAGACTCAATCCTAAGACTAAAATAACTCGACTTTAACTAATAAAAAGTGTTAGAACTATTAGGAGCCTATGATGGTACTGAAATAGCAAGTTATTGGCTTGCAAGCCTCTAATCTCGTAACAAAGCCTCCAGATTCATTTTTCTAGTTAGAAAAACCATGTCAAACTTTAAATTATTAGGTGGTTAATATCCTGACCCTATACGTGACTTAAGTGACTCATTGGCCAAATAAATGGTGTAGTGGCGACTCTAATCTCGGTTGGGTTCAAGGACATGTGTCTAACAGAACATCCCAAAGTCGGCAGCGGATGCCTAAAAATCACACGTGCGCGACACTTATTGCTAGTGATTTTCCCATGCAGCCTTCTGTCTTTATTTGTTCCAATTTGTTCGTTTGGTAATATATTATTTATTTGTGATAATGCTAATCATTTTTCTCGAAGTAGCTACCCAGCTGGGACACGGTGGACTTGCAATAGGGCAAAAGGCATAGATAACGATAATAAGAGAGCAAAAAAGCAACATTGAACAATCAGATCCGCAATAGGGCCACATTTTGCAAGTTGACCACTGTACGTTTCATTTTAAAAATAGAGAAGAAAATATAACAACCGATCGCTATGGAGAGATTGACCGTTCATTATGAAAATTGGTATAGCTGAACAGAAACACGAATGTTAGCTATTTTTTACACTTATTTCTGCTAGGGGTGTAAATAGGTGGATGGGTGGGTTTTTTTATTTAAATGAGTGGGTACAAAGTTTCTTAGGTGGTTTTTTTAAATGACAAAAACCACCCAACCCAAAATATATTTTGAGTGACGAAAAACTACCCTCTAACGGACTTGGTTTTTTCGGGTGATTTTTTTGGTTTTCGAGTTTGACATGATAAATTTTCAAATATGAAAATTAATAGATAAAAAACATCACAATAAGACAATACATCATACCCGATACTTAAATAAGTTTATCAACATAAATTAAACATCATTCACGTCCAAAAAAATTAAAATATCGTCTCATAAAGTGAGATTAGGAGAGAAAGAATAGGTTTATGTATGAAGTGTGAAGTATAAAATAATCATTTATAATTCTAGCAGGTGGATCGAGCTCCGTCAGTTTTTTCGGTCCGGGTACCTAATTTTAGCGGATGATTTTTCGACTTAAGAAACCACCCAAGTTTGATTTAGGTACCAAAAACTCGGGTTTTTTCAGGTAGGATTGGTTTTTTCCGCTTTTCAGTTTTTCGTGTTTTCACTTATACCCTTAATTTCTGCTAGCTTGAGAGAAAGGGTCTCGATGGTCTCAAACCGGGTCTTCAAGCTTCCGAGTTATCCCTATATAGATCAATTCCGCAAATTTTATCTCGTATAAATGTACTTATAATTCTTTTTCATGCATAATAATATCATAATCATTAAAAAAAACTCAGGGTAATGGAGAGACCTTGAGGAGATGATGCGTTCTCATTCGTACTCTCCCGATTGTTTATGTTCTTATTTTATTTCGATAGTTTTATTTATTTTTACATTATATTTTATCAACTTAAATTAATAAAAAAGGAAAGTAAGAAATTTTGTAATTGATTATTTTTTTAATGGACAATATAAAATTATAAAATATAGATGGAGTAATAAGTAAAAAAAATTAAAAAAATCCCTCTCATTTATGTGTTCATCATAAATATAAATGGAGAGACCTTGGGCCCACTATGTACTCTCGTACTTGTTTTATATTCTTATTTTATTTAAATTCATTTTATGTTATATTTTAGAAAATTTTAATTAATAAAACGAAAAGTAAGAAAAATTTTAATTACTTTTTTATTTAGGTTTGGAAATTAATTAATAAAAAGAAAAGTAAATGGACTAATAGTTCATAGAATCCCTCTCATTTTATGTTTTGATCAATAAATAAATAATTAGTAAGAGAAAGGAAGCAAAGGCCGAGAGAGAGAAGTGAAAATGGAGCAAGTTGAGTGTTTAAAGGAATACATTGTGATTGATTATCATAATTTTTTTTACTAGTCATATAACTCGCGTGTGGCGCGGACTTTTACAGTTTTTATTTTAAATTAACTTTTTTATGAGTTTGTCGATATTTTTGCATTTACAAAAGATATAAAAATAAACGATCTCCTTGGAAACATTCGATTAATTGAATACATTATGGTAATTTCAAAATTATTTGAGGAAATTTGATGGGGAGACTTTAAGAAACAATCAACATGAGTTTAGAGTTTGTCTAGAACGCTAATGTAGAAAACTCGTCACACGTATGGATGAATTATGTGAGTTCAGTCCGAATTAATATATACAAGAAATTGGGTGACAAACCCAACACTAAAAGATTTATTTACCAAACAAAACAGATTTGGCTAAGAATGTTGTATCCTTTTTAATTAATTTTTGGGCACAAAACTAAACAAAAGAAATGAAGAGTCTTTTTTTTTAATTAGACATAAACTAAATGCAAGAAAATCAAGGGCCAATTGTACAATACCAAGGAGTTAAAATTAAATACCATACATAGACGTTTCATAAAAATTTCTTTATCCCGTCTTGGTTGATTTGTCTAGCTCATGGTCGTACACTTTGCAAGTGTTATTTTGTGATCCTGAGAGAATTTTTTTATTTTATAATTACAACTATATTATCTATTTAAATTCTTGAATAATATTACAACCAATAAATTTCATTAGTAAATAAGGGAAATTGAAAAAAGAAACCCATGTTATTATACACTTGTACGTAGCACGAACCATCCACTAATCATGTCTATGCTCATGAATCCATGATCAGGACATGACAATTGGTTACGACAGATTTGCCACAATGGAGCAACTAGCAAGTTTTTTTCTTTTCATTTTTTTTTTTGCTTAGAAGCAAGTTTTCGTTTTTATGTTACTATAATCATGCTGATACTGTATATAGAATGTAATAATACTTTAGAGACGAAGGTAGTTCTTGAATTTAGTAAAGGAACCCAAGAGAGAAAATAAATGGATATGAAAATATTTTATTTACAAGAACCGAATCAAGAATCTTTTGATTTCAAACAAGTGCATGAGAATGTCATGATTAGCAGCCTTACCAAGAAAAAATGAATGCTTATTTTTTACCTTATTTTGTGGCCGATGTAGTCTCTTATTCTTCGTGGATATTTCATTGAATATCCCCCACTTCTTTTCTCTTGAAAAACTTTCTGATAATTTATATGTTTAAAAATAAATTTTTCATAAAAAGTTTGTAAAAAACAAAAAAGAATTTCTACCTTTTTTTGGGCGAAATATTTGTTTTTTATTTGAATATTTTGTGAGGTCAAATAAAATTTCATTTATGTCGGAAATTATATTTTTTAAAAAATTATATTGAAATGAATCGGACCGGGCAATGGTCTTATATCAAATAACCTGATGGCTACCCACCTTATTCTGACAAATTAATTTTCTGCAAGAAAAATACGAATCCATGAGCTCTATCTTTGTTTAATGTTTCTATGGAAATCAAAAAATATTTTTACTTTTAATAAATGTTTTTGGTGAGAACTTTCTAACCTATTTCCAATGGAATTTTCATTGGTAAGTTATTTGAAGAATGTCTTATTTATAAAATATTTTCACATATTATCATACAAAATTCTGGTAAATATTTCATTATCTTGAACTCATTCTAAATGTAATTTTTGTGGATAATAATCCATAGAAATGCTGGCCCCGTTTGGATTGCAAGAAATTTGATTTTAACTTTAACTTTAACTTTAACTCAACACACTATATAACAAAAATACACATTTCCTAAGTCAAATTTATAATCACATCTCATTTGTCCTTTTCCACAATCAAAATCAAAATCAAAATCAAAGTAACTTTAACTCTGAAGCCAAACGGCTCCTGAAATTTTCTTTATAATGACTCCCAATCTATATCACCCATCATAATCATTTTGGGATATACCTTACTTACACATGTGCACCTATTTTAACCATAGCAAAGTATAAATTTTGAAATCATTCTTCTCGTAACGAAATGTCCATTCGATACCAGAACAAGCTTTTTATAATGAAAGCATATACATCCATGCAACTAATGTATTTGAAGATCACCTAGTCTCAAACCTAGATTTGTCGAAAACCCATTGATCTTTTGGATATCAAATGGTGCAAATCGAAATAAAAGACAAAGTTTTCTCTAGCAGAACATATTATTTCACTCTTCTATCGGCCCAATAAACTCTTTGGAAATGAAAATATAGAGTTGACTAATTATAACTGATTGAATCTACGAAAAAATGTAATAGTTTGTCCTCCAAAGATTGGTAAGCGCCCATTGGATTTTAAAATTTGATTTTACAATTGATAAAAGAGTGTCTCACTAACAAATAAGAATTAGATATAACGGGTTGTTTTAAAATGATGAATAACTAAATAAGAATTCAGTTAGAAAAGTTATAAGATTGAAAAAGTTCCAACAAGATGGAAATATCCTCGAAATTTTTCCGATAAAACTACTTGAAATTGATAAAAAAAAATCTTAACTAAAGATATCAGAAAATTACATCATCAAAAAATTTAAAATACATTAATATATTTAATCATTGAGTTCAAAAGGCATACATACATAGATATAATTGCATGTGTATATTCGTCTTTAATCGCATCCATCTGCCAATGATCGTCACGGTCCTAGGGAATAAGGCTACTTCCACGTTCCCACTCTGTTAAATATCAGTTCTTGCTCCCTATAAGGGACCTTTGGTCGCATCCACGTCAGCGTCTATCGGGGAAAAATTGTTCTGCAAAATATAAAATCATTCCCTCTCCTCGCCCCCTTCCCATATCTCTTCTCTACGATACTATCCCTTCCAGAATTGAGGTTGTTGGCTTGACAACAATTACCCTTGCCTTGCTTAGTCTCTTGCTAGCCCATCTACGATGTGGCATTAATGATCAATGACGAGCCCCAAATCACAGCGACTAGACCCTCAGCCATGAGATATCAGATTGCCTCGATAAGATGGGGGATAGTGATCCTAACAAGTTGAGGTGGTAGTGAGTGGGATATAATGAGCATTATATCGGCAAAAGTGGCTTGGTGATGCAAATATTCTCGATATCACAAACCCACAAATATATGGATCGTATCAAGTAATAGAGATGTGAATAGAGTATCGTTTTCATGGAGAATTGATTCAAAATTATTGCTAAGCACTAAAATTAACACACTTAATAGAAGTCAAGCGAATCGGTAATTATGAGAGATGTAATTAAAGAAAGTAAATCTAACTAGCAAGGTTACTACGAGTTAATAAAAATCTATGTTTGGAAGACCTAAGGTCTCCATTCCCTCGATGTTCATTAAGTCCTTTTCTACTCTTCTTCTCTTTTCTTTAAATGAACTGAGTAAATTACCCCGAGATTCGACGATCTTCCCTTAGTATCTCTCGACTTGCTTAGGCTAGGTATCTCCTCAAACCAACCTCCTATATCTCTATGGATATTGCCATTAATTTAAAATCTATTTTTAAAAATATAAAAATGGAAAAATATCAAATAATTAACACCTATACATAATCATAAGTTTTTACTAACTAACAAAAGTTAATTTGATGAAAAAATTAAAGTAATGTAAAACTTAATAATACAAATACAAATGAAGCTTTCATAACAAAATGCAATAATAAAATTACTAAGTGAAGCACAAAATGCATGGGATAAATTTATATTGTAATTTATATTATTTCTATTTTTGGGTAAAAAAATTATATTTTTCTTTCATGAGTAACAATCCCGCACAAAGCGGATTTGGTGCCTAGTCTTTTCTAATGGTGGAATGACTCCATCCAAGAATTTCATTTGTATTTCACAGCCTCATCGTATACATATATACTAGTATTCTAACCCTGCATCGCACATGCTTATTTTTAATAGTAATTGTTAACATTTTTTATAATTTCAACTATAACAAATAATTTCGAAAAATGATCATGATATATTAGTTCAATTTTTAATAGTTTAGTGATATTTTTCTAATAAAGTTCTTATTTGAAGATTATTAAATATTTCTTTAATCGTTAACATTATGCAAATTCGACTAACTGTATGCATACAAACTTAATCTTATAAATCTAATTTTTTGAAAATAATACATTTTATATCCTTGCTTTTATTTATTGAATCATTTTACTTTTTATGTGAACTTAATTTTGTAGAATTAGTGTCATAAAAATAATATATTTTATATGCTTGCTATTATTTATTGAATCTTTTACTTTCTATGTGAAACTGATTTTGTAAAGTTAGTGTCTTGTATTAATTTTCATAAAAATCCTTTATATAGGTAACTAATTATTTTATTTAATATGCATTATATATTTATTTAACTATAAATATAATTCCAAGATATATGAAAAATATATCGTTAGAGTATATATTCGAGATCCAATTTTATATAATTAGTCTATTTTGACGAACTAAATAAGTGTCCAATTAATTATTTCCGAGCATAAATTATTATAATAAGTTATTTATTACATTATTTATTTCTTTGGATGATATTTTAAGCATAATTGGTGCATTATCACATATATTTAGTCCTCATATACAAATTTTATTTTGGTGTGAATCAAAAATTTTCTTTTCTTAGGTGACTTCTCATAATATATATATTTACTCTATTGATTTTAATAGAATATAATATTTTTAATTATATCAATATGAATATATCATTTATAATATAAGTTTTTAGGGAGAATTTTATAATATAATTTTTAGAATAGCATTTATAAATAATATTTTTATCGTAATATTATGATCTATATATATAATGTTGTATCTCATGTAATAAATAGGGTTCTAAAGGTAATTATTTATTTATATAGGGGTAGAAAGGTCAATATTTATGCAATAAATTGGGTAATTGATATAGGGTTAGATTTGTCAATATTTAAAAAATATTTACTTCTAGATCTCATTTAGATTAAATTTAATTTAAAAATAATAAAATAAGAAAAAATTTTACTTGAATTAAATTATCTAAGTATTTTTTCCTCGATTTTAAAAATTTTATATGTATTTAAAAATAAAAAGATAGAGAAGAAACTTTATTTGGATTAATTTGTGTGAATATTCTTGTCCCAATCTAGAAAATTTTATTTGTGAAAAATTAATTTTCAAGTAATATAATATGTTAATTATACAATCTATGAAAGGACTAAAACTTATAAGTACAAAATTCAATACATTATTAGACTATTGCAATACAAATATCCTAAGATTTTAAAATTATCTTGAAATTTTTATTATAACAAATAAAATTTATATTATGTGTAACAAATTAATCATTTAATTGTATAAAATGACGACATAATTATTTTTACTTTGGATCCTACTTAGTTTATGAAAACTACTTTAATCAAATTGAAATTATAATTAATTTCGAAAAATATAAAATTTCTCCTCTGAGGAAAAAAAAGAATTATGATCTTACATCTAAAGGCAAAAAATCCAACAATTCTCCATAGAAAAGGTACTAGGGATGGCAATGGTGTGTGTAAAAAACCGTATTCGCGGATAACCGCATCATTTTTAACACCGCATAATAGCACCAAATGATTATGGTGCAGATATGTTTTTAATTTCAAAAACCGCCGTGGTGCGGTGCGGATATGGTTTTGATGAAAAAACTGCAGATAAAATTGCACCGCAATATTTATATTTTATACATATAGATTAGGCTAATTTTTCAACAAATTGTCCAAACTCAATCCTAATCCAACTTGATTTCTTAATTATCTATTAATAAGCTAATAATAGAATACTAATCTAATGATAATCGTTATTTATAAAATTTTATTTAATTTAATTCTTTAATTGTTATGCTTTTTTAGAGTTTTTATTTAATTTATTTTTTATGGTACAGTATGGTACGGATAACCGCAATTTTTGGGCGTGCGAATATGATTTTTAATTTTCAAAACCACGACAGATATGGTGCTGATGCGGTGCACAATTTTATATCGCGGTGCGGTTGCGGTTCTTGTGATACCTGCTCTACATTCGCACCGCTACCATCCTTAAAAACTACCAGTGCAACACACGGGTTAAAAATTATAATATAAGTATAAAATGATTATTTAAACCCTATTTAATATAACCTTATTTAATGCAAAATGTAATTTGTTTTACAATAAGTGTCCACCGATATTTTCTCTTCGGCCTTCGTCATCGCTTTCTCCTTATTGCGCAGTCCGCGAACTTGGACGATCGTCGCCGTCGTCGTCGGAGGTTGGCTTCCTCATCGATCTTTGACAACCTCGTCTTCTCTTCGGCGTCGCGGTAAGCTCCGATCTGGTGTTCATTTCCTCTTGTTTGTTCAATTGGGGTAGATCGGAGGCCGTAGATCTTGAGTTCCCGTCTTCTGCTGCAATTCCCTCGGATTTTGAGTAGATCCGCTCGGATGTCGCCTATATGTGGAAATGTGTGGGGAGTTTTGGTTAATTCTTGATGTTTTCTGATCGTCTGAGCTGGAAATGTCGCCGATCCTTGCGTATTGTGATTTCTATGATCGGTCTTTGGTCTCTGGAGTCCGGTGTCTGGTCAGGTGTTGACGATCCACCGTTTGATGTCGATGTTACAATTGATGCATTGCTCTGACTTGTACATGCTGAGCACGGCATGCTTCTAGCTCTTGAAACTGTTTGATTGACTTACTCTGGATGACTGAAGTAGTGCCTGCGAATTCGATCCGCACTGCATCATCATGTGCATATACTCTGGGATTTCTCACTTCATATATTAAGATTATCTTCAACTTCTTTTCTATTTTTTGATTTTATATATATATTGAATGTTGATGTTTCTTTGTAATCACTTGTTTCTGCGTAAGGAAATTTGAATATAAATGATACTTTCAAAACTAGAGCTGATCATCTTTGAGTAAACTAGCAGACATTAGTTTCATTTGTATTCGAGGAAAATTTTCAATTTCGGGGAGTTTCTTTTCGTGTTTATAAATCTAGTCTGGCCATGAAGCCATAAGAGAAAGGCTAGCTACTGAAGTTTTGAATCCGTATGACATATTATAAAGCTGCAACTGGCTTGAACTTATCGAACTGTCCACTTTTCGTTCTTGCTTGCCTGATACGTTCCCAGAGATAACTGTGCTGTGGATTCGAATTCACAGCCATGGTCCGTATTATTCAGTATGGATACTGTGCAGAAACCAATTGGGAATTTACAGACTTATGTTTTTCATTCCTTTGGCATCAGAACTGATGATGAGGGAGAGGACAGGCAGGAGAGCTGGGAGGGAGTCGATGCTGACTCAGGCAGTGAATGAAGTCTTTAGGCTGGTGAAGCTCGCGGAGTTTGAGATATTATTCTTTCTCTTCTTCGTAATCGCTTTTATCATCTTCAAGGATCTTGTAAGTCTCCTTCCTTTATCTACCTTATCTAGTTTGCTGATGTTAGACTGATTCTCTTAGCTTTATCATGAATTCGTAAGGCTGAATATGGTCCAAGCATAATCATTTACGTCTTGTGAAATTTGCAGACTTCAAGGCCCGGGTACAATCAGATCCTTGTCAAGAAGTCTGGCGGCGGTTTGTTCCAGTATTAGCTATCATTACCACCACGACTCAACGAACTGGACAGGCCATTCTCGTTTTCCCGCCAAACTTTTCTTGGTGAGAAATGATCAACTCTTCTGGCCGGAGCTCCAATTGGTGATCAGTGGTTGCATATATATTCAGCTTGTACCATTCCCTTTACTTTGGAAAGAAAAACTTCAATTCTGGAACCTCTCTTGTAAAAATATTTTCCAGTGGAATATTCATGGCCTCATTTACGTTGGGCTAATCTTCTGTAATGGGCCGGGCCCAAATATTTAATCTGGGCCGTTCCCATATATTCTTTTGGGCCGGAATGTTTTCTCTTATTTCCCCTATCAAATCAAAGTGTCAATTACCAATTTGCCAGAAGAAAGAAAAGCCTTCATAGAATACTACTGCCACAAAATTGTCGAAAAATAATTTTTACTTTCTTTTTCATTATATTAGGTCATGAACCTTCCTTCTAATCTGAAAAAAAAAAGTATTATTAGAATAACTCAAAACCGTTGAAATGAATGTTATATAGTGTAAGCAGGAGTAGTTTTTGTAATCACCTAATAAAATTACACTTGCAACTGCCAAATTAATCGCAAATTATGAATTTTTTTTTTGTGTATATCATTGTATTCGAAAGTTTAATGGATCTATTACTTCGGTTCGAATAGATTCTATCCAGTAATAGTAAATTTCTCCCTACATTGATTTTCTCCATTCACGAGTATGAATTATGATGTCGACAGAGTTCAGCAAACGCTGCTCTATCTAAAGAATGGAATTGTGCTTATGAAATCTCCCATCATACTTCGATATATGTTTCTAGGTGGTTTGTCTTTTTTTGTTTTTTTCTCGGTAGATTAGATCGTTTGTCTATTTGAAATAGGGAAGATGGAAATCAGGCAGGACTAGGGGGTCTTGCACCCTATACTTTCAAGCATTGTCAGCCATGAAAATTTATCATCAAGAACTTGAAAGTATGTCCTCTCGTTCTGCTCGTGGATGGAAGTGCAAACATTCTCGAATATGCGTATGTTGTCTTGCGCCAAACGACAGCACTCGCACTCCGCTGTTACAGCGTCGTAATTAGCGGCGTTCAGTTTTTCCAACCGCAAATGTTAGAATCCACGGAACCTCCCACCCAACCACCGCCCCGCCCCCCCAGGTACAGCTCTCGCAATCACCAAATCCCCATGACATAAGATTGAATTTTTGAAATTGTGAGGGCGAGGGGTCCCCCGTGTGGTCCCAATTTGTCGATCTTTTGTCGTTTGCCCCACCATCCGAATTTGAAAACTCCCCTTTCAGACATTGAATTGATTTATCAAGACTGTCGTGTTGGGTTTTGTTCCACCACTAAAAGTTCAAATTTCGAAAATGAAATTAGACGAGGATTTTGCCAATATTTCCTATGTCCTTACCTAAACATTCAAGTAATTTTAAGAGTGAATTAACAAATACTCGAAAGATTGATGTTATATCAATTCTTACCTTGAGTAATTTTTTATATCGACCCAACTCTCGACCGTTTAAAAGTACATATTAGGAATCCTTCCGTTAGCCTCTCGTTAAAAAATTGACGAAATCATATGATGTAATTTTTTTATTGTTTTCTGCCATTTTTTATTTGATCTTTACATGATTTCTTTCTTCTTCTTTTTTTTCTTGATTCTCTCTCCCTCTCTCCCCTTTTGTTTGCCTCCGATAAAAAAAAAAAGGTAAATTGCACTGGTGGTCCAAAATATTTTACAAGTGTTTCATTATGGTTCAAAAAGTTTTTTTCTCTACATGATGGTACAAACCGTCAACTCGAGCTTGATGCCGTCAAGCCGACGCTGACGTAGCTGAAAATTTTAAAAACTTTTAAAAATAATTTTAAACTTTTAATTTAAAAAAATTTTAAAAAAAATATTAAATTTAAAATAATTTTAATATTAAATATTAATTTTTTTATAAAATTATTTTTAAAAAATTTAAATTTTTTAAAAATAATTTTCAAAATTTTCAAAATTTCAAAATTATTTTTAATTTTTTTCTAAATTTTTACTCTTTTTTGTATTTATTATTTTTTAAAAAAAATTACAATTTTTTATATTTTAAAAAAATAATTTTCAAAATTTTAAAAAAATTATTTGAAAATTTTTACTCTTTTTTTGTATTTTTAAATTATTTTTTGGACTTTTTAAAATTTTATTTTCTCTTAAATGACGTGGCGCACTATGATTGATTCCATGTAACAAAAATGACACATAGGACCCGCCACGTCAGCAAAATGTTAACGACGTCAGGGCCAATTGACAATTTGTACCATCATGAAATAACTTTGAAATATTTTGTACCATCATGTAGCGAAAAAAACTTTTTGGACCATAATAAAATATTTGTAAAATATTTTGGACCACCAGTGCAATTTACCCAAAAAAAAATGTCAATTAGGGAAGAGAGCTCTCGGTTTTCTAGATTCCGATGAAGGAAATCTCGGGAGGACAAGAAGTGGATTTTCATCTTTATTGCAATGAACTATTAAATATTCAATATTAGCAAAAGAAAATTAATAATAAATGAAAATATGAAGAATGGAGGATGTATCAGAATCGGAGCTTCGAGTCAGCCCCTAGCCCTTCCCCCAGCCTACCCACGGAAGGTCACCAATGGATTACGAGAGCTCTGGTTACCTCGCCTGGGCTGGAAACGTGTCTAAAGCCACAGGCTTCCACCATTTTCATCTCCGGAGCTTTTCATCAGCTTGTCGTTGAGCTTCTCTACTTCCTCAAGTTCACAAAGCCAACCCCTCATCCCTTCTGTGGCTTCAGACATAAGCTATTACCTCGCCCTTCACCCAGCCCACCCATGGAAGCAAAATCTGGTCAAGCAACGAGAAGAATAAGAATAACAAGCAAGAGAGAACAAACAGAAGAGAACAACAAGATCAAATTCCATCGAATGACAATTTGGTCATCTCTTCGCGTGAAACAAAGAGACGAGCCATAAGAGCAACGGATGAGCTCCATTATCATCCTCCTTTATTCCAACCTCTGCCTTTTTTTCCCTTGCTCCCTGAATGTTCTAGAGAGAAAGGAAGTGCCCCCTTCCCCTCTCTTTCTCTTCGATTTTGAAATGAATAGAGAGAAGGAGGGGGCAGATCGGATATGGGGGCAACCCCGTTGGCGAACGCCCCTTGAGTAACCTTGTCAGTGGCTTCTCAAGGAACAGTAGCCGGCGGGCTTGCCCCCACCGCCGATCTACCTTATCCCTCTCTCTCTACATTTTAAAACTTGGGGGAGAGAGAGAGAGAAAGAGGATGACCGGTGGTGGGGCACTTCTCTGCCCATCGCCCCCAAGGCGAGCTTACCAGAGGTGTAGGACGTTAGAGGCGAGATTGGCCTGTGGTATGGCCCCATCGTTGGTCGTCCCCCCACCCCTTCCCTCTCAAATCTCAAGTCATTTGCAGAAGAAGATGTTTGTTTTCTTTTTATTTCAATTTTAAAAATTTATATGACTAAACAATATAATACATTATCGAGGAATTAAAAAAATCATAAAATGAATCAAAAATGACCTTTTAATGTTTTTCATTCAATTTTTAGTTGTAGGTTAACATAATGGTCAATCTGATGTACGTTTAATCGGCCAAGATTAAAGGTGATGTAAAATATTACTTGAGATCAGATTTGATGGAACATCGACCTTTGAAGGGGCAAATTGTTAGTTTACTTTAATTTTAAGTCAGAATTTGACTTGAGAAAAAGTATTAATAAGTAATTAGAAAGCACTTGAAAAAGTGTAATATGATACTTCATTCATGATGTGAATTTAATTATATTTTCTCATTGCCTCCGCGTAAAACAGGATCGTTCAAGTTTTTCTCCAAATCTTATCTCTACCAATCCAAATTACGCTGTTGTCTTTCAGACAAAAAGAAAACCACCAGAATATTGCAGATATTGATGTTTTGTATAAGAGTTATCTCTCATCAATTTGGTTCAAATTGAGATAAAAATGTGTAACTTCTACCATATATAGCAACTTTTTCTTATTTGAGAGACTTATGATTTAATATAAAGAATAATGAAATATAAATAAATAAATAAAAAAGCATGAAAATCTTACTGGTAATGATCAAATTCAAGATCTCGTGATTCCAATATATCATATACATAACAAATTAACCAATACACTACAACATGGTACAAACGAATATGTTTTGGCTAGAGAATATCTTAGTAATTTCAAATTTTTGGATAATAAATTTTTTTTATGAATTGAAAATAAGTGAAGTTAAGTGGAGTAGAGTTAAAATTAAAGTTAAAATCGATTTGTAAAATCAAACAAGCTGTTAGGCCCTGTTTGGATTCGAAGTTAAAATCACCATGATTTTAACTTTAACTTTAACTCTACACTACACAACAAAACACACATTTGAAAAGTCAAACTGGTGGGTCCCATATCTTATTCAAACACACAATCTCATTATACACAATTATCTACTACATCCATTTATTTTATTTAAAGTCAAACTGGTGGGCTCACAAACCCTTGTCTTCTTCCTCAGTTAAAGTTAAAGTTAAAATTTCGTTGACTTTAACTCCGAATTCAAACGGCCCGTTAATTTCCCTGAACCGAACAAAAAAGGGTAATTGCAGAGTATTCCGATTATGTAAAAGGAATAGAAGAAAAAGGGGGCAATAACCTGGCAGGAGAAGGGCAGTAGATATGTGCAGTGAAGTAAGTTGAGTGAGCTATGACTTTGCTTGGAATCTACTTTTATTTACATTTGATTTGATTCCACTCAAGAGAAGGCCCCAGAATTTTGACTTCACATGTACTCCACGGTTTATAAACCCAACCGCGATTCTACTCTCTTCTTCTAACCCTTTTCCTTTTCTGAATTTTTAAATTCATACAATGTAAATAATATAAATAATAAATTTATTTATATTAAATTCCTCCCCTAGCTAGTTTTGGCTCCAAAATTTTCATGTAGTCAGAATTTTCGAGCTTATTTAAGCGGTTCATTATGATTAATCGTGTGATACAATTCATACCGGTAAATTGAAAAAGGTACTGACAATTTATAGAGAAAAGAATCAAACGATATAACATTCCGTTTAGCTTTCTCGCAGTATATGACACTAAGTTAAATCAGCCTAGTATGCCTTGCTATAATTTGGCGCCGGCTAGACAAATGAAATGATGCCCATTTTGAATTTACGATCGCAAAAGGAGCACATCGTGTCATCAATGGCACCATCAAAATCAGCGCGGAATCATAAGTATAGGGACTAGAGTGAAAATCGATGGTTAAATTAGGCAAGATGAGAAAGTATAGGTGTAGCAACATCATTGATGATTTTATCATGAGTTGTATTTGGAGGACATAAATCACGACTTGTATTTGGACTTTACCTGTAGTATAAGGGTTCAAAATCGACTCTATGGTCAGAGTCTGATCAACATCCGAGTTCAAAATTAGTTTAAGCTAATTGCCAAAGGGAATATGGTGTTGGTCAGAGTCTGTTCAACGTCTTAGTCCGAAATTAGTTTGAGTTAATTGCCAAAGATTATGTGGGGTGATCGGACGAGAAAAAACGAGAAAATGTGGG
The DNA here is from genome assembly GCF_007655135.1 of Punica granatum. Classification (NCBI taxonomy): domain Eukaryota; kingdom Viridiplantae; phylum Streptophyta; class Magnoliopsida; order Myrtales; family Lythraceae; genus Punica; species Punica granatum. The sequence continues at coordinate 1,000,524 of NC_045132.1, forward strand.
GGGTAATAGACCCGGAAAGTATCGGCCCGACCCGATCCGGAAGGTGAGCCCGACAAGAGCCGTTCATTCCACGTGGCGATATGAGGAGGAGGCCGATCCGACGGTGGAGATGGGGGGACGAGGAAAGGCTGTCATACAGGTCACCCCGTCTTTTCTCGTGGTGGAATGATTCCCCCCCAAATTCTTAATTTGGGCGCAATTTCATTTGCATTTCACAGCCTCTCCTCATCCTATTGCTCCCCACCCTATATATATATACACTCCTCCGCCTTCGTCATCGCTTTCTCTTTATAGCTCTGGCCGCGAAGGAGGAGAAATAACGAGACGAACTTGGAAGATCGGAGCCGTCGTCTTCGGAGGTTGGCTCCTGCAGCGATCGTAGACAACCCTCGTTTCCTCTTCGCCGTCGCGGTAAGCTCCGATCTGTGCTCATTTCCTTCATTTCCTCTTTTTCGTTCAATTGCGGTAGATCGGGGCCGTAGATCTTGAGTTCCCGTCTTCTGTTGCAATTCCCTCGGATTTGAGTAGATCGGCTCGGATGTCGCCTGTATGTGGAAATGTGTGGGGAGTTTTGGTGATTTCTTGATGTTTTCTGATCGTCTGAGCTGGAAATGTTGCCGATCCTTGCGTATTGTGATTTCTGTGATCGGTCTTTGGTCTCTGGAGTCTGGTGTCAGGTCACGTGTTGACGATCCATCGTTTGATGTTGATATTACATTGATGCATTGCTCTAAGTTTTACATGCTGAGCATTGCATGCTTCTAGCTCTTGAACCTGTTTGATTGACTTACTCTGGATGACTAAAGAAGTGTACAAGTGCGATCCGTACTGCATCGTCATGTGCATACACTCCGTGATTTCTCATTTCGTAGATTGAGATTATGTTCAACTTCTTTTCTATTTTTTGATTATATTGAATGTTGATGATTATTCGTAATCATTGATTTCTGCATAAAGGAAATTTGAATAGAAATGATACTATCAAAACTGTAGCTGATCATCTTTGAGTAAACCTGCGAACATTAAAGCAACAAAGTTCCTTGTGCTTGTAAGTGGTTTCAATGTTTTAACGTGGACTGGATTCTTTTGAAATGAATGAGAGAATCTTCCTAAGAGTTTGCTGTGGGGGATATGTCAAATCTATGATGAATGGTTTCTATCGCCCAAGTTGGATAACCTTTTGGAGGCTGCATCAATCTTACTTTTGTGCAATGCCTCTGCAGGTCTATTTTTCTATAAAATGGCTGATGCTGAGGATATTCAGCCCCTTGTCTGTGACAATGGTACTGGAATGGTTAAGGTAAGCCATTCGTATAATTCTTACTGCTTGCTAGTTTTTTATTTATTTATTTATTTATTTATTTTTTATGTAAGTTGCTTACTTGGTACCTATCTTTACAGGCTGGCTTTGCTGGAGATGATGCTCCTAGGGCAGTCTTCCCCAGTATCGTTGGTCGACCTAGACACACTGGTGTTATGGTTGGTATGGGTCAGAAGGACGCCTATGTTGGTGACGAAGCCCAATCGAAGAGAGGTATCCTCACCTTGAAGTATCCCATTGAGCACGGTATTGTGAGCAACTGGGATGACATGGAAAAGATCTGGCATCACACTTTCTACAATGAGCTCCGTGTTGCCCCAGAAGAGCACCCTGTTCTTCTAACAGAAGCTCCACTCAACCCCAAGGCCAACAGAGAGAAGATGACTCAGATTATGTTCGAGACATTCAATGTGCCCGCCATGTATGTTGCCATTCAGGCTGTTCTGTCTCTATATGCCAGTGGTCGTACAACTGGTAAGTGCACAATCCCTTCCAGCTTCTAAAGTGTCTGGGATGAAACTTGATTTCTAATGTTTTCATTGTTTTGGATTCAACAGGTATTGTGCTGGATTCTGGTGATGGTGTGAGTCACACAGTCCCCATTTACGAGGGTTATGCTCTGCCCCATGCTATCCTCCGTCTCGATCTCGCTGGTCGCGACCTGACTGATGCTCTGATGAAGATTCTCACTGAGAGAGGTTACATGTTCACCACCACCGCCGAACGGGAAATTGTCCGTGACATGAAGGAGAAGCTCGCATATGTTGCCCTTGACTACGAACAGGAGCTCGAGACTGCTAAGAGCAGCTCGTCAGTTGAGAAGAACTATGAGCTGCCCGATGGACAAGTCATTACCATTGGTGCGGAGAGGTTCCGCTGCCCAGAAGTCCTCTTCCAGCCCTCGCTGATTGGTATGGAAGCTGCTGGAATCCATGAGACTACCTACAACTCCATCATGAAGTGTGATGTGGATATCAGGAAGGACCTGTACGGTAACATTGTACTCAGTGGTGGTTCCACCATGTTCCCTGGTATCGCCGACAGGATGAGCAAGGAGATTACTGCTCTTGCCCCGAGCAGCATGAAGATTAAGGTGGTTGCCCCACCCGAAAGAAAGTACAGTGTTTGGATTGGAGGATCGATCCTTGCATCTCTCAGTACCTTCCAGCAGGTACGCTCTTTCTTTGCTAGTTTACTTCCCACTTCAACCCTTCTTGTTGTTGAGAAGGTATTGTTGTCATAGAGAACGCTATCATTGACTAACATGTGTGTCCCGTGGTTGATGTCCAGATGTGGATCTCCAAGGGTGAATACGACGAGTCAGGTCCATCGATCGTCCACAGGAAGTGCTTCTAAGTCCAGAACAAGTTTTCCGGTGGTTAGTTAAGTTCTCCGCTGAAGTCAGCCTTTTTCTTTCTTCTATCTTGTGTCATATGAACTCTCGAGTATTGATTTACGAGGGAATGAGCGTCGAGAATTGAGATTTTACCGGGTCATGTCGAATGCAATAGGGCTTGTTTGAGTCCGTGAAATGTAATGTACTGATAGCTCTCCTGTCTATGCAATTCGTGTTTTTATTGAGATTTTGTATCAGAAGCAGAAAGCTTGCAATAGGCCTCTGGTTGTTTTCCGCTTTCTGACAATCGGGTACTTGGATGTTCTTTGCCCGGCCATTTTCTTGTGGGTTTTCTGTTAGGACGATTATGTTTGTAGCAGGAGATTAAAGATTTGTTTGTGATATGATTTTTCTAAGGTTTTACCTTTGAAAGAAAATTGAAGAGTTTACATGTTTCTTTGTATATCGCGAGGTTTCCCCTCCAGCTTTTTTGGTTTCTCATCGGCCCAGTTTTGTATGATTTCATTGAATCCATAAAGAAATACCTTCATCAAGTAATGAAAGAGCTGTTCCTGATTCTAGGTAAAATCGAAGAAATATGAATCTGGATTGGATGGTATTATTATCTATCTCCTACTAAACTGGTTCTGGTTCTTCTCAACTCATTTAACTTCTCCCGATTTGTAGTGGCTCTAGTCCATGCCTTTAATTAGTACTCTTTTCAAGCAAATTTTAACAGGGATAAGTGCAAGAGGCATCAATAACCTGCCAATTTTGAATCCAATTTGGATTTTTTACTAAGAGGTGTTAGGAAGGACTTGAGCCGAAACGCATCGATTCGTATAGTTTAGATAGAGAACGAGAGTACCAACAAAGAGAACAGGTGTACCAACAAAACGTACTCTACCGATTCAAAGGTTGAAGTAGGAAAATTGATTTGAATCCACTACTACGTATATCGGCAGGGCCACGTCCGAATAATAGAGCCTCTATTAGTTTTTCGAATAACATGATTATGTATGAGGCTTATAACGAGAAATAAAATGCCGAGTCGATTCGGTTCATCTACCTACCTTATTTAATCTTGCTGAGCACTACATAATATCAGCGAAGCAAATGTCCTTGCTAACTAGTTTCCCCCAGTCACTTGATACATTTATCAAGCTTAAATGTATTTCTGTAAATGATTAATTTTATTTTCAATAGAAGAAAGTTAATTAATTTTAGTTTTATTATCTATGAAATAATTAATAATAAAAAGTCTTGAAATTTATATTCATGGAATAAATTTAAGATGTTATTATAATTTTTGACATTTTAAAATCTTTAGATGAATATTGTACGTAACTTTTTGCTCTTATTAATATTACATAAATTTAAGTATATATATATATATTTTACATCAATAATTTAATAGTGAAGAAATTCATATATATTATAATTTATTCAACCTTTTTTCTTTATTTTAATTATAGAAAATTTGAAACAGTAATAATTTCAGTGACAAATTTATATATGGAAGATATTTTGAATATTGAGTGTAATTTTCAACACAATTCCAGTAGGTATTTCTAAATTTATAAAATTTACATTCCTATAGGTATATTATTATAATGTAAATATTGATTGGATGAGGTTACTTTCAGAAACACTTGTTATTTATACTTATGTATTTATTATTACATCAATTTTAAAACTAATTAGATTTGGTTGAATTATGGAAACATGTCTATTTTCTGGTTGCATTTTATTGGTTTGCATTAGAAAAATTACTTGATAAAAAGCATTAAAGTAATTTTTTTATAATTGTTTTTTGCATAAGTAAATTTTATGATCTTAAATTATACATATAATATTAGAATTCTTCTGAGAGCTACTAAAATACAAGTTTATCAAAAAACGTATCAATTATGTTATTTTAGTCCAAATTTAAATATATCAAAAGACCGTACATCCTGCGAATAACATGTTTGTACTATCCTTAATTTAACGAATCAAATCAAATATTTCATCTTAACTTTTATAAAATAGCTATAAGGCTTACGAAGCACGTAGACAACATTATTAAGACACACATCACCGAATCAAGAGTCATTCGTTTTCATTCTTTCGGTCGAAAACGAGTCGTTCACATTGTTCATAAGAAGATCAAAATCATGCCTGAATCTCAAGTCAAGTGTGGACTAACAGTGGCCCATTGTAACGGCTATAGAAAAGGGCTGGAGGGAACCCGATGTGGTTTAACCCGACCCGAATGGCTCAACGAGGCCAGGCGCAGCGCCGGCTTCCACGTGGCGAGATCTGAGAGATGGATCTGACGGTGGAGATGGCAGTGTGGAGGGGGGACGGGGGAAAGGCTGTCATTACAGGTCACCCTATCTTTTCTCGTGGCGGAAATGATTCGCTCTCTCCCCCGCACACACAAATCCACAAACTCTTCATTTGGTCGCAGTTTCATTTGCATTTCAAACCTCACGTCATCCTCACTATATATACTCCCCCCACCCTCGGTTTTGGCCTCTCCTTACTGCTCTCCCCCTCTCTGTTGGCCGCGAAGAAGACGACTTAGGAAGATCGGACCCGTCGTTCTCGGAGGTTGGCCTCGGTGCGATCTCTGAGACCTAGCGATCATCTCGTCTATCTCTTCGCTGTCACGGTATGCTCCGATCCATGCCTCTAATTGGTCTCTCTCTCTCGCTTTCTGCTGGATTATGACAGATCGAGTGTAGTAGATTTAGCTGCCGCAACTGTTTGGGTCCTTTGAGTAGATCGGTCCGTGTACGTTGTGATTCGGATGCGATGTCGTCTGTACGTGGAAATGTCTTGGAAGTTGTGGTGGTTTTCGCTGGAAATGTTGCCGATCCTCGCATTTGTTGCTTATTTTGCTCTCGGTTGTGGTTTCTGAATCTGATATGAGCTGTTGTGTTGGCGATCCATTGTTTCTAGATCGAGGTTCAGCTTTATCTGTTTGATTCCGTCGCAATTCGGCTGATCCTTATGACTTCAGTGCTCCGGTTGTGTATGTTGAGCATTCTCCAAGCTGTTAAAACTGTTTGATTGGTTTACTTTTCTGAATGAATGGCGTGTTAATATATCCAATCTAGTTTTCTATGTCTCAATCTTATAGATTTGTTCTAGTGTGCTGCTGTAATAGATGGTGATTGTACGTTTTCTGACTAGACGACATAGAAAATTTAGAGAATTCGATCATGAGCAGCTGATGATCTCTTAGTTAATTTAAATATCCGTCAATTGTGAGGTCTTTATCCAGCTCCAGACCTGAGAATATTTTAAAATAGAAATGAAAAAAAGAAGAATTATCTGCAGATGTGTAGTGCTTTGGAATATTCTGAATAACCACTGATAAATCTGAGGTTCTTGAAGATAAAAGGGGAAGATAAGGGTTCGATATAACCAAACTTAATTGATGGTGGAAGTTCCATTGTTTTTTAATTCAATTTCTTTATCACTCACTTCTGAAAAATGTTTCTGCAGGTTTGAAATTGTAAAAGATGGCCGATGCTGAGGATATTCAGCCCCTAGTCTGTGACAATGGTACTGGAATGGTGAAGGTCAGTTGACCCCTCGATACATCCTAATCTATTCTATAGAGTGGATAATATTTAAAGTTTCAGTACTTTCTCCAACATTCGTTCATTAATTGAAAATGTTGCCGACTACGTCTGCAGGCTGGGTTTGCTGGCGATGATGCACCTAGGGCAGTCTTCCCCAGTATCGTTGGCCGACCTAGGCACACCGGTGTTATGGTTGGTATGGGTCAGAAGGATGCATATGTTGGTGATGAAGCCCAATCTAAGAGAGGTATACTCACCTTGAAGTATCCCATCGAGCACGGTATAGTGAGCAACTGGGATGACATGGAAAAGATCTGGCATCACACTTTCTACAATGAGCTCCGTGTGGCTCCTGAAGAGCACCCTGTTCTTCTTACGGAAGCTCCTCTCAACCCCAAGGCCAACAGAGAGAAGATGACTCAGATTATGTTTGAGACATTCAATGTGCCCGCCATGTATGTTGCCATTCAGGCCGTTCTGTCCCTGTATGCCAGTGGTCGTACAACTGGTGCGTAGAAATTTTCTTCCATCCCTCAACATGCAATGCCTTCTGTGAAGGTTGATTTCTAAAATTTTTCATGGTCATTGATTCGACAGGTATCGTGCTTGATTCTGGTGATGGTGTGAGCCACACGGTCCCCATTTACGAGGGTTATGCTCTGCCCCATGCTATCCTCCGTCTTGACCTTGCTGGTCGTGACCTCACTGATGCTCTAATGAAGATTCTAACTGAGAGAGGTTACATGTTCACCACCACCGCCGAGCGGGAAATTGTCCGTGACATGAAGGAGAAACTTGCATATGTCGCCCTCGACTACGAACAGGAGCTCGAGACCGCTAAGAGCAGCTCATCAGTTGAGAAGAACTACGAGCTGCCCGATGGACAAGTCATCACCATCGGTGCGGAGAGGTTCCGCTGCCCAGAAGTCCTCTTCCAGCCCTCGCTGATCGGCATGGAAGCTGCTGGAATCCACGAGACTACCTACAACTCCATCATGAAGTGTGATGTGGATATCAGGAAGGACCTGTACGGTAACATTGTTCTCAGTGGTGGGTCCACCATGTTCCCTGGTATTGCTGACAGGATGAGCAAGGAGATCACTGCTCTTGCGCCAAGTAGCATGAAGATTAAGGTGGTGGCTCCGCCCGAGAGAAAGTACAGTGTCTGGATCGGAGGATCGATCCTCGCATCTCTCAGCACCTTCCAGCAGGTAGGCTTTTCTGTCTTTCTGTTAGTTTAGTTCCACTTGGGCACTTTGCCTCTTCGTGTTGCGGGGGATGTTATTATTGTCAATACTGAATACCATCACTGACTAAACTTGTCTGCCCTGTGATTGATGTTCAGATGTGGATCTCCAAGGGTGAGTACGATGAGTCGGGTCCATCAATCGTCCACAGGAAGTGCTTCTAAAGCCAAAATGAATTTTTCCGGTGGTGAGTTAAGTTTTTTCTCTGCATCTAGTTGCCTTCTTTGTATAATGTGTCATTTGGAACTCTCAAAAGTTTGTTTAAGATGATATGAGCTTTGAGATTTGAGATAAGTTGGTGGTCAGGTGAAGTGGAGGGAGGGCATGTTCTAGTCCAGAAAAAGAAAATGTATTACATACTGTAGCTCTCTATGCTTGTAATTCACTGCAATTTTACCAGCCTTTCGTATTAGAAGCCAAAAGAAAAAAGGGGAAAAAAGAGAGAGCTTGTAATGGGTCTTTTTCTCTGTATTCGGGTCGGTTGGCAGACAATTGGGGGGGATTTGAAGTCGGATTTTTCACCCGGCAACTGATCTGGTTGGGCTTTCTTTCTGTAGGGGGAATGTTTGTAGCAGGAGATTGGATTGTGATATGTTTTTTCAATTTCTTCTTTGACTTATTTCTTCAATTTAAGATTTAAGATATGATTTTTCATAATCTTGGCTCCCAGAATTATATTACATATGCTTATGGTAATATTATAAATGTATTACAGAATATTGAGAATTAGAAGCTACTCTGAGTATATATTTGGCGACTTGGTAAATCAGGACAGAGCAATTGCTTATTGCAGTTTCTTTATAGCCAAGTTTCTTTTACCAAGTAGGATTTCTTTTTTATTCAAATAAATTATGAGAAATTACAAGGCGTAAGGTCCTATCAACCATCATCGGATGGATAGGGTACCAGGTTAAGTATGGCAAGCAAGGGGCTCGCTTCCCCTACAATATGACGATGGTTGGGTGCGTGTTTTATGATTTTGTGACGTTACAACGGTTGTTGGGGCGCGCTGAAAGGTTTCCATGATGGAACCAATATTGATTAATAAATCCCATTCAGACAGGGCTCTGAACTGTAAAAGTACAGCTATTATCATTTCATTTGGTTGGTGTGGGCAGGGAATTTTACATGTAATGAGTGATGATGGGAGTCTTAAAATTAAAAAGCACAGCTGCATTACTAAATCATTATATCGGGGGTTTTAAAGTTAAGACTCCTCTCTTTTATATCAGGCACATGCTCTTCCACTTCCTATTAAGTCTGCTCGTAAGCATAAGCAGGATTCATCACATATCAGAAAGTGAAAGCTCTTGTTTTTGAATCGAAAGGGATCTATCTGATCTGCCTGTTAGGGTGAGCAGAATTCACATCTCGAAAAGCGGAACCTGTAAAGGTTATTTTGAGTTTTTTTCCCCCCTTTGCGGGTGAATGCTGATACTTCTCTTATTCAAATCAACGGACTTCTTTACAAAAGAGTCAAAACCTTCAATAGAGTAAAATCCCTTTAAACCAAGGGATTTACATCAGTTGAGTTAATCTAAAAGCATCTCTCAACAAACACTCTTTAGCTCTATGTGCGAGCGGAACTAGGCAAAGAAGAAACTTTCCATCGACCCAATTCCACAATGTGGGTTGCAATCCCCTCAACAGAATGTCTCCTCTCTTGAAAAATTCTTTCATTCATCACACGCCAGATGCAATAGATGTACCAACCCCAGGAAAGCTCTTTCCTTTCCATTGCGGCGCATAAGAAAATTCCACACACAAGTCCTGCACCTGTTTATGAACTCCCAACAAAAACTGGATCTTCTCCCAAACCTGTTCAGAGAATGGGCTTGTAAAGAATATATGGTCCCTTGATTCCTCGGACAATTGACGCAGAGGACAGCAGTGGAAGAAACCAAACATCCCCTTTCTTTCTTTTTTTTTTTCTTTTTGCATCCTATCCTTAGTAGCAAGACGATTCAAAAATACACAGCCAATAGATAAAATAAAAGAGATCCTAGGAATATATGCCCAGGGAACCATATAAATTTATGCCACACAATCTTCCGCTTCCTGCCGGGTCTCAAATCCTGCCAAACATCATCAAGAACAAACCTCTCCTTTAGCCCCCCACATAACTTTGTCAACAGCTGCATATTGCCACATAAACAGGGATAGCAGATTGTAACGTCAAAGCTTGGCTGTCACTACTCCTTGGCCACAGCCAATTCCCATCCCTATATACAAAGCTTACCTTAGCATTAGCACTATAGAAAGGGAAACAAGCAAAGTCATTGATACAATGATCAAGCAGTGGCCCAAATGCAGTCCAAGGATCAAACCAGAAATGAATACTCGAACCATCATCCCCCACCCTATGCTCAACTTTTGTCTTCACTAATTTAAGTAGGGAGCCTAAGCAATTTCCTCCACCACCAAAGAGCTGTTGCTTTGAGGGCTAATAGACCATATACTTCTATTCCCGAGCATGTAACGATGAATCCACGCCACACACACGTAAAGACCCAGCATTCACTAATACTTGCCACAAGTTGTTCTTAGTAACAACTTCATTCTACTTCCCAAGATTTCTACTGCCAGGCCCGCCCTCACTCTTTGGCAAGCATGCATCCTCCCCGTTTCACTCGACTACCCGGGTTGACGTTCAGATCCTTTCCATAAAAAAAGCATTACATCGTTGTTGAACCATCTTAATTTACTTTCTTGGGCAAAATAAAGGCAGCAGATCAGAAATTAACCTTACTGAAATAGACTGAATTAATCGATTGAACTCGGCCTGCAATAAGATAAATATGGAGAGAGGCCAATGCCTTACTTTTTCCAGTGATTCTATTTGACAAGGTAGCCCAATCTTTAGTAGATAGCTTGCCAGAGATCAGAGGCAAGCCCAGATATCTCCTTGGATTCCTGGAAGCTGGCCAAGCTTAAACTGTTGAAGGACTTCCATCAAAGCTTTTAAAGACTCACGCTTTGCCGTCAGCAAAAACCAAGAGATCACTGGATGATCTCTTTACTACTTTTACAATTTTATTTTCAATGTACGAAAATTTAGATTGTGGATATCAAGAGAGGGAATAGCACAGTGGTGCAACTCTCGCCTGGTGATCAAGAGGTCTCAGGTTCGATACTCAGTGGGATTACCCGTGCCCTTTTATTAGATATTTAAGATTTCTATTTCAATACACTAAGCCCACGGGTCTTCCTTGTAACCGAAAAATATTAGATTGTGGATAAAAATATTGTGGCCCCAATACCATCTTACAGGCACATATATACACACACAGACACACGCACATAGTATCTTTAAATAAGGTTCTAATAACTGGCAAAAGTAAAAATAGAAATAACAAAATTCCGGGTGAGATTGAAGGAGTGATAATTTCATCCTACTTGTTTGTTAGATTTCCTTTACCCGGATTATGCAGAATAGTAAAATGATAGCATTTTCCGTACTCATATAGAGATGCATCAGTCTCTTTAATTTCAAAAGTCATCGTAACTCACACAGGATCAAATTCTTTTAACTCGTTACCGGTCTTGTGATTGTCAATAACCATGACGAGTTTTTAACCGAATTTTTTAAAGAGAGCGACTCATTCATAAGTTGCATGCTTATATAATTATATTGACGTTTCGTCCGTGAAGATGTCACGATTTTATTATAACCATAGATGGATTTTCACCTGCCAAGGTGATGCTCCTCATGCTGTTGATTTTAATGATTATCAATGATTTACCGAATTTTCCTAAATCAAGTGCGGCAGATAGAGAAGAGAATCCCTTGGTATTTACTATTTTCAATTTACTTTGCCCAGCAAAATGTAAAACAAATCCAGCCACGCTGGCAATCCGCGGGCATCATACCGATGGTCTCAAATCCCTGCCGTCAACTCGTCATTCCAATCGACGGCTCAAATTCAAATCCCCAAAATCATAAACCCGCTAAAATGGAACAGAAAATTCCATTTCCCTTCCCTCCATCGCCACCTCCCCAAATCAACCGACCAACCTCGGCAAATCTCTGACCCTGTCTATATAAACCCTAAAAGGAAGCATCTCGCCAAATCGCTCAAAGATCCCCAAACCCACTTCAATTCTCTCTCTTCCTCTCTGCATTCGTGTGAAAAATGGCTCGGACCAAGCAGACTGCCCGGAAATCCACCGGTGGCAAGGCCCCGAGGAAGCAGCTTGCTACCAAGGCGGCCAGGAAGTCCGCGCCGGCGACGGGGGGCGTGAAGAAGCCGCACAGGTTCAGGCCCGGCACGGTGGCCCTCCGTGAGATCAGGAAGTACCAGAAGAGCACGGAGCTGCTGATACGGAAGCTGCCGTTCCAGAGGCTGGTGAGGGAGATCGCCCAGGACTTCAAGACGGACCTGAGGTTCCAGAGCAGCGCGGTGGCGGCGCTCCAGGAGGCGGCGGAGGCCTACCTGGTGGGGCTCTTCGAGGACACCAACCTCTGCGCCATCCATGCCAAGAGGGTCACCATCATGCCCAAGGACATTCAGCTTGCTCGTCGGATTCGGGGCGAGAGGGCTTAAATTGCTAATTACTAAGCTCGCTCAGGGTCTTCTCAGCAATTTCATGTTTTTGTTGGTAGTTTTTTTTTTCCCCTTTTGTTTTGGGTGGTTGGGTAGGGTGCTGCTGCCGTAATCTAATTTGATCAAGAAAATCAAATTGCTTTTGCTCTTATATTTCCATGTTAATGACATATATATATTTTGCCATCTTCACTTGCCAATGGAAAATCATTCAATTTTTCATCAAGGGGATATATTAGTGAGAGCCAGTATTTTGGCAGGACATTCTTCTCTACTATTTTTGCCTGGGGAAGTCTTGACCTTTATGCCTCGAGTTTTGGTTCCCGAGGTAGCGAAGCGGATCCTCATTGAATTGGGTCGGTGTTGATTAGTCTTGACAAGCACTAAAGAAAGTTTGGACCTTTGGTATATCATGCACCATGGTTTTATATCCAAGCAAATCCTTCAAATTGCGTTGTAAATGTCAAAGGAGTGGGAGTTGACTAGATATGAACTTAAGGGTGCAAACTTAAGTATACCTTCGAAGTTGTTGCTGCTGAGTTCGTAAATGGAAGGGAGTGGTGCTAACAGGCAAATGCTAATAATGCCTTCACTATTCGAACACTCTATCAACAAATTTGAACTACATAGTAATCATACACACCGAAAGAGCTACGAAATAAGAACTGGCATTACAAATGTCTCTTATCTTGTTGCTCAATCTTCATGAATGATTAAGGGCTGCTATGTGCTCTTTGAACAAAATTGCGATTACAATCAAACACCGCTTTCATGATGTGATTAGTCCAAACGTTCTCCTAGGAGGGGTACATCCTTCTTTGCTCGATTGGTCGAGTCCTCTAGATAGCTACTGATAAAAATTCAGTGCTCATGTCTTGCTGAAGCGCTTGTTTTAGGTTGTCTCATAAGCTCTAGGAATTCCCTGAAAACTGCAGTTAAGAAATAGGTCTAAATCAGTGCTGAAAATAGAAATCAAGAGCTTTCAGCTGACAACATGTGACCGAGTGCAACCCAGGAAACTAATTAGATGTTGCATCCGACTCTTGATTTTCCTAAACAGGTAATTGTACGGAATTTTGGTTTTAAATGGCTTATGCACCTTCTCTGAATTATCAAATGGCTCCCCACCCCTACCACTGTAAAAGGAAAGCTAAGCCAACTTACTAGAATCTGAATCGCGTGGTCTGGGGCATGCCTCTGGATGATATTGAAGGGACATGATGTCCATCGCAGGGAAGCCGAGGCGTGCACAGCTTCCAATCATAGAGATTGATGCCAGTCGCCTCCACGCCCTCACACGGGGTCCAAGGCATAGTTGTGAATTTACAACATAAATTTGAATTGAGATAAACCACAGAAGAAAAGAGCAGGGATTTGCAGGATATATGCTATACACAAAGTTCCAACACAAAGTGACTTTAGTATTCATCAGTATACGTACGTGATCCTGAACCTCAACTTGGACAAATTATGTACTGAGCAATAAACTATAGAATATGCTTACTCGGCTCTATCCTGCTCATCAAGCTACCTACTTACATCATTAAAGAAATTGAGCTTACTGCACGGATTTTACGAAAATTTGTAACTAATAATTGTGTTTAATGCTTATCTATACTCTATAGAATGGAGTCTACGGTCTTGGTCCATGGGAGATTGATTACGGTGAAATAAATTGAGATAGCAACGCTTGATGAACCACTCTTAGACTCTACTCAATTTGCAACTCCTGTCAAAATCAAATGGAGTGGTCACTGATGAATTGGAATCCGATTTATTGCCTTCTTCACAAATAGCCAAAAAATGTTTGTTCTGTTGTAGCTGTCTGAATAGCCTTAGATCCGTACTTTACGGGTTAATGTACAATTACGGGACCAAGCTAGTTAATGCTCATTGACTTAGTCCCAAGAGAAAGGGACTGACCTGAAGTGGTTGTGAGAATTATATGGGTAGATGGTCTGTCTGCGTTACAATGAAATGAGAGACCAACCACATACCCATAAATGGTCAGCTAGTGACTCTAATTAACGATTTGATTTATCAATTCTTAAGTTTTCCTTTTTCTGCCGATATCAAATCTATATATAGTTACAACAATCTCATACCATTCACTCCAATTAGAATATTTCATCCACATAGAAACATGACTCTGAATATATCGAGCCTCTCTCTCATCCTTGAGCTCTTCATAATCCAAATTTCTGCTTATAAAGCAGCATTTGGTTCTGACAACGAAACAGATTACCAAGCATTACTGGCCATCAAAATCCAGATAAGCTCAGCAGAATCCTTCGATGCACTCAGCTCGTGGAATGATATGATCCACTTCTGCACTTGGCACGGAGTAGCCTGCAGGAAGAAGCATCGGCGGGTAGTTTCAATTGAACTCCCATCACTTCAACTGGCGGGTTATCTGTCTCCTCGTGTTGGAAGCTTACTTTCCTTTGACTGCTTAACCTTAGTGACAACAACTTCAGAGGGACAATACCTCAAGAGATCTATCACTTGTCGAGGCTAAGAACTCTTGCTGTGTTCAGTAATTCTTTCCAAGGAATCTCACAAGTTGCATAAGCCTCTCTGTCCTACCGCATTGCAGTTGCCAAGCTGTAAAGAAGTAACACTGAAGAAACAGAGACAGAAAACTGTCTCCGAGGATAGTCTTGGCAATCATTTATATCGGTCCTCCACTTTCTCTCTAGCAGCAGGAATCATTGCGATTGTTCTCTATTGATAAAAAAAATCGAGAAGGGAAGCAGCCTTAGCTTCTTCGACCAAGGATAACAATCCTAAGCTTACATATTGGGAACTTTCACAAGCGACAGACAGGTTCCCTACTAGAAAACTGATTGGAGAAGGGAGCTTTGGAGCAGTCTATAAGGGAATCCTGCCTAGCACTGGACAAATCGTTGCCATCAAGGTTCTCAAACTTCAAGAGCGAGGAGCAACGAAGAGCTTCATGGCCAAGTGCAAGGCCATGAGGAACATTCGGCATCAGAACCTTGTCAAGACTATCACGTCTTGCTGAACCATCGATTCCCGTGGTGAAGATTTTAAGGCTCTAGTGTTTGAGTTCATGCCCAACGGGGGAGTCTCGAAAAGTGGCTTCATCCAGTCCCCGATATGACAGGAGCAAGCAGTAACACAACACTCAGTATGGTGCAGAGGTTGAACATAATGATTGATGTCGCCACAGCATTGGACTATCTTCGCCACTGTTGCTGCATACCGATAGTACACTCTGATTCGAAGCCGAGCAATGTCCTTCTAAACAGTGATTTTTCGGCACATGTAAGTGATTTCGGTTTAGCAAAGTTTCTCGTGATGAAAGAATCATCAGGAACACAGACAAGTTCGCTTGGCATTAGGGGAACTATAGGCAATATCGCACCAGGTAATACTATAATTATATCTCTTCTTTCTCTGATATATATATATATATATATATATATATATGTATATATATGTCATCCAGGACAGCGCGTCAAGGTCTTCCAGATATATTCTTTGATCAATCTATTTTTTTACCAAAAATTATAATATCAGTAACCATGGCATGCCTTCTTATTTACGAGCCACTTTTGCGCCTACATTATATGTCTCAAGAAAGTCATCAGAACCCCGAAGCTAGCTCCCTCCTTGTGGTTAGTTCTAAGGCCCTTGTTCCTGAGTGCAGAATACGGTGTTGGTGTGGAGGTATCCACGAAAGGGGACGTCTACAGCTATGGGATTCACTCGCTCGAAGTTTTTCACGGGAAAAAAGACCTACTTGTTTCTCCGTGATTTTGTTGAGCGATCACTTGTTTCTTTCTAACGGGTTGAACCCAGGTGATAGATCCACAGCTTTGTTTGGGTCAAGTACAAGGCAACCTCCACGAGTGCTTGGTGTCAACCCTTAAAAGTCGGCCTCATGTGCTCGGCTACACATCCGGATGAGAGGATTGGAATTGGAGAGGTAGTGGTAGAGTTGCAAAAGGCTTGGAATGTTCTTCGACTTCCTAATAGGGGAACCATTGTACGGGGAGTAAGGATAGCTAGACCCAGCAACCACTGCTATATATATCTATATAAATGTTCTTCGACTTCCTAACAGGGGAACCATTGTACGGGGAGTAAGGATAGCTAGACCCAGCAACCACTGCTATATGTATATATATATATATATATAGATATATATAGCATCCAATCGCATAGTCTGATGATACACGTTCGAATAGATGATGCAGATGTGTATGGCAGCATCTTCTTGGTGTATCCCACAACTCTCTTCTGTCAGTCTTGTTATATATGTATGTATGTCTAGCAGCTGGCAAGGCGTGCAAGTGTCTTAACATTCATACAAAATTCAACCCTATGAATGGCACATAAAATTAATGCGAACCCTTTCCGGGAAGACTAGCTCCTAACGTCGATTATGTCTTTCAAGTCTGAGGATCCTGATATAGACCTATATACATTCCTGCTTACCGGAATTCCACAAACACAAGAACAATGACTCGATCTGAATATACCAAATGCCTTCACGAATCTAACAGTGTCATCCAGACATACTTGCCAACCATACAAATTTAAACTGCATAGTAATCATACACCGAAAGAGCTACGAAAAAAGAGCTGGCATTACAAATGTGTCTCCTCTTGATGCCCAATCTTCATGGATGATTTAAGGGCTGCTACGCGTCCTTCGAACAGAACTATGATTAAAAAGAAAAGAAGAAAAAATCAACACCGCCTTCATGATGTGATTAGAGAGAATCAGATTTGGAGTCAGATTGCACCAGCAGCAAAAGAATGACAAGCGTTCAATTTGCCCCTCTTGACTTCTTAAACAGTCTAAATTATTCCTACCATCAACTTATCTTGAATATTAAATCTTTGCTATTGACTTTCAGTTCACTGAGCAAAGCTTGCTCATCACTGAGACATGAAGTGCATCGGGGGGATCTGAAGAGGGCAGAATGCAATCGAAAATCCAAATCGAATCTATATAACTTCATAAAAAAAATTCAACTAAATACCAAACCGCATAGAAAGCGAGGATTATGATAAATTAACCAAAGTCATCCATCTCTGATTACAAACCGGCTATGATTTAGATCATACAACATCTTCATATAGGCACCATCCAAGGTGGTAGCCCAATAGAACGGGCTTTGTCTTCCAAAGAGGAGGACAATGGGTCAAAATTTGACTTAAAACATGAAAGCGCTTGCGTTAATAGACCTTTGTCATCAACCTTATAAGAACCTTATAAGAGTTGTTCTGATCCACTGTGCATTTCGATGGAACTATGGTAACTTAGGTGAGTTGATGTCTCACCGAGCCCTTTACCCATTCGGGCAAATAGACCATTTCATGGCTGGGGATCGCTACACTGGTCTCCCCTCCCAGCCTTTATATTTAGCAAAAAAAAAAAATTAATAGACTAGTACAGGCAATTGTAATTCTTAGAGGATAACTTTCCTTCCAAATGAGACTCAAATGGAACAGAGAACATCAAAAGAGCAGTTATAGGCACTTCCTCTTCCTCATCTACCATGTTATTCCACAAGATATCGGGATAAGATCCCAACACAGTTAAACATGTCTACAGAAAGAACCAAAACTTTGAATTTGAATTTTATAAAGAAAAAATCGAAGTCGCTAGTTCAGCAAGATCTTTTCCTTAGATGGATAGCGCTTCTTCCTTCTCGACGGCTATGAACGGAATTGGTTTTGTGGGAGCAGGTAGGCGACCTATGCTATCGACTTTGTCCCCCTGCTTCGGTGGCGGTCGGGCAGGCTTGGGGAGCAATCTTCCCTTCTTCTCGAACCATTCGGGCTTAATCAGGGCCTTTAAGCCCAACTTGTTGTAGTAGACTTTCTGAACTGATCCACCTGCAGCTTCGACTGCTTCCTTTGCCCTCACTGTAACTCTGGACACCTGTTAAATCGAGCAATAAGACAGTGTTTTCTCGTGTATATGGGAATAAACGGAATTTGACATGACAAAGTGTTCATTTGGTTTGGGAGGATTGTTTCGATTTGGAAAACACGTCTTCTTCTGAGGGCAACCAAACACTTGCTACCTACTTTTTGTGTTTTTTGACGAGATGGACAATAGAAAAGTAACGGTTTCTCAAACCTGACCACGTAGGTCATAGTAGTCCAGAAGAAAAAGAATCGAGCCACAAATTACCTCAAGATGAATGGGCCACTGAATCTGTTCAGCTCCACGGCCCATCAATCTTACTCCGTCTTTTATCTGCTTACCTATCGCCCCTACATCCTGTTAAAAGAGATAACATCTTATGAAAATGAAACCAAGCCAAAATATTTTCAATCTTGATTCAGGAAATGCTCAGCATAGCAACCTCACCTTGAGAGTTTTCATAGTTATGAGCTCAGAAGAATCAATCTTCCCCGCGTTTATGAGCTTTGCAATTTTTCCCAATCCAACTGGCTGCAAGACAAAATCTTCACATATCACCAAGAAGTAAAGAGAAAGGATGATGATCAAACGAGTCGTCAGCTAATTCAAGGGGAAACGTTAAAAATCTAAATTTTTTTTTGTTAGCCATGCAATAGAATCCTTTTGACTCTTTTTTCTTTTTTAGATAAGCATCTTTTTGACTCTTCTGGCAATTATTTCTCCAATGCCGAACCTATCTCCTGATGCTATTGTAACATACAAAAGTCTTGTTCACCCCTTCGGGAAAGGAACCATAATTTGATGACACGACAGTTTCATCCCCTGCTCCCCAGTTGTATGGACAATCTCCTATGGAATTATAATCTTTGGAACGAAGTCCAGTCTATACTCATTCAAGAGCTTCAAATAGATTCATTCAAACGAGAAATGATCCGACCTGCAATTCTCCTATACCAAACGGACTGCTCTAGTTTCCAGCTTTCAACTCAATCGAACAATATGACCTATCCAAATGGCTCAAACCCTCTAACCACAATTCCAACAAGATCCAATATCTAATAATACCGACTCAGAGAACCTTATGCCCTGTCTGGTGATATAAAGATGGCCAAAGGAGCCGCAACACGAAACAGAACTCCACACGGCGGTTCCATTCCAAAACACGACAGTGCCCAATCAAATGTAACCTTGTGGATGCTCAAATAATGCAGAATTGAAATATCAAGAAGCCTCAAAACTTTTTCCATCCGCCACAATCGAGATTAGAGTTCATATCCAGCTTCAAATTCAATACCAATTTTTTACTCTTTTAACTCACTATATGCTCAGCTAGAAAGAACATGATCGAACCCAGCTAAGAAACTATGAAATTCATTCATAGAAAATCAAATAAGAAATTTATTGGGAAAAATAAACAATTAATTGGAAGGGAAGAACAGAACAGAATATGAAATGATTTTAGACCTGAAAAGTGAGGCTAAATGGGTTCTTGAAACCGCGCTTGGGGAGGCGACGCCGCATGGGAGTCTGGCCTCCCTCAAACCCGTACTTCATGGTCCCCCTTGCCTTCTGTCCCTTGTGCCCGCGACCCGCCGTCTTCCCAAGGCCCGACCCGATACCGCGGCCCTTCCTCTTCTTCTGCTTCTTCGGCTGCTTGTCCCTCAGGTCGTTCAAGCTCAGCAGGCTATAAGATCTGAAAACTTCCCCCCATGATGAACCGCCACGAGGGTTGGTCAGATGCTGCAGAGGAGACGGAGGCCGCAGGGAAGGAATAAATTGCCGCGTGGAGTTGATGGGTGTTGCGGGTCTGAGGAGGTGAGGCGACAGGAGTGAAGAGAGCTTTGACCGGATCATGATGATGATGATGATGCTTCTCTTCTCGGAAGAAAGCTGGAGCTTTTCTTACTGGCTTTTCAATGGAGTCGGGATTTCGGGGAGATGAGTGGTCATTAGGGTTTTGCAGCAGCGACTGGGTGAGGAGTAGACACACACAGACGGGAGACTGAAGAAGGAAAAGAAAGATGGCGGAGGGAGCGAGTCAACCCGGACTCACTGAGTCACTACCCCCTTCTTGTTGCTGGAGTAAAAGAGAAAACTCGCCCTCTTTTCTTTTTTTCCTTTTTTCAAATACTATATTTTAGAAGACTTGTGTTGTTCTAGTCCACTTTTACTTTTTTTTTGTTTCGTTTTCATCCAGTGACTTTACTTATTTTCCCGTTTTAACCCATCTCCTTTTCCTTCGTTTGTTTTCATCCTGTACTTTCGGTTGCATTTCTATTTTCATCATTTTATTCAATTTTCTATTAGAGAAAGTTAAGGTTTGATACTCAATTATAATTACTTTCACGATTTCATCATAACTCTCCTTTTCTTTCAATTATGTCTTTTATGTTAGGCGTTTTATTTGTCCTAGTCTTCTTCTTTAATTTTTCGATGATAAATGTTAAAAGGATATTTTATTAAATAAAGAATTATTTTCATTATAATCGAATGAGTATTTAAAAAAAAAAGAAGATGATGAAAGCTGGAGAAGGAAAGAGGGGGTGAGGTCCCCATCGCAAATGCATTGCGCAAATGAGGTAAACTAGCGACCTTCTATTGTGTCCCTCTCTTTGCGAAGATAAAAGTTTGAATTTAAAGTACTATGTTTGTTTACAAAATCAAATTTAACTTAACTTAATTTTAATTTACTTTACTTTACTTTACTTTACTTTACTTTTCTCTTAATTAAACAACACAATCATCACTTTTATATCTTTTTTTTCAAATTCTCTCACATACTTTTTTTTATCTATTATTACAATTAATTTTTTAATATTAAATTATTTAAACTATTCAATACTTTTTTTCTTAATTTCAATATTTTTTTTCTCAATTCAACAACAAAATAATTACTTTTTTTTATTTTCTTATTCATATTCTCTCATATACTTTTCTCAACTACTTTTGTCTTCATCTTTTTAAATTAAATTAAATTAAATTAAATTTTGTTACTAAACGCAATGTAAAATTAGAGATTAAGGGGCAATGAAGCTTAGCACACCGTGCAATGCGAGGTTGTTAGCAGCTCACCTCTGGCAATGTTGGTCACTAGCTTGACCTAGAGAGAGAGAGCACCATAGACAAAGGTTTGTGTTTCTATATCCAAAATGGTTAATAACAAAAAAAGGTACAAAATTTTCACATTTTAATAATTTTAGCACGAACTTTTTTCCTTAATTTAAAAATGCACAAACTTTCGATTTGATAACAATGTTAGCACGACATCAAATTTTTCATTAATTTGGACAAAATCGAGGTTACAGAGGGCGTCGACAACCCCAATCGGAGGGAGGGCTGGTAACCCTAATTGGGGGGTGGTGGCCGAAATCGAGACCTTCACCCCCAAAATCGAGAGAACCCTCAAATTGGGAATTGTTGGCCACCACCCTCGATCGGGGTAGCCGATGACCTCAGTAGTTGCCAACAACCCTACAAGGGCACCCTTGGTTTCCGATGAAGCCTTTACTGCCCGAATTTGGAGGGAAAAAAATTTGAGAAAGAAAGGAAGAGGGATCGGTGGCGGGAGCCTCATCAACAGACACACCCCACAATGGGGGGTTGGCGGGGACATATGTCATCACATGCTACCTTGATTGAGGGGTGGTGACCGCCGTTAAGGCCTCAATAATAAAAAAAGATGACATTGTGCTAATATTGATGTCAATTTGATAATTTGTGTATTTTTAAGTCAAGAAAAAAATTCATACTAAAATTGATAAAATGTGAAAAGTTTATGCCTTTTTAGGTAATTAACTCCATTTTTTATTGGTGTGTATGGAAAAACTGGTTTGACCGGGGTTAGGCGTGGTTGCTATTCCGAGCCGGGAGTCGGAATTTAATGGCTTGTTTGGTTTCAAAGTAGGATTTTAAAATCATACTTTAACTTAATTCTACCCACAACAAAACAAAATAATTTATACAAAGTCAAATGGTGAGTCTCATTTATACCACTCTTTTTCAAAATCTGATTTTAAAATCTTACTTTAAAACCAAACGCAGCATTAAACTTGCACCCGAAAGGAAAACCAAATGCAAGACTGGCTATCCTTCCCGTTTGGGTCGGATTTCCTATTGTACCTGTATGCTTTAACCCTTCTCAGCTAGATCAATTGAGGTTTACTATGACACGAGTTTGGACCTTAGCAACCCTTTCAACTTGATCCAATATCGGCCTAACAAAGAGATGGGACTATTGAAAATTTAACAGTTACATAGTTATTGGAAAAGATGCATACATGTGTGCATGCGTGCGTGCGCACTTCTTGCTCTCAGATGAGAAGACATATATATGTGTAACATATACAAGAGCATTGTAATGCTGCTAATATAACACGATCTCATGAATTCCTAAAACATGCAGCTTCTCTCCTCCTCATTCGAGACGATATTTGCATATGGGGATACTAATCAATGCACCTGTATTGGTTACAGGGGGTCTTATGATGGATCAATGTTTCTTTTCTTCTTCGATGAACCATATGGTTGGATCGATCTTCCTTTTCTTTTTCGGTCAACCGTATGGTGGAGAAATTTTCACAGGTTTCATATGGCAGGTCCTGTAACCGTTGCATAAATGATATTCTCTCCATCCATCTGGTGGCCACATAGTTCCAGTGTCTTGGAACCGAAGTTCGCAGCCATATTAACTACGGCATCCCACAATTTGAAGCCTGGATGGAGATCAATTATGTCAACTCATCTTGAGGCATTTCTTTAAATGCGGGAAAATGTTTTTTCCGGGTACTCCAGAATTCATCTTCCATGCTTCCTTAACACTGCAAGTACAAAAGAAATATGAACAATGCTTATTAGAATATATCTCCATCCCCGTAAACGATAAACGCGAAATATATATTTATGTAGATGTATATATACATACCCAATAGTCGTCAAAATGTATCTTTATGTATGTAGATGTATTACTCACCTAATATTTTTTCTATCTTTATGGTCAACTTCTCCAAATGCCTTGTGCATTGTAACAATCCTACGATGGCTGGGAAGTCAGGTACGAAATATGTGTCATTAACCGTTAGATCCTTCCAGCCGAGTATAGGAAACTCGGTTCCCTTCGCCTTCTCATATGACAAAACCTATAAAAGATCCTGAGTTTAGAAAAACTGATTGCAGGTTTCATCAACCATTAGTTTTTCTTGTCATTGATCATCCATAATAATTAGCCCATCACAGTTTTCTTGAGGCAGCAACATAAGATTAGAAAAAGAAAGAAAGAATTGAATCAATAACAAAAGAGTGTATAAAAATATGTTGAACGCAAAAGAAAATAGACGAAGAAGAGGATGAAGAAAGAGATAGGACCTATTATCTCAAGCCAAAAATCCCCTGTAGTAAATTTGGTAGCGCCATGCAATTGCTTCAACATACGTACACTATTTCGAAGCTTACGTTTTTGACGCTTTTGTTTGGAAATCGCAGGAGCACTATAGTAGAAATTGATCTTGGCTTCTACCATGGATGACACATTTGTTAATCTCACATCCTTCGAATTCGCGACCCCTAAAATCCCGTAGCATGGGCAGTTTTGGGGCGAAAATTTTCCGGAGTCCGATATATGGCATCAGTATTATAAGGGCAACCGTCACCATCATTCACCAACTCTCTCGTGCTCGTCGAGTTCACCTCAATGTGATCAATAAAAGCGCAACACCACTCTAGTTTCAAGAATTGAAGCCAGAGACTCCCTGCAAAGATTTTCCTTATCTCGTCGTCGCTTAACTGTGACCAGCCGATGGTCAAGGATTTGAGGAGAGGCCAATCAATGCTTCCTATATTGGTCCAATATATTGATAAAATGACCCTGATCCCATTTTATGATTGAACAACACGAATGAACGAATAGAGGCAACCGACACTTTGGCGCATTGATTGACAGATCTTTTACGCCACGGTTAACAGCAAATTGAAGCCAGGACATGAGTGCGGATCGATGTAGTTTTAAGTAGGCAAACTTATACAATTTTTTTTTGTTTACATCCTATAGTTTTGGATGCTTTTCTATTATGATCCTTTTCCTTTTCCTTTTCCTTTTGTTTTTGATCACCTATGGGAACGCTTTTTGCTTCCTTGGTTGATCCAGTTATTAGTTTTTAATTTGAGCTAGGCAATCTTTAAAATTGATGATTTAAATGTTAAAAATAGTTTAGCTTTGAGTTCCATCGATAATAATTCCTTTATGTTATATTTCGGTGTGTCTAAATTCCTTATTTTTCTGGGCAGCCCTTGATTGTTTATTTTGGGCAAAAAATTATGTTGTGGGTTATCCTGTAATCGTGGTCTAGGCATGATTTTTACAGCTAAAGGGGCAGAAGTGTTTGAGGAGCAATAAGTTATGATTTTGGGCTCGGTTTTGAGATAGGTTTCTCCAAACTAATCATTGTTAGTTTGTGTTCTTCAATTCTTGCTTGATTGAGTTCTTTTGGTTTGTTTCGTAGGAAAGGTTACTAAAACATTCATCGAGTACCTTATGTAATATAAATATGTTCATGAAAGATTGTGAGTTCCCCATAAAGTTTAACCCTTAATCATTAGGTTCAATCTTTACTTAGATGCATGTCTGGTGAGAATGAAAGGCCTTATTAGAATATGGTTTTTATATATATCATTGACCTTTGACTTTTCTTGACTGAATCTTTAAGTGGTGGCGAGTTCTTGTTCTCGACTTTATTTTGCTTGGTTTAATTGATTTGGTGTATTTAATTTACATGGCTGAGTTTCTTATCTTTGGGTTGTACGAATTAGTAGATTTCATTTCTAGTGGGTCAGTCAAGGTGATCTGAATTACTGTAATGATTGGATCTTTATGGAATTAATTGGGATTGCAGTTGGGTGCTTGCGGGCTAAATTATTCCTTGTGGTTTACTTTAAATGATCTTGTTTCTTTGACTTCACATATAAGGGTGTGTGGTGTGTGCTAAGTTTTATCATTGATGGCTACTGTGGTGCAAGATGTATATTGTAGGATTGAATTATATTGATATCGGTCAATTATCAGGTCGAGGTTATTATTCTATAAGTCAAATTAAGCAAACGAGTTATATGTTAGAGTATGATTTTATGTTGGTCTTGGCGGGATATGAGATGGATTGACAGGCCGCTGATCCGGTGGAATATAAAACGGACGTCAGGCCGTTGATTTGACGGAATATAAAATGAATGTCAGGCTGCTAATTCGGTGGAATATAAAATGGACATCAGGCCGCTGATTCGGCGGAATATAAAACGGACATAAGTGAGAAGGTCGAGATCGGAGGTTATGGGGGAGACGTTTGGAGATAAGACTATAGATTCATGACGAGTCACGGTACCATTATGATGAAATTTCATGGTTATCTTTAAGGAATGCGAAATTGAGTGCTGCAATATTTATTTGTTTATTTGGGATCATGTTTGGAGTATGAAAGTGACATTTATGATTGTAGAGTTATCAACTTGATATGGCTAAGTTAGAAATATGAATGTGAGTGATGGGTTTACCTAAGTGGGCTTAATGTAAAGCACATGTTTATTCTAATCATATATTTAGTCTAGAATTTATTTGTGTGTGGTGATTAAGTTAGACAGCTCTTGTCAGGTTGTCTCTTGTAGTGTAGGTTGAGTCATTTGATAATTCTTCTTGTTATGCCTGATTTGATTTTTATTGAGGAGTTCTGACTAACTTGATTATGTGGTAAACGAGAGGATTAGGATTTCTATACGAAGTTCTAAACCGTTGATATTATTTTTATAAGGTAATTACAAAGGATGTGTTTTCCTGTATTTAAAGGGTTGAGTTTGTCCTTGAAAAGGAGTTCAGTTCGAGAAAATTATTTTAAAACTCACAGGTAATTTTATGCATTTTAAAGTTTAAAAATCATTAATTTTTTTAAATTGGTTTTGTATCTTGTAAAAGAGACGTTATATAATACTGTTAATTTTTTGTATAATAAAATGTATTTATGGATTTTCTTGTGGAAAGATATAGGATTTTATAAGTAGCTACTTTTTTTATCCTAATTCTTTTTTTAGTTCATCTTTTTCTTAATATTAGACGTTTTATTTTTATAATTCTACAACTTAATTTTCCATAAAAATGCTCACACAATATTTTAGAAATAATTTTTTTAAAAATAAATTAGAAAATAAAAGCAATATCATGAACCTATTCAAGTTAATGAGAGGGAACGAGTGTTTAGGTGTAATCTTAGCAGATGCAGTTTGCATTGGAATAATCAATACTTGAATTTGCAAGCAAAAAAACGGAAAAATATAGAAAAAATAGAGCAAATTGTACCTCGATAGCCATCAATCATGCTTGTGATGCAATGAATTATGTTGTTAAGAGTAATGATGGCTGTGATTGCAAAGAGAAACATTGATAGATCTATAGGCTTATGGTGACCTCTCCTAAGAGGGTGGTGCTTGGCGTCGTCCCCTACCATCGCCTCTCTCCTTCTCAAGTTATCATCCTTCGTTTAAGGGTTAGCACCACTAGAGTTGAGGTTAATTATCCCTCAAGCTTCGAGTTGATTCATCTACTTCGCGTTATTTTTTAATTTATTATTAATTTTTTAATTTTAAAAAGTAATTGTGTTTAGTCATTAGTGGACTAAAAAGAATGAAAAAGTAATTTTTATTTCAAGATACGTCATGTTGGTAAGAAGTTTAACATTGAGGTAATATTTGACGAACAAAAAAGAATTAGGACAAAAGGAATAGTAAAAAAAGGTTGAGGACCAAAATTAAAATTTGCTTAATAATTATTTTGATAAAAAGATCTAAATAGAAAAACAGTCAAAGGTAATGGACGAAATCGAACCAAAACCAAGAAAATGGAAAATGATTGAAACCAAAAAGCATTCAAAGATATATGATATAAATGATAAAAAAATAAATAGAAAAAGGATTAAAATAGAAAAGTAACCAAACTTAGTGGATCAAATTTATAGTTTTTCTTTTTAAGATACGTATATGGATAGAAAACTGCTCGTCATTTGCAAGGAATAGAGTGATAAGAAACTGCCCACAAAAGAAGCACAGCGCCTGTCATTGACTGCAAAGTTGAGGTATGGGGTAGAGGCCCAAATGTACAGCCATCGTGTTGAGAGGACGCAGCTGCGAACTACTTCTTTAATTGGCACTAATGAGAATACGAGATGAATAATATCATCAGGCAATGAGCTCAAGCAATCAGCCATCTTTTGCTCTGAAACCCGAACCTTGAGAAAAGTGAGCAATAAAATCTCTATCGCAATCTCCATAATTTCCTACCTTTTTATTACTAAGAAGTTTAAAAAGGATCCATTGGTCTCATGTTTCGATGTCAAATCCCTGTTAATATTTTGGTCCGGTTTGCGGGACCGTGGTGATATGTCCCTGCGGTTATGCAATTTGGGAAGCTCTTCAGGTAAGTTTTTTTTCTTGTTTTTTGAAAGAATTAATAACAGAACTATTACTTTGTCTCCTCAGATACGATAGAAGAAAATATAAATTTTCTGGTAAATCTCAGAGTCAATCTTTGGTTTGAACATTTCAAGTAATCTTCAATTTCAATTCATGATCAGATATAGGAACCAACCCGAGAAACGACATTTCATAACGCCACTCAATCAGTCTCGTTCATCGTTGTGACCTGATGGTTTCTGGAATACAACAGGAGCAAATGCAATGCAACGCAACAGAATGGTTAAATGTTATGTATCTTGCATGGAGATTACACTTAAGGTCCCGTTTAGTATGCGAGAATGGAATGGAAATGAATGGATTCTATACAAAGAAATGTAATAGTATTGAGTAAAAAAATGTGATTTTCTTTAATGATCATCACAAAATAAAGGAATATAATCATAAAATTAGACTTATTTATCAAGATATCATGTTATATACATTCTTAGATATATAAATTATAAGAATATATATGATGATTCACAATATATAATATGAAATAAGGAATGACCATTCCCTTCCTTAATTGAGGGAATGCTCATTCCATCAAAATGAAGAAAAATGATGATAATAAGTGAAATGCTCTTTTTAACTCATGTAAGAGACACTAATAAGAAAATGAGGAGCAATGAAGAAATGAGCATTCCATTCTAATCCATTCCATTCTCGCGGACCAAACGAGACCTTACAGTTTACAAAATCATAGTTCATGGAATCAGGATAAACCAGAATGCAAAAGACGACATGCGAAGCAATACACACTGGAAACAGAAGTCACAGTTGATCTTCGGATCTCTCAAGGATAAATATGTTGCCTTTGTCGTCTCTCCCTATCCTCAGACTTTCATCAACATATCTAATGGCCTCTGAGTCAAGGACCTTTCTGCAGCTTGTGTGTCTCGGGATGGTGAAGCGGAAAATACAATGCAGTAAAATAATAAGAGCGATGTTGGTGTTTACAGAGAGGATACGTGATCTCGAGCCAACCTTTGGGATTGAAAATACCCAGCAGGATATCGTAGTTTTTCCGGAATAAATTCATCAACTTTTGTGTTTTGTTTTACCCCCACAAATTTAAGGAAGAAATATTAGTGAAGGAGGCAAGCAACTAAGTGGGTCACAAGGAGAAAACTCTGTGCCCTCACCTGGTCCGGAGTAATTGTTGAGCTGTCATAATTGATGTCAACTCTCTAATGTCAAAGAAAATGAAAAAAGACCAAATGAGTTTTGAAATTGGAAAACACGAGTTTCGAAGAAAGAAGAAAAACTCGGAAAAGGGTCAAGGAATTCAAACCGAGTTAGATGCTATCTTGAAGGAGGCCTCAATAGTTAACTGTCCATTCAACATGTTCAAGCCTCTCACGTTGAACTTGATCACGTTAGCTGCTTTACCCTCCAATGGTTTGCATAAACAGAGGTTGAAACTTAGTACAGAAGAAATAGAATCACCCTAAGGTATACAACTGGAACAAGATTATATGTTTATGTACCTTAGCAACGTCAATGATCTGAAAGAAATCCCCCAAGGAGATGAAATCACGCAAACCCAGCTTTGTTCTCTTTGAACCTAAGATTGTAATTGTGCTATAAAGGAGCTTCCAGCATCCTGCAACCTGCAGAAGAAATGGTCGAAGAGATGGAACACAAGTTTAGCATGGAAAGATGGTCATTTGGCAATTGGCAGAATGAGATTGATAGTCACCTTGTCTAGACTTGCTGTGGGATCCGGAGTAGGATTCTGAGATTCGAGCAACTTTACCAAACCTTCGATCTCAGATCTTTTAGCAGATGTAACTCCAAAAATTCCTCTGTTGATTCCTTCAGACATTTTGAAATCAAACTTTTACAGACAGGAAATTTAACTGGCCGAGTTATGGGTACATGAGTTTGGACATAAACTGATTTAAAAACAGAACTGTCAGTTCAAACTTCAACAGACCTTACTTCAGTGATCGACCCATCAAGACTGGTTTTCTAAACCGGAGTCAAAATGCCACACTAAATTCTTGTTTCATTTAATGGGAGATATTGTCTGATAGGCTCAAAAGGCAAGTCGGGAGTACCATCAACGGCCTGATAAAGACGTGATTTGATCATGTGGACTGGTTCAATTCCTTCAGCTGCATTCATTTCGTTTCCAACTAAGCCTGCATTCTCCTTTGCAACCATCACAAGGCGAGCCTGTCTTGTCCAAGACGAAGAACAGCCATATTTTCGGGTTTTTGCTAATGGAATCAATCTATGAGAACATCTCACCATCTTTATTGTGATACTTGGTGCTGAATGGAGCAAGTGGGAAGTTGGGATTGATGACTGTAAAGCCCAATGGCACATGAACTCATCAATCATTGCTCACATCAATAGCATAGCAATTCATCCTCTTTTTATATAAGAGAACAAAACTTTACGTGGAAGAGAAACTCTTTATTGGCAAATATAAGGGATCAAAGTCATACAAGCCTGAGTGACAGGGGAAGGTCAGATATCATACCGGAGCTATTCCTACTTCCATGGCTACGGGTAGTAGAGTATCCCGTCCTGTAAAACAGGTATAAAGCAGAGAGCCACACCTTCCTGCTCTTACTGCAAAAGCAGTAGATTCAAACAAAAGAAAAAAAAAAAAGGATGTAAGATCCTGCTTCTCCAATTCTTACTAAATGCCGTCAAAGCTCATTAAGGATTGCTGTTTACCAAATGAACAGAAATCCAGCAATTAAAATATGAAACCAATAAACAGAAACTCCCAACTACAGGTGTGCAGTGAAATTCTATCGCCAAGTGCTCCCAGTTCGACTAATTCTAACCTCGAGGTTGGACAATCCAGCTCCCACGAGATCAGGTGGCCAGAACTGCTTTGAT
The DNA here is from genome assembly GCF_007655135.1 of Punica granatum. Taxonomy (NCBI): domain Eukaryota; kingdom Viridiplantae; phylum Streptophyta; class Magnoliopsida; order Myrtales; family Lythraceae; genus Punica; species Punica granatum. The sequence goes on from NC_045132.1 coordinate 1,030,797, forward strand.
GGGGATATGGAAATAAGGTCAAAGCAATCTCAGATACAGAAATCCCACCCAATTTTATAGGCTGGCCAGTCCCATTCCATTCTTAGTTTCTATTCATTCACATAAGACCCAACAACTTGAGCCGATTCCCCGTCCCCTCACCGAGTTTTGCTGCAACAGATGAATCAATGTCTAATTCCGGGTTAAAGCAAACAATCCTGCTCTTACTATTCACCATTCCATCCATGAACCACTGCCCCCATGTGCATAGCTGAACGGATAGAACATTCAAAGTGGACCCATCAATTTCCTACACTGAAACTGCTAAAATCAAGCTTAAAGTCAGCGAATTTCATGATATAACACCACCAAAGAAAACATCAATTTTCAAAGTCATTAAAAGGACTTAATAAACTCAAGGAGGAGAGGAAGAAGATGATTATGGGCAACATTCATTAATCCGACTTACCCGACAGAGAAGAGGACTCGTATGGAATCTTTGTGGGACTGAGGGTAGGGGGAGAGGAGAGACGTTCTTGTGGGTAATTTGCTGATTCCTGTGTCAATGACCGGACGGCATAAAGCCAAATCAACAGTAGCCACTATTGCATTTGCTCAGCATTTTTTTTCCCTTTTCTATCCTCGTTCTTTTTCAATGGTTCATTCTCGTCCTCATTGACATTGTTATATTATCTCTTCCCTTCGCCCTTTTGGTTTATAACCGTGCGTATTCCTTCAAAGTTCAAAGTAAAGAAATGGAGCCCGCCAGACCAGAGGAAGAGAGGGGTGGGGGTCTTCGTGTTGATCATGACCCACTCATCCGAGAACGGTTATAGTCTCGGAGGTAAACTTTCAATCTTATTATATTTCGTTCTTAAGTAGAGACATGTCTTTTAAATTTAAGAGAAGCCTTCCCTTTGTTAATACTTGTACTTTCTCCAGTGCAAAGTACAAAGGGATCACGACTGCTCAGCCACATGATACTTACTGCTGTTTCAGAAAGCTTGTCTACCTTTACTTTCAATTCAATGGATCTGTCACTTTCTAAAAGGTCTTGGCTGGGCTTATGAATTGGTTTTGGTTCAGTTGATCGCGATCGTTGACAGAAAACTGTTAACAACCAAACCAAGACCTAAGAAACCCTCGTGGCCCTGCCCGTTATCAGGTTTTTTCTTGAGAAATTGCAAGAATTCCGTTACTTAGTGATGTCTGTCTTTCTATCAAACCAAAGTATGAATGAAGGGCAAGAACAGGTTCAAGACTAGTCGATACATTAGTTAAAGGCGTAAAGATCCGTGCCACGAACATGACACAAACTCAACTGGGAACTGCATAACCCTTAACCGATACCTAGTCTCGGGCTGTCTTATTGTCCCTCTATAACAGTTTCAGATTCTGAGAATCGTGACAAGTTTATAAGCATTAATGTATATGCCTAAGCAGCTGCAGGCTTGGGATTTTCAGCCTCTTGCTGTTGCTTCCACTGTTCCGGGGTCAGAGCCTTCCGAATTGAGAGAGCGTGAATCTCCTTCATCTCCTCCGCCAGTGCTGCATTCACCATTCGATGCCTCTCCAGCAGCCTCTTCCCCTCAAACTGTGAAGACACGATCTCGATCACGAAGCTTGCCCCACACCTGATTCGTCAAAAAGAAAACATTTTTTTTAAACAAAAAGAAAAGAAGGACAAAATATTATATATTGCAACAGAAGAGAAGTTACCCTCCAGAAGTATCTATCACTTCCTGCAATAGCACAAAAGTGTCTCAGTTTCATAACTTGAGAGGATACTGATAAAGACGATTGCAAAAGATAGAGAGAATTATAAGTACTGCAATCATCTATCGGTGATAATGATAAAGACGATAAAAAGGGCCACACAATCATCAATTGGAATGATAAGAAACTTTACATTTTCAAGCAACTGTAGTATTCCTGCAATTTGATATCGGAAATCACAAACCTGTAAGGCGAAAATTTTATCCTGTGCAATTACATAAGCGTGACCAGAGAAGTTAAGTCCACCCATAGCTCTATCGTTTCTCCAAGTATTCATCGAACTTTTATGTGTCTACTACATTAATTTACTGCTTCTCCCATTGATTTGGGAAGCAGGATTTCATGAGACACAATATCCCCACCGAACCATCAACATGAACTTCAGCCAAACGAGATTCTGAATTGCCACGCAGAGCTCTTAAGTTATGGCTCCTCGTCCTCGGGCAAGTCGAAATGGGCAAAAAAATGCAATTTTACAAAGGATGCCCATTGCGTGCCATTCCAATGAGTTCCGCTTCCATCGAACCAAACGAGCCATTAATCTTCCTCGATCATTCGCTTTTACATCGTACAAACAAAAACTTCTCATTCTACGAAACACCCGACGACGCTGTCATCTTTTCTACTTTCTATAGCTACGACAGGACAACCACTGAGCTTATAAATCGAAACAATATTTATTCCTCCCTCGAAAGAACACAAACCATCTCTAGAATTCTCAGCAGAGCTTCAATTTTGCAACTTGCAGACGATAGCTATCGAAAAAGGAAAAAAAAAAAAGAAAAGAAAAGAAAAGAAAAAACTCTTCTCATGCTACGATCAGATCAATAGAAGGAACAGAACTCACGATGTGTGAAGGGTTCATCTTCGAAACCAAAGAAGACTCCACCTGCTCCTTGGTAACTCCCATCTCTCTCTCCTCCGGTCTCTCTGCTTGCTTACTCTGTCTGTGACCGGAGATTTCTTCTTCTAAGAAGAAGAAGAAGAAGAAGAAGAAGAGAGAATCGGAAGATTCTGATTCCGTTTCAGTGGACTCCCTCCAAGGCCCAGTAGCTCTCTCTAAAAGCCCAAAAAGATTCTCTTTTTTTCTCCCCCACTTTTGTTTTCTTTCTTTTTTTCTTTAAATAAAAAAAGATATATCTATTATTTAAATACATATATATACTATTCTATTATATATTTATTATTATTATATCTACATCTATCTATCTATCTATCTACACTATTATAAAGGAATAAGGAATGAGGCCCCCTTTAATATAATTTTATTTATTTTCCGAAAATGCTCATATTGTATATACTTCAATTAATAGGACCATAAATTTAATCCTCAAAAGGTTTTTTTTTTCTATCCTAGGGTGTAAGTTAACCAATTAGTGGTTACCATGTTTGATCACTTGTTTATTTATTGGAGAATATATGAATTTTTCAATGCCTGACTTACCCATTTCTTTAATCTCAACAACAATTTGACTCTAATAATATCTTACTAAATATAATCCTACAAAATCAAAATTATTTCGATCATTTACTGTTTTAGAAAAACCTTGAGTATAATTGTTCCATTTATTGATAAAAATGTCATTTTTACTATATAATAATAATGATTAGATATATAGATAAACTTACACTGTGAACTCATTTAAACTAAACCTTTTCCTGCAAATATTTTCATTGTAATAATCAATTATATATATATTTATAATTTAAAGAGATTCTATTGATATATAGTGAGATTATACTAAAGAAGTACAATAATATATATGATATGACTCACTTTTAATGTGACAATTTGTAAGAATAAAATGTGTTATTTTAAATTATTTTAGGATATATATGTTATGAGAGATAAATTTAATAAAATTATTATACATAATAATTTATCTATTAGCATATTATTGATGCCAAATATATATGCATATACTTAAATTTCTACAAATATAAAGGAAGAAAAAGCTAATTACAGAATGTATGTTTATTTTAATTGATCTTTTGGAGCATAAATACAATTTAAAGCATAGACTTTTAATATATATGACCAATTGTATTATTTACAACCGAAAATTTTCAAGATCCTTTTGCATGAAGTATTTTCTGATAAAATAAAATTTAGATTGATTAGGTTTTTTACATGACAAAATTTATTTAATTTTGAAATTATTTATTGAAAGTACTCAATGCATAATAAACTCAATTCCATTAATATTTCTTTTTTGTGTCTATGATTAAGTTTTGCAATTGTCAACCATATCAATTATAGATACAGATATATATATATATATATATAAATAGATATAAATTCAGACAGAAAAAAAAATGGGGCAAAGGTAGAAAAGAAAAGGGCAAACGGAAAAGCGAAAAATAGCGGCAACTGTTCAGCTGCTTGTAAAGTTGACTTTTCTTTATTGATGAAGAAAGAAAGAAACCCTAATCATTCACCACCTTGCTTGCCCTCTCTCTCTCTCTCTCTCTCTCTCTCTCTCTCTCTCTCTCTCTCTGTGTTCTTCACTGAACCAAATTCAATTCACTCCGCAAAATCCAATCTTTCTCAAAGAAAAGCAAAAATATTATTTTAAATATATATATATTTTATTTGGGTATCTGCTTGTTGGAATTGTATACCCGGAGAATTTTGTTGGGCTGTGAAAACTTGCCCGGGGAGCTGATGCTGGGAGGCCTGTCGACCCTCCCTGAGAACCCCACAGCCGGTGGTTCGAAGGGCGAGGAGGGTGACCGGAGCTCGGCCGGGAACCGGTGGCCGACGGAAGAAACTTTGGCCCTGCTGAAGGTAAGGTCTGAAATGGACCTTGCTTTCAAGGATTCTGGGGTTAAAGCTCCTCTGTGGGAGCAAGTTTCCAAGTAAGCAAACAACTTCAGGAACTCTGAGCTGATTTGAGAGGTATATGATATTCGAGTTATATAATTATGGGATGGGGGTTTGATGTAGACGTACGAGCTCGTATGCTGAAGATGAGCCAACTTTTCTGTTGCTTTCGTGTTGAGATCGATGCTCTGTGTTAATTTGTTTGGGGTTGGGTCCTTCACTGCTGAGAGCATACCAGATCATTGTTTCGTTAATATTATCAGTTTCACGGTTTATTTGCGATTCCGCGGAATGCATTGAGTTAAGCAGATTGCGTTGTGTCGTACTTTGTTCTGTTTCTGCTCATTTCTTTGAGTTTGGCGCGGAGTTTGTTTTATTTATCATGCGCTGCGTCCCCTTAATGTTCAAATCTCAAAAGCAAGTTCCACTTTGCCGAGAATCAGCTGTGGAATATAAGCGGATGCATTGGCTGATTAAACAGTTCATGTGAATTGATGGTATGCGTAGTTGGATAGATATGAGCAATATACAAAGTCAAGGGCATTTTTATGTAGTTCATATCAACTCGCGCATTCTAGGGTACTCTTCTAATTATGCCCCGATTTCCCCTCTGGATTTCGGAGTTTGTGTTGCTGTAATTCATGTGGTTAAAATTACTCGGTTGATATCGTTTCATTTGGTGCTTGCTTGTGGAACTTTAGATATTGAAGTATTGAGGCATTGTCAGGAAGTTGGCCGAGCTCGGGTATCATCGGAGTGCGAAGAAATGCAAGGAGAAGTTTGAGAACATCTATAAGTACCACAAGAGAGCCAAAGAACAGCACAGCACAAAGAGTTACCGGTTCTTCGAGCAGCTAGAAGCTTTCGAGAGCCACCAACCGATTCCCCTTCCAGTCTCTCTAAACCCACCCATCGTGAGTCGAACCCCAGTTGAGAATATTATGCCGACAACTGCTGGTATCTCGAATTCGATAGTTTTGAGCTCTAGTGAGGAAGAAATGGAAGGTGGGTCCAAAAAGAAGCGGAAACTGGCCAAGTACTTCGAGAGGTTGATGAAGAAATTATTGGAGAAGCAAGAGAGCTTGCAGAGGCAGTTCATAGAGGTTCTTGAGAAATACGAACGGGACAGGGTAGCGAGAGAGGAGGCATGGAAAGTTCAGGAACTAGCAAGGCTCGAGAGGGAACGAGAGCTTTTGGTGCAAGAACGATCCATAGCGGCAGCAAAAGATGCAGCAGTCCTCGCATTCCTTCAGAAGTTCTCTGACCAATCGGGAGCCGCGAAACGCCACGAAAACTTGAGTCAGGTGATCATAGAAGCAGTGGACTGCAACAACTCTAGTGCTAATACAAACAGCGGTGTCATTCATGCTAGCTCATCCCGGTGGCCCAAAGAGGAAGTGGAAGCTCTAATAAGTCTGAAGTCGAGCCTGGACTTGCAGTACCATGAGAGCGGGCCAAAGGGGCCCCTGTGGGAGGAGATATCATCCGGGATGAAGAGGCTTGGGTACAACCGCAGTGGGAAGAGATGCAAGGAGAAATGGGAGAACATAAACAAGTACTTCAAGAGGGTGAAGGAGAGTAAGAAGAGGAGGCCTGAAGATGCGAAAACTTGCCCTTACTTTGAGCAGCTCAACGCCCTGTATGGACAGAGGAGTAATAAGAGCAGGAAGGGAGGGGAGCCTCTGATGCATTCGGTGGACCGGGAAGGAACAGATAAACAAGAACACCGAGAAGGCACGAAAAGGGACGAGGAAAGTGAGAGATCCGACCCCGAGATAGAGCGAGAACACGACAACCTTGATGGGTCGCAGAGTGTAGCCGCATAATTCAGCAGCGATGGCCATCTCAGGATGAAGCGGAGGTATCTTTTTCTATTTCGGGAGTTTTGTCTAATCTTTGTACAACTACGACATGTTCTTTATGTGTTTTGTTGTTGTCTAGATTATAGATAGAGAGGAGAGACGAGAGAATAAGTCTGCGTGGGGGGGTTGTGAAATGTTTCTGTACCAACAAATATTAGCATCAATTAATTTAATGGTAATAATAAATAATAATGCCTTAAAGGCTGCAGCTTCCGTTCCTGTGAAAAGCAGCATTAATGTACATCTTCATGAACCCCTCGACTGCATCTATGCAGAAAAATTGTCGAATGTCTGTTAGCCATTTTCACACTCTTTCTTCGTTCGGATGTGCCAATATTCTTGCCAAACTAGGCAACGTATCCTCTACGATTGCGATCAACCCGTTCATCAATGCGAGCCTCTCTTAATATCGACCTCTGTCAACCGTATCCCTTTTCACTTTTACGAGCTATAGTATCCAGAACTCTAAAGATCCATCGGACCTTTGATCTGTGCAAGAACCTTAAAACTTTAGGCCCGTTTGATTTCAGAGTTTGATTTTAGAATCATGATTTTGATTTTAACTCTACCCACTACACAATAAAAACACACGTTTTCCAAATCAAATTTATAATACTATCTCATTTGTCATTTTTCACAATCAAAATCAAAATCAAAGTTATTTTAACTCTGAAATCAAATGCATTCTAAAGATCCATTCGACCTTTAATCACACCCGGCAAAGTTTCGACAAGATCTCAATGGTCTTCAGTATCATCTTTTACATGCAAAATCAAATTATTGCTAAGACCCTCAGATGCAACTTTTATGATTTACTAGGCGTTAAGACTAGAAGTGTGCACAGATACTGGGTATACCCGAAACCGGTCGAAACCTACCTGTTAGGGTAGGGGCCGGGTAACTCGTATTGAAAATAGGGTAGGTTCCGGATATTAAAATAAGGAACCGGGGAAAATCGATTCCGATTCTGATTCTTGTCTACAGGGTACCCGGAATCGGTTATTTATTAAAAAAAAGATAGGAAAGAGTAAAGTTACCGGCTCCTCTAATGAATCAGAACATATGCACTTTGTTGTGTGAGATCGTATTACGGATATTTAATTTTATTTATGAATTGATGAGACATATATTTTTTGTTGTTGTGGATTAATCTAAATTGTGCGGATATTTTGTTTGGTGTGATTACTTATTATGTATGTGATATTTTAGGTTTTATTTAGCGAGAGAAAAAAATTTACAGGTTTTAATAGGGTACTCGAAACCTGTAAAATATAAGTTCTGGATAAGTTCCGATTTCAAAATTCAATAGGGTAGAATCCGATTAAAAAATCTTGAAACATGTCCCTTACGAGATAGAGTCCGAGTATCATAAAAAATATAGGGTATCCGAAACTAATCATCCCTAGTTAAGACTATGCTAGAATCTCAGCCATTACACGTTTTCCGTGACCACAAATCCGACGTGCTCGGTCGAGATCAATGTGGTCTGATTTCACCATGGATGTCTGATCTCTCCTCGGATGCACCAAACTACATATGTTTTTTAACTTTTTTTTTCGGTAAGATACATATGTTTTAACTTTCATCAAGAGCAATATGACCGTTGGATTATAGTAGTAGCAGCAGCAGTGAGTCTCTGACTCAGGGAGAGCCCCCACATCTCATCGAGATTCCAATCTCCATTCGTCGACTTCTCACTTGCTTAAGTCAAGCCCTTCTCTCTCTCTCTCTCTCTCTCTCTCCATCTCTCTGAGCTCGTCAATGGCGGAGTACGACCCACAGCACCGCCACGCGCCGCCGCCAGTCCCCAAGGAGACGGCGGCCCTGCAGGCCCTGAACACCATAATACAGCTCCACTTCGAGAAGACCCTCGAGAAAAAGCGCTCCATCGACCTCCAGAAGAAGCAGCTCCACAAGCTCACCCAGTTCTTCTTCCTCTTCCTCGCTCTCGTCTTCGTCGCCCTCACCAGCGGCGGCGGACGCCTCCAGTGCCGACATTGCTGGGTCCCCATCGCCCTGCTCTCCCTCGCCAGCCTCGCATTCTACGTCTCCGTCGCGCAGACCCTCCGCTGCATCAACGGATTCAAGTACCAGCGGCGCTGCCACAAGCTCACCCTCGGCCTCGCCACCGAGAAGCTGAGGGAGATGAAGATGAGGATAATGACCGGCGCTGGTGGCGGGTTTGAAGACGACGGCGGGGAGTTCGAGATTCAGTACCAGGAGCCGCCGGAAAGCTACCTGGGGAAGTTCAAGAGGAACTGGGCTCTCCACTTCGGGTTCTTGATCTTGATCTACGGCTTCATGGTCTCGGCCTCTGTTGTCATCCTCTGCTTCTGAAAATCGGAATAAAATTCAAACTTTTTGCCGGGTTAGAGGGAAATTCCATTTGGGATTTCTTCAGAACTATGTATCATTCAATCTGTATGTCTCAAATCCTGAAACACAGATTCATCACTCACAATACATTGCATCTCTCTCTCTATCTCTAAATCTTGAGGCAGAGTGTACTTTCATGTATGTATTTCTAGAGGAACAACTGATAATTCATACAACTTATAATCTGCCCAAACATAATTAACTGGAAGGCGAGTTTAAACGAGATAAATGACATGAGAAAACGAATGAAGAGCTGAAATTGCGACATTATGAGCTACAACTTATTCAAAAACCATATTCCTCGAAAGTTGCCTAGACTAGGTATTGCGACATCGGAAAATTCCTTGGTCGCAGGGTATGAGAAAACGAATGAAGAGCTGAAATTGCAACATTATGAGCTACAAATTATTCAAAGACCATATTCCTCGAAAGTTGATATTCTTGCCTAGACTAGGTATTGCGACATCGGACAATTCCATGGTCGCAGGGTATGTGGAACTTGGGTAATCTTGTTGGACCCGCTAGGGGATTCTCATGGGAACCCCTGGGGTCTCGGATGGGTCATCTGTTATCCCCTCCAACAAAGCTCACAGCTCTAAGCTGCCGAGAGAGCGCTGCACAGTGACTTGTATGCATTGACACAAGACTTGAACTTCTCTTCGGCCACCGACTGCAAAATTATGAGAACAAAGAAAACCATGACAAAAATCCGTAATGACTATAATCAGGTCAAAGAAAAACAAATCGTATACTAACCTGTGAAGGGCCTTGATGCTTATCAGGATGCCACCTTAATGCAGATAGTCGGAAACTGCACATAACAGGAACATCTTCAGAAACTTGGGAGGACCTGAACTTTGATCCAAAAGAACTTCAGACACAAACTTACGCGCTTTTAACGTCCTCTAATTTCAGAGGACCTCTCGGAGGCAACCCAAGAATCGTCCGGTCAGAAGATGACCCGATACTGATTTCCTCTTCATCGTCTGATTCTACATCACTGATACTCTCCCACCTGCTCGCCCTCTGGTTTCTTGAACTTCCTCGCTCCCTCCACTCAAAACCAAAGGCGGGATTTTCAAAAGTAGATGACTGCTCCGAGTTGAAAGACCAAGTGTACCATCTGTTCCCAAAAGTCGCATGAAAGATTGTCTCAGGATGACCCTCGAAGTCCTCGGTGAAGCTCTCCCTTCTAATCTTTCCTGAAGAGCCAATTAAAGGGAAACATTAGGGATAAAGTTCACAACACATATATAATAACCGAGACTCTAAGCAAAGATGAGAGAAGATGGGCTCACGCTTCATTTTCTTGTAGTGGTTTTTTGCAGCATGTCGAGAAGAATACTTTGCTCTGGCTGTCTTACCACCACTATGTGATTGATCAGCTTCGGTCCCATCTAATTTCCAAATTGGATCTTCATCCTACAGAGATAGAGAATTATAAACATTAATTTAGAGTCAGATACTCCCTTGGTAAATTGCTCGAAATAAATGGATTACCTGAAAAGAAAATCTGGAGGAGCCACTCCTGAATAGGAGATCTTTAAGAGCTTTCTTCGCGTCGGCACGCTTTTGACGGGTTGTATATCTAATATAGTTCTGAATCGCAAAACAAAATCTTAGATGCCATTTTATCATAAATTTTTCTTTAATAAAGTAGAAAAGATGTGAGGAAATGGAAACTAAAGGGTGATATTATCCTCACTGCAAATGTAAAAGAACTGTAAAGCAATACCTAGCAACTTATGGCATCAGCTTCATTCTGAAAATGCGTTGATGAGCAAGTCATTCTCAACAAGCTATGCCATGAATATTATACCAATTTAGTCAAACACAATACAATAGAAAAAGCTCGTTACCTTAGTTGGTTGCTGGCCTTTAACAGGATCCTGCAAAATTAAACATATGCATGAATATATTGAGATGCAGGTCTGTAAAATTAAACAAACACATGAATATACTCAGATGCAGGTCTCTAGTTTAAGTAAGTCACTCATTCCTAGGTTGGGTAAAGACCTAGCTCAAGTTTCGAATCTTGGCCTTCTTATGCAGCAACGAGTTGCAACTGTAAGTCTTGGTGGATGCAAAAAAGCCTTTGTAGTGACAAAATTAGCTAATGAATCATCTCCTATGCACATTAGAATAAATAGCCACCACAGTATTGCCGAACTTAATTTAATGATGCATATCATCTAATTCCAATGATAAGTAGATTTAAAAATTCACATACTTTACCATCCATGCGTCAATGGCAGCTAAATTGCACTACTTTTGAACGCGCTTGAGAAGAAAATTCACTCTATAAATCACACTCATAGATAACTAGAACTTGAAGCATCACAAGCTTCACACCGGATAATAAGCTGCCTGCAATTTTCTAAATGAAAGCAAAAAGAAATGTCCTTTTACCATCTCAGCTTACTGTATCCTACAGAGAATTCTCCAAATAAGGAATAAATGTAAACAACCCCATTTACCCAATTGAGCATCAAATAGGGTGCGAGTCAATTTTGATCTACAAAAGCTCTGCATTTTCTCAAAACAAAACATCACAAAAAGTGCTGTTACATAGCAGAAGAATTTGGTCTCAAGCAATGAATCAAACATTATGGGGACCGAAAGAGAATCAAACAAAGAACTAGAATACAATAAACGGAAGATGATGTCGGGTGAAAATTGACTTACAGAGTCCCATTTATACTTCCATTTCTGACACGCAAACGGAGTCGAATGAAAACCGGCCGACTGAGCTGCCGCTGGTGTGGAAGCAACCAACGAATTCTTGATGGGAATTAAATGCCGCCATCTGGGTATCAGCATCTCGACCCGAATCGATCCCGAAACACAATCAGACACAGTAAAAGATCGAATTTTTATATCATGAATTTGCTGCTCTTTTGGTTGTCGAGCCACTAAGTCACGCGAGGTGGAAGAGTTGCTTTTGGTCCTTCAATTCAGCTGTGCCAAGAGAGAAAAGCTCCTTATCTCTCTCTCTTCCCCCCTCCCCCGGCATTGATCGTTTGCTTCAGCCGCTGTTATCGCCGGGAAGGAGAAGGAACACTGTAGCTGGACCTCATGGGCTCACATTTGAGCCCCAGTTTAGCCAATGGACCTGTTAGAAACAGTTTTGGGCCTCATGAGCTCACATTTGGGCTGCTTTAACTTGATATCAGTCCATATATACATGCATAAACATAAATATATCTATCTAAAAGAATCGATCTATCTATAAAGAACTGTAAAGAAACTTAAAGAACGGTAAAGAACTAGTGTAGGGAACTCTATGATGGAGAGTAGACATCAAAATTTCTATCTCATCTATATCGAAAAAAAATAAGTGAAATATAAAAGAATGAAAAACCTACAGTAGAATTCAATACCTGTCATTATTTCAGTTTACATGTAAATATATCAAGCATGCCCTTTAGCAAAGAAAGAAGAGAGAAATTCACCCAAAAAAGGAAAGAAGAGAGAACAAAGAACGTATATATAATAGAACTTAATAGAGTTGCGTGGTTAAAGGATATGACTTTCTTGGGGAAGTCTCAAGTTCGATTTACTGCAGAAATCATGCAAGAAAATACTCCATATTCGCCCACCTACACGGCGGTGGTCGTAGTGACCTATCCCGTGAGCTTGCTTGGTGTTCAAGTGGACCGTAGGATTAGTTGAACAAACTTGAATACCCTCGATATCAAACATATATATATATATATATGTATATAAACCGGAAGCATTTTAAAAATTCTCGCAGAGAGTACGTTCATTTTTCATACTCTCGAGTTTTTTTTTAAAACTACGAATAAATTAATGTAAATATATACATTACTTAACCATGAATTAGGTAGTAATAATATAAATTAATATAATAATACATATGTTTACTTAGTTGTGAAATAAATAATAATAATAATAATAACGATAATAATAAATAAATAAATAATATAAACACATATAAATATATATAAATATAATAATATATACGTTTATTTAGCTGTGAAGTAAATAATAATAATAATAATAATAATAATAATAATTTGTAAAATACAAAAAACTTTAATTAATCTTCTACATTAACTTAATTACGAAATTCATTTTACTTAACTAAGAAAAAAAATACAAGATGAGTCTTATTTCAGTTATTAATTCAATCTTATAGGTTGATTTATAAAGTATTTAAACATGAATTGTTACTTATGGAACTTGAATGAGCCAACAATATTAAGTTGCATCAATATAATGACATAATAAGGGTCGATCGAAGAACATAATGTATTTTCAACAAAGATATTGAATTGTCAAAATTTTCAAATACTTTATGAAGAACTTTGTTTCTATACTCTCAAGTTTCTCTTTTGTATTTTAAAAAATGCGAATAAATTAATGTAAATATATACATTACTTAATCATGAAGTATGTAATAATAATATAATACTATATACATTTACTTAGCTATGAAGTAAATAATAATGATAATAATAATAATAATAATAATAGTAATTTGTCAAATACAAAAAACTTTAGCTAATCTTCTACATTAACTCAATTTCGAAATTCATTTTACTCAACTATGAAAAAAAATACAAGACATGTCTTATTTCTGTTCTTAATTCAATTTTATTAGCCGGTTTATAAAGTATTTAATCATGGATTGTTACTTATGGATCTTGAATAAGCCCACAATACTATGGATAACATGTATCAATATAATGACATTATATGGGTCGGTCGAAGAGTACATCATATATTTTTAACAAGGATATTGAATTGTCAAAATTTTTAGATACTTTATAATGATTGTATTAAATTGAAGTAAAATTTAACTATGAAGCAAGTAATATATGTTTTCCATTATTTATGTACCGTGTACGATTTTATTTATTAGTTTCCCCATGCATGGCACGGGCAACCCTACTAGTATATATATATATATATATATATATATATCATGCTATAATAAGTAGTACCAAACTGACATGTTCTGTTTTGGAATTCTAATGACATATAGCGTATATGAGACGTGTGGTAGCGCTGTAGAGATCGTCGTTTTGGCTATAGACCGTGTTATACTAAGTAGTGCTGGATTGAACATGTGTTTTGGAATTCTAAATTGACATGTTGCGTATACATGACGTGATAGCATGAGCAATTGAATCCAATGCGTGTGACTCTTCACGCTTCAAAGGTTAACATTTCGAGTGTCGCATCGACATGGTAAATGTCCACTTAGATGATGTCTTGCATATTGCAATGACGAGGCAATATGAGCCGACCATTGTAAAACCAAAGGTGAGGCATCCTGCAAGTGTATGCAAATGTAGGGTTTGTGGTTGAGGCAAGCAAACAAGGCAACTGTAGTAATTAAGAAACTGGCCAATTCTAAGAACAAGTTGAAAGACTTGAATGAATATTTCACAAAGGAAGAGGAAAAAAAAGAAGAAAATTCATTCGATAGGATGATCACATACTGATTTTTCCATTTTTAGTCTATCACGTAGTCATTCATAATAATCGAAACAGAGAAATTAAACATCCATGTGATTAAGGTTAGACAGGCAACAATGGACTAGGGATGTTGTAGGACTTGGGAGTTCCCATTTCTTTCAGCTCTGAGGGTTCTTTCTGAATCCCAGAAGACATAGAATTTGAGAAGCTGTCAGGTAACAACTTTTCCTCTCTCCTCTTCCCCCATAGAACACTGTACAGCCCCAAAACCAGCAGCAGTCCACCCAAGATACTGCACAAATGTATTACATATATTTACAAGACAATTAATTAATTAAATCAATTGATAACTAAAATATTTGATATATGTAAAATAAGGCTTGTCTGACATCTACTGTAAAGTTTCCAAAACAATCGTATATTTTGAAATTTATCAGGTATACATCCTTAAAATAATTACCAGCAAGTACTCCTGAAGACCATTCCGAGTCTATTATTAATTAGTGTTTCTTTCCTATGGAGGTTTGAAGTAGGGCAAATATGTACCTTCCAAGAGTGATGACTTCGTGTAAGACGAGAGCCGAGAAGAACATCGTGATGATGAGTGCCAGAGGAGTGGACATGGCCAGAAAGACCGGACCCCGTTTCTCAATCACCCATGTTTGGAGGTAATATGTGAAACCAGTTACAACTATTCCCTATAACATGAGAAACATAACGAGTTGATACTTATTAAAAAGAGAGTAATTTATGCGATTTTATGTTCACCATAGGAGTTCGAAACTGGATGGGTGATTGAGGATTAGTCTAAGCTAATTAGCTGATGATACACGGACGTCGGTTTGGGAAATAAGAATTGGAGGAATAGGGAGCTAGGTTTTAATTAACTTACACAGTATGCCACTGAGATGAGTCTGATGTTCAACCCAAGTTTCCATTCGGAAGGATCTCTGGCAAAAGGAATTGCAATGAGGAGTGATTGTATTGAGCTGAGGAAGCATTGGAGGGTTGTGAGCAGAAGCTTTGATGGGTAGCATTTCATTACTTTTCCCTGTTTTTCGACAAGAAGAAAGAGAAGATCGTTAGCTTTACCATGGCCAGCACGGCTTCGAAAGATAATCGAACCATGAATAAAGATTTTGGGGCTATCGATCACCGCTAAAAACTCGAAGTTTCGTGGTACTTTGGTCGCGTCGATTGGAAGATATTTATGTGTGGTTGTGGGAGGAGAGGGATTATTAGTTGTTACCTGTAGGACAATCCAAATGGCCCAGAAGGTGTTGGAGCTGAGCATGAGGAAGCAGCCCTTGATCCAGGTCTTGCCTGAGGAGACATGGGACTGGTAAGCTTGATGGAGGTGGTGGTGGGCCCAGAGCCTGAACTGTGGGCCCTTGTAGAAGGCCAGGGTTGCTGCCCCTCCCAAGCATACCACTATTCCTACCAGCTTTGCCACCCCTGAGCTTGACCTCAGTTTCAGCGTCTCCATCCTACAAAATTGAGTTATGCAGATTAATAGACTTATATAACTAGCTGCTACATTAACTTACTGATGTAAACAAATCGATGTAAAAACATATAAGAGCAAATGAATCGGTTAATTTTCAAGTTACATGAATGCTCAACGTGGCCTCGTATAAATGATTAGTTAGCTAGATGAATCAACCTTGATCACAAATGAAATGTACAAATAGGCGAGATTCTGGTCAAGGACCCCTCATGAAGTTTGTGGTTGCATAGGAAATTAAGAAACCCCTCCTGATATCCTTTTAAGATTTGGTCTTTTTCAATTTATTGGCGACTAATTTTTAGCTCAACTTGGCCAGAAAAGAAAAAGGAAAAAAAAGGTCTATTAATCCAACTTGATTCATGGAGAACTTCTACATTTTAATTAATCAAACAACCTTTGATGGATGCGCGTCTCTCATTTCTTAAACAACTAAGACGAATCTAAAATATATGTAAGCAATGATGTGATTCTTCAATCAGTAACCGATGCTTTAATATGCATTTATATATATAATCTTGTTGACCTCATAGCAGAGATTCTCCCATGATTATGTGATTTCAGACACATGGACAGGCAACCATTAATTACGAAATCGACAAGATACGAATTCCAAAATCAATTATACTGATCCTCACATTATATATAAACTCTTAAATTAGAGATGAAGAACAATTAGCTAACTAATTAAATTGCCACTACAGATATAAATTCCTTTTGGATTATTTTTTTATTTTTTTCTTTAATAAGATCACGTGATGTTCTAAACTTATTTATTAAAACTAATTCCAGCACAAACAGAAAGACAATGAAGAGGATCAGGAAGAAAATTACAAAAGTCATTGCAAATTTTATAGCTGAAAATTCGAATTGCCACCTTAGCTTTGTAAAAAGCATGCAACTTGGTAATCCGAGTTATCAAACAAGAGGTCCCCTTGAGGAAAGAAAAGGGAAGATAAAATGGAAAACCAACTGGATAAGGATTACATACACAGAAAAAAAGAAAATGGTGGAATTAATGTATTGCCTGTGGGTATATATATAAATGACGAATTCAAGTTTGTCAGCTATAAAAAAAGTCGAGTTTTTTTTCTCATGGAAAAATATGCAGACATGCATATATGTTGTATTTTAGCATTGTAACAAAGTTCTATTTTGTAGTGGGGGCCTGCTTCTCGATTCCATCAAAGAGTGTTTCATGAACAGTGATTGGTCACTTTAGAACTAACCATATAATAAATATGACTGTGTGCTCATTTCTTATTTATTTACTATTTATTAATCAAATAAATATAAACAGTTAATTACTATATATGGTCCCGCAAATATTTGAAATAGAAGAATTGATCGTGAAATTGACAATACCCAAAGTTTCACCTCGTGCTATATAACAATGATTGCATACCCGAACAGAAGAGCCAGGAAGAAAGTAATGGCGGGGAGGCAGTTGGTAGTAGCTGCCGCTAGGGTTGCCGATGTGTATACGAGAGCTATTCCATATACGTCTAGGCTTAAGGTGATCCTGACAAAATGATAACAGAACAAAGAATGGATCAGTTTAATTTATAAGCCGGCCTAAAAAGTTAATTTGAATATGAAAGCTTCATGATCTACAATATAATATGTGCAACATGTGATTATAAAGTAAATATCGCGTGTAATTACACTGTTATAAAAAGATTTTTTTTGGTTAATCTCGACATTATATTCGAGCTTGCAGTTGTATATACATGTTCAGGAATAAAATATTTGTGCTTTGCTGGCTCTTTTTGAGGGGGGAAAAAACGGATTCTCAATAGAGAATCGTTCCCTTTGCTGTTTCCTCTCTGTTTTTTTTTTCCTTTTTCTTTTTCTTTTGGAACTTAAAAAATTTAAACGAAGAAGAATAACGCAAAATTTATTGTAAAATAAAAACATTGTTTAAGCACGATAAAGAGGAAAAAAGAAAAAGAAAAAGAAAAAGAAAAAGAAGTTATCATATAATAATTTCTACTGAAGATTGAAAAGAAGCTGCAATACATAGAAATGGAATAAAGTGGTTTATCTTTTGCTGATGGGAGATGAGATATTTTGTTTGTTAATTCGATTCATGTTATTTTCCCCTATGTAAAACCTACAAAAGCATATTATATATAAAGCCGCATATTTCCAACATAAAGTATGATTATCAAGAATAAATTAAATGAAGCAAGTTTTGATGATATATACAACATACCCAAATAAGGATAGCATGAAAATCTTGATGAAGGTCACGAGAGACAACTGAGGTGCGGTTTTCCTTCACGAGAAGATAAATTTCGATCAGCGATTACCCAAATCACACTACTATCTGTATTGAGAGAACTAGTAGAAAGTCACATATTCGTTATTAGTTGTTACCACTCCAAGTAGAAGGCGAGAGGGGCGAGGAAGACAGTGGCAATGGCCTGCCTGTAGAAGATGAACACAAAGTTGTTCATGCCCTCATTGAATGCGACCTTGGAGAGTAGGAACATCCCGGCGTATATTGCTTGGATCAGCATGACAACGAGGTAAGGCTTCTTCCCTGACGAGTAATTCATTGTCGGAGTCTATATAGATCGATCAGCCTCTTCTCGACCTCCTTTTTGAGTTATGAAATGTAACCAAGAATGGCGATGAAAGATTTCGTTTGATGCTTGTGTGTATGCAAGCCACACACCAACATACAATATAAAGGGGAGAGAGAGGAATATGTGTGTATGATGGTGTTGCTGAGCTCTTCTCTTCTGTTTCTTTCTCCTTTTTGGTGAATGCTCTTCTCTTCTGTTTGAGGAAATGTAGAGATATATATACACTAGGAGAAAGGAGCCCGGCCCCGGGGTACACCTTATGGTTATATATTAAAAATAAAAAGGGTTATTCAACGCTATGTGAGCCAAAAGTTTATTTGAGTTTAAGTAAAATTTCGAGGTCAAATCTTGTGAATGAAGAAAATTCACGAATGAAAGAATTTTATCTTTTAGTGGGTCGATGTTGTCGAACCTGAATTAATCGAGGTCCATTGGATTTCCTTATATCAGATGGCACATTTCCCAAAAACAATAGTTTATTTGGCCAACATAATTATTGATATATTTATTATATATAATATATAGATTAGAATTTGTACACTCAACTTCACTGATAGAGATACTTAATAAATAGTTTATAAATGCAGCTCCCGTCGTGTTGCTCATGTAAATGTTCAAATGAATGAATTAGCTTCTTTTTTTTTTTATAAGTAAATTCTTTTTGGATTTCTTGAAAAATTTTATTAGTACACGTTACATTGTTTTGGTTATAATACGAATAAGATGAAAATCGAAATGGTATATGGTGGATCACCCATGGAAAGTAGTAGGAGTGTAACAACCAAACCAATCCTAGCCAAGTATTGAACAGCTCAAACTTAATTAGCTCACATCGGAAAATTCATGTTCGGATTGAATCTCAAAACTTCGCCAATTTTAGACATGCACATTTAGGCCATGAGTGTATATAGAGTCAAGTATACAGTCAGACTCGATTCAGATATCTATTGAGCGATCAATCTCCCAAAGCTCAAAAAGTATGTACTTAAGTTAACTTCCTTTGCCCCAAACTTGGAAGTTAGAAAGCCTTGGGGAAATGTTAAAAATATCACAATTCCCTAAACATGAATGTACTATCAGCATCACTTTTTTTTTTGGGTAGAATACTATCAACATCATGATATATATACCCACCTAAAGATAAAGGGGAGACACGTTTTCTTTTCTTTTAATTATTTTGGACGACGCGGACACATTGAAAAGGAGTATATATATATATATATATATGTAAGTAATTAATAGCTTGTTCTTAAAATGTGGAAAAATTCCATGTAGACACAAACTAAATAATAAAATATTGAAAGGGTCTGGAAACAAGTTGAGGATGCCACGTGGCACCCTCAGGAGGCTCCTATCATGAATTGCTTTTGCTAGCTAGTGCAAATGGATCATTAAACATAAAACAAAAAAAAAAAGCATGCCGATTATTTGTATGTCTCTATCTCTA
This sequence comes from Punica granatum, assembly GCF_007655135.1. Taxonomy (NCBI): domain Eukaryota; kingdom Viridiplantae; phylum Streptophyta; class Magnoliopsida; order Myrtales; family Lythraceae; genus Punica; species Punica granatum. The sequence goes on from NC_045132.1 coordinate 1,050,601, forward strand.
ATTGTTGATCTCACCGTCCTTGATAATTACAAGGTAGAGATTACTGCGCAAAAAAGTTGAAAGATAAAGGTAGAGAAATAGGCCCGGGTACGTTATTGAATCAATCCGCTTTACATCCCTTCTTTTATATTACATCAGTCAAACTTGATTAAGCGAAAACCGGTGCCCCTTATACAGTATAACGTCAATATCGTCCTGACTCAAAGCACGCACTTAGATTTTTATAATATGACATTGACCACTTTTGTTTAAGTCTGTTCATATGTTGATAAGTAATAATCACTTCAAATAATTAAGTATAGATGTTCGCAATTGTTTTTGGGAATAAAATATATAAGTCGGACGTATTGGAATTTTCATCGATTCATAAGTTTAACAAAATATTCACACCCAAAAGAAAAAAAAAAGTACCAAGAAAGATGCATGCTGCGATCATCATCCTCATCAGCCACCTTCCCCCCCCCCTCCCCAACAACAATCAAGCTTTTCCGACCAGGGCAAACCTTAATTTCGGAGGAATATTCTCTGTTGCTTCGTTTCTTCTTTTAAGTCGTTGCTTAATTGTAAAATAGGGCCCTCATTAAATTCGAGATGCATCTTGCACCCTAAAACTATATGCAATATTAGGAAAGAGAAAAGCACTATATTTTATTTTTTCTGTTACAAACGAGCACTTTTTCTTTAAAGAAGTACTGATTTTTGGTGCATGGAGTTAAATGTGTCACCCACCATAGCTTAATCTTCAGGATTCAAGAAAAATGTGCAGATGTGGACATTTATCTTGATTCGATGATTGCCGAGTTGTGGAGTCGGGAGTGCTCTTGGGGCATGATCGAACTCGCTTGGGCTATAGAATGCGGAGAGTTTATGCTTAGTTAAGGTTGATTCATCTACAGTCCGAGGACTAGCTTCTTCTAGTGGAGCAGATAAGTTGTGCACCTGTTCTTCAGCCTCTTGTGAGAAGAATTAATTATTAATTACGAGTTTCTTTTTGAGAGCCTTTTCAGTTCTTATTTAACAGATATAAATAGAAGATAATCATTTTACTGATTGATTCGTGAGAAGATCTATTCGTACATTTGGTTAGGTATGCATACTCGTGTTCATCACACCTAGCTACATTGGATCAACGCATATAATTAATGAAATGAGTATGACGATCTTTTGCTAACCATTACAATTATCATACGTACATATGACATGAAATGGAAACCCGCTTTGTCAGCTCACTCCTTGCCCTTCCAGCCAAAGAAGAATAAGAAAAACAAAAAAACAGAAGGTTGAGAATAATCTTTCCCACTATTTTTATGTTAAATAAAAAAATAAAAAGCATGTTTACCCAAAAAAAATAATGAAAAGCATGTTTTTTCACCGGTAAAGAACCAACAAGTAATTAATGGTCTTAGGGCAAAAATGGGAAAAGGTTTTAAAAATGGAAATTGAAATAATAGAGAGCGTATTATAGGAGAAAGTACATAGTGCATCGGTTATACCACGTCAGCATTGACACTAACCAATAAAAAAATGACATGTGGTAGGATTGAGGAAAATGAACAGCCTTGCTGTCTATTTCAACTGTCGATATTGGTTGCATGCGTAACTCTAAAAATTTAACCCATCTAACAATGAACATGCAAAACACTTCTAGATTTCTAGCTTCTTCCCCTGCCTACACTTTATTCGTGTTAATCCCCTAATCTTTGATTAAATTTTATTATTTATACTCATTTTCCTCTATCTTTGTTTATATATATTAAAATTATTATATAATATAATTTCATAGAGGTCACATGCATTAATTGATTCAAACAGTTTGATATTTATTTTCTCTAAACAAAGATTTTGAATTTGAATATTGTGAAATATTGATAAAATTTTTTATTGGGAGAGCTTTATTACCTTGTAATTAGATGACCTGACTCAAATTGGATTAAAGTAGCATCCTCCGATTGTTCGGATGAATTTACTAGCATAAAGACAATTATTGGAAGTACGAATGAATTAAAAATCGTTGGTGGGTGCTTCTTTTATTGAATTTTTTTAATTATTAATTATTTTATGGATCAGCCTGAGTATGATATCGTTAATAAAGCAGAAATTATAATTCATGGTTCCCCATTTTTCTCTCTCTCTTTCACCCCTTCCTTTACAATGCAAGTGAGCCACTTAATAACCACTTTAAAGGTTCAAAGATGACCCTTTGATTAAAGGAAAAGCTGAAACCAAACATTAAGCTGATATAAATTATGCCAAGTTTGGACATAATCCTTTTGGATATCAATTTTCTAGTCTAAATATTGTTCTCTAGATGGTCCGAAAGAGATTGGTATATTTTCATTCATACTAGGGGTGATTGGTTCCGGGTACCCTATATTTTTCACGATACCCGAATCCTACCCTGTAAGGACCAGGTTTCAAGATTTTTGAAACGGACTCTACCCTGTTGAATCCTAGAATCGGAACTAACCCGAAACCTATATTATACCACAGGTTCCGGGTACCCTGTTGGAACCTGTAAATTTTTTTCTCTCGCTAAATAAAACCGAAAATGTCACATACATAATCAGTAATCACGTCAAATAGAATATCAACAAAATTTTGATTAATCCACAACAATAAAAAAATAATGTCTCATCAATCCATCAACAAAATTAAACATTCATAATACGATCCCACACAACAAAATGCCTCTGTTCTGATTCATTAGAGGAGACATAAACTTTACTCTTTCCTTTTAAAAAAAAATAAATAACCGGTTCTGGGTACCCTGTAAGCAGGAACCAGAACTGATTTTCACCGGTTTCTAATTTTAATACCCGAAACCTACCCCATTTTCAATACGAGCTACTCAGACCCTACCCTAACGGGTAGGTTTCGACCGGTTCCGGGTATATCCGCTACCCGTGCACACCCCTAATTCATACCTCTGGCCTTTAACAGTCAATATTGGATATTTGAATTATAAACACTGAAGATGTGAAATTTGAATTAATATTTGAAAGCTGCATTGTTATATATATTACATATGTGGAAATAAAAAATTATAAGACAACCAACAGTAACACTGGCTAGTATAGTATGTATGGGTTGGGTGCAAAACTCTAGAGTGTGTATGTATAATCACGTTTTCTTGATTATATATATAATCCGGAGTATATATTTATATCTCCTTACTGTCTGGCACATCAGTGAATCGTGTTATGTTATTCATTAGTTAAGTTAAGCAAAGCCCGATATATAATGTATGGCTTGCTTTGTCTACTTGGTCGGAGTAACAAAAGTTGGATTATGTCGTGCACAATTGAAGTGGGAAGCATATCAGTTGTTTCAAAAATATTTTCTTTGTCGAGAATCCCATGTGTCGATTTTCCCTGAGGCTCTTTGTTTTGGCTTTTCCTCGATTCCTTTTTTTTTTTTTTAATTCTAGTAAGTCTCGATTAATTTTAATTTTAAATAAATCGACTTATTAAGAGATAAAGTTCTCCTAATTGTGAATTTCTCCATTCACAATATTCAATCCGTAAAATTACTTAAAAAACAAGAAGTATCAAGTCACTTAAATAAATCCATATCGATTCAACATTCCTTTTTTTAATGACATTAATTTATTAGTTCTTCTTTCCATTCCTTGGACACATTCACCAAAATAATTTGGAGAAGATGAATGCAATAGATAATTTGCAAATGGGTTATGCTGGGTATAGGATTTCGGGTTCCGACCCGATACGGCCCGTAAGGCCTAGCGACCCAAGCGAGGCCTAAGGAGGCCCAATCCTGTCAATCACGAGATAGGTTCGGTCCTCCAAGCGAGGCCTACTCACGAGGCTCACGAGCGAAGACATGTCAGTAAGAGTTATTGTAAGAAATTTCTTATAACGATAAGATACACTCCAAATATATCGAGGTATGGGATATGAAAATAGACCGAATATCTCATCATGAGGGTAACATAATCTATTTCTAAGCCCTTTATAAATACAAGCACTTTACAAGTTTTTAGGGTTGATCAACAATTCATTATTTTTTCCCTTACATTCACGACTCACATTGACTTGAGTGTCAGAGAGGGAAATCAAGCACCACCCCCTTCTCCCCTTGTGCAGGTGTTTGAAACTGAATGTGGGCTGTGGATTCCATTTCTTCACCAACGAGATGCACGTCAATCACTCGTGGTTTGAACCTATATTTCTTGGTCCTAACATGTGCTCTGTCTGTTAGAAACAACACATAAGGCTAGTGCTTTTCTCGATTTTATGTCCAAGAACTTAGCAAGATGGTTTTCACTCGGCGTCAGGCTAATTCCGCACGCAACCGCCTGAGTGCTGGGGGCTCTGTCTGTAATCTTGATGCATAGCTTACCCCGACAGCAACAGTCAATAACCTCCCATCGATCATCAACCCTCAGGCAACGACAATCCGCCTCGTCAGAAGCCGACCAATGACTCCCATCCTCCAGCACTTGTCACAACCTCACTTGAGGGGGACTCTCAGGTTGAAAAAGAGCTTTTGGAGGCCCTCTCACCAAAGATGAGGGACCGGGTCCGGTCTATTATCCTTCAATATAAGCAGATGGCTCTGAATAATGCTCTCGGTGCCCCGCGGGGCTCCCAAAGCAGCCCCGTCGGAGGCGAGGGGCTCCAAGCTCAATCAGAGTGCGAGGAATCGCCCAAAAAGTTTCAGAAGGATAAAAAGAAAAAGGGTAATCCGTGCTTAGAAGGACCTTCACTCCGCGATGGGGATTCTGATGCTCATCCGAAGGTAAAAATGACGGTTGAGGAGCTTAACAAGCTTATATAGAATCAAATTGCGGAGAACGAGAAGAAGAAATAGGGCATTGTGCTCTTTGATGTAGACGGCAAAAGTCCCCAGGTGAAGGAACTCCTTTTTACCACCGTTTCGCAAAGGTTCACTTTTCCCCAGATCAGCTCCTACGATGGCAAGTCCGATCCGAATGACCACATCGACGAATACATTACATCGCTATTGGGAAGGACTTTTGATGTGAGGGTGAAGTATTTGCTCTTCCCGAGGACCCCAATTGGGTAGCAATAGAGTAGTTTTATTCACTCCCTGTGGGATCCATTTCCAGCGTTGACCAATTACGAGAGTTGTTTGTGCAGAGATTCGCGAGTTAACAGAGAATACGCAAGAATGTGAACTACCCGTTCCATATGGAGCAGAGAGAGGGGGAAACGCATCACGCTTGGCACAAGCGCTTCTTCGGGGTGGTTGCAGAGGTTCCTGAGGTCACCATGTGCAAAACCATATCGGCATTTCAAAGAGGATGGAAGCAAGGAGACTTCAAGAAGGACCTCATCGTACACTCCGCTCAGAACCTAGGTGACCTCTCCGCGAGGGAAAGAGATATATGACCCTTGAGGCGTTGCTGGAAGTAACTTATCTCTCCCTTTTTACATACATACCCTTGAGGTGAAAAAACGAAAATGTACCTAGAGCTCGTGAAGGAAGACATTGACCGCATGAGGACTTTAAGCTTGTGCAATATTGTTAGAAGGTTATGGTAGCAAGCACTATAATGAAAATGGATAAAACAGTAGTCGATGTCTGTGGATGAAGAAAAAGAAAAGAATAAGAATAGGGAGAGAAGAAGAAACCTAAGATGAGAGAAAACAAAAATAAATAAATAAAATTAATGATACGGTATCTTTTTTCTTTGAAAATTTGCTTCTCTTTCTTTCTTTTTTATTCTCACAAATGCATACTTTTGTATCCATGGAATTCGATAAAAAATTTAATTGGGATTTAGAAAACAAATTACAGATGGCATAACGTCTTAAATAATTTTTTAAAATAAATATAAATTTTGAAAAATTCATCAAAAATATAATTTTTTTAATCACAAAATATATGCCAAGAACTCATCAGAAAACATCCATCTATAAAATAATTTTTAAAATTTTTACTATAAATTTTGAAAATCTATCGATATAAATGTAAATAAGAAACATGAGAGAGGAACCATGAGTATTCAATGGAGAATTTATTTATATTTGATACATTCGTTAGAGTGAATAATTATGGAAAATAACATACTGGTTAGTTTTTATAGTGAAAAAGTATGACAATGTGCATTTAAATCGAAAAGTCACGAGAACGAATAGGTATAAGTTTGTTTTTGAAACTTGAAAATAAAAATAAAAGGATGATGGTTGAAGAAAGAGAATTTTTCCAATGATTAGCAAAGTCAAAGAATAAAAATAATTAAAAGGACAAGTGATTAAAAACTGAAAGAAAAAATAGAAAATATACAAATGTAAATAGGAAAGGGGAGAGAAGAACCGTAAGTGTCGAATGAAAAAGTTATTTAATGTTTTATGCATTCGCTAGAGTGAATAATTATGAAAAAGAATATGCTAGATAGTTTTTATAATGAAGAAGTACAAAATGGTGCCTTAAAGTCGAAATGTCATAAGAAAGAATACGTAAACTTTTTCTATTTAAATGAATGAAAGAATGTCATGCTATTGAAAAGATGTGATGTTTAGTAGCATTTGTACTATTTGAGTAAATGGTAAAATAGTAATATTGTTAATTAACCAAGGGCAAAAAGGAAAAAAATTAGAAAAACACTTTGGGAAGTATCCTGCTTTAGAAGAGATGTATAAAGTTTAACTCGGCTGAGGCAATATACAATAGGGCATACGAGGGATGAGTAGAGAGTTGAAAGTGTGTGAGAAAAAGTCATACTAGCAAAGCACACCAAAAGTGTTGGAGTAAAATGTATGAAAAGAAAGGTATAAATTTACGAAGGATTTGGTATTTTTTGGAACAAAAATTGAGAAAATGAGAAATTTTGAAAACAATCACGTGATTTAGAGCGATGCGACAAAGAATGTATGAATCTGTAAGGACAATAGACATTGAAAATGAACATATGGTGCAAACATATATGTGGTGAAAGACTAACTTTGTTGAGAGAGATGCAAGGCGATAAAGCGTAAAAAATGAGTAATGAATAGAAAGAGTCGGTTTATATATATAGTGAAAATGTGAGAGCAAAAATCACAAGTGAAAAAGTACTTGGAAAAATCATGAGAATATAAAGACATTTTTAGAATATTAAAAATTAGAGAAACTAGTGATACTTCTATATATAATATAGATAAAGGGTAAGCAAAACATGAAATATTGGAATTATTCTAGAAAAATTAGGAAAATATCCAATTATTGATATTTCTAAATTTCTATTAGCAAGTCTATAGTCTATAAGTCATCCTTCATTTTTTCTTCTGCTAAATATATGTTAAGTTTTCTGAAATCTAAGTAAATTTACGATCATCCATATTAATTCAATCCCACGATAATAAATAATAACACACCGTTGGTTTTATTTTAGTATTATTATTATTATTATTATTATTATTATTATTCCATCTGCCATATCATTCTACAATTAATAATGATAATTTCAGTAAACGGTTTCTTTTAACACATGTTAATTAAGTATGTCCATTAAAAACGTGCATCTCCAAATATGTTTATAAAATCAATCATTTAATAGAAAGAAACATCCGGGAATTGACGGTGCACGTATTTTCAGAGAAAAAGTAAGTAGGGTCATTGATTCAAAAGTAGATTGTGAAAGCAGAATGCAATTTGAATCTTCTCAATATATTCCAAGTTTAGGATTTTGCACACAAGAGAATCACCAAATGAATGAAATATGGTGCATCAAAAAAAGGTGAGAGAATCGAATAGATCATATGCTAGCTCTCAAAGGTGACCATCGGAGCTCCAGCTCATCAATCATTAGTAGTACGTAGTTTTGGGTCAGCAGCAACATCGTCAGCACATGGCACATATGAGATCTTATTAGTCATCCCTTTTTTTTTTTAGCTAAATTTATTGGTCATCCCTTGACTAAGAAATTAATGATTCAATCGTCCATGTGGATTCTGTCATCATTATCGATTGATGACATTGCACATAATTCCCGTCTAGAGTCCACATTTTACTATCATTGAAAAGATATCATGCGATTCGTCATACTTTTATAAATTGATACCATCTATGCTGAAATCGTAATTTTGAACTTGAGCTTTATCTAATTCTATTATTTATCAACAAAGGTGCATGAGATGGTTGGTCCAGTACTTAGACAACTACGGGACCAACCATCTCACATGTTGATATTCTTTTTTCTAAAAGAAAACTTGTTTGCGCGTTAGTCGAATACAGCGGCGTGTGGCATAAAGTCGAGAATGAAGGGAAATAAGTAAATTTGTGAACCTCATTAGATACCCTTTAGGAGAAGCTACCCCGTACATGCTCCTATGTCACACATCGGTCTGTCTTGATGGGTACTCATCAACTTTGGGTTGAAAAGGGCTTGAGCCAAGAAAAACGATGGAAATTCCCTAATCGAAAAAGCGAAATTGCTGAAAGCTCAGAGAAGCTTTAGGACATCTTTCAAATGTGGACTGTTCAATGAAATGGGCAATGCTAGAAAGAAAAAGTAGTGTGCGCGTATGAATACCTTGACTAGGTAATAATTAGTTTTTGCATGTCATGAGCAACGTGGAAAAGATCGTGTGTGGGTGTCCAAAGGAGATTCATTCCCATGCATACACGAGACTCTGTGATTTCAGTCACGTGATAAACATACATCATATTGATTAACATCTTTGATTGATTACATATCATGGGATGCCAATCAATCATGAGGCCGTTGAAAAAATTTCGTGGTCTGATTGATTTCTTATATTTTTCTGCCCGGGTAGGAGAAATCATGTACGTCCTTTATGGATAGTCTTTGAATGAATTAGGTTGTCTTATCAATCATGAACAGTAATTCTGTTAGGAGATTTTACAATTTCTTTTTGACCTTTAGGAGTTTTAAGAGTTTGATGGACCTTTTTTGCTGAGTGGACAATAAAGAGTTTGATGCACCTTTATTTTTTGGGGATTTCTGTGACAATAAATAGTTTAAGCCACCTTAGTTAGTACTTTTATAAGTGTTGATTTTCATTAATTCATAAAAAAAAGAATATTACAATTGGTCAATTCACCCAAAAAAAAAAACTTGGTATTTCTATAACTTTCTTCTGAAAAATCCAAGGGCCAATGTCTCAATTTTTACAATCCAATTTTTCAGCAAATATGACTAACAAAAATATAGAAAATTGCCAAAAAAAAAAAAGAAAGAGAAAAACCCAATTCTTCACATGCCACTAACTGAAAAAATAATGGCAAAAATTTCACACGGATAATGCTGAGCATTTTTTGAGAAGAAAATTGAAATAATAAAAATAATAATTTGTAATTCACCGAAAAATAATGATTTATTAAATACTTAAAAATTGTTACTAAAGTATTCACAAAAGAAATTACTAAAGCAGAATAAATAATAAAATTTACAATTTTAGATAAATATAAGAACTCTTGGTAAAATTGGATAAGGTGTCGATATTCCAAAGTTTAGATCAAGGGTTCGAATTTTTTCTGCATAGATTTACATGCATTGGTTGGACCTCTTTGTCCCAGATCACCGTCCTCTCCAGAAAAATTAAAACCTTTTTTAGTCTTATATATATTGATGCATAAAATACAGTACAAGATAAATCTGTTTCTAAAAGGTTTATTGAGGAATAATAAGACACGTGCTCACTTTTAGAGTCAACTAGTTACAAGCCTGTGCAATGAGCATGTGCATGTGTTATCGAAAATTATTTTTTTAATAAAATTATGGGCATCCTCAATTATAACTTGAGATTAATTTAGTTTCGGTATTGACTTGATCTTGCTCATGAAATATCTTTAGTAAGTTTTAAACACATGCACTACAAATAAAGTCCGCCTTTTGGAACATTTTGGAAGCTCAGTTGCCACTGAACTCACCGTTAGTTATTGAGAAGTTATTTAATCTATTGAAAAAAATCTTTTAAAAAAAAGCTATTTAATGTGTATTTAATTAATTGAGGAAGTTTCTTATAATTAGAAAATTATTTAAAATTTATTCGCAATTTTTAGTATAATGATTAAGTAAATGAATTGAGAACAAAATAAATAAAAAAAGCAGGGAAAATTTAGAAAGATTTAAGAACATGGAGCCCTAACGCTTCGTATTTCAGCTTTTATAAATGTAATAGATAGATTCCATTTGTTTTTCGTTGTAGTAATTAGAAGTAAACAAAAATTTGTCTCGAATTCATCTTTAAAGATCTATAGATAGAGATCGCAATAACAAGGGCAATTAACTGATCCGTCTCTAAAATTTTTTGACGGATAATTGACTTTTAAATGCATAATATAGTCTGAATAATTCATTTGTGTTGTACTGACCATGCCAACACCCTTAACTAGTCAATAAATACTCAGTGGCATCATGGCTAGAGTTTTGCTCAAGCCAAGTTATGGTCTTTCTAGGGCCAAATATGGCTTCAATATGTAAATTTTTTCGATATTGTTAGGATGATCTTGGGGAGGCCTGATCTACGTACCATCAGTACTAAAACCATGTAAAGCTCGAGATGAGCTCTATGAGCCATGAACGGTAGCTATGGGAAGAGATCTAATTAATATAGTCCCATGGTGCAATAGGATTAATAGTAAGAATTAAATATTTTAAATTCGATCATTGGAGAGACAATGGAGAAAGTTTAGGGAGTAAATTATCTCAAAATTTGAGGCGCACTTGTCCTTAGCCCCGTTAAGTATGAGATAGTCTTATATGTACCGTGTAACGGGTATATCACGTGAAAATATCACAAGTCAATATAGTTTCTAATTCTTCTTGCTTTTTAGTAATATCATAAAAAAATACTATTGACAAGGATAATTTTTTTATCTGATGACACCAGTTTCACATGATATACCAATTACATATAAGACATTTAATTATTTATATTTTCCTATTATGAATGTAGCCAAACACACTGCACAACACCCCAAAATGACCAAGTATAATTTTCCTTGGGAGGATCTCTCATCTTCCTTCGGAAGGCATCATCAACCTCCTCTCAATATGACGATATTATTGGGACTATCATATCCCGCTCTTATGTAATTTAATTTCTTTTTGGGATTTCCGCGCCCTATCTCACCAAAAAAAAAAGTAAAAAAAGACTTGAGTATAATCATTGACATGTTTAAGAAAAATTAAAATTTGATCTTAACCATTAAGTGAGTTGAGCCATCATAATATTTTAGTAAGATTTTTCATGCTCTTCTATTTCTCCTTTCATCGTATATTACGTAGAATCATAGATTTCCCTTATAGTCAATAAAAAGAAGAAAAGAAAGTGTAGAGTTAGCTCCATCTGTCACAAAAAAAGGAATGGGAATCCTAAAAAGACAAACAAAAGTTGCAATCAATTCTTTTTCAAGGGGACCAATTCTTTGGTCCTTCTAAATGTTCACTTCTCTTGACGCCCACAAAATTTGGAGGGTCGGGTCAAGTTCGTCGTCTCCCATGTTCCCCAACTGCATGGTCTTTCTAAAAATAGTTAAACATACAATTTTATTGTGCGAAATTTGTTATCGAGAATCCTTCGAATCAATGTTGCTGTATAAGTGCCTCTCATTACTTTTACAATTAAGAAAGTGGCTCTATGAAAGGAGGCTATGCCGATTATATAGCACAAATCTTTTATAGATTAACGAGATGATTTTGATTTGATTAAGGTTGTCAGTTATAAGTAGAACTAGAAGTATTAGTTGTCACCTCTTTATCTTTGTGTTCTAGATTAATTTCATAGGGTGTAGGATTTGAGCAATTAGCAGCTAATCTCTGCTCTCTGCTCTTCCCCCACAGAACACTGTACAGTCCTCCAACCAGCAAAACTCCACCTAAAATACTGTTAAAAAAAAAGAAGAAACGGATTAAATGAGATCAAATAAATTAATAAACAAACAAATAAATTATAAAATAAATATATGTACATTGAGCTACTTTAACATGTATATTTGAACTAATAGTGATCAAGGTCTTATACGTCGGTACCTCCCGAGTGTTATGATTTCGTGTAGTACGACTGCGGAGAAAAAAAGGGTGATGACGAGTGACAGAGGAGTCGACATGGCTAGAAAAACCGGGCCTCTCTTCTCAATAACCCACGTCTGGAGGTAATATGTAACCCCAGTCACTACTATTCCCTATAAGGAAATTGGGTAAAAATAAAAAGAAAATAATTAACCCAACGATTAACTTTATAAGTTATATGTGAAAAAGGGAAAATGAGATGGGGCGGAGCAGGATTCTGTTCCAGCGGGGGCAAAGTAAAGACTTGACAAACATAATTTATTCCAGCGGGGGCAAAATAATAACTTAACATATATATTACAGGGCAAAATCATGAAAATTTATTATTTTTGGGGGCAAACTTTAAAGAAATTGAAAATTTGTTGGGTCTGTAATTCTTGTAATAGCAATGTTGACTTTTCGGTTCACACAATTCAGAGGCAAATTGCCCCCCTGGCATTGATGTGGCTCCGCCACTGACTGTAGAATCTTTTTCTTTTTTTTTTCAGTGAATAGATGTTGAATCTTTATCTTGGCTAACTCTCTGTCTTCTGAATTTTCTAGATATTTATTAGAAATTTCTGCAAAAATAATTTTTTTTTATCAATTTTGCGAAGAAATATTATATAATTTTAATATCCCTAATAGGTTTCTTTAAAAAGAAGAATTTCTCGATGATGCAACTGCCCAAAACACGGGGCTTTGTATAGTTAATTGTAAATATAAAAGCCGAAGAACGAGAGTCCAATTTGATAAGCCTTTTTTTCCAGACTCTTCTGATTTTTTGGTTATTTTAATTAATCCTAATTAAATTCTATGATACTTTAATGGTTATATTAAAAATTATTAAAATAAACAAAACGATTTTTCCTGATAAAACTGAAAATTTTGAACAACTTCTAAATAAAATCTCGAATATTAGTTTTATTCTAAACTGGCTTAATACATCACAGGCCTATACCGATTTGTTAAAAATTAATTGATAAAAAATTATGAAATATTAGTAAATCATAAAAAAAAAATGAAAGTAGAAGGATGGGGAAGTGATATGATTACACAATATGCGACTGAGAGAAGCCTGATATTCCAACCGAGTCTCCACTCGTGAGGGTCTCTGGCAAAAGGAATTGCAATGATGAATGATTGTACTGAGCTCAGGAAACACTGCAGAGTTGTGAGCCGAAGTTTTGATTCGTAACTTTTCATGACTTTTCCCTGCCAAAAATTATAGTTAAGAACAAAAATTATTAATAATATTATAATTAAGGTCGATAAGTATTACTATACAATATAATAAGATCGAGAAGTATTAATAATCGGAAATTAATCTCGACAATTCTGTAATCAAATCCTATTAATGAATAATTGGAATGCATGCACAGCTGCGAATGATCGCATCAATATTACGCATGCATGTTTACCCGATCTCATAGTCCATCATGTCATTTTTTAAATGAAAAGGGAACGCTTACATTGACATATCGTATCTTTATTTAGAAGTGGGTCACTTAATTGGGCTAAGATATGACAAGGGACCGTCTGCTTATTGAAATCCACAAATTATTCAACGACGTACAATCAACAGGGGCCTCACGAATAAGATACATAGCTAGGTGATCAGTTGGTGTACCGGCCAACACGACCGTCCATAAAATGAGTTTTTCAGTCCCAGCGTCCTTGATAGGGATTACAAACCAAAGCCCGTTAATAGAAAGGCATTCCAATATGGGGGAGGAAACTCAATTAATATATATACTCTTACAAATTAAAAACTCATATTATGAATAAATATATATTTCAGGGCGTCTTCTCCTTTTCCTTTTCTTAATTAAGTGAGATGGCTAATTGTTCCTGGCCGTGAAATATTTCCAATTTGAACCCGGACATTGCAGATAAAAAATCACACAATGACAGCGTATTATTAGCTAGTCGTATCGCATGTTGTGGTTCCTTCTCCATTTTAAGTTTGTTGGTTACATATGAATGAGATGTTTGGTATTGTGTGTGTGTGTATATATGTGTGCGGGTGTCTGTGTGTACCTGCAAGACAAGCCAAAGAGCCCAGAGGGTGTTGGAGCTAAGCATTAGGAAACAGCCTTTGATCCAAGCCCTGCCTGAGGAAACATGGGATTGGTAAGTTTGATGATCATGGTGGAGGTGATGGTGGTGGGACCAGAGGCTGAAGTGTGGGCCCTTGTAGAAGGCCAAGGTTGCTGCTCCTCCCAAGCACACTCCTACTCCTGCTAGCTTTGCCATCCCAGTTACTGCTCCCAGCTCCAGCGATTCCATCCTGCCATCCAACACACATGCACTCACACACACACATATTTCCCTTTAATTTATTTTCTTGCTACAAAAAAAAAAGTAAATTTTGTAAAATCAATGAAGAAATATATAGCAGAGAGCTTATTCATTCTTTGTCCTATTATATATATATATATATATCTATTCATTCTATCTTCTTCAAAGAAAATCTCTAGTTTCCAATGAAAATTATAGATGATATCGATGCGGAAGCCCCGTTGAACCTGATATATATATATATAGGATTTGGAAGTGGAACGGAATGTTAGAATTTTCAAGGACAAAAATGTTGTGCAAAGTGCTCTTGTATAGACTGTGGATATATAAATAAGATAGCGTGATTTTTTTTTCATGAATTAATTATCTTTTGAGATTGGATTTTTTTTTTTTGAGATTGACCTATTTTGGGTGAACAAATATTGCCAATATTTTTTCCGCCGAAACTGAGTTAGATTTAACGGACAAATGGTCATCAGAATATGAAGTTTTTTAATAAATAAAACTCTGTTGAAGTGGTCCTCCCATCTTCCAAGTATGAAGATAAAATGTTCATTAATTGCCTTGCGCCATTTTCAAGTGGACCGCAATATAGAATAGAGGTTCATCACACTTGTACTTGTGGTTCTTTCGAATGTCCAAGGCCTCATTTCTTTTCCCTGGGAAAATTACAAAAACTAGCTTTGTACATGCTTGAAAGTTACAAAACGAAATTGCAAGAGAGCAAATACGTATAGATGCTTTTCCTTAATTTATAGGTAAAAGAGAGCTACCGAATTTGCAAAATGTCGAAATGCATGTTACTGTGGACTATGGAGAAATATTCAAGAATGAAAGTAGCATTAGATAGAAGTGGATAATTTTCTCTTATTAAAGAGAAGAATATAATTAAACTACGAGATGTGGTATAATTTATATAAATTGATGAGTTCAAGTGGCCGGAGTTTATCTGCACGACAGAGATTCATAATTTTTCTAACAATGTAATAGTACCTGAAAGAAAGAGCCAAGAAGAAGGTAATAACAGGGAGGCAGTTCGCAGTTGCAGCGGCCAAAGTCGCGGATGTGTAGATTAGTGCTATTCCATATAAGTCTAGGCATGCTGTGATTCTGAGATTTATAAAAAAAATTAATTTGAAAATATGAGTAGTTAAAATTTATATGTTCAATATTTTTTTCTAATAATAGAAAATGATAATCAAGATTTAGCAAGCTTGG
This sequence comes from Punica granatum, assembly GCF_007655135.1. NCBI lineage: Eukaryota > Viridiplantae > Streptophyta > Magnoliopsida > Myrtales > Lythraceae > Punica > Punica granatum. The sequence goes on from NC_045132.1 coordinate 1,066,100, forward strand.
GATTACGGACATACCCAAACAAGGAGAGCATGAAAATCTTGAAGAAGGTCATGACGGATAATGGAGGAGCATTTTCCCTTTTCCAGCCGCCCCCAAAAAAAAGAAAAAGAAAGAAAAGAGAGAGGATTACATACCCATTGATTTACATACTAAAATGATGGTACCGTAAATCAAATGTCGTACCATTCGAAGTAGTATGCGAGAGGGGCCAATAAAATGGTGGCCGCAGCTTGTCGGTAGAACACAAACACGAAAGTGTTCATGCCGAGATCGAACGCGACCTTCGAGAGCAGGAACATCCCGGCATATATCGCCTGGATCAGCACGACAGCGAGATAAGGTTTCTTTCCTTGGCGAGTTGGCGAGTCCATTCCTTTGAGTTCGATGACTTCTCTCTGAAGTTCTTCGGGTCTGTCTTTCACATGTATTGCCAAGCTAAAGCATTTGCCAGTCATCACAAGGTCCTGCATGTATATGCTTCCTATATATCATCTATATATATACATATGTATATATCATAAGTTCACGGACTCGCACAGAAAGAGAAAGGAAGAGAGAGAGATGTAAATGTGTGGTTAACACTTAACATAGAAGCTGATATTTTCTGGTTTGATATATATATATATTTTTTTTGATTGATTGTATAGAAGGTGATATTTAGTGCAAGGGACCTTTCATATATACGTACATACTAATTCAAGTACATGTCTTTTTATTTTGGGGTAATTAAACACGAAGAGCAATAGCCCAATACATACATACATACATATATATATATATATTCGGTGAATTACATATATATGTTTTAGATATAGTATATATCCACTGCATATAGTTGGTTTCATGTATGAGTATGACCATGCAGATAACCTAAATTTCTGTAAACCTCTAATAGATTCAATCGGATTCCTAATTATCAAATGTTATTTATCTATTAATAGTAGAACATATATTTGATCTGTTTGAAATGCTTTATATACTTACCAAATAATATTAGTAGATATATATATATATATATATATATTTGGCTTCATAATTATCTTATTCAACATGCATTGCGTAACCTAGCTACCGAAAAAAAAAGCATGCATTGCGTATTTATTTTAAACACCATTATCAAATTTATTTCAAATAATTTCTAATATGCAAATTTGATTTTGCTAATTTTTCTTGAAATAATGTTTTGTAATATTCTCACTTTCAAATATTAAATTATTGTTCTAATTCACCCAAAAAAGTTAAATTATTATTCTTTTATGTGATCATAATCTCACAGAATTAGTGTAGTTGCAACAATTTTCTAGAAATTATGTGTATAAGCTTTAATTATTTTCTTAATAAAAATGACATTGTTAAGTGACAGCTTTTTTGGCCAAGTAACTAATTTTTTTATTTAATATGCACTATATACTGAGTTAACCTCCAATATAATACCGGATATGTTACATATCTTCAATTTAGACATAGAAGTTTTGTTTTGCTCAACTTTTTCAAAATAGTAAAATTCAAAATTTTTATTTTCAAATCTTAATTTTTAAATTTTTACATATGAGAAATTCATATAATTTGGCTTGTCATAATTTATATATATGCCAAATTATTGAATTCTAAATGAAAATCACTCTCATATTCATTTTTATAATTATTTATTGTACATACACTTAATTAGAAATTTCAAATAGATTTTTAATATGCATTTTAATACTTTTAAAAAAATTATTCTAATGATCATTTTCATAATTATATATTGCAGAAATGCTCTGTCAGTTTGTTTTAATAGATTTTGTTAGTATTCACTTGGATGTTTTATATATTATATCAATATATACAGAACCATAATTTTAATAATATTACATTTATCAACCTCTTTTATTACAAAAGCAACCAATTTTACTATGTAACTAGTTTTGAATCGTGTGCATTGCACGGATTTATTTATACATAATTATTCAAAAGTTTTAAAGATGAATTCCCTCCTTATGAACCATAAGGAATCTCTATAATTGATTTCTAATTTTGAACAATTATTTCTAAAATATACGATCATAGACAAATAATATAATATTAACTGGTTTATAGTTTGCAACTAATTCATATATTCAATGAGCATTACGTATTTGTTTAATCATTTGTACATTATGTGAAATCATTATATAAATTAAGTTTAAATAGATAATTTGATTTTTCAACTTTTTAAATAATTTTATATGATATTTCTATTATCATATGCTAAACTTTTATTAAATATTTCATGTATTTCTTATTACTCTTTCTTTTTATTCCAATTTATATTCTTCTTTTGTAGAGATATTACACCGATAATAGCTAATGCTTTCTTTTATATTTGTAGAAGTTCATCTTGCCCTATTTTATATCCATAGAATATTATCACATTATTTTTAGGAAAATATTCTATTTATTACTATTAGAATAATTAATTTTCAAGTAATAAAAAAAGGTCGAGGTGGCATTTCGTGATTGGTCGCAATTTTATGCGGTCTATTCTATACCGACAGATGATGAAGTTGATATATAGGACTCACCTAGAGAAGGACTCATGAAGCTATAGCCGAAGAAGAGAGGGGGAAATAATTGTTTTTATGGTAGATGCAATCAGAAAGGCCCCCACAAGATTTATGGGTTGAGCTGTGATTGGATCGGAAGGGGCAGAAGGGGGCGATTGGACATGGAAGGGGCTTTCTCCTCTGAGTGGTGGTCATACTGGTGTGTGGATCGATATATACGTGGAACTTTGGCTTGTCGGGAGTGGAGCGGATACTCAGCTATCGGTGACAGACGGTAGCAGGAAGGTAGGCCTACAAGGAGTGGCGGGACGGCAGAGAAAAGACGTAGTGGGTGGCCATCCCTCACGAAAAGGCACTATAAGAGAAAAAATGAAACGGAGAGGGGAAAATTGGAGAGAAGGCCTAAAAGGAGTGACATGGTTTCATGTCACTTTCTCCTGTCTAAAGAGAGGTATATCTATGGTGGATTAGGAGTTCCAATGTTAGCTTCACACTTTTCTAAGGGTTATTATAGATTATTGCAATTCATATTATGCCTGATTTACCTTCTTTTTGCTAAAAATAATATTCATGTCGTCCTCATTTAAAATACTTAATTTAAATCTTTTTTTTTTATAACTCATGAATATGTCATTAATAAGGAGGTCTAACAAATAAAAAGACCACAAAAAGAGACAAGGGACAAGATCTCCATCAGAGAGAATAGAGATCAACAACAAAGCAAAAAATCAAAAAACATGAAGCGGAAAACGTGGAGAAGGGGATAGGAGGATTACAAGTAAATAAATCATATCCAAGTAACAAAATCAGAGATTCTATTCACTCCTGATTTAGCAAACTAATCCGCAAAGTCGTTCGATTCCCTCGGAGAGTGTTGGTACCGAAGCTGAGCAAAGTGACAAGAAGAGAGCTGAATATCAGTGAAGAAGTTTCGATACTTCCATGGAGAACAGCCAGGTTTCTTGATCCAGGAGATAACATTCTTAGAATCTGATTCGATGATGAAGGAAAAGCCAAAGAGAGCTGTATTTGATGCTGAAAGCTGGAGAGCTCTTCTAATGGCTTGCAGCTCAGCAAGGTTCGGATCAATAATATCTGAGGGGGAAGAGAAAATACAGATGACACAACCCTTGGAGTCTCTAAGGACACCACCAATGCCCGAAGGGCCTGGTTTACCTATAGAGGAGTCATCTATGTTCCATTTAAGCCAACCAACCGGAGGAGCAGACCAAGATATCTGGGGGCGGGACTTTGCAGGATTCAACCATCTATGAATCCCTTTCGATGACCAAGAGAGATCGACCACATAATAAGGGAAGTCATCAAGGATTGCCCTCATCCAAGTAGCTAGGCGCAAGAAGTTGATATCCACAAGATTATCAAAAACAACCACCTTAGATTTGAATATGCTATTATTCCTTGCAAGCCAGATGGACCATATAATAGCATACGACAGTGCAGTCCATTTCTTCCTCTGAAATTTACCACATATTGATTGAGACCCCTGACAAAAGTGAGAGGAGAAGTCATCTGCAAGACACCAGCTGAGACCACACCATGATAAGAAAAAACGCCAGACTTTCCAACAGAAGGAATAATGCAGAAATAAATTATTTGCATTCTCAGTATTACAATCACATAGTGGGCAGTTAAGTTGGTTCGAGCTAAGCAGACCTTTTCTTGAAAGAACATCCCTTATGTTGACTTTTTTGTGGAAAGCCAACCACGTAAAAAAATTCGAATTTCGGTGGAGCTTAACCGGACCAAGCCATAGAGAAAGAAGTGCCCGATCTCTCCAAAGAAGAAGGATTAGAAAGGAGTCGACAAAATGACTTCACCGAGAACTCTTCTGCAACCGATGGCCTCCAAACAAACTTGTCAGGAGAGTCCTGGTATAATTTGCAGGAATCAAGTAGAAGGACAAGGCTATCCAGCGTACTCGACTCCCAGTCAAAAAGGTTCCGCCTCCAAGTGAAGATCCAACGCCAACTTGATTGCTCCCAAAAACCCATCATGAACATAGGCGTTTTTATTGAGAGAAATAGTGAAAAGTCTAGGAAAACAATCTCTGAGAGGAGATTCACCCAACCAAGGATCTAGCCAAAATTTGGTTTTTTGACCGTTCCCTATTAAGATCAATAGGTTCGAGGAAAAAGCATGGCGAACATGAGGAACAGATGAACAAGAATGGAAAATGGAGGACCAAGGACTTTTAGAAGAGGAGATACATTGAGAGGGATACCAGGAGGAAGAAAATGAATTGTGAATATTACAGATGACTTTTTTCCACAGGGAGTCACTTTCAGAGCCGAACCTCCAAAACCACATAGCCAATAATGCTCGACTTTTGTTGGTACCACTCTCTTTGGGCAAAGAGATCAAATCCCAACTTGCTAGACACATATTTTTTGAATCAGCACAACCACCCCAGAGAAAAGATCTAAGTATCTTCTGGAGATTTTGAGCAATTTTTTCGGGAACAGAAAAAAGGGAAAGGTAGCATACTGGAAGGCTGCAGAGAACAGACTTCAGGGGAGTAAGACGAGCGCCCGAAGAGAGAACTTACCTTCCCATGAGGCGAGCCTAGTCTTCACTTTATCTAAAACAGGAAAGATTTTTCATAGAGGAGCCAAGAGACAGACCGAGATAAGTAATGGGAAAAGCTCCAGATCTACACTTCAGGTCATTTGCAAATGAAACAACCTGATCTTGGTGAACCCCAATGCCCACAAGGGAGCTTTTGAAAAAATTCACCTTCAGCCTTGAGATTAATTCAAAACATCGCAAAATCCTTTTTATATTTTCGAGAAAACGGAAATCATTAGGGCAGAAGATAAGGGTATCATCAGCAAATTGAAGGAGAGAGATACTGAGCCCCGGGTTTCTTAATGAAATTCCTTTGACAAGATCCAGGTCCTCAGCATTCCTCATTAATTGATAAAAACCTTCAACGGCTATTATGAACAAAAATGGTGATAGCGGATCTCCTTGGCGGAGACCTCTCTGTGAAGAGAACTCTTCAGTCGGTGAACCATTAACAAGGACGAAAACCTGAGTAGTTGAGAGGCATAGCATGATCCATCCTCTCTATCTGACGCCAAAACCCATGGACTCCATTACAGAGTCAATAAAGCTCCACAATACAGAATCGGAAGCTTTTTTTGGAAGTCAATTTGAACGGAAACCCCTCCTGCTAATTCCTCCGAAGAAATTCAATGAGTTCAGATGCAATAAGAATGCTGTCCAAGGACTGACGACCCTTCATAGAAGCATGTTGTGCATTATTGATGACATCATTCAGAACACGTTGAAGTCTGCGAGATAACAGCTTCGCTATAATCTTATAGAGACAGCCAACAAGACTTATTGGATGAAAATCCTTTAAGCAAGAGGCACCGGCAATCTTTGGCACTAGAGAAATAAAGGAGTAGTTGATACCCTTCGGTAGGACGCCGAAGCGATAAAAATCATGCACCATAGAAGCTACATTTGGCCCAAGAATATTCCATGCTTTTTTATGAAGAAAAAGTCCAGACCATCCGGTCCGGGGGAATTAGAGCTCTCACAATCCCAAACAGCAGCTCTGATTTCCTCAAAGTCAAAGAAAGATTCTAGCTGTTCGGCTGCTGAAGAAGAAATTCGTTTGAAACGTAGACCCGGGCAGGCAAGTGCAACAGAGTCATCTACGGAATAAAGGCGGTGGAAGTGGTCTCTCACTGCGTAATTTACTTCCTTCAGTTGAGAAATGATCCTGCCATCGATAGAAATAGAGTTGATCTTGTTCCCGGAACCTCTTATCGAGGTTGACAGATGAAAGAAGCTCGTGCTCTTGTCCCCAAGCTTACACCACTGAATCCATGACTTCCAGAGAGATTCCTCCTTCCTGTGCTGCTTAACGAGCTGCTCACGGAGAGATCTTCCTCGAGATAGTTCAGAATGAGTTAAAGGTCTTGTCTCCTTAATAAGCTCAAGGCTATCAATCTCTTTCTCAAAATCAGAGACAGCTTGATCGACATTTCCAAAGGACTCGATGTTCCATTGACGCAATTAGTTCTTCAGACATCTGAGAGCCGAAGCAATATTATGAGAAGATGAAGAAGAAACCCGCCAAAAGTCAGCCACCACGTTCCCGAAATCCTTTTTGAGCCACCAACAATCAAGGACTCTGAAAGGCCTTGGCCTCCAATTTACATCAGCAAACGATAAGAGAATCGGACAATGATCAGATAATCCTTTGCTAAGTCCAGATGAAGACAAGCTAGGAAGCAGAGACAACCATTCAGAATTAGCAAAGACTCGGTCAATTCCACTCATCAATCTAGCATTTCACCAAGCAAACCTTCTTCCCAACAGAGGGTATTCAATGAGATTGCCCGAGTCCACTGAACACCTTAAATTACGCATGCCAACAGTAAAAGCAGTTGCTCCACTCCGCTCATCCGGATGCAACACTTCATTGAAGTCACCAAGCAGACACCAAGGTTTAGTCATGTTTAAGAAGCTGTAGGATAGAACCTCCCATAAACCATTGCGAAGAGCACGAACATTTGGAGCATAAACCACAGTGATAATACAATCAATACTAAGAGCAGAAAACATCCCTTCAATAGACAAGAAGCGATAATCAGACGAGGAGATGAATAAAGCAAACACACTCGTACTCCAGACAACAATTACTCTTATTGCTGCCCCAAATAGCATTTATCACCCGATCATTCACGACTTCAGTCTTTGTCTCCAACAAGCATAAAATATCCACTTTATATTTCCTCAACAAGCATCCTCACAGCTCGTTTTTTAACCACCGAGTCTAAGCCACGGGAATTCCAAGACATAATTCTAACCATTTATAAGAGGTAAGACCCCAGAAATGAAGAAAATAAGAAGGAATCAGCTAGCAAGCTGCCATTCCTCCTCTTCACGGCCAATCATCCTGGAAATTTTCTTCAAAACCGCACTTTCATCACCAAGTGAAGCCAGCCCGACGGCCTTCACTATTTCCCAAGTCTTCTCAACTTCAACTTCGTTTGCTGCTATCTGACCATGGGAATCCGAGGTAGCATCCATGGAGACATCAATCGGGGAAGAAACGCCAACTTCAACATCAACACCGGGAACATCTACAAGCTTAATGATGCGGTTCATGTTCTGGATTCCACCATCTGATATAGAGTTCTCAAGAGGTGGAACTGGAGCCACTTCTTTCTTCCTGATATCAAAAGCTTGACCGTCAATGTCGACTTTAACATTTCTCATAATGAACTCCCTCCGGATCGTAGTTACATGTGGTCTTCCAAGATCCAACCTCTCTTTCGTCAACGTCGAGTGGTCAAATGACACAAAACGACCATGCAAACTGCAGAGTACACTGAAGAACTGAGCCGTCCAAGCAAGCGGAGGGACCCCTTCGGACCTAAGCCAGACTGAACTCTCAGTAGGACCCAAACCTGGTTCCCATTCCTTGATATGATAAAACCATTGCCTTAACCAGCCGGGATCCATTATCAACGAACCCATATGATCATGGGATTCAAATGCGAGAAGAACTGCATCCCCACCGAGCATTTTAACATCCACTCAGAAGACTCCTTCACAAAGGAAAGCATCCTTCAGGCTATCGATACTACCAGGAAAATGGGCATAAGCAACTGCACTCCTACTGAACCATTATCTGTTTGGTTCATGAGAGGAGAAAGAGACGTTGGCCATCTGCTTCAAGCTCTGGTCATGAGGTTTTATAGGGACAAACGGCGGATCTGATACCGCTTTCTCCAAAACTCCTGCTACAGAACGTTTGCCTCTTGAAGGCTCACATGGTGGCTGGTTCGCAGCACCCCTGGGAAGAGGACTAGGAAATTAGGCAAGGTTCACCAGAAGCTGATGATTTCCGCTCCGCACATTCTGCATAGAAGCTGCCACTTGCTGAAGATAAAACCGAATCTGCGACCTTGCTTATTGAGCTTCTTTGGAATGAAAAAATCTGTGGCTCTTCCAAACTTTCGAACAATAAGAAACGGAGTTTTTGTATCACAATCAGCGGGAAGATTGTTTACGTAGAGGGAGGGAGAACGCCTCTGATCTCCGGTTGGAGGAATTCATGGTCAATCAAGAATAAAAAATGGGTTCAAAATTAATTATATGTATATACTTAATTTAAATCTTTTTACAATATTTTGATAAAAATTAGTGGTTTTATAATTTATATTTTAATTATATACATCACTTTTATATAAAATATGAGAATTTATTTATTGTATAATATACTTATTTTATTTTTATGAAGATTAATTATAATATTTATTTTATTAACTATATTTTAGAATATTGATAGCATTTATAACAAGCATTTGTTACTTAGCGTATAGTTTGTTCTACTATATATAGATATAGACTTAATAATAGCATAAATAGAATAAAATATCGATTTCCTATAATAGAAAACAAATTATTCTTTTACTTTTACTAACATTAGAGCTTGTGCCCACGTTATGCGCAGCGATACACGCATTTTTGACATTTACACGTACTTTTAGAATTTTAGTTAATTTTTATTTTTTAACAAAATTAATGATATAAAGAGAAAAAAATTGCATGAGAAATATAATATACTTTTTAAATAAGGACTCGTACTACACATGATATTAAGCACATTTCAACTTTTCTGAACATGATATAATTTCTAAGATTTTTAAATTTTCAATTAATCCAACAAAATGATAGAAAAGAAAATGCAAAGGATAAGAAGTTACGGACTTGGAAAATCCGCAATTCCTCACATGCAATCCACGTGAGTTGTTACTGATGTTGATCTTCTCCAATAATCGAAGAACTCCATGAATATGCCTCGAACAACCTGCAAAAGGAGAATATTAGGGTGGTGTCCCCACATTTCCCTCTCCGACGCTCAAGTTAGTTTGGGAGCTATTAGAGCGTCATCTGTAAATTAATGTCATATGGTTATTTATAGTAATTCAGAGATATATCTGTTACCAAACTTGGAGAGATCTTCGATACACTCCAATATTCCGAAATAAATTAATTAGAAAATTAATCTTTAGTATACTTAGCCTTCAAGTCAATCACATCCGTTACTTGGGCCAGTTGAGCCGCATTGCTCACGGGCCTACTGGGCCTTCTCGGCCCACTGAACGTCAGGTCCAAAAATCCGGTTCCTATCAGAAGTGACGTGGAGGAGAGTGTGAAAAATAAATGGCGAGAGAAATAGATAGAGAGAAAATCGGGAAGTGAGAGAGATGGTTGGTAGCTATTGTTTGTATTTACTTTATATAGTGTTCCTTATTAATTGAATAATAAATAGTATGGGTATTTTTGACAAAGTAAGACAAACTAATAAACTTTTTCTACCCTATTAATAGTAGAGATCATCAAATAAATTAAACATTTATTTGACTTAAAATCTGCGCAATGCACCAATTTTATCGATTAGTTCTCCTTAATTAATTTATAATATAATATATATTATGTCATTAGTAAACATATTTGTTTCCACGAGCCGAATTGCATGAATCCACTTCATCAGTGGCCACTAAACTTCAACCTTCTTGAAATAGAGGTCTAAAATTTTCTTATAGGAAAATATAGGGAAAAAAGAGAGGGTAAAAGTATCGAAGTCTTTCCTAGCAAAAATAAAAAGAGACTTAAAATGGGGAGACCTTTTTCGACTATTTAATTGCCTTCCGCCGGTGAATGTGGCCAATGAAGGATAACTTCTTTTGTTAATATTTGTAGAAGTATAAAGCTCAAAGCAGCAAAGGTAGGTATCGGAGCAATAGACGAGGCATGACCTAAAAGATATCTATTTTGTGGGATGATGGAGAAATCCATAATTTCTTTCTCTCTTTTTTTACTCGGTGGGCAAATAAGCCGTAGCCATAATTGAAAATTAAACTAAAAAGAGATGATACGTAAACACACATCTAATAGTATCTCCTAACAACACAAACGGATTAAGTTGTTAGGAATGGATTAATTCAAGCGTGTGAATTCCCAAACGTTTCAAAATTTTCTATTGAGCCATCCAATTTGCACAGAGATTGTCTAGTCTCTAACAAGTTTAATTTTCGATTACAATGGAGGCCGCTCGATATGGCTTTTCTTTTCCTAATCTTTCTACAAATACTTTTTTTTCCCTATGTAGAAGTACTTTTCTCAAACTATCCTGAAAAATTAAAAAGGTCATTCATTTCTATAGTTGGATGTGAAAGACGTCTATTGTTTCATGAGTTTAGTGTAAGAAAATGAAATCTAGTTGTTTCCTCAATCTGTCATTCTTGTTTATGTGTTTTCCATTCTCTTTTCAGCTTTCTCCTTTTGCACTGCTCCCGTTCTCTCGTACAATCTAGATGTACTGAGCTTTAACTTCTAATTAAATCTCATCGAGTTATTAAAAAAATGAATATGCGAATCTAAATAAAGAGGCATGAGTAGTCTACTGTTGATCATCAAATCTGAAATCTCTTAGTTGTTAAGCGAATGATTGTGCCATTGCGCTATGTCCCCTTTCTCTATAACGAGTTTAATTAGTAGATAACTAGGACTGTATGCCACTTTCGTTATCTGGTTCACTAATTCTTACAATCACCAAGTGAAGAATTGATCTAAAAACATAGCTATTCGTATATATATTGATAAGTTACACAAGGGGTTCCTCATTCATCTCGTGCTCTACCACTGGCATTAGTTTAGTCTGAGGTATAGCAATCTTCTCTGGTTCTTCTTTTCCTCCTTCAGACCTCTTCGCCCAGAGCACAATGTACAAACTTGCCGCTAAGAGCAAACCACCTAAAATGCTAATAAAAAAAAAAGGAAAAACAAAAGAGAAACTGAAAGTTTAGTGACTTAAATTGTATTTTTTTTTATGAGTGCAATTTATGTACTTATAGGAAGTTCAATTACACATAAAGAAATTTCAACTTGAGCTGTAAACTTAGTTACCTGGCTAAATTAATGGCTTCGCCCAGCAGGAGGATTGAGCAATGATTGTGATTATCAGACTGAGAGGCGTCCACATTGCGAGAAATACTGGACCTCTCGAGTTTGTGACCAACGCTTGTAGATAATACAATACTCCAGTCGCTAGTATCCCCTGTTGAGTATGTGGAGGGAGAGAAACTTTTATATTTAGGTATTGTCTCATAAGATCATTAATTGTTATCAAAATTCATAAAGAAGAGGACTTACACAGTACATAATTACGAGTAGATTGAAATCAAACGCAAGCCTCCACTGGGAAGGATCCCTTTCCGCTGCAATAGCCACAAAGAATGACTGGACTGCACTCGAGAAGCATAGAACCGTGGTGAAGGTAAGCTTTGACGGGTAATTCTCCAAAACTTTGCCCTATTGTTGACGCCACAATTTGCAAAAATCATTCAGGGGAGGAGACTATTGCCAAACAACTTGTATATGTAAGTGTCTATGAGTCTAACTCAAATACATATTATGATATGGTACCTGAAGAACGAGGCCAAGACTCCAGGCAGCAATGAAGATCAATGAGAGAAGGCAACCTTTGAGCCATCTAGAGTTAGAGGAAACGTGTTTGGTTTTATGGGACAGGTTGAACAGGTGATGCTTGAACGGAGGCTGGATGTGGGGTCCATTATAGAAGGCAAGAAGTGCTACCCCACCAACGCACAGGATCATCCCTACTACCTTAGCTATTCCTACTCCCTTCCTCACATTCACCTTCTCCATCCTACAATAGCCATCAGGGGAACTATAATCATAGGCATATAGAAGTCTCTTATGACATTATGATTGTCGGTTTACTTGGTATGTATACCTTAACATGATTGCAAATATGATAGTCATCACGGGGATGCAATTAAGGGACGCTGCACCGACCGTTGAGGTTGTGAACTTGAGGCCGATTCCGTATAAGTTCAATGCAAATGTGACGCTGCGGATGACAATTGTATTAGATCATGAAGTTATATTAACCTCTATATATTTGTTCTTAGGGTTTCATGGGGTAAAAAATTAATAGAAAAAAAATCATTTGTAAGACGGAAGTCTCACCCGAGCAATGCGATGCCAAAAATCATGCAAAAGGTACGAAGGTTGAGCAGAGTGAGAAGATTTCCTGGACAATTTGAGCTCTATAGTAAGGATGTGTTGTGTTGTAAGCGCTTTAATGCAAAATAAAGGTGAAACGGGTTGGCATGTAAAAAAGAGTCATGGTGTGATTTGATATCACGTACCGCTCAAAGACTATTGCGAATGGGATCATGAGGAGAGTACCAATGACCTGTCGATAGAAAACCAAGATGAAGATGTTCATCCCCTGCTCGTACGCAGCCTTAGAGAGAAGTATCATACCGGCGAAGATACACTGCACCAGTGCAGCAAATATGTAGGGGTTCTTCAAATCCATAAGTATGTTGAACTGAGTGATCAATGATGAATCGTTCAACAAATATATAGACTGGAAGTGCTTTGAGATGGACTTCCAAGTAATGAGCTATATATATATATATATATGGCCACTGGGATAATCAGTATGGGAGGATTAATTAATAATTGCATGAAGATTATTTGGATTTTCTTTTCTTTTTTCTGTGAAAACAACAATGGGAGCTATTATGGACGTACGTAAGGTCAGTGTTGGAGGATTGATTAATTGTATGAAGATTAGATTTTCTTTTGTCTCCACGGGAGAACAGTTGGTCTTCGAGACCAAGCAATAGGGAAGAGTTGACGATAAAGTTCACACAGCGGACAGCTCCATCTTACACTCCAGCCTACCGATCGATACTAAGTTCCATTGTTTGGAAGTCGATTTTGCCTGACCACGAAGTGCTTTGATAAATATTGAGCTCTTGCTTCCCACGTAAAATTCATCCATTACGGTATAATTGGTCAACTGTTTGTGCTAATTCCATCCTAATTACATTGACTTAATTTCTTTCGCTTAGATGAATTAATTGGCAAGTGGATCCGAAAATAGACTAGGCGAATCACTAATTTCGCTAACTTTAATCCCATTATTCTTCTTCTGTCGTTTCCTTTTTTTTTTTTTTGATAAATACTATAATCCCCATTATTTGATTTGTCTTTCATACTTACGAATCTAATCAGTTCCCACATAGTATGAACACTATCTTACCGTTAGGATGCAAATCCAAAGGGAAAAAATAGATTAGTTATATATTAATTAATGTGAGATTAGCTCCACCAGCTCCCAGTATAGGAGGAAAATGCAATGTATGCAAACTTCACTGGAAGAATGAAGTACTCTCATCGTGCCCCGGGTAGGTAAATACGCGCTTGATCAAATCAGTCATTGTTGACTGGTAATTATTGTCACTAATTTGTCATTCCAGAAAAGTGCCGCCTCGTTTCACGTCAATATTTTGAATTTTGTGTCTATATATATCACTTGTGATAGTCGTTATTGTTAATGTACATAAAATAATGGAATTTAGATAAATAGGGCTGAAGGGCCAGACAGAAACCAAAAACGAAACTTCTGAACCAAAATAGTTTATGATATGGTAATAACGCCATATGTTAGCCTATCCAGTGACGCTGTGTGCCAGAACTCGACCAATGGTTCACTCCGGCCGGTGGGTTTGATATAAAATGCTCATTTAAATCCCCTGGACTCCATTTCATAATGACAACGTCCGTTCCTCTCAAGCATCTAAGTACTTTTTTTTCGTGAATCACCAAATGGAATCTTAAATTGACGTGCCATAGGATGACTCAATATTCAATGAGTTATTACTCATCGATTGTAAATAAGTAGAAACCAATTAAAATGATTGTAAGTGGGGATCAATATTCCCTTTGAGAAGCCAAATTTTCTGCTTTTAATGCTTTTATTATTGAGTGTTGCCGGTCCAAACGGATGAGATTACTTACCCAGTTTTTGCTCCCATAGGATCTGGATCGGTTTTGGAGAAGCAAGGATGCATTGTGATATCCTGGTTGACTGATTTGTGATTGGGCTAGTGAATGATAACCCAGCTTCATCATCTCTCTCAGTATCGGCCCACCAGTATTTAGTGGGCCGGATCATCTCCTACGAGTTGGGCCGTCACCAGTGTCATTAAGAAAGCCTCGGCCCATGTCATTTGACTCATTTCATCTTCTTATACCGCAAGAGGAATTTGTGGAAATGAATGATTTTCTCGATCTATCTTCAAACTTATCATTTTTCTTCTATTTATATATACATCACACATAACATGAAGACCCAAGCCATAAAAATGATCATAAATTGCATGTAAATCTCAAGCATATTTCAATGATCATATATGTGCTCATAAAAAACGTGATACCTGTAGAAGAAGTGTAGTGATATTTATCACGATGGTTAATATAATATCCGAACATTTATCTAATTAACTTAAAAATCCACGAAATGTACCAATTATTACCGATTAGTTCTCCATGATTGAGACAACATATAATGTGTCATTGTTAAACTCATGATTTGAATATTATAATTAACCGGAATTTTTATTTTGGGTGAAACTAAGAGGAATTTTTGAAGAGATGGATTGCATGAATCTTCATCAGTTTCCCCTAGACTTCAACCTACTTGAGATAACGACGAAGGTGTGGGGGAGCTCCCTGGTGTAGTTTCCTGCTAAGTTCAAAAACTTGACATCATTTTATGAAATTCTTTAAAATTAATTATTAGTCCTCAATCTTAAGCATAATGTGTACTTTTGATATAGGTTTATAAATATGCGTATATATATACATATATACATTCTAGTCTTAGAGACGAGTGCGTTACACGGGATAAAGCATGATTCCTTCATAATTTCATTATACTACCAGAATTGCACATGCGTTGCACATGATACATCGTAAGTTGCATGTAAATTAATCTTGGTCATTAAATGGTCATTGATTAATCATAAAGTCGACATATATGATAATATAAATATATAAAGCTTAATATTAGACTCATTGTTTTAATAGGATATAGAAATAATATAACCTAAAAAATGAAGGGATATGGAAGGGGGAGATTTGAGCATGGGGATCCATCACCGCCACCTCTTCCACTATGACACTTTTTGATGAGACAAAACTATATAGCGAAGGTCTACCGAAGTTGGATTATAAAATTCAATGATAGATATATTTAAAATGCAAGTATTTTACATGCATGTATTTACTTGAATAATTTCAAATAATTTCCTTATAATTCAAGTAAATTATATAAAAAGCAAATAAATTACTTGAGGTGAAGTGATTTATTTACTTAAAAAATACAAGTAATTCACTTGTACTATATATGCATCTTCAACATTATAAATTATAGACCAACCTATCAAATTAACTTTTGTTGGGGCAAACTATATAGGAAAGCCATCAAACAACAGTCGGGTTTTTTTGCTAAATAATCGATATATCCATCAGATCGATATCAAATTAACTAAAAAATATTATAGGTACATCCGGATATTAATCTAGATGGCAACAAAGTTTTTTTTTCCTTATAATTGGTATTTAATCGATACATTTATCATGGTACTATTGCAAGTTGTCAGAAGTAGAGAGAGGAAAACAATGGGAAAGTTACCATTCTCGTGGGACGGGACTTCTAAGAAATGATTAGTCGTACGCTCGATGAATTGCTCCATGGAGACAACAAAGTTGGAGAATGTAGGGTTTGGATGAAACAGGCCATATAGTCTCAATAAAGTTCTTTGCGAGTCTGAGAATGTATCGATTCTTTGCGAGTATAAATGGATTCGTGCCAAAAAACTCTAAACTCAAACACGACACGTTTAATAAACGTATCACGATTTTCAAGCACGAACACGATATGTTTAATTACGGGTTGACATGAAAACGACATGTCTAATCCATTTAACTAAGCATGTCTAAATGTGTATATATACTTACTACACGATTGACATGATAAAAACACCATAAATGGGTGATTTATATAAACAAATTTAGATAATTTTAGTGTACTTTCTTCTATAAATTGATAAAATATGTGAAATAAATTTATTAACATGATAACACATAATATAAGTTGGTCTAACCGTGTCTAAATGGGTTACAAGGATTGAACCCGTTTAAACACGTTTATTTATCATGTCTAAACGTGTTTGACTTATTTAGACATGAAACACATTTAGCCTTAACACAAATCCATTTAACTCCATGTCATATCCATATTATGTTATTGCGTTGTGTCAAATACTGCCGGCCCTACCTGGAAACTGGGAGCAAAGAATATGGTAAGTCCATCTGAAGATTTTCGTCCTTCAAGTTGCTTCAAGTTCGGTTATTACTACAAATGTTCCTACATACTTGAAGCCATGAAGGGATAAAGATGATTAGAATATAGTTCCTGATGTTTTTCCTATTCGTCTTCCTCTATGCATTTTTCAAACCATTAAGCGCAATTGAAGCAACAATAAAAACTGCACGTAATTTAAGGAATATGTTAAAGTGGAAGCACCTTCTTGTGATACTAGATTCTTGATACTCGAGAGAAAAAAATCTATTGACAATTTATCTAAAATAGATGAGAATTTAGATTCTATTAGGTTATGGTGTAGTCTCTAGACCGTGCAATATAAGACTATAGCTAGAAAGATACAATGGGGAAATATGATGAAGAAAAATGAAGAAGAAGAAGAAGAAAAAGGGCTGAAATGATAACATAATACGAATTCATTTTATAATGCACTATACATACGGAGATGACTCCATCCCTCCGGTTGAATTGGAAAATAAGGATGAAGTTGTGCTTTAAAATTCGATGTAGAGAGCTATTAAAAAACTTTGGATAATGCAAATGATGAATGGACTTGCTTGTTGTTTCATCTCTGGATGGTTCATTTCAACGTATTTGACGGTTACACAATTTCAAAAGAGTCCCTTGCATTTCTTAAATTAACAAATCCAAAAAGGTGCATCTCTAGCGAAAAGAAAAGTCTTAAATAAAAAGACATGTATATACCTTGGTGGAAACAGTTCCTCGAACAAATGAGGTAATGAAAAAAACTTAAATTAGTTGGAAAATTTTGAAGAGATGTACAAAGTTTAACTCGGCTGAGGGAAAGAACATGTGAGGCAACGAATATTGAGAATGAGCAACGGATAACGAGTCAAAAGTGTGTGAGAAAAAGTCCTACTAATAGAGAACATCAAAACCTATTGGGACAATAAACGTTATCACGATGATTTCATTTCGGATCCATATGGACAAATAATATGAACAAAGTATGTCAATATAATTAGGGTAAATAACCAAAAAAACATGACCTTTACACTTTTTTATGATTTTAGCATGACTTTTCGAAAATTGCTTAGACAAGTATGACATTTCATTTTAGTCTCAAATCTAGCATAACATTAAATTTTCCCTTAATTTTAACGGTAGTGCGACGTATCGTCACCTTATTAAATGAGTGGGTCCTACTTATTTTTATTTAATGAAAAAAATTATGATTTTTTTTTAAAAAAGAGGGGGTCGAAGACGATGAAGGGGGTCGTTGCCGACCCTGATCGGAGCGGTGGTGGCCCAGTCGGGGTCGACGATGATAGCAGGGGTCGCCCCTGACCCTAATTGGTGTAGTGGTGGCCGTAATCGAGACCACCACCGCCGGGCCCCCTCCTCATTCAAGCCTCAGCCCGTCAGCAGACTCTTTTTTTTTATTTCAAAATTTTTTAATAAAATAAAAATAAGTGGACCTACTCATGCAATAGCGTGACGACATGTGGCACTACTGTTAAAATTGACGAAAAATTTAACGTCGTGCTAGATTTCTAAAATGAAATGTCGTGCTTTTCTAGGCAATTTTTGAATGTTCGTGCTAGAATAAAAAAAGAAAAGTGTAAGGTCCATGCATTTTTGCACTATTAACAGTACATATGATAATTTAACTTTGGATCTATTGGGGACTAGAAAATTGGGCCGACTTGTTCAGTCCGACTTACCATTCTAGGCCCACATTGACACTTCATATTGGATTATGATATCCCGATATAGATATCTCGGAACTCTTATAAATAGCTCTTCAAGTACCTCTAAACGCTAAGTTCAATTCTTCTTCTTTTCTTCCAGACATTCTTATTTAAGCATCAAGAGGGAAATTAGAATTTCCTCCCGTTCTTCCCCTTTTTTCAGGTCACTTGAGATTCGTGATTTGCACGTGATCAAGGTTCGAAAACTGAAATCCTATCATGATCCATATCGACAAATTTATGAACGAATTCTATAACATTGGTGGGATGGTAAAATCAAATCATCTAGAATTTTGATTTAATCTTTGAAATAATCTTAATTAAATTAAAAGTAATTTAATATCATATATATTTTTTGGCCAAATTCTACACAATACTTTTACTCTGTGTGATATAACACGGGATTACATATTAAAATAAGAATAATATTTCTGATAATGTCTTCTCAGCAAAAAATAATCTATAAATTATTAATTATAAAATGATAGATGACTTTAGAGTTTATAATTGAACTAAAATTCATAAATAAAAAAATACTCATATATAATTAGACTTTGATGGTACAACTCTCCTAAAAAAACTTATTATGAAAAATAATATTCATATTATATGAAACAAATAATTTTCCAAGTGCATAAAATTAATTATAACATATTCATTTATTCTTGGGACCATGATTTACATAAATTTACATTATTTGAAACCCAAAAAGTATAATTACATTAGAAAATATGAAGAAGTGTAATTATACAGTTGAATGTAAAATTGTTCAGTGAAACTTAATAAAAAATTACCCCTGCATAAATATCAATATATAATTAGACTATGATATTACAAATCTCCATTCTAAATTTAAGTTAAAAAGTTTAGTATAAAAAATAATGTTCATATATATGAAACACAAATGATTCTCCAAGCGCATAAATTAATCAAAATATATTTGTTTATACTTTAGACCATGATTTACATAGATTTACTTTATAGAAATCCAAAAAGTATAATTACATTAAAAAATATTAAGGAGTGTAATCTTATTTTTAATGCAAAATGTTCAATGAATTTCATATAAAAATTGCATGGGTAAAAAAGGCTAGTGTATATATAAAGTTGTATCTCACATAATATTTAGGATTAGAAGAGTGATTTTCTAAATAGTAGAAGGTCACAAAGGTAAATCTATTGATTTCTCTAACAATTAATGCTTTCTCATAAATGAAATAAAATTATTAAAATAAATTATGTAAAAAATTAAAGAGATGATTTAGAACAATTCATATATCTTATATCATTTCTTGTTATAATTGAATATTTGAAATATATAATATATATTATTATAATATAATTTCAAAAATAAAAATGAAATATTGAAATAAGGATGTTATCAAATTTCATATTTAAAATGTATAATCAAATTTGTGTAAGTATGTAATATTTAACAATTAAACAAATACACATTGTACAGTAATTGAAATGGTTAGTTGAAAATATATATCGAACCATTAATATTAATCTAATTTTATTAATTGATTATCATATGAAACTTAAAATTAATATTAAAAATGCTTTATTGTGTTAAGAAATAACTATATATTTCAAAATTCAAATTAATTATTATAAGAGATGATATATATGTGTATATTAAAAAGAACATATATATGTTGAATACAAATGATATAAACACTACAATGAAATCAACTGATAATATATAGAATTTATAAAAAAATATTATCACGTCCATATATTGTGACATAGAGCTGTGAAGTTAAGATCATAAATAAAATGACAATAAAACCTAAGCTAAGGATGTCCTAAACATTGTTTAACAAAAGGATGCAACGCACTTTTATCCCAATTACAAAACTTAATGTATGCGATATATCTATATTAACAGTTGTTTTAATAATACGACGCATGTTAATTAAAATAATTATTAGATTATTATTATAATAATTAACTTACTCTAATTTATAAGATAAAAATTATTGAAAGGTTATTACTTGTAGGTTGTAATAAATAAATAAATAATTATTAATATTATTTTTCATAAGAAAATTGTTGTTTCAAAATGTATTCACCAAAATGTAAGGTAAATTACACTGGTGGTCCAAAAAGTTTTAATAATGTATCAGGTTGGTCCAAAAAGTTTTTTTTGCTACTTGATGGTACAAAATGTTTCAAAATTGTAATATGATAGTACAAACCGTTATCTCACCATTGACGCCCTCAAGCGAAGCTGACGTGACCGAAACGTGGCCGACACGTGGCTCTGATATGTTTATAGGAGTTGGTAGAACGTTACATGATGGTTCAAACTCTTTTGAAGTTGTCATTTAATGGTCCAAAATGTTTTATAGATGTAATGTAATGGTACAAAATATTTTTTTAATTAACTTAAAGGTCCACCCATGTCAATAGCGAGATGACGGCGTCAACGGTGAGATAACGGTTTGTACTATCATGTTACAACTTTGAAACATTTTGTACATCAAGTAACAAAAAAAACTTTTTAGACCAACCTGATGTATTATTAAAATTATTTGGACTACCAGTGTAATTTATTCCAAAATGTAATGTAAAGGCAGTTTCTAATTTTTTCGCTATGAAAATTTTGGGCTTTCAAAGCTTCCCCAAATTCTTGCCCACCAATAATTGTTGACACGTGTTCCCCCCACGTGCACCTGGGCTTTGAGGATGGAAGGGGCTTCTTCTTCCTCTTCCTATTGCCCACCTCTGCAAAACCCTCCTTAAACCCAAATGGACTCACCGTCATCGCATTCGTTCGACAACGCCCCCACCGACTCCATGAAACCGCCTGAATCCATCTCCCATTTCATCCCAAAGCTTCTGAAGTTCTAAGCTTTCACCATGAAACCCCTCTGCTCAAGAACCCCGCTGTACTTGCTCCTCCACAGAGGCCCTAATTCTCAGCACCAGCCGTCACTCTTCCTCCATGTCTACCACCTCTCCACACAATCCTCAAACTTCCACTCCCAGCCTCCTCTGGCGCATTCCTCGAGGCGGTACGAGCACGAGTCCCGGGACGTTCGGGTCTCGGTGTGGTGGGACTTCGAGAACTGCCACGTCCCGGCTGGGGTCAATGTGTTCAGGGTGGCCCCAACGATCGTTGCCGCCGTTCGGGCTAATGGGATGAAGGGTCCGGTTCAGATCACCGCCTTCGGGGATGTTCTGCAGCTGTCTCGGGCCAATCAGGAGGCTCTGTCTGCCACCGGGATCAACCTCACTCACATTCCTAACGGTTTGTTGCGATTCTCCAACCGTGATTAATTGGTTCATCTGATAATACTGCTCGGGGTTGATCATCAAGTCAATTCAGTTGGGGCATTTAGTTGTGAATCGTGATCACTCAATTTTGATGAAGCATACTTCGCAGCATCATTAGGATCGATTACGAATTAAGTCAATTCAGGCTCTCTCTGGATTTTCACCTGGGTCTGTTTAGTTCTGTAGTTAAGTGGCAGCCCGGTCTCTTTGGGCTCTGCCAACAAAGCTTTTCTCGGCTTTACAACTTTGAAGTTTGAGTAGTGCTGGAATTCAACAAGGTGAAACTTAGGGTAATCTTGGCATACGCCTGAAATGCTCGAAATTGATAATTGATCTGATAATGAGTGGAATTAATGGTCAATCTATTGTCCGGGGTAATTACCCTGGCAATGGAAAAATGCAAACCACAAGCTCCTGAGGAGAAGGTGTAATATAATGGCATTTCAAGACTCGCAAATGCTGAAATGGATCATCTTGTTTTATAAAGTGGTTTTCTGCAAGTTCGTTGGGTCCTCTTTGTTATATGAACATTACATCTCTGCTCAAAACATATGCTTTGCGAAAGTTGAATAGGGAAAGCAAGGTCCCTCAAGAACCATCAATTCAAATTATTATTACATGATTTTGGGATGATTCTTACCAATTTTTTTCCACTGAACATATATATTGACATGAACTATAGTTAAGATGTTGTCACAGTGCCTTATTCAGAACTTGTACTCCCATTGATGTATGATTATTTAAACTTTCTAGATTTCTAGCATTTCATGCAAGCAATGTACTCAATCTCTTACTTAAATTCCCTGTTCCGACTATTATATAACACAGGTGGTAAAAACAGTGCGGACAGATCTCTACTTTTGGACCTTCTCTACTGGGTATCCCGGAACCCTCCACCGGCACACCTGTTCTTGATTTCTGGTGATCGGGACTTTGCTGGAATTCTGCACCGGTTAAGAATGAACAACTACAACATACTTCTCGCGAGCCTGGATAACGCGCCTGGTGTCCTTTGCAGTGCTGCTAGCATAATGTGGCATTGGAATTCTATGATCAGAGGGGAAGACCTCATTGGCAAGCTTTACAACCAACCCCCCGATGGTCCCCATGGTTCCTGGTATGGCCATTACAGGGGCTTGCTTGAGGACCCTTTTGCAGTTCCGGAGCAATCACCTCTGCTGAAAAATGAGGGTTCACCCACTCTGGAGCCCAGCTCGGAGCTTAAGGTCCGCCCTGTTCCAAGGGTGGTCATGAGGACTATTAATAATATACTGAGGGAATACCCGGATGGAATCTCGATCACAGAACTGCGGGAAGAGCTCAAGAAATCGAATCTGATCTTAGATAGGGATCTTTATGGGTACAAAAAGTTTTCGCGATTTCTCTCATCAATGCCGCACATTTTGCAGCTTCAGTTTCAGCATGACGGGCAATATTTGGTACGGCCTGCCAGTGCAAAACGTAATGGACCATCTGATCTGACTGGAGACTTATCTTCTGGGTTCAGTATGGACAGTGGAGAGGTGGACTGGAGGACTAACCCTAACACAAAGGTAGAGGGTGAGGAAAGATCTTCATTCAAAGATGACAGGGCAAAGCCTGAGTCAGGAATTGTCACCGAAGTAAGTATAGGGAAGGTAAAACAGCAGACCTCCACGGATCGAGATTGGGTGAAGTTGTCTAAAGCTGTAGATATGGCACCGCCACAGCCCGATAAGAAATTCTTTGAGGGGGTTAATACACAAGCTAATGAGGAAAATTTATCTCCTACACAGCAACAAGATGAGTCTATGCCTCAAGTGGGTTTTTTCAGAAGGATTTGGAGAAGATGGTTTGAGGCTACTGATTCTGGTGATCCAAACAAGAAAAGTGAAACGCTTGGTAATTCTGTCGATCATTCAGTTGAGAGGAAGGGTGAGAAAAAAGTTGCAAAGGTGGTGAGTAAGGATGTTGGTCTAGTAAATTCAGAATCATCATCTTTGCCTAGTAAGGAGTTGAGCGTAAAAGAAGAGGTGAGTGTGGATTCTGATAGGAGAGGTTTGTTTCACCGAATTGCAAGTTGGTGCAAATTTCAGGGGAAGGGGGCTACTAGCAAACCGGAACCAGCAATTGATGGATCCACTGAAGAAGCTCTGGATGAGAAAAGTGACTGCCTTGCGAGGGATGACATTTTTTCGCAGGAAACATTTTGGAACGATGTGAAATCTTTTCTCGACTCTTCCCGAGGTTCAGATATCGTCTCTCAGTCTCGGACCAGGTTGATGCCTCTTTCTTCTTTGTTGCAACTGTCCTTTTTGCTAAAGTTGATGCTATTCGTTAGTAAGCTTATTATCTCTTGTTTATTGTTTTACAATGTCAAATTTACTTTTTGATGCTATTTTTTAATTCCTATGGAAAATTTCATGCTTGAAATTTATAAAAAAGCATCATCATTTTTTAGTGAAGTTTATTTAGAATATATAAGAAAAAGAAAACGTTTTGTGGAAGTAAACAGCACAGGCCCTAAAATTTGCTGGTTCTGGTTCCATGCTTTTAGTTCACCATTTCTAATCCAAATACCAAACATCTCTTGATACTTGCACAGTTTTATGATGAATCTACTTGTGCTGGACTGATTTCAAAGTTGTGTTTTATGTATGGTTTTTATTTTATTTTTTTATTCTAGAAATAACAATATAGTGTCATATTCTTATCAGGGCCGCATTGGCCAGAAATATGAGGAAGGGTGGGCCCGCTATCCTCGAAACGCTCAGTGAAACAGATCTCCTCCGCCTCATTGATCTAGTGATCTCGGAGAAGAAACTGGTGGAAGAGAATACTTCTCAGGTGTTTCCTTTCAGACTTAGTCAGCCTCGTTCTCAGGGCTCAAAAGGGCTGAGATCGATCTTCTCCGATAAAACATCGGAGCACGAGGGGGAGAGAAAAGTTCACAACATTTCCCATACCGGGGTTTCTTCGCCAGTTCTCAACAAGAAGCCTCCTGATCGATCAAGGAATCAGCTTTTAGCAGACGTCCAGAAGCTCGTGCAGGAGGTGTTGGTCCGACATCCTGAAGGGTATAACATCACTTGTTTCAGGAAGCTTTTCCTTGAGAAGTATGGTTACCCTCTCGACCTGCAGAAGCTTGGGTACCTGAAAATCACAGGCCTCCTGCAGGTGATCCCGGGAGTCTCTCTTGAATCAGGGCTGATGTTCCCCTCAAGCAGAGCCAAGCAGGGTTCGAGCCCTGTAACTTCTACTGGGATCCAATCTGTGGCCAGTTCAGATGGGGATTCATCTGATTCATGGGATGAACTGGGTCCCCTCACCAAAGAAAGTTCAGGTGGAAGAACTAAACTGCCCAAGTACGAATCCGCACTCTTGGATGAGGAGGAAGTTACTTCTGGATCGGAGGATGAGACTAGTCTAGCAGGACAAGGAGGAGGGAGGCACAAGAAGCAACGGGACATGGATGAAGATAGCTCTCTGATGCAGATACTCAATTCCTGGTACAGCAAGGATGTCGGAAGTGGTAACACGAAGGACTTGAAGCCTGAGGAAGCTGGTTGTCCTGACCTGTCCAGCGACTCCTCTGAGCTCTATGAGCAGAGGCAGAGGCAGAAGAAAGCCTATTCATTCGTGGCAGATACAAATGGGAGCGGTGAGAGAGAGAAGCAGATCGAGAGTATTTTAGGTAGTATGAAGAATATGGAGAGCGAACAGAGGATGCAGCAGCAGACCTGAGCATTTATTCGCTGGAGCCAGAAATGAAATTCTCGTAGGCAGTCTTGTTGAACTAAGTCATCATACAACTTTCCCTTCCAATTCCACCTTCGCTATTTGTTCGGTGGTTCGAGAATTTAGGAGCTTCCGAAGATCATGATTTGATTGATCGGGAAGTGAGGAAGGTTACCGGGTGAGATAAAATCCGGAGACCTTGCTTATATTTCTCTTTTTAGCCCATTTGCTATTGAACTTTTAGGAGACGGCTTATGCATGTAAGCGGACGGGCTAGTTTCTCCTTGATCAGTTTTTATTCAGAAGAGGATTTATAGGATCAATTAATCGACGACTATTTTAAGTAGTTCAGAAAAGGATTTATCAGATCAGTTAATCACTGATCATTTACATTCCATCAAGATCACTATTGTAGCATGTTTGCAGTGGCGGGGCTTCAGGCGATGGCGCTTTAAAAAAATCAATGCCCTAAAAGAACCAACTATACGAATTTGACAGGAATTCTCAGACTTAATTTTCGTCGTTCCTGTTGTTGCTCGGCAATAGAATTCATGAATTAACCGAGCGAAGCAGGCTTCATTTCGGGAGTAACCGCCGATGGCAAAAGATGAAAGATTAGCAACCCTGCGAGGATTGTTCACTGAAACTCCAAGCGTTGTACCCCAAAATAATATGCACTTCGTTTTCTTGCCACAAAAATTAAACAAGGGGCGAGCGGGGCGGGGTAGGAGAGTTGAGAAAAGGATAAAGAAAAGCTTTTATTATATATATATATATATATATATGACATAAAATACTCTCTTTCTCGTGACCAATTCCGGGATTTCCCGGAAGATGGGAAGGCCGTGAAAGGCCCTCGAGCCGTGTGATGTGAAGACGGCAAAATGCCTTTGTGTTTTTCAGTCAGTTGACGCTCAATCACCAATGCCTTCCCTGAGAGCCCCCGGCTTTGTTCTTCGTGAAGAAGGTGTTCTTCGGTTTTGGTATCTCGTGAATGTCCATCACCTGGATCGTTCTTTGCTTTTTGGCTTCGCGAGATCACACATTGACAAAAAGAATGAAAAGCCATCAGCATTAAGACGCGGATGAGCTAAAAAGAGATTATATTCATTTGGTGACGGGAGATTTCTTCAGTAATTTTCAGTTTTTCCAGTTTTTAGAAAGCATATGAAAACAGCTAACTGAACTCGCTTTCGAATGATCAAATGGGCAATTTTAAGGAATTTAAAAAGATGAAGAAACCAAACCATTTTCAGCTTCTCTGTAGCTATCATGAAGCCTCTTCCTCGCCGAAGCCAACCTATCAGACTCAACGTTGCTTTCCTTCTGCTGGTGTTGTTCTCTTTGTCTCTACAAAATTCAGAATGTAAAAACATTGCCGTCCTTTGAAAGATCAGTATGAAAACCAGTTCGAAACAAAGTGCCATGTAACCTCAAAACCATTTCACAGAAAATAATTAAACATTGATCCTTGCAACCAAAAATACTGTTCCTGGAAAGTTTTGATTTTCCAGGATAACCTTCCTTACATTTTGAGCAGGAGGTGCCGACATTGGATGATTTGGCCTCATGGGCGGAGTTTCACGTCGGATTACATGTTTAGCTTTCGGTTCAGGCTCCGAGATGTTCCTCTCTGACCCAGAACTTGCAGCTGGGTACTCCAGTCAAAGCAAGAATCAAAAATCAAAACTGCGGGCAAATATGGGTAAAATTGAAAAGGGCAAATCTCTGAATCGGATTCTATACTCACTGTGTGGATTAGGAGAGGGTGCGAAATCGGGAACCTAGAAAAGAATAAGAATAGGAATCTTAGAAAGGAGAAAAAAGGGATGCATAGGATTTTCCCAAAACTAGTTTTCTTTTTCCAGGAAAAGCACTTAGTGCAGAAACACTCATTTTTCACCTTGTGGTAACCGTTCTGGGGAATTTTCTGCTGTGGTGAGTCTCCATCAGCTGCCAAGAATATAAATTTGTTATCACAATTTTCTCAATTGAGCTTATGAACTGCAGCAACGTATCCAAATTTTCCGAAAATGGTAAATCAGTGGAATGCTGTTTCCAAGTTCTTTCGATAATTTCTTGCTAGAGATCCTTTATTGATGGAACTGAAAAACTGATTTCAAGTGTTTCCTCACAGAGGAGTTTGACATTTGAATGGTAAGTTCGAATAGTCAGTGAAAACAGCAGTGAACAATTTTTAGACTCTCCAAAAACCTTTTCGACTTCCGGTTTCTGCTATTTGAAACAGGAAAAGTATTTTAGGAAAGCAATTACAGGTAAGTTTCTCTTGAATGAAATCTATATTTTACCACCCAGGAGTGTGGAGGAAGCAATTTCACCAGGTTGATTCACATTTACCCATTCATCCACGATTTGCTTCCATTTCCTGCATTGCAACAAATTGCCCGGTCATCAACACCAACATGAATCAAAGTTATTCGATGCAAATAGAGAATCAGTTCACTGTATGAACCTAACAAGATGCTTCACGAGCCTCCGGACATCATTAGAAGAGTGCTTCCTGAAACGATTCACATGCCTCCCGATATCAGTTTCCTACCAGTTGTAAACAATCAAGTCTATTAGTTCATGTCACCGACCCTGGAAGATTCTCCAAAGATAGCTAGTCGGGGAACAATTCCCATACCTGCAGAGCTTGGAATGTAATGTCCATGTCTGCTAAACTTTGAAGCAACTCGACAATCGAATCCTCAGACTGCTTGACACATATCTCATGAATCAGACAAGCAATTCCAAGTAATTCTACAACACTTCAGAGCTTGCTCAGCCGCAGAGAATTCTCCCATTTTCCAAAACAAACAAGAAATGAAAACGTCGTAAAGAGATGATTTTTTTTTACTTCCACATCAAAATGAATACCGGCATTTTAGAACAAAAAGTTCCTATCTTTCGCCACCCTTTCAGCTAACATGAGCTTAAGCAAAATCAAATTTAACAGAACTTGATCGAAATCTGATTTTTCCGAAAGTTTCACTGAAACCGAAAAGGAAAAGGAGGGGGGAAAAAAAAGTGGGATACTTCTCTGCAGCAGGAAGCAACCACTCAGCACCCATATTATCAGAGCTTAAAAACTTTCAAGACAAGGGACCTGATCAGGATCTTCAAGGTGACCCTTAATCTCAAGAATTTTCCTCTGCTCATCATCGAACAAGCCCCCGAAAGGATCAAGCTCGTCATCATCCCTATTGCCCGAGTGAGGACTAGGAGGTGTAGCCGATTGCCTCTTAACTCCACGGCCATTCTTATCCCTCTCTTCTTCCTCTGCGTCAAGTTTCCCAACCCCCAGCCCGTTACTCCTACTAACCCCACAGATATTGAAGTCACAATTCCTACACTTATCAGCAAAACTGGCCGCATAGAGTTTCTCTATAATCCCATCCCTCCTCTGCTTCAGCTCATTGAGGTGATCTGAAGAAGCCACAGTGATTGCTGCCTCAAGAAAAGTCCAGACATCCACCCCTGAACTCTCCAAGACCGCCCTAAAGTCGTCTAAATCCATCACCAAGATCCCAAATTTGGCCAAGACCCACCTCCCAAAATCACACCTTTAAGCTCAACAAATCACCAGAGCTGAGAAATCCGACCCTTGAGAAGCGTTGCAGGAGGGATTCAAGATCTGGGACTAACTGCCGGGCAAGAACAGATCTAATGATGAGGTAGGATTGGCCCCCCAATAAATGCAGGACCGAGCTAAAATTCAATAACGGAATACCATCAAACTGGGGGCTTTGATGATTGAACAAAAAATACCCAAACCTCCCCACGCAAGAAACCGCAGATCGGACCCAATAACCGAAATCCAACCCGCCCTTCCCTTCAAGAATCAATCAATCAGGGATTGCAAGGAGAGTGTTGAGTTTCTGGGTTTCCTTTTTCTTCCTCTGGGTATGGGGGGAATAATGCGTAGGGTGAGGGGGGCATAGAAATCCTCAGCTGGATTGGGACAGGAAATGGAATATTCTAAGAAGTGGAAAAGGCAGGGGAAAAACAAAGGAGAAAACATTCAATTTGTTCATCCAAAGATCACTCTGTCAACAATTTAATCCCTGCATGAATTTTATCAATAATTTGATCCTCGAAAGATAAGCTGACCAAGAATTTGATACTCGAAAGATTGATTTTGCCAATAATTTGGTCCCTCAATGAATTTTGCCAACAATTCGGTTCTCAAAAGATTAGTTGACCAACAATTTGGTCCTTGAAAGATCGTTCCCCTAGACAATTTAGTCCCGACGTTAATTGACTGTCGACCCCCGTGATGATAATCGAACTTGATATGGCACATTCTCAACTAACATCAATTGAAAAATTGATTTTTTTAATCTAAAAACTCGATATGACTTTTTTTCGATTGTCACACCCTCATCTTTTACAACGGAAACGGGAATTTCAACTAACTTGAAATCATTTCAAGTGGCCTAACCTACACGAAACACGCGATGGAATTGTTGATTTCATTACTCACTCACTGTCTCTCTATACTTTGTAGAGAAATTTTCGAAGTTAAGGTTCAAACAAAGGAGGGGGAATAGTGGAATTTATAGAGTTAAGGGAGTGAAAATGCAAACGTCTTTTGATATTGTAGGGGATGGAATGATATCGTTCAATTTCAGTGGGGTTGTGGGTGTTTTAGGTTGGGGGACAAATGACCAAATTGATGTCTTATCGGGTTTTAGGATTAAAAAAATAATTTTTCGATTGCCGTTGGTTAAAGATGCGTTATATCAGCTTCAATGTAAGATTAACGTCAGTTGGGACTAAATTGTCTGGTAGAATGGTCCTTCAAGGACCAAATTATCGGCTAACCAATCCTTCAAGAACCAAATTATTGGCAAAATTCATTGAAGGACTAAATTGTTGACAAAATTAATCTTTTGAGGATCAAATTGTTGGTCAATCGATCTTTTGAGGACCAAATTATTGGCAAAAATCATCGAGGGAACAAATAATTGGTAAATTGATCTTTCGAGGACCAAATTGAAAGTTTTTCTTTAAAAAAATAAGAAAAGAAAGGACGAGTTGTTCAATTGGGTGTGTGTGCGCGTGGAATTTGTAGGCTGACCTATGGACTGCACTTGGCTTCTCTTGGGCCCAGCCGGGCAGAGAGAGAAGGAAGGAAGCATGTTTTGGTCTGCTTAGGAGATTAGAATGGACACAGAGGAGAGAGAAAGACAGGCAGACAGACAAACACAAAGAGAGTGAGAAGAGAGAGAGAGAGAGAGAGAGATGGTCAAATGATGCGGGAAGGTAAGGGATGGCTTTTTCTTTTTCTTTTTCTTTCTCATGACATTATTATTACACTTTTATATATTAGTAGACCGCCGCGTAATTACAATTGGGGAATGAAATAGAATATTGCTTTTTGTTTGCGGGTTTGGTTGGATTAGGAGGAGACTCTCGTCCTATGTCTGTAATTTAAATTTTTTTAAAAAATATTCGGAGTCCTTCTTTGCTCCATCCGCATTCCGCAATGTGTCGCTCTCGTATTGGCCTGTCTCGTCGGAGATACGAAAACTTTCCATTCGTGTCGATGATCCAGGTGAAATCCGGGCTTACATTATCATGGATGTAAACATTAATGAAGTGGAGCATTATCAGCCAAGGGGTTTGGAATTGTATAAAAATCTATGAATTTGGTAATGGGAAAGAGAAAACTAAATAAATAAGTATGAGAAATTCCAATGACGGGGATTGAGTTTGGGATCTCGGTTCCTAAACGGTAGTGCATGTCATTATATCATGTCTTTTTTCTTCGCTGCCATGGATAATTTCTTTGCGAGAATTGTGCGTTTGTTAATTATAATATGGGTTTTCTAACTTATGCACTAAGGGCATAGGATAAAAATCAATAAATTAAGTAAAATTTTTCAAGCAAAAAATAAATAGATAAATAAATTAAGTAAATTTTCTAAAATTGCAACGTAGTTTAGCAAATTTGTATCATTTAAATATACAAGCATTTATGTCATTCTCAATTCGATAGGCACATACGTGGTAAATATGAGTTCTTATCCTATGCCCTAAGGGTAAAAATCATTATGATATTTACCATATCAATGGGGATCGGATAATTTCCCAATACCAAGTTATCCGATCTAGGATGGGACTCGTCTGGGATTCCAAATGAACATAGTTTACTGTAAGTACAACATAGTCAATTGCACCTTGGCTCTAGTCGACTGTATTGCACTTACAGTCTCGACTGTGTTCGTTTGGACCCTCTTTAGTCGGGTCCAAACCCTCTCTCAATTTGATGCTATGGATATATGCTGGTGTAACTGTGACATGCGCTTCCTTCTCATTGGATCCGTGTGGGATCCGCAGGGCACTGTAGCATCCGATGGTGGGGAGTGCAGTGCCATGATAATACAATGTCGTGTTATAATTTTTCATTCTAATATGAGTTATCATTGATATATTTTTTCTCCGAATTATAAGGAAAATCCAAACATTTAATAGGAGATACAAAATAGAAAGTATGAACATCCTATTGATAAGAAATTAAACTTTGAACATCTTGATTAACAATCTTTCTTCATATAGAATCAAGACCGCATGTCGTACTCAGCCCGCAAAAAGATATGCATAATAATCCTCTGATAAAAAATAATGGGATGATTTGGTCCCTATACCTTATTAATTGTCATCAATGTGATCCTTCGTATATTTTTCAATATAAATCATGATATTTAAAAGTCCAATTGGGCCATACTAATCCCTTTAGAACCGATTATTGCTTTGATATCATTTTACATGATTAACACATTTGTCACCCAAACTTATCTGCTTTTGCAAATACAGGTTCCTGCTTATTATTTTGCCCTTCAAGTCCTCCCAATTATTTTGTACCAAATACTGTTAGTTGGACAGACTAGCGTTAGTTGATGCAGTGATAGATCCATTATGTTTCCATCTTCGAATTAAAACGAAAAATTTGATCAGTTAATAAAATTAGATAGAACGTGCCATAAAGATTCTAATTAAGGTTCAACACCAAACGGGAAATACCATCCACCATGGGTCGGGTGAATAGTACTTTTAAATATCGAATCGGGGTGTACCACCAGATTTGCAGAATTTGCACAAAGCATTTTCTAAGAAAACTTTACACAGTGACTCATCGATTTGGATATGTGAGACCAGTTGAGTTTTGAATACATATCCTATGAGTGTGACCCACTTGGGCTATTGCAATCTAAACAAATTTTGTAAAGATTTGAGTGTAGTGAAGCTATAAACTGATGCGACATGCACAATAAAGTTATCAAGACTATTATTTAGAATTAATTATACTGGTGGTCTAAAAAATTTTAATAATGTACCAAATTGATTCAGAAAGTTTTTTTTGTTACTTGATAGTACAAAATGTTTCAAAGTTGTAACATGATAGTACAAATCATTATTTCGTCATTGATGCCGTCAAGCTGTCCTTTACAAGACTGTAAATTTTACACCATCATGTAACTTACGTCAAACATTTTGTATTATTAAGTTATAACTTCAAAATATTTTGCATCATCATGTGACGTCCCACAAAAATCGATTTTGCACCATTAACGTCGGCTTGACGGCGTTAATGGCAAGATGACGGTTTGTACTATCTTGTTATAACTTTGAAATATTTTGTACTATCAAGTAGCAAAAAAAACTTTTTGAACCAACCTGATACATTATTAAAACTTTTTGGACTACCAGTGTAATTTACCATATTATTTACCAAATTGACCTTCTTAAGCCATCCTTCAAATAACAAATGTCCATTACTCTCATTAAAAAATCACGTGTCTTCAGTTTATTGAATGAGCCTCATGATCACTTGTGCATCGATTTGCCACTGGCTAATATATATATATATATATATATATATAAGTGGAAACTTTCGGATATACATGAACTCGGGGGCAGATGCAAGTTGGTAGGGTCAAGAGTTTGTGGTTCCTTTCTTCCCTTAGTCAAAAAAGAGATAAAAAGAAAAAAGAAAGGCCTTTTTTCTCGCTTGGAAAGTCCAAAAATAACAAGAAATAAAAAAAATTCTTCCCTTTAACCTTGACGATCGAAAAAACCAAATCCCCAATATGAATTGGTTCAAGCGGTTTAGCACTTGTTCTGTTTAAATATGATTTTGGCTTCGAGTAATTGTGAAAGCATAAAATTTATGCTAGAGAGTTTTATCTCTTATTGAGCCGATCCAACTTAACTGAATTAGTTGTGGCCCAGTTGAACTTCAGGATACTATGGTTCATAAAAAAAAAAGAAAAAAAGAAAAAAAGCCTAATCAATTGTGATCCCCAACCCAAGTAATAATGTCACAGATTCTGTTCTTATTTGTGCAGGCAACTAAATAGACATTTCGAGGCTAAGCTGAACTTTGGCAATGTTTATGGCATCGCCTCGATAAACAGTCGATCAGAGAATCTACTTAGTTAACTAGTGTATGCATGCATTGGATATCTCAGCTCGTTCGGATTGGGATTATGAAGGATTGTAGAGAGTTATTATATAAATAAATTTATATCCAAATCCTTCATAACAGGCAACTCGAACAATTTTGAAATTGATTGAAGAAAAAAGGAATAATATAATAAAATCAGATTTTTTTAACATTATATGTTCTCGTTTTTAGGGATTTTTTTATTTCTTGAAAATTTAAATGGAGAAATTTCTCTATTTCTAGGATATTTTTGTAATATTTAAAAGGGAATCCTAGAGAGATCTCAGTATATCTTTGAATATTGAATAAGATTTTCTATTCTATGCCTAACCCAACAAAAATTACCAGTTTAAATTAAGATCTCATTAATGCAATTATTTTAATCCTTTAGTGCCTAATATGCCCTTGGACATCTCTTTCCACATAAATCCCACAACCCATATATATCTCTTACCAAATAATTCCTCACCATCTTAATTAGAAGATCTTAAGGATTTCCTTGTAAAGATTTGGTCGATTTCATTAGTTATGATTAATTTTCAATGTAGTTGACATGAAATTTGGATTTCTCTTTTCTCTATCAAGAGCCGGCACTATTGTAATCCAGCCACTATATTTTCACTTTTCCCTTGCATTCCCTTTCCTATTACGTTTTTTCTTGTTAATTGTCAGCCCATTATTTTTTAACAACCGATGGAGGATTTACCTAGTGTAGTTAATTCTGATCAAAATGATTTGACTTAAATTAGCTTCCCGATGATGATGAATCGACTGATGTAAGAGAAGATGCTCATGGCCATGGAAGAACTGCAGAGGATGCTCCAGAACCTTTTGTCTGTCAATGCTTTCTCAGTGAAGAAGACGCATTTATTTTCTATCAAAACTATGCCAAGAGAAATGGGTTTGCAGTTAGAAAAGGCAGATTCATCAATAAACATGGTGAAAGAAAGAGGCGGGATTTCGTTTGTAATCGTGAGGGGTTCCCCGTGCCGAAGATTGTTGACATGTCCAAGAAAGAAAGGAATAAATAATCCTTTAGATGTCAATGCAAGGCTCATATGGGCATCGCTTCCAGAAAATCATGCTAGATTTTTCCAGGAGAATGGCATGTCAAGGCCTTTTTAGGAGATCATTCTCATAATTTACTATCTCCTAATCCGGTGTGCTTTCTTTCTTACCGCCCTATCTCAGTGGAGGACGAAAAGAGAATTCTCCTATTAAAAGAGGGGGGCCTATCCATTAGGCAAATTATACGCGTGATGGAGCTTGAGAGGAATGTAAAGCATGGAGAGCTTCCCTTTCTTCATAAAGATATTCATAATCTATACGGTAAAATTCACAAGAAGTTTGTAAATAATGATGCCATGGAGCTTTTAAAATATTGTAAAAATGCTCAAGATGAAAATCCTCAGTTTCAGTTCACATATACCTTGGATGAGGAAAGAAGATTGGAGCATATATTTTGGTCATCCTCCCAGTGTTTTAATTGGTACCAAAAGTATGGGGATGTTATTGTGTTTGATACCACTGACAGAGTTAATGCATATGACATGCCTTTCAGTGCTTTTGTTGGTATTGATAACCACGGGAGAACTATATTATTTGGATGTGCACTTCTTCACAATGAAACTACAAATGCATTCCGATGGTTAATAAATGTTAGCATGTGATCATTCTTCTCATATATACTAATCTTGTTCCATTATTGTAAAATTATATTATCAAATTTTTTGTTTGAATTAAAGCAATGTCTATCCTCATATATTTTCATATAATTTGCAGAATTTTGTTCTTATAATGAGAAAGGCCCCGAAGACAATTTTGACAGATCAAGATCCATGGATGACAGAGGCAATTGCAAAAGAAATGCCCTCGACTAAACATGTTTTTTGCATATGGCATATAACTGCTAAATTTAGTGGTTGGTTTACTGTAATCCTTCAGAATCAATATTCGAGTTGGTGCTCAGACTTTTATCAACTGTATAGGTTGGACACCCCAGAAGAGTTTGAATATCGATGGTTTGAAGTGATTGCAAAGTATAAGTTGCAAGAAAATAAGCATATGATCGGCTTATACAAAATTAAGGAATTCTGGGTACCTGCATATCTTCGGAGCTATTTTTTTGGAGGTATGGCAAACACCGGAAGATCAGAAAGTATAAATGCATTTATAAAGCGTTTTGTATCATCCCATGGAAGCTTGACCCATTTTGTTAAGCTGGTTAATACATTAATATTTTTTTTAAGTTTTATTATTGATATATCAAGCTTGTATAATATTAAATAAATGTAATATTTGGACTCGTGTCTCCACAGATTGATCTTGCCGTTGAGGACGTTGAGCAAAGTCAATTGCATAACCGGATGTTGGAGACATATAGAGGATCTTCTTGAGAAACATGTCCCCATTGGAGGAGCAAGCACAAGGTGTCCTAATGCCATTTTCCTTCAGAAAATTTCAAGATGAATTTGGTAGGACAACTCAATATAAGGTGCTTTGAGAAAATAATATAGTTTGGTATTCAAAATATTTTTTAACTCTACTCCACTTATCGTCAATTCAACAACACAATTATTTTTTTCCCTTTTTCTTCAATTTTTTTAATCATTAATTCAATTTTTAATACTAAATTCCCTCAACTATTAATTACTTTTTCATAATTTTTTTCATAATTCAACAACACAATCATTACAAATCAATTAAAATCAAAACTCAACTCAACTCAACTCTAAAACCAAACATAAAGTCGTATACATTTTGTGGTCCAATATTTCAAAGAGCCACAAAGTCGTATACATTTTGTGCATTGGGATGGTATTGTGGCCAGTTGTAGTTGTAAATATTTCGAGTTCTTCGGCTTCCTCTGTCATCTTATACAAAGCGTTTTCTCCATGAATATTTTTTTGAGATTCCTACAAGGTACTTTCTGAAAAAATGGTGTGGAGAAGAATTTCAAGATCTGGAGAGATTTCAAATGCCTAGTAAAGAGTCAATGCGAGAGAATGATCCTTTATGTGATAGTTTTTCCATGATGGACACGGTCAATTTTGTTCATTGCCCTCCAACATAAAAAACAAAAGGAAGGCCTAAGCAAAAGCGGATGAAAGGTGGAAAGGCGTTGGAAAAGCAGACAGGAACATGAAGGTTATGTAAGCGTGTTGGGCATAACATTTCAATTTGTCCGGAGAAAGAGGACCGAGAGATCTCTTATAATTCAGATGGGATTGCTAAGAGACAAAAGAATATTTCTGATATGGATGTTTCGAATCCTATATTTTCTATGAAATTATAGGTGCTGGCAACAATTCTTTTCAGATTGATATTTTAAATTCTAATATATTGAATAATTTTCTGGGGTTCATATGCTTTTGACTATCTTTTCCTGTTAATTTATTTCCTTTGTTCGGGATATTTACTAGATGGAATATTGGAGAACTCCTTTTTGGGATAACAATGATGCCTATATCCTGTTAAAAATCCCAAAATAAAAAAGTTTGGTGGAAAGAAGATCTTCTAATTTAGATGGTGTGAAATTATTTGGTAAGAGATGCATATGGGTTGTGGGATTTCTGTGTTAAGAGAAGTTCAAGGGCATATTAGACACTAAAAGATTGAAATAATTGCATTAATGAGATCTTAGTTTAAATTGGTAATTTTTGTTAGGTTACTCTATGCCCTTAGGGCATGGAATAGAAAACCCATATTGAATAGGTCTTGTATAGAGTCTATAATCCAATTCACATGATGTGATCAATCACGAAATCAGGCTGTAGATATTTCAGGAATTTTCTGGGGAAAATTTCTTTATAACTCTTGAGAAAGGTGAGAAGATTGAGAGATCGATTAAATTCCTCTCATGTTCATGTTGCAAAGGGGCTTAGGAAGTACGAGTATTATCTTAGTTAGAATTTTCAACTTTTTACAATTTTGATAGATTATCCAACTCAGCCTGTGGATATTTTTATCAGTTTAAGGGTCTTACTACGTTTATCTATTTATTGTTATTGTAATCTTGTTTGTACATTTTGGGACAACAAGTGGAGTCAGAGCATAAGTCTCGGAGCATTGAATTAGATGTCAAGCGAAAGATTCGAGGTAGAGAAGTTCGATCAACGAGTTCGGATTGTGAGGGATAATTCAATTTATTTGAATAGAGTTCGATTGAACTAGGTACAAGACCGTGCACTGTGCCGATTTGGAAAATTATTTAATTTATGTAATTTTTAATTACATTTTAGAGAACTTTTGATTCATTGATGAATTAATTCAACGTTTCACTTTAAAATTTTCTAGGGTTTTAGGGTTTCAACCT
The DNA here is from genome assembly GCF_007655135.1 of Punica granatum. Lineage (NCBI taxonomy): Eukaryota > Viridiplantae > Streptophyta > Magnoliopsida > Myrtales > Lythraceae > Punica > Punica granatum. The sequence goes on from NC_045132.1 coordinate 1,104,360, forward strand.
TCATTTGCGATTTTAACACATTATCAAATGTTACAATTTTGTTTAAAAAATAATAGAACTATAATTGATAATTATAAAACTATAATTGACAATTTCGAATGTCAGTATTCACGCAGAACAAAAAGTCACATGTAATGTATCGATGCCACCAATATCATGTCCGTAGTATTTTGTCTGTCCAAGTAACAACCAGGAGATAGAAGCTGGTTAAAGCATCGGAATAAAAATTCAATTCCTCATCTATCAGTCTCTTCGAAGTTGATGTTCAAAATATAACAGATTAAGTAGCATTCGAATTGCCCGTAACATATGGAGCCCAAAACAGGATCTTGATTTCCGTACGCGACATTAACTTGATTGCCAGCTAACAACCATTTTTCGCCGGTCTAGGGATAACTGGAACATTTCTCGAGCCCGACCAGGATCATTGCTTATTCAGATCCGCTGAAGATTATCCATTAATTTTATATAATGGTCGCAAAGTTTTGGACAAGCTTACATATAACATATATATATATATGCTGAATATTTTGCAAGGAATATTGGCACATGGAAATATCCTGTTTAAGGGGTTGGCGCAATTTAAAAATCTATGTTGCGCTGACTCGCTTTCGGCGATTCCCTTTCTTTCTTTAGGCGAAGCCATCAATAAGACATTTCCAAATTCCGCTTAACATTTGTTGTCAGAGAATACTTGTATCAGTTTATATGCATCTCGACTAATTCATACGTACTCAAATAATTCATTAGATAGATCATCTCGCACCGGGCCTAGGAATTTCACAAGATTAAGATACTACCTCACCCTACGTAATACCACACGCGCAACCATCACATCGAACCACCTGACCTTGGTGAACAAAGTCACTTAGTTTTTATTGCGCATACTCACATTTTTCTTGGGGCTCAAGGACTTGTCAAAGACTTTCGTGGGAACCTCAATGTACGGCTGCTTATTGCTCTCCCATGTGTGTTTCCTCGCAGCTCACTATGAAAAGTCCACGTGTAAAAAGATGAACGGCCACCGGAACCTCTCCATATAAACAGCGCATGTTGTCCAACATCAAAAAATAAGATACATATCATGTCTTTCACAATCATGGAGGAGGAAGTGGTTATAGTCGGGGCCAGCATTGGCGGCTTGGTGACCGCAGTGGCCCTGAAGCAGGTCGGAGTTAGGGCGGTCGTGTTGGAGAGGGCAGCGGAGTTGAGGGCCACCGGGGCGGCCCTTACACTCTTCCCCAACGCTTGACTTGCCCTCGATGCCCTTGGAGTTGCCGATAAGCTTACCGCTCTCTACGCTCCCATAGAAAGGGAAACTCTTTCCAAGTAATTATTATGCAATTTTCTGTTAGAAAGTAAAATAACAGTTGTAGTTGAAGTAGTATCACCACTTGTTCTTTTAAATAAAGTCTCGGATTCGAATATTGTGAATGGAGAAAATTAAATCAACGCATGGAGAGTTTTACCCCCTATGGGCCTACGATCGGTTCAATTGGATTAGTCAAAACTAAGCGAATTTTTTGAATACCAAAATACCCATCGGAAAAAGAAAAAAGAAGAAGAAGAAGGGAAGATAACAATTTCTGCCTTACTGGTCTTCGTTCTCTTATGTTTCAGTGGATTTGTTACCGATGTCAAGACTAAATCAACTCAGCAAGTGCTCTACGCTTCCAGCAAAAGGTACCATTCCAAAGTCGTTGCTTTTCATCAATTTGGTCCGGTCGATCGAACTTGTCGAATTTAACAAAGCATGTTTGCATGTATTTTTGTTGCAAATTCATTTACATGATCGTTTGATGCAGGGGGGGACCAAGACCGGTACATCGAAAGACCCTCTTACAAGCATTGGCCGACGAACTGCCCCCAAATACGATCCGTTTCTCTTCAAAGCTCAACTTCATTAAATCCCAAGTCGAGGATGACCATCAGATTTCAATTCTTGGACTTGAAGATGAACCACAATCAAGGCTAAGGTTTCTAATTTTTTTATTTTTCATTAATTCCCGTGTCAGTAGTTTTTTATTTTTATTTTTATTTTTTAGTAACGATGGGCATCCAAACTTCTAATAAGTTTTTCATTTCTATTTGTTGGACTAATTTAGGTGGTGATAGGATGCGATGGGGTTCACTCGGTGATTGCTAGGAGGTTGAAACTCAGTCTGCCGGTCCATTCGGGCCGGTCAGCGGTTCGTGGGATTTCTGTTTATCCGGAAGGCCATGGGCTGGGCCATATTGTTCAGCAATATGTCGACGTGTCTAAAAGGGCCGGTTTTGTCCCCCTCAATGACAGAGAAGTCTTTTGGTTCTTAGCTTGCAAAACACCGCCTAAAGGTAATTAAGATCTTTCAATACTTTTACCCGAAAAAAAAAATCCAACTAATACCCGGTTTATTAAGATTTACGTGAACAGTAAAATTTTAATGTCACTAAGTCAGGTCCCAGGTGGGCCTCGATATATGAAAAGTTGCGGCTCAATTGATACAAGACTGTTTTGGTTAATAACATACATTTATGTTATCCATTTAGGCGAAACTATTGAAAGCGACCTGGAATCAATACAAAGAGAAGTAACGGAGAAATGGGCGAAGGACTTCCCTGTGTCCTACCTTGACGTCGTTTAGCACTCGGATCTCTCAACATTATTGTGGGCGCTGCTCGTGTTCCGACATCCATGGGATATTGTTCCCGGAAACCTTAACGCAGAGAACGTCACAGTACTTGGTGATGCTATGCATCCGACTACCCCTGATCTTGGGCAAGGCGGCTGCATGGCACTTGAAGATGCTGTTGTTTTAGGCCGACACATAGGGAACTCAGTTGGCCCTGATGGCAAGCTCAGGCCGAAAGAAGTTGGTCACGCCCTTGAGAAGTACGTCAGAGAGAGGAAGTGGCGGACTGCATGGATCATCGCGGCCTCGCTCCTATCAGGGTGTGTCCAACAAGATGGGTCAGGATGGTGGATGAAATTCCTTAGGGACGTCTTCTATAAAACTATCCTAACCAAATTTATCAGTATTGCAGACTATGATTGCGGGAGGTTGCCGAATAAGATGGGAACATCTAATTTTAATTGATGGATATGTTTAAATAAAATATTTTAGGCTACTATGATCAATCAATTTTAGTACCACATGTCGAATTTATTTCCTAAATGTATTAATTCAATTTGTATGTGCACTATTATTTTATTGAAAAAAGTTCCTTGACTTAATTAGCGAGGAAAATGTTCATTTTACGTTTCTTTTGGGGATAAAGGAGTGATTTCAAATGAAACAATACTCATAGAGGAAAATGGATATATATTATCTTCTAAAAAGTTAATTAATCCTAAAAATGATTGATCACTTAGAAAAGCACCACCTTTGCACTTTTTTTTTCAATATAGCGATATTTGGAAAATAGCACAAAAAAATACGATATCTGTATTTTTTCTTAAATATAACACGACCTTTAGAGAGTAGTATAGAAAAACATGATCTTTGCATTTTTTTAAAATATAGCACGAATATTAGAAAATAACACAAAAATATACGACCTTTAGGCACGATCTTCTCTTTTAACGTGCTAGAATCTCAACTAAACTTGAAGGGCGTGCCTTTCTGTTATTTTGTAAAGGTCGTGCTATATTTAGAAAATAATGCAAATGCCGTGTCTTTTTGTGTTACTATCCAAAAGTCGTGCTATATTTAGAAAAAAAAAATGAAAGTCGTGCATTTCTATACTATTTTCTAAATGTCATATTATATTTAGGAAGAAGTGTAAAGATTGTGTTTTTTTAGGTGATGAACCCATTAAAAAATATAAAGGGAAAAGTACAAAAACTTTCATGGTGGTTTGAGGTCGGAACAAATTGCACCATATGTTTTTATTAGGGACAATTAGCCCCTCTTGTACTTCGTTGGCCACAGGGGATTATGGCGTTAGTTGTTTTTTTTCTTTTTTAGTATTCAATCTTTAACCTTTTAATCATTTTGGTTCTAAACTTTTTTTCTTCTATCATTCATATCCTCAACTTTCCATTTTTTTCATTAGTCCTAAAAAGAAAATCGACAAGGAAGGAGGGGTCAAGGCCGCCAATCGGAGTCCTCGACCCCTCCACTGAGGTCGCCGGCACTCCGTGGGTACTGACGACCTCAGTGGAGGGGTCAGGGTCACAGATTGACGGTCCCAGCCCGAGAATCGAGTCGGAGTCTAGACAATTAAAAAATAATACATAAATGCACGATCTTCAAGTTTAGTTAGGATTCTAGCATGTTAAAAAAGAAGTCGTGCTTGAAGGTCGTGTCTTTATGTGTTATTTTTTAAAGGTTGTGTTATATTTAAGAAAAAATGCAAAGTTCGTGCCTTTCTGTACTACTATCCAAAATTCAGACTATATTTATGAAAAATACAAAAGTCGTACCTTTCAATGTTATTTTTGAAAGATCGTATTATATTTAAGAAAAAGTGCAAAAGTCGTGCTTTTTTTAGTGATTAACCCTAAAATATAACAAGACCCTCATATTATTGTCCGTTAAAAGAAAAAATAGTGCCTTCTAGAAATTAATATATATCTAACTAACTAAAGTGTTTTTTGCACTTACGACTACCAACATTTAAATCTTGGTGCCTCTCCAATTCAAAAAGAGTACTTTGCTTATTTTATATTAGATATTATCTAGTGTTTTTTATTATTAAAAAATAGTGATAAAGAGGTATATAAATATATATAATATCACGCTATCAAAAAGTAGCCCTTAATCTGATATGTTCGTATTCTACTTCTACTCCTTTTACCAGGTGGTTCTTTAGGCCATTCACTTATTTACTCTCTACTCTACATTTACTTTCAAAAAAATACCCTTCAAACTTTCAAAAGCATGCATTTATATCTCTCATTCTATTTCTCTATTGTATTTCTTTAAAATATAACCGCAAGTACTTTTTCGTCAATATTAAGCCATTTACATCAATCGCCTCATTCTAAATACATATTTCCATCAATAAATCATATATTCAAGTATAATAATAAAATAAAATTATCATAATTTTATAACATCTATAAGAGTATAAATCTTTGAAAGTATTTCTAACTTTTACTTTTTAAAAGTACCCTTTCATCTTTGTAAAATATGCATCTATATCCCGCTATATGTCTATTCAATTATAATTTTCTAACATATAACCACATGTCATTTTTCATGTAAATTATAGCCCATGCACTAATCATTACTTTCTAAATGCATTTTTCATTAAGAATATATACGTATAATATATACTAATTATACAAGTGTGAAATTCCTTTTGATTTCTCCACATTTGCTATTTTCCATTCTACCCTCTTTTATTTGTCTTTTCCCATTTTTATAATTCCTAATCGGACCCTTATATCAAATAGATTGATATATTTTAAGTTTCTTGATGAAGTACTTCTCCAATATCATTAATCAGGAGATTTATTTGTTTGTTTATTTTTTTTATCAATTTCAATGAGTTTTCTTCGGAAAAAATTTGAGGAGTTTTTATTTTCGTCTTTCTGGGAAATTTTCATTTTATAACTTTTTTAACTGAATTTTTCTTTGTTTATTCATTACCTAGAAACGACCCGTTGTATCTTATTCTTGTTTGTTAGTTGGACACTCTTTTATCAGTTGTAAAACTTAACTTTAAAATCCAACGGGTGCTTACCCATCTTTGGAGGACAAACTATTGCATTTTTTCGTAGATCAATCAATTATAATTAATCAACCACGTGATTTCATTTTCGAAGAGTTCATTGTGCTGATAGAAGGGCGAAATAATATGTTTCGTTGAAGAAAGCTTTTTCTTTTTTATTTTAATTTGCACCATTTGATATCCAGAATTTCAATGGATTTCGACAAATCTAGGTTCGAGCCTAGGTGATCTTCAAATTCATTAGTTATATGAATGTATATGCTTTCATTATATAAAACTTGTTCTGAGTAACGAATGAACATTTTGTTGTGAGAAGAATTATTTCAAAATTTACATTCTGCTATGGTCTAAATAGGTGGACATGCGTAAGTAAGATATATCCCGAAATGATTATGATGGGTTGATATAAATAGGAGTCATTGTAAAGAAACTTTCAGCATTTCCGATGAATTATTATTCACAGAAAAGATGAATTTAAGAGTTTTCTACAAAATATTCATAAGAATTTCATTTGACAATATGTCAAAATATTTTATAATAAGATATTGTTCAAACAACTTATCAACGAAAATTTTGTCATAAATAGGTTAGAAAGGTCTCACCAAATATATTTTTTAAAAATAAAATTATTTGTTGATAAAATTTCTATCGAAAACATTAAACAAAAAATAGAGCTTATGGATTCATATTTTTCTTGCAGAAATGAATTCCTCGGAATAAGGTCACTTGCCATCAGGTTATTTTTTATAGGAAAACCGCTTGGTCTGATTCATTTCATTATTTTAAACTATAATTTCCAACAAAATTCAAATTCTATTTGACCTCACATTCAAATTAAGAAAACCTAATATTTCGCCAAAAAAAAGTAGAAATTTATTTTCCAAATTTTTTATGAAAATTTTATATTTGAAAAATAATTATCAGTAAGATTTTCAAGAGAAAAGAAGTGGGGATATCCAATAGAATATTCATAAAAAAATAAATAAAATCCACGAAAAAGAGGAGACTACATTGTCCATTAGAACAATGTTAAACATTTCCTTATGAATTTATATAATTTTTTTATTTATAATCATGCATTTAATAGAATAAATTTTTAATTTAATTTTATTAGATATCGTATTGCGCGTGCAAAATACGTGCCCACCTACCAGTAATAGAATAGGAACCGCATAATTTTTTAGCTCTTTTACTTAAACCTAGGGGTAAGGGGCTTTGCTTTTTTCCTTGTAGTACGAGAAAGAGTTTCTACACCTATTATGCATCTTTATTTAATTTTTCATTTTCTTATATTAAGCATATGACCTTAATTTGTATTAATAAAAAAAATAAGGTTTTGTAGAGCAATTAATTGACCTTGTTCTCCGCTTCCTATACGAATTGTCATCACCAAAATACAAAAGAGGAACTGCTTTATGTATTTTGCAATTCTATGTAATATATAGAGTTAATAGGCAATTTGGTCCCTAACTAACGAAAATTACGTCAATTGGGACTCTGACTTATTTTTTGTATCAATTTGGTCCTTGAGTTTATAAACATCAATTTGGTCATTGTTACGTCATTTAGGTCCCTCAATGAAGAAAATTGCATGAAATTAGTCTTTGTTACATCAATAGTCCCTCACTGAAGAAAATTGCATCATTTAGATCTTCTGATTATATCAGTTTGGTCATTTGTCACATCATTGAGGTCCTCCATGCCATTTCATTAACCGTAGGTGTTGACGCTATTAAATGAGGATCATTGTTACATCAATTTGATCTAACGTTCGATCAAATAAGTCTTTCTTCATTTACCTTTTTCTCCTTCATTTCCATCCAAAAGAAAAAAAGTTCTACAAAAAAAAACGAGGTTGTTTTGGTAAAATTAAAAGTTTTTTTTATTAAAAATGCAAAATTAAATTTGAAAAAAAACAAAAGATGAACTACCGCTCGGCAAATCAGAGGGTCTTCTCCTACCACACCAAGGCTCGCGAGCCCTAATTAGGTTCGCGTTGAGGTCGCGAACCTAGGCAGGGGGCTCGCCAACCCCTGGCTCGTCGAACTAGGGGTTGGGAGCCCCTGGTTCAACCAACCTATATCTTTGTTTGTGTCACGAACCCAGGCAGGGGACTTGCGAGCCTCGAGCTCTGGAGCCCTAGGGTGATTGATTATGTAGAGCTGCTCGAAGGGCTTGAGCTGCTCCTCAAGCTAGATTGGTCTGGAGAGGCCATATTTAGCCACTGTTAGGCTAGATCTAGTTTCTCCAGCTCCAGTATAGCTAGGAACATATCTTAATAGGTGTAAGAGGTAGTAGTTCGACGGCTACTGGCCGACGGTGGTAGGAAGAAGAATGATAATTAATCATGATTTCTTCAGAAATGAGTGACCTATCTGATGTAATCCAATCGCGAATGCATAACTAAGTTACATCAGATGGTGAATCTCATACATCAATTTGGTCACTGAAGACTTAACGGCAGTTACACACCGTCAATCCGATCTGGAGGGACCCACTTGATGTAACTGCGACTTATTTGATGTACAATCTTATCTTTATGGACTGGATTGATGCAAAATAGGAAAGCCAGGGACCTAACTGATGTTACAAGGACCTAATTGATGTAATTTCAAAAAATAAAGGACTAAATTGATGCAAAAAATAAGGTAATGATCCGATTGGTGCAACATAGCAAAGTCAAAGATCAAATTGCCTATTTATTCTAAAATATATAATTGATGAGACATATGTCATTGTACGCTATTTGTTCAAAAAACTGAAATCGTAACTTTTCATTCAACGACTTTCCGTATGCCAAATGTAATGAATTTGTATAACCTTAAAAAAAAAGAAGAGGAAACTTGATCATCGTCATTATTAACTACTCCATTCGGCAAACTCGTACCTAAATTGTCAAAGGGAAAAGTACGAAGACAAGTATATCTATTATTATTATTATATATATAGATATATATAATATCATTATACCATTATTTCTCTCCTTAAAAAATATGAGGTATTTAAATAACGTGGTTTGATTCATTCAGCGCTTGTTCTACTTAACTAAGGTATTATTTCAAGTTTTTATGAATACAAAAAACTCACGCTATGAGAGATTTACCCCTTAGTGGGCCGATCCGACTTGATTAAATTAGTCGGAGCACAATTAGACTTCCGAATGCGAAGGTGAACATCGGAAAAAAAAAAGAAAAAAAAGGAGGTGTTTCCAATACTTTTAATTCTAGAAATACCATTGCCTTCATCTCTCATGTTCTGATGGTAGCTCCTTCCTCACAGTCAACAGTGGGAGTATCGCTTTGCCTTCATGCCAGAACCGCCCTCACCGTTAGACCGCCGAGCTCAGACCACACTCTTGCACCCTCCTCGAGCTTCTTTTGCCCGCTGGCTGCCTGGCTTCCTTCTCGGCCTCTTTCCGGTCACTCTCCCGCCCTAGCCCTCTCCAGTCTTTTGTCGCTACGTCCCTTCTCTCTCTCTCCAATTGTCGATTAACTTCCTTCTTTCTCGCAGCTTAGCTTTTCGCCAAGATGCACCTCCTTCGTGGTCGTGCCTTTACACCAATTTAAACCCCTCCAACTCCTTAAAATGTTGCACCAATTTATTCCTACAATTTGACCTCGGGCTCCCGCCCAAGATCTGCTCGACCGAACGTCCCACCCAGGCTCAATTTGTACGGACGACTTGTCCTATTATTTTCACTAGCAAAGGCCCTTACCTTCCAGATATAACTTCACTTACATACTTGAGTTCATATGGTCAATATTATACACACAGATTCCGCGCGTATATTGGTTCAGGACAGTTACCACTCTTGACTGCCCTTTGGCCATAAGTTCCGAACATACACAGACTCTTCCGACGCTTAGTGCCTTTTCGGCCACTCCCTCCTTCTGTCTGTTCCTGTGCTCTTTTGTTAAGGAAAGTAAAAGAGAGTTTCAAGAGGGAATTATGCTTTAACCATGTATCACTCAATGGAGCAATACGAAATAATTTTTTTTTTCATAATTAATGAGGAATGTTCAGATTTCACCTGATTAATAGATTATTTTAAGGTTTCGTCCTTTTTTTCCCTTCACGATAAGAAAACAATAAAAAGAAAATTTTGGAGGTGAAACACTTCTTCAAAGGTTCTATCTTTCATTACTCGAGATCAGTCCACACAATTTAAGGTACTCTATGTTCATGTTACACATTCAAAAATTATGCAGTGAAAAAAACTAGCTTACTTAAATTTATTTATATATCATAATTATATTCTTATTTCTATAAAAATAAATAAGGACAAGTCATGAAGATGCACAATGTGTGTAACGCAAATTCCCTCCCTTCTGATTAGTTATCTGAAGTGAATATCACACACGTTTATATCGTATTCCTCAGACTTATGATCGGCTTGATAAATAATCATTGTTGCCATTACTAAACAACCTAAAGGTCCGTAGGAGAGGGGTGTTATATTCTCCATATCGAGATATATCTAAGGGAAGAAGCATCGTTGAGTTTCTTGATGTCCAACTAAAGCTATCTTACATCAGATAGAGAAAAAAAAAATTAAAGTATTGCTACTTTGCAATGAGCAGCCCCAAATGGAGGACCCAAATGAGTGGGATTGTGTGACCTAACATTTTTATATTCAAATAGCATACATATACATATACTTACATGTTTATATATATATATATATATATATATATAACATACACATGTTTGCTGAAAAAGAGAGAGAGAGGGTAGCATGGCTCCACGTGGCCAAACTTTTGCCCCTCAACCATCCTCCTCCACCGCCGTTCTTTTTTCTTTCTTCTTTCTTTTCTTGCTCTGTTTTGGGCTGTGGAGACGCAGAAGAACAGAGGGATGGAAAACAGAGGAGACCAGAGAGTCGGTGAGAGGAGAAAACAATAAGCTTTGAATTCTTGAATTATTCGGGCTGATTCCCATAAAGAAAAAATGGGATTTGGACTGATACCTGGATGTACAATCAAGTCTTTCGAGGATGGTCGGAGTCTAAGATTTCTGAGAAGCTTCTGTTTGGGTTATACTTTTTTTTCTAATAACAGGACTGGACCAATTCAATTTAGGTGAATTATTGTGATGCTTTTTTTTTTTCCGTTTATTTATCAGTCCCTGGGGCTCTGATTAGTTGGTCACATATTTGTGCAGAATTCTTGGTCATATAAGGTTCATCAATAGGAGCTACATGAAACTGGAGAGTTTGATCAGTCTCGTGTTCTAAATCTTGGCTGTTATATCTGTACTATCATTCTTCATTTTTAACTTTTTTCTTAACTCATGAGTGTTCATGAGTGTCCAATTTTAATTTTGACTATGCTTTTGCGTCAGATCCAAATCGATGATAGTGGCGGGAAGTCATTCTTATGTTTTTGGGTGAGAGCTTATGATCGTCTTGGGGCTTTGATTAATAGTTTCTTCACAGCTCTTAGGCTTCAATTTCCCCTTTTGAGTGATTGACATGTATAAACTATCGCAAATGTTTATGTAAGTGAGGGGATATATTGATTGAGAAGTCCATGTGCATACCCCGAAAAAGGGATGAAATAAAATGTTCTGTACCGTTCTCTAAAATGGATGAAATGAAATGTTCCGTATACTAACCCGAAAGGGATAGGTAAAAGCACTTGTTATTTAGGAAAGTCTTATATTGTAGCTATAAAAATGATAGAACAAGGGAGTTGAACTGATGTATATTTATGCTCATATTTAGTATATAATCTAACTTTTATGCTTGAATTTAATAGGAGCCAAGGAGACTAAGACTATATACCCAGGAGGCTCGATTCGTTGAGTTATTATTTTGGGAGTTTTGTGAGTACTCTATTCTCTTGTGAAATGATTTATAATAGTTATATAAATTATTTAAGAAGAATATTGTGATAGTTAGATTAAGAAATCGGTCTTACTACGTTATGTGTAAGGATTTGAGAGATATTGCCCTTTTATGTTTCAACTTGACTTGAGATATGCAGTGTGATTGTGTATGTTGATTGTGTGTGGGATATATGATGATAATGTGATAATGTGATTTGGATTATGCTTGTGTGTACTAATATGTTTGACTATAGTCATGGGACCGCTGGACCCGCCATATCATAAAATGGGGTTAGATTGGCCGCTGGATCCGGCGGAATATAAATAGGGCCAGATCGGCCACTGGACCCGGCGGAATACAAATATGGGTTAAATCGGCCGTTAGACCTGGCGGAATATAAATATGGGCAAGATCAGCTGCTGGAGCCGGCGAATTATAAATATGGGCAAAATTGGCCGTTGGACCCGGCGGAATATAAATATGGGTCTGATCGGCCGCTGGATTCGGCGGAATATAAATAGGGGCTTGATCAGCCACTGGACCCGGCGGAATAGAAAAAGGGGCCCGATTGGCCACTCTACCAGGCGGAATATAAATTGAGGTCAACTCTTACCGCTAGAGGTTAATAGGCGACCCCGCTTATGAGATATGGATATTGGGAGTTAGGGATGATATGAGTGAGATGTGCGGGGTCACGGTACCGTCACAATTTTGTTGCAAGGAAATGCAACCCTATGGCTATATTTATTAGTTGTGTTGTATATTGTTGTATAAATGTGATGATTATTGAGATTGTCTGAAATTGTTCTATGAAAACCGTGTTGTTTGCTAAAGCTTGATTTAGTCAGTGTATGAGTGTTAGATGGTGCTGAGTTAATGGTTAATTCTAATATTATTATATGGTTATAAAGATAATTGATTGTTTACGAATGAATTTAGTAATTGTTTGAATGTATGGTATAATATGTTGTGTTGGTGAATTAAATGACTAACTTGGATATGCTAGTATATATGAATGTTTGGTTGTTTAAAAATATATTATCTTTATTCATTTAAAAAAATTATTTTTAGTTAATAATAGTTCATTTAACTCTGAAATTTTGTACTCACTGAAATGCAGCTCACACTATGCATATATTTTTTCAAATAAGCTTCTACTTGAGAACTTTTTGGCCATGAATCTCTTCGAGTCCTACAACAATGTTATGATGCAAATTTCTAAGGTACAACAATGCAATTTTTGGCTTGTCTTTTTTTTTTTGGCTCTGCATTTTCGTATTTCAAATTATTCATTTTTGATATGTCAAATCTTTTCCATTGGATTTGTCTTCTAAATTATGTCGACAATACATAAAATTTTCTGCTCTGAGATGAACCAACAAAGAGCAAAGGAGGAAAAGAGTATGAATATAATGCCAAGTCCAATTGAGGTCATGGAAACTCGATTCCAGTCCTTGAATGTCAGGCAAAGGTGAGTGTGGATCTCAATATTGCCAAATTGGTTAGTTACGAAGAAAGAAACTGCGGATCCCATATATTCATACAAAGAAATAAGAGCACGTCAGATCATCACAAAGCATGAGCTATATATATATCTCAGGTTTTGTTCATCGAAACTTCAGTTCAATTCAATTCATACTTCTGATTTTCCTTCCAAGTACTCCATCTATCTGTACATTCTATCTCTACATTCTCTCTCGCCGATAAGATGGTGACATGAGCACCAGGTCGATGCTCTAATTGGGCAAGAAACCAACTTTCATGCATGTATGGATTTCATGAGGTCATCGGTGTAATTGGAGCCGACATTAAAGCTCAATATCAAAGTAGTCATTGGTCGGTTGCTAGAGTTAACTCTAGAAGCCATAATCAAGGTTTTAACCATCAGTTACCTTCCGATCCCTTACCGATAAGAAAGTTCATGAGCTAATAATTAGTCAAGTGGGTTAAAAACCAAATTAATATGGGTTGACCGGGGAGCATCCTCGTTTTGAAGCACCATGGAAGTTCATACAGTACTAGCTAGTACAAATAAATACACGAGATTATGTCATATTCATGAAAATAGGTGATTTGCTGCATGATATTGCATATATCAAAATTTGAATATCATTGTAACAATAAAATTTGGAGTTATCTCCGGTTTCTTTAATTTTATGTCTACAAGCTCAGACCAAAAAAGTTAACATGACAATGTTTAGCCATAGCGAACTATTCCTCAAAGAGATTGATAATATTTCTCGTCAAAGTAACATGGAAAAAGAAAAGAGTAACAATTAAAATGTTTGAGGCTGATCATATGGAGGACTTCCTTCCCATCTCTTGCTGCAATATAGAATATATATGTATTACTAAGATCCTTACTAATAGGATTAAATATGTTCTCTCTAATATAATCAGTTTAAATTAGATGGCCTTTGTGTAGGGGAAAAGGATCTTTGATGATGTCTTGTTAGCTCATGAGCTTGCCAGGAACTATCATAGGCGAGGTATTTCTCCTTGACGTGCCATCAAGATAGATAATATGAAAGCGTTGGATTCCCTTAATTAGGAATTTATTCTGAACTGTCTAGAGGTAATGGTTTCTCGCGAAAGTTTGTTGGATGGGTAAAATGATGTATCACTACCCCTCAATTTTCTATAGCAGTAAATGGTTCTATGGCAAGCTACCTCCCAGGAAAAAGAGGTGTGAGACAAGGAGATCCTCTTTCACCATACTTATTTGTGATTGCATGGAAGTCTTTTCGAGGGTCATCCATAATGCAGTAGTGGAAGGCATAATTGGATTTCATCCCAGGTTAAGTCTCTAAAATTGACTCATTTATGATTTTCGAATGACATCTTTATTTTCACCAATGGTTCACAAGATTCAATTCTGGCTATTCTTGATGTGTTGAGGAGATTTACACATGGTCTGGGCTTAAGCTTAACCATGAAAAGTTGGAGATCTTTATTGGCGGGATTAATGATGCTGCAGTTGAGGAGCTTCTGGATTGTTCAGGTTTTAAGAGAGGAGCTTTAAATGTAAAATACTCGGGATTGCATCTTGTGTCTACTAAGCTTTCATCTAAAAGTTGTGAAGCCTTGACAAAAAGGATTACCAAGCGTATCAAGTGGACCATTAAACATCTTTTGTTAAATCTTTTAATTCAATCCTCACAGTAGACCAGCAGAACTCAATTTAGAGAGAATGAGATAATGCAGATCTTTGAGAGAGAGGAGAAATTGTCTACTTCTTCATTAATTGGAAAAACTTCAGTTACCAACACCAATAGACACTAGTAGAAAACTTAAACAGAACATGAGCAAAACTGCACTTCAACTAGTGTAGCTCCAACACTTCTCCTTGGATCAGTTGCTACTGCACACTTCAATCTTCTCCCTTAACAGCTCAAACATTCCAATATGAAAGGAGTTGGTGAAGATATCTACAAACTGGTCTTCTGTTCAGCAATGCACTAGCTTCATTTATCCACTTTGCTTAATTGTTCACGAACACATCAGTGCTTTGTTCTTCCACAATCTGGACACCATTGCATGCTCTAGGAGTCTCCTTCAGTCCATAGACATTCTCCTCCTGTTTGTTCATAGAGCCATCAAGAATGACTTTTGTCTTTGGCTCTATAGTGGCCAACTCCTCCTTCATTCTATCTATCATTCTTAGATCGGATTTGGCTTCTTCACATCTTGTAGATTCTAAAACTGCAACTTTTTAACTCTGACATTTGTCTGCAAAGGACCTTCTCCCTTTAACAGATTGATCATCATCCACCTTAGACTTCATCTTCAATGGATCCAAAGAAAAAAAAACTTATTCTTCATTGGAATCTCAAGTAACTTCTTACCTTTTAAATAAAAAATCAAACACTTTTTCTCTTCAAACATCACCTTGTATCCTTTCTCTACAAGCTGACCAATACTCAACAAACTTTGGGCAATCTTAGGAACATATAAAACCTCAGACATCAGTTTTGTACCAACACAACTCTCTATTTGGGCAGTTCATTTACCCTTCACTGCCAAGTACTATCCATTCCCAATTCTTATTCTTGCTGTTACTGATCTATCAAGCTCCCTAAAGAGCTTCTCATCACTTGTCATGTGGTTAGTACAACCACTATCAACAAGCCAACGACCATCTGAAACACGTGAGCTAAAACAAGAAGGAACAAAGAGTTGTTCTACCTCTTCTTTAACTGCAGTTTGTGCCTCACCTTGCTGCCGAGTCTCCTCCTCCTTGCAGATGATCTCAGCATGCCCTAACTTTTGACACTTCCTACATCTCATGTCAAGCTTCCTCCAATACTTATAGTGTGGATGATTTCTCTTCCACAATGCTGACAAGGAGGATGATTTCCCCATTTGTTGCTGTTCGATCTTTCTACTGCAACAATCTCAGAAGCACTACTATATTCTTTTAACTTCTTTCCTTTTCCACCAGAACTTTGCTGCATTTTGGCTTTCAAAGCTCCTTCAACCATTTATTGTTCAACAATTCATTTTCTTCTTATCATACTTCTCTGCTCTTGAGCTTGCAAAGCACTAAGTACTTCAGCATGTTTGATGTCTGAAAGTTAATTATTGTTCTCCAATGAAGCAATAGTTGCCTCGAACCTTTCTGGTACAGAAACCAGAATCTTTTGCACCAGCCTATCATCCTTGATATTAGTTCCTAACACTCTAATCTTGTTAGCAATCTCCACAAGCCTATCAGCAAACTCCTTCACAGCCTCTCTCTCTTCCATTTGAAGCTTTTCAAATTCTCTCAACAAATTTAACACTTTCATACCTCAAATCTTCTCATCTCCTTCATATTCTTCCTTCAAGTAATCCCAGATAACTTTTGCTAACTCAAGCCTCATGATTCTGTTGAAGATGGTGGGTGACATAGCAGCATAAAGACACGATTTTGCCTTTGCTTTCCTGGTCTTCTTCTCCTTGTGCAGCTTGATCTCAGCCATGGTTGGATTGTTAGGAAGGGGAGCCACCTCATAGTCTTCTTCCACTGCTTCCTACAAATCACAACCTTCCATAAAAGCTGTCATCTTCACAGCCCATGCTCGATAATTCTCCCCATCGAGCACAGGTGGTGCCATGACAGAGATTCCACTCGAACCTACCTCCATCTTGCCTTGAACTTCTATAGTTGCAGTCAAAACACTCGATCAACCTCACAAGTCTCTCACCCACACAAGTCCCTTAAGATCAAGGTGGCTTTGATACCACTGTTAAGTTTCTTAATTCAATCCTCACAGTAGACCAGCAAAACTCAATTTAGAGAGAATGATAGAGTGCAGATTTTTGAGAAAGAAGAGAAACTGTCTACTTCTTCATTAATTGAAAAAACTTCAGTTAGAAACACCAATAGACACCAGTAGAAAACCTGAACGGAACAGGACCATAACTGCACTTAACGTGCAAAAAACAAACTCCTAAAAATATGCTAATTGATTCCTTAAAAACAGCAACCTAAAAAACAGATAACTACATGACTGATAAAAAAACAAAACGACACAGCAAGACTAGCAGCAGCTCTGATGCACTTCAACTGGTGTAGCTCCAACATCTTTCCTATGTTGGTGGAGTCCAATTGATCAATTTTTTGTTTTATTTAGCATGGAAAATTACTGGTGCTCTCATTTTATTCTTCCTAAAATGATTATTAAGCTGGTCCACCAAAACTGCAGAAGTTTTCTTTGGAAAGGAACTGAGTAGCATACAAGGGGCAGTAAAGTGAAGTGGGAGCCTTCCCAAAACTGAAGGAGGTCTTGGTATCAAGGATCTTACAATTTCGAATAAGGTGTGTATTATTAAAAATCTTTGAGCCATTTTGATAAAGTCTGGCTCGTTTGGGTAGCTTGGGTGATGAGATATTTAGTTAAAGGGAGAAGTGTCTAGTCATTGAAAATCTCGAATGAGTGTTCTTGGAACTGGAGGAAGCTGCTGTAGCTGAGAGCTGTGTTATATTGCCATTCATTAGCTGCAAGATCAACGCAAGCGGAAAAGAAGAAGAAGAAGAAGAAGAAGATATCTTTTTGGTTTGATCCTTGGCTCTCGATTGGTCCATTGATTCATTTCTGTAAACAAGGATTCATATGATTCCCCACTTAGGGGAGTAAGCATGTATTAACTCTGTTCTTGTTGAAGGCTCTTGGAGTTGGCCAAGAAGTAAGCTCAGATCCTCAAGATAGGACCATTCACACTCTTGCTGCTGAAGTGACGTTTTGCTACATGTGATAGTTACGTTTGGTCTCCTCATAAAGAGGGGAAATATACCCCTTACAGCACATGGCGGAGCTTAAGAAATAGGGCGCCAAAGGTGATATGGAGCGGGGCACTTTGGTTTGATGGGCATACTCCAAGGGCTTCTTTCTTAAAAGTTAGCTTTGCGTCCTCGATAGATTGAGTACAAAATAAAGATTAAGTAGATGGAAGACAGAGCTACCAGCTGAGGAACGTGAATTCTGCTGCTTGTGTTTGGAAACCCGCAACCATTTGCTCTTTAGGTACCCTTTCACGAAAGGAGTTTGGCTTAGCTTTGCCGGGTAAGGATTGGTCTAAAAAGGCACGTAGACTGGTTTTTCAAACTAGACTGGATTTCTTCTTTGAAGGGAAAACAAATTGGACATAATTTGCCTACAACTCATGTGGACTCGTTATATCTGGATTTGGGGGGACCCACAATGTAATTTATGAAAAGCAAATGGTGCCCCCATAGACCTGGTTTTTTGCTGAAGTTCGATCGAGAGTTTTGGTTTTACCTAATGTTTCCTGTGAGCTTGAGAACTCTGTACATGCTAGACAATCGTATGCTGTCGATGGGGAACATTAGTCAGTTTGCTGATAGGGGTAGGGTACAGTTTTTGCTCTCGGTTTATATGAGGGCAATCCTTGGATAAGTGGTTCTTATTGTAAAAACTCTTGTTATTAATGAAATTTCACCAATTATCCAATAATAATAATAAAAAAGGCTGACTCAGGGATGGACCGAGAAGTGGTTAAGGAGGGCAGTCATTGCTGATGAAATTTGGATGCTCTAAGAAAATTTACATGCTATATTGCAATTGTTTATGAAAATTCCAGATTGCTACGGATACTACGTTTGTGATCACAGATTTCAAGTTCTTTTTGGCTTCGTAATGGAAAGCAGAGTCAGAAACTGAATGGATATTGAACTCATAAAATGATGCTTGAAATTGAAGAAACCAGAAATGGACAAAACATCAGAATGAAAAATCATCTAGAATTCAATTCATAGGTTAAATATAATGGATTAATAATTGGTAGCATGAAATTGACCCCATATATCACTCAAATATGACATATTTATTACATTTATATCTCGATAGGTTTTTTTTTTTCGATTACAAGGGAAGCCGATGGGTCTAGTATATTGAAATAGATATCCTAAATATCTAATAAAGAGGTACATGTAATTTCACTGGGAATCAAACTTGAAACCTTTGAGTCACCAGGCGAGAGGTGCACCACTGCACTACACCCTCTCTGGATATATTTCGATAGCTTTTCAACAAGAAAGTCTTGTGTGTAACCGGCATACCATGTAAGATTTTGTCACAAGACACATAAAAAATATTACTTTTATCAACAATGAATTTTTTTTTATTTTAATTTATATACTAAAAATCAAATTGAGAAATCCTTATTGACTTTTAATATTGTCACGTGATATATCCGTTACATACAAAACTTTTCTCTTTTCAACACATTTGCATTATATATTCTACAATGATTTTTTTTTGTTTTCCTTTTCGGGTGGAATTTATTTTGGGTGGAATGAAGTTAACGAATTGGCACCCGAAAATATCTATTTTCCGTTCAAAATCAGACAGTTTAGAAATGCACGCGTTATGAAGCCATATCATGTAGTCAATGGCGGTGCTTGATTTGCTTTCTACAACTCCTATTCTTTATATACAGTTTAGCCCAATTTAATTTTTCGTGGTTGAAAAGTCAACAAGTCATTTCTAATTTCTTTCTTTATTTTTAGTTTTTTTTATGTATGACTTAATTTTCAGAAGTCCAATAAGCCTTTGGCAAATTTAGTTCAGGGTTTATTAGTTTTTGTTTTGTATTACGGGAATAATTATGGGATCCTCATATTCCAAGATTAGCATAATCATATTTTGTATATTATCGTAGCTAGCCTAATTAGATGATTGTATAATAGGCAATTAGAAATCTTAACAGCCTTTCCTATTTTTCTTTCCTGACATTCCACTATATGTATCGGTTGTCAGTGATCAATAAAATAAGCTTACAAGATTCCTCTTTTCACATGGTATCAAAGCAGAATTGGGACCATGAACCCTAGTATGCTCTAGGGCTGTGAAAGACAGCATCTATCCAAAAGGAGTAGAGATGTCAGGGAAGGGTGTCGACCAGGATTTATTTTCAGTATATACAGTCAATCCATCAGACTACACAGGTACGAGCTTGATCAATTGCAAGCTAAATGGCTCAAATTATCTTACCTGGTCGAGGGCTATGGTCACTGCATTGACAGCCAAGAACAAAGTTGGGATGATTGATGGCACGGTGCCAAGGCCACCGGAGAATGATCCAAACAGGGCGAAATGGGATGTTTGCAATGCCCTGGTGATTTCCTGGATTTTTAACACACTGGAATCGGAACTCCAATCCAGTGTAGCATGTGCAACAGTGGCACAGGGATTGTGGGAAGACCTGCGAGAAAGATATTCGCAGGGAAATGAAACAAGGATTTACCAATTGAAAGCAGAAATCGGCAATTTGAAGCAGGAAGGGATGTCTGTAACGAAGTATTACTCACGACTCAAAGGACTTTGGGACGAATTGGATAATTACCTGGAGATTTCGGCGTGCACTTGCTCTGCCACCAAGTTATACACGGCGCAAAGAGAAAGGGAGAAGACCCACCAATTTCTGATGGGTCTAGGGTCGGATTTCGTGACTGTGAGATCTAATGTCCTCAGCCATGAGCCGCCGCACTCCCTGAATAAAGTTTATGCCCTAATTTGCACGAAGAAAGACAAAATATCGTGACTCAATTGCACGAGACCGCTGCACCAGATGGAGCGGTATTCCTAAGCAGGTTAACAGGGAAACAGGGGAGCGGCGCGGACAGACTTACAGTGGACAGGGAGGTGGAAGAGGCTCGGGAGTGACGAGCAAAACCTGCTTCCACTGCGGCCGCATGGGTCACATCAAGAGCTCCTGCTGGCTGCTGCACGGCTTGCCGGCGAATCTGGAATCGAAGCCGGTGATTGAGAGAGGAGGAGGAACCGGGAAGGGTTTGGCATCGGGAAGAAGAGGAGGAGGAACGGGACTAGCAGGGGGACATCGCGGGCCGGGCCAAAATTCGGGCCAATATAATGGGCTAGGTCAGTATAATGGGTTGCAGGCCCATCAAGCCCAACTGGGACAGTCTAGTGACGGGCAGCACAGGCAGACAGGCTTACAGGCCTACTAAGCCTAGATTGGGCCGTCCAGATATGCAGGCTTACAGGCCCACCAGGCTCAGATTGGGCCATCCAGCAGCGGACTGAACAGGCTGTCACGCCTTTCGGAGTCAGCATTTCAGAAATTACTCGATTTTCTCGGTCCCGATGATGACAACATGCCTCCTAATAGCGGTAAAAATTTTATTTCACTGAATTATGCGCATGACTAGATAATTGATAGTGGAGCTTCGAGACACATGATCGGGCGTGCAGATTTTCTTGTTGAGGCACAGGAACTTGTCAAGAAACCGAAAATACATATACCTGATGGAGGACTTCTTAATGCCTGCAGAAGTGGACGAGTTCATATAGGCTCTCTTACTCTTTCGGATGTTTTACTGGTCCCAGAGTTTAATTGCAACCTCATTTCCGCGTCCCAGTTATCTAAGGATTTGGATTGTTGCGTGATATTTTACACAGATTTTTGCTTGATACAGGACCGCACCACGAGGAAGACGATTGGAGTGGGTGAGCTCCAATGGGGTGTGTACCATCTACGGCGTGTGGCTATTCGGGAGCAGGCTAATAGAGTCATCAGTGACGAGACAGATGATTTGTGGCACATGCGACTTGGACATCCATCACGACGGATTAAGCTCAATGGTACTAGTTTGGAATCACATGGAGCTATAAATAAAGAATGTGATATCTGTCTTCGAGCTAAACAAACTCGATCCAGTTTTAATCTAAGTATGAATAAAGCTGCTTTTCCCTTCCAATTGATTCACTGTGATTTGTGGGGGCCTTATAAGGTGACATCAATCTCTGGGGCTCGTTATTTCTTGACGATTATTGATGATTATAGTCGAGCTATATGGTTATATTTGATGCGGGAAAAATCGGAGACGCAGCGTCATCTCACCAATTTTTGCAAGTTGGTGAGGAATCAATTTAATCGCACAGTAAAAATAGTGCGAAGCGATAACGGAAAGGAGTTTGTTTCTCGGGATTTGCAGAATTACTTTTCTACCGAAGGAATCATTCATCAAACCTCTTGCATAGACACGCCTCAACAAAATGGGCGTGTCGAGCGGAAGCACAGGCACATATTGAACGTAGCACGAGCTTTAATGTTTCAGGCGGGGCTTTCAACTGAATTTTGGGGAGAATGTGCTACTACAGCGGCGCATCTGATTAACATAACTCCCACACCAATTCTGGGAGGTAAGAGTCCATATGAGGTATTATTTGACAAACCACCGAATTATTCAAATTTGAGAGTTTTTGGGTGCCTGTGCTATTGTCAGCACCCAATTTTGGTCCACCGGCTCCAGAGGGGCAAAATCGCCGTTTTTACCACTCGTGAGGGAAATATTTCCGATTAATTACTCGAGTATTCACGACTTTTTAGGACATTTTTGGAAATAGCAATTTGCCTAATTTAACACTAATTTTATTTGGGACATTTTCGAATTTCGCGTACATCGACGTCAATTTTCAAAATTCGGGACAAAATTCGAGATTGAAAATAAATTCATCGCACAATATCGATCAGCGAATTTTTCTGAACACGATGGCAATCTCGAATTAATTTTTTCGACGTCCGATCAAGAAGATGGAATTTTCAATTTATACGCGCGTCAAAAAAAAAAAAAAAAAAAGGGTCAAACGGTCAGACAGGCCCCCCTCCCCCCATTTTCCTGTTCTTCTTCTTCATCGTTTCTTCTTCTTCCTGTCTTCTTCTTCTTTTCTTTTTCTTTTCTTTTCTTCTTCTTCTTCCTCCTGGCAGGGACGGACCGGTCTCGGGACCTCTGCTGCCGCTGCGCCCGAGCCTGCCTGCCGCACGCCAACCCCTATGCGCACGCGACTCCTCGAACACGCAAACGCACTCTCTCTCTCTCTCTCTCTCTCTCTCTCTCTCTCTCTCGGTTTTTCTTTTCGGACAAAAACCCGCAGCTCGTCCGGGGGAATGGGGGGGGAGCTCACAGACAAAAAAGATCCCGGAGCTCACAGACAAAGAAGACCCGGAAACCTCCAGCTCGCCTACGACCGAGAAATCCACAGCTCGACGATTTTTCGAAAAATCTCTCAGCCCTTCAGCCCAGAAACCAGGCCAAACAAGGCCAAACCAATCCCGTTTTCCGGCGACCGCCACCCAACCCGATCCAAACTTGACCAAACTTCATATCCCACATGCATTCGACCTCCTGAGTCCATTTCCGATGTTAGTTTTGTGATTTGAAGCTTCCAGCTTGCCAAAATCGCCCTGTCCAGAGGACATATTCACGGTTTTCCCGGGCTTCCTCGACATTTCCACCACCTCACGACTATGGCAAGTCGTGCCATCATTTCCTAAGGGTTCCTCATAACCCTCACTCTCCCCCGTGACGAGGCACGATCCTCAGTCAGTTAGGATTCCAATGCCGCCGACCTTGCCTCAAAATTCCATCGGGAGCCTCCGTGGCGACGTCCGACCCGACTTGTGCCAGTCGGGCCTGTTCCTCTGGTCGTCTTTTCTGATCCGAACTTTGAAGGGACGCACGGGTCAGTTCGGGTTGAATCTCGCTACGAGCCACCTATCACTGTGCTCCTCAGTCAGTTAGGATTCCAATGCCGCCGACCTTGCCTCAAAATTCCATCGGGAGCCTCCGTGACGACGTCCGACCCGACTTGTGCCAGTCGGGCCTGTTCCTCTGGTCGTCTTTTCTGATCCGAACTTTGAAGGGACGCACAGGTCAGCTCGGGTTGAATCTCGCTACGGGCCATCTATCACTGTGCTCCTCAGTCAGTTAGGAGTCCAATGCCGCCGACTTTGCCTCAAAATTCCATCGGGAGCCTCCGTGGCGACGTCCGACCCGACTTGTGCCAGTCGGGCCTGTCCACCCTTCCAGTCGGGTCTGTTGCTACCATTCGGGTCTGTGCAAGCCAAAACAGCCCAAACCCGACTCGGCAACGGTCCAGCCCGACTCTTGAAGGCCCTATCCCGCATCTCGGGACTAGCCCATTATTTCTCTGTTGCAGGTCCGGCCCAGTCCGCCAACTTCGGCCCATCCATCCTTCCGAAGCCCAATCTTCCATTCGGCCCAGTCCATTCCATCGGAGTTCGGCCCAATCCAGCTCAGACCGGCCCGATACTGTTCAGACCGGCCCGGTCAAACTCACCCAGCATATCTTTGACTTTTTGTTTTTTTATTTACAGAATCACCCCTCAACTTTCCGAACTAGGTAAATTCTCAACTTAGTGGCATGATTAGGGCTCATTTCCTGAATATTATTGTTTGCTTGATGGATATGATGTGCAGTGTATGTTCTTGAGTCGCGTGGGTGATCGGAGTTTTCCCGAACTCGATTTTACGAACTTTCTGTTTCGTCACATTTCAGTCCATAGGACGTATTTTATTTTTTAAGATCTGCCCCGAATTTCAAAATCATTTTCAATCAAGCCCCGGTCACTTTATCATTTTTCAATCAGTCCTTGAATTTTCCAGAATTGTTCTAGCATTCCAAGAAACTTTCCGAGTTATTTCAGTTTAGTCCTCGGGCCTTTTTTTATCTTTCAGATCAGTCCTGATTTTCAATTTCATTTCAAATAAGTCCTAGGGCATTTTCAGTATTTTTTTTACAAATCAGTCCCCATCTTTTATGATTTGCAAATCAGTCCCCCATCTTTCAGAATTTATAAATCAGTCCCCCATCTTTCGAAATTTACAAATCAGTCCCCATATTTTATGATTTACAAATCAGTCCCCCATCATTTAGAATTTTCAAATCAGTCCCCAAACTCTTAGAATTTGTAAATAAGTCCCCAAACTTTCGGAATTTCCAAATCGGTCCCCCATCTTTTAAAATCGTTCAATTCAGTCCTCTGGACATTTTCCAAAGATATCCAATCGCTTTTCCTACTTGGATTCCCCACCGATAACGCACATGCCTCGTTTAAATAATTTTGTTTATGTAATTATGTGTATGCAACATGATAATACGTGCTCTTTGCAACATGTACTTTTCTGTTATTTGTTGTATTCATCGCGGTTCAAGCCTGAACTCATAGGAAACGATATCACGGGGTCCAACGCCCATGCACATTCAGAGCGCGCAACCCGAGTGCGGCATCGGGTCTTGCCTCGACTCAACGTCCCAATCTTAGTGATGTCTAAATGGAAAGACAACTCGGATAGGATGAATGAGTCGTGGTCAGGACATGACCCGGGAGCTCGACCTGTCCCACGGCTGTCTTAAGAGTCAAACGATTCTTCAGTTATCCGTCGGTCCGGTCGGACCCGACCACCGGCTCCATGAGCCCGCGTTGCATTATTTTTTATTTCGGTCCTTCAAGACTCACGGCATGCACGAGAGGAATATTTGGCTTGATGCAAATCAACCGGGTCCAAAACACAGTACAAGCGTCTGTATCTTCATTTATGCAAGCATACCTGTATTTTCATTCGGTCAATGTAAGGATCCCGGTTGATAAGCAGAAAAGGCCTGAGAGTGCTTACGAATTTACGGTGTCAAAACGGGCGAGTCAAGTGCAACCTTAAATCACACGGTAAATAAACAAAACGGCAAGCCTAGCAAGCTAGAGTACCGAAAGGGCGTGCGGGATGTAGGCCCGCACGTAATAGAACCCCCGAATTCGGAATTTTCGGTTTCCGCATGATCATTGCCTTAGCATTTAGGTGTACCCCGTACCCCTAGACCCGGGCGACTCAACGGCCCTCGACCTACGGGTCGTAAACAGTAAGTGGCGACTCTTTCTCACGTGCGTTCGTCGCGCGTCCCCGGGAAGGTGGACACTCCCAAGCTGCGTTGCAATGAGGCTTCGCGCATTGCGTGCCCCGACGAGACGAAATTCGGGTGCGCACAGCTTGGCGACTCCGCTGGGGACACTTAGAGGGTTCGGGCTCGTTTCCGCTTGCTTTGTTTGCTTGTTTATTTATCGTTTTCCGCATTTTCCGCTTATCTACTTAAACGCACTTTTATTTCCCGTACATGCATTGCATATCATACTAGCTTCTAGGTACCTATGGGTCGCGTCCCACGACCGATAATAGGAGCATAGGTTAAATAGGGGTTCGGAGTAAGGGTACGTCGCACGGTTGGACCGTCGATTAGGCCCCCAAAGATCCCCGCTCGATTTCAAGGAATTGACACCCTTGAGTCGTGAGCCCCCATCCTTACGTAGCACGGTCCCTGTAGCACTAAAACCATGCATTCTGCAGGAGCTCCATGCTATCCTCTAACCCGGTTTCGACAAACAGTCCGTTGAGTCGGCCTGCGTGCCACTTGAATCTTTTCTATTTCAAGAGCGATGTATCTTGTAATTTGTATTAAGCCGTGGGCATTAATTTTTTTTCCGCACACACGCATCATCTGTTTTACAAAATTAGGGTGTCATTCATATGAATGAGTCCTAAGGCAGTCTTCCTTTCGTCTTGGTAAGAGACGCCTTGCTCGGTCTCTTGTTCGTGCCTCGACAAAGTCCGTCAATGCACCAGGTTCCCACCAAGTCTCCACAAACCAAGACCGGCACACCTGTCAGGGCACCCCCCACTTCAGGCACATCCACAATAGGCGACCTCACCAACAACAGGATCGATCACCTTCGTCAGTAAGCTGCTGAGAAAGATGTGGAACTGGTCGGCTAACCATAACCTCAATGGGAGCTTACTCCGACCCATGTCAAACTACAAAAATGCAATCAGGAGCTCGCTTAAACTCCGAGTGTAGTGGAAGACTGGCTTAGGGCTTTATTTTATAAAATTTACATTGTACTTTGATCGTTTTGAGTTAATGTGAATGGCGGCATTAGTTTTGAAAAACTCACGCATCGCATGTATCCTACTCATTTACTGTTTTGCATAACAGCTAACGTCTCACCATGCAAGTGAGTGAAGACCTTCTTCGCAGGTAGACCAATCACGACTTTCACGGCAAGGCAAGCCGTGACCTGAGGACCAATGCACCCTCCTTGGCAAAGCCAGCTTCTCACTAATCTCACACAACTAAGCGTCATCGCGTGATCGCGCACACGTCTTTTCGCGCAACTGAGCACATCCACAAGCACAACCGAGTGCGTCCTCCCGCGTCGTGCGAGCATGCCTCCACCTTACCCATGCACACACCCCGACACGCTCGCACGACGCCTACCAGGCTAGTTCGATCCCCTACGCTTTTGCGTTAAAATTGCGAACATAGTTTGCTCTTTCATCGTTCCTCTTTTCCCATTGCAGGAAATAACCAACAAGAAGGCAACGTGAATCCAAAACGGCCACAATCAAGACTGGAAACACTTCTCTGCTACCTCCTTGGACTCCAAACACTCAAGACCGACCTTCCCTCCATGAAAGATCACAAGCGACAGCTCCAACGAACATGGCATGTCCCAGCCCACCCGCCACGAAGCTTCTAAACGCGATCACGCTGCCAATCGAAGAAGGGGTCCAACTCATCTCGCATGACCAACAAGTCGTGCAAATCATCGCAAAGAGCATCACCGCGTGATCATGTGCACATCTCTCCGCAAGACCTTGCGCATCTACTAGCAACTAAGCGTGCCTCACACATGTCCGAGCACGTTCACACCAACTCATACACGCATGCTTAACATATCAATGCATGTCTCTTGGTGTGCTCGCGCGTCACCTACCAGGCCAGTTCGCTTCCCTACACTCATACATTGAAATCTTGAACAATTTATGCTCTTTCATTGTTTTCTTCTTCCATTGCAGGAAATTCTCGACAAGAAGACAGCCTGAATACTGGGCGACCGCAATTGAGACAACAAACGTCTCTCATCCAGCTCCTTGGGATTTCAACACTAAGTCCCCATCCTTGCTTCACAAAGCAAGACCGCAAGAAAAATCAGAGTCACCGCTTTGCAGTGCCCTGCACTGTTCCTCAGCATTGACCTTTACTTTTGCATCTCTTGCACTTTCCTATCAATCCCGCATTTGTCGCATCGGGTTCCGGGCCTGCATCGGGCTCCAGCCCCGCATTTACTGCATTAGGCTTCGGCCCCGCATCGAGCTCTGGCCCTGCATCGGGCTCCAGCCTTGCATTTACTTTTGGGTTTCGGCCCTCATCAGGCTCCGGCCCCACTTTTGGGCTTTGACACCACTTTGGGTTTCGGCCCTCGTCGGGCCTCGGTCCCGCATTTGCTGCTTTTGGGCTCCGGCCCCGCATTTACTAATTTCAGGTTTTGACACCTCGCGTTTACTGTTTTCAGGCTCATCTGAAATCCAAAATCGACTTGGATTCAAATTCATCCAAGCGATACTCCGAGGAGCAAGTCTAATCCTTCAACCGCAAAAGATCACAAGCAACATCTCCGACGAACAGAGCATGGCCCTGCCCACCCGCCGCGAAAGTCACTAGCACGGTCACATCTCCGATCGGAGAATGAATCCTGCCCACCATCCACTATGGCCATCAACTAGCCACTGGGGCAACATGCACCCTACCCTAAACTCTCTTTTACATTTATGTGCATTCCCAAACAAGCTCCCGACATGAACGAGCCCTTCACGGGCGCACTAGGATAGCCCTGAAGATGCCCTGTTGGTTCTGTCGGAATTGTTCGATTCGTCTGTCCTCATGGGATCCAGCTTCTCGAGCCTTCCCTAGGACGGCTGCGCATGCCAACCAGCAATTGGGGAAAGTACACCTATGTGGCCCTTAGCAACGGTCTGCCCACTCTGGGGTGGCGATGACTAGATCTCGAAATTGAGTGTCCCCCACGCGCGGCACCCCATGGGTCGCGCGCTGGATGAGGGAACTTTCCATGGGTCCACCTTACATTTCTTACCACATACTTCACCGTATAATCACCTAATACACCATCTTCTTCGTCATACTTCACAGGGGCACGCCGGCTACAGGCGAAGAGCGATACACGGGTTCGCACTTCCACGAGAACTCTTATCAGGTCTCTCTCCCTATACTTTGACAGGAAAGAGGCTTGATGTGGAAGTACCCCCTTTTAACGAAGCCTAAGACAAAAACGACTAAGTGAGTCACATGCTGTCAACCCAACCATCTCAGTCGATAGCAAGCATGGCCCCGAAGCAAAGCACGTACGCCGACTTCAAGAGCACCTATCCTCCTAGGGGCATCCTCCACGGTCAGGAACGGCATCCGCGTTCAACACCCATGCCGGGGCAACCTCGGTCACCTGCATCCCTGGGAAAATCTTATTCTTCTTCTTAGACGATAGGGGAAATCATTTGTAAAGTTTGCAAGGACGAGCAACGCGAAGTTCGGCTTCCGAATATCCTGAAGCCAAATCTCCATGAAAGGCCGACCTTCACAAAATGGGGCAAGGCACACTAAAGCAACCACGCAATGCAAAGTCGAGGAGTTTTCAAGAAATACACGGGGCACAAAATAAACCCAGCTGCAAGGAAAAAAGACACAGAGCGAAAAGAAGCGGGAAAAACCCGCCAATGAAGAGAGAGAGAAAAGATGCGGGAAAAACCCGTCAATGAACAAAACAAGGTACCGTCGAGATATAAAACTCCGGCACCGCCAATTCAAAGAAGAATCAACAAACCCCGACAAAAAGGGAAGCAGCAAACGCAAACTCCTCGACGGAGACAGAACACAACGCACTCGGAGGTCGAATTATTCGAACCCTTCACCCTTGCAAACTCGAGAGAAAAAAGAATCGAGCCTGCTAGGTCGAAAACCCCTCGGGGCGATCTAGGCAAAAGTTAGGGCAAAAGAGAGGCACGACTGAAAATCCCGAGGCGGGCAGTCTTGGCAAAAGGAGAGTTCATCCCCTTTAGGTTGAGAGGTACGGCCCCGAGGTGGGTGACCGTAGCAAAAGGAGAGTAAAACGAGAGATAAACAAAATAGTCACCTTGGGCCTTCGCACACTGCGCGGACCAGGGCTCCCCAAGGGAAATGGCCAGGTTATCTACTCCAACACGATCCCCGATCGGCTATCCTACCGAACTCAACCATCCAAGGCGGATTCTTCTTCAAGCAAAGCGGGCGACCAAGCACGCAATCCAAACAGTTCAAGACAGCCAACACTAACCGAAGGACGGAAGAGAAGGGGGTACATCTCACGGCAAGCGTGAACTCGTGTATCCTTTTAGCCTGGGGCAACGCGTTCCCCCCAAGCTTTCTCTTTTCTGTTTGTCTTTGCTTTACTCCAGAATGGGTCACAGCCACCCTTCAACAGGCTACCACAAAGCCGAAATCTCAGACATTCCTTTCTGAGGTCTAGTCATAGTATTCTGGAAATGGTCAGACCGAGCCTGATCAAATCTAGGCAAAAAAATCCCCACGCGGGTCACAAGCGCAGCCGCCCTTCGAGATCTTGACGAGAAGGGTCCTAAGTTCACAGGCGCGTCGAACAACCGATAGAGCCGCTTGGGCACCTTTGAGAACGTCTCGATATGCCCATGTAAGGCCAACAGGAGCCCCGGAGGCCTCGCATCGGGGCCTCAGAAAGCTGGACCCCCATTTGCATCCCCAAAGCAAAAACTCTTCACGAGTCGCCCAGGCGACCCGAAACTGAAGAGCATGCGTCGCGAACACATCCTTTTACCTGTG
Source organism: Punica granatum (assembly GCF_007655135.1). Lineage (NCBI taxonomy): Eukaryota > Viridiplantae > Streptophyta > Magnoliopsida > Myrtales > Lythraceae > Punica > Punica granatum. The sequence continues at coordinate 1,134,849 of NC_045132.1, forward strand.
CTTACAAATCGCTAGTAATCTCATGACTTACTAATGATGTCAAGATCACAGGTACAACAAACGCGGGAACTACGGCAGACTCTGATTCCCGACTCCACGGGATACGTAGGCACTCTACCCTAGAGTTTGAGTCCCTCATCGCACGACCAGGGCATCTCCAGCGAACTACAATCGCCACTGCGACAGAGCTGACATCCGGTAGAGTAACGAGTCATCGCCCTAGCGGCAAAGCCGGCTTCCGACAGATCAAACACACCACCACCCCAGGGGCAGAGCACCGACGAAGCAACTTCATTGTGGCAGATACGCATGGAACCCCAAGGGGCATCTCCTCCTTGACGGACATGCGATTGACTCATGCAACAGATCGCAACCTCGAGCCGAGTGGAGGGCCCTATGGGGGGGCCACTTGACTACGGCTCAAAGATGCAACAAGTGGCATCCTACGTCGCCCGACCAAGCTCGACTTGGAATGGGACAATCTGCCTCTGCCGACGTCCCCGACATACCGCCTAGCATCCATCCCCGCCCTTACCTTCCCTTATACTCCGCGCACTTTACTGCTTTCCGGACTCCGCGTCCAGGACTCCGTGTCCATCTTTACTGCTTTAGGGACTCCGCGTCCCCGGACTCCGTGTCCGCATTTACTGCTTTAGGGACTCCGCGTCCCCGGACTCCGTGCCCGCATTTACTGCTTTCCGGACTCCGCGTCCAGGACTCCGTGTCCATCTTTACTGCTTTAGGGACTCCGCGTCCCCGGACTCCGTGTCCGCATTTACTTCTTTAGGGACTCCGCGTCCCCGGACTCCGTGTCCGCATTTACTGCTTTCCGGACTCCGCGTCCAGGACTCCGTGTCCATCTTTACTGCTTTAGGGACTCCGCGTCCCCGGACTCCGTGTCCGCATTTACTGCTTTAGGGACTCCGCGTCCCCGGACTCCGTGTCCGCATTTACTGCTTTCCGGACTCCGCGTCCAGGACTCCGTGTCCATCTTTACTGCTTTAGGGACTTCGCGTCCCCGGACTCCGTGTCCGCATTTACTGCTTTAGGGACTCCGCGTCCCCGGACTCCGTGTCCGCATTTACTGCTTTAGGGACTCCGTGTCCGCATTTACAGCTTTAGGGACTCCGCGTCCCCGGACTCCGTGTCCGCATTTACTGCTTTAGGGACTCTTCGTCCCCGGACTCCGTGTCCGCATTTACTGCTTTCCGGACTCCGCGTCCAGGACTCCGTGTCCATCTTTACTGCTTTAGGGACTCCGCGTCCCCGGACTCCGTGTCCGCATTTACTGCTTTAGGGACTCCGCGTCCCCGGACTCCGTGTCCGCATTTACTGCTTTCCGGACTCCGCGTCCAGGACTCCGTGTCCATCTTTACTGCTTTAGGGACTCCGCGTCCCCGGACTCCGTGTCCGCATTTACTGCTTTAGGGACTCCGCGTCCCCAGACTCCGTGTCCGCATTTACTGCTTTAGGGACTCCGCGTCCCCGGACTCCGTGTCCGCATTTACTGCTTTCCAGACTCCGTGTCCATCTTTACTGCTTTAGGGACTTCGCGTCCCCGGACTCCGTGTCCGCATTTACTGCTTTAGGGACTCCGCGTCCCCGGACTCCGTGTCCGCATTTACTGTTTTAGGGACTCCGTGTCCGCATTTACAGCTTTAGGGACTCCGCGTCCCCGGACTCCGTGTCCGCATTTACTGCTTTAGGGACTCCGCGTCCCCGGACTCCGTGTCCGCATTTACTGCTTTCCGGACTCCGCGTCCAGGACTCCGTGTCCATCTTTACTGCTTTAGGGACTCCGCGTCCTCGGACTCCGTGTCCGCATTTACTGCTTTAGGGACTCCGTGTCCGCATTTACTGCTTTAGGGACTCTGCATCACCGGACTTCGTGTCCGCATTTATTGCTTTTCGAACTTTAGCCCTGCATTTGCTTTTTCAAGTTACAAATTCACACCGTATCATTTCCTTGCCATGAATCCTTTGTCTTTTTCCTCCCACAAACAGGTCCGTCGCATCTGGGAGAATGGCCAGGTGGTCGTCAAGACCGAACGGGTGCTTCTCATAATCTTTGGCTGCACCCTCTATCCGAGCACGCAACCAAAGAGGGGCAAGCTGTCAGCACCCAATTTTGGTCTACCGGCTCCAGAGGGGCAAAATCGCCGTTTTTACCACTCGTGAGGGAAATATTTCCGATTAATTACTCGAGTATTCACGACTTTTTAGGACATTTTTGGAAATAGCAATTTGCCTAATTTAACACTAATTTTATTTGGGACATTTTCGAATTTCGCGTACATCGACGTCAATTTTCAAAATTCGGGACAAAATTCGAGATTGAAAATAAATTCATCGCACAATATCGATCAGCGAATTTTTCTGAACACGATGGCAATCTCGAATTATTTTTTTCGACGTCCGATCAAGAAGATGGAATTTTCAATTTATACGCGCGTCAAAAAAAAAAAAAAAAAAAAAGGGTCAAACGGTCAAAGTCTGACAACTTTGACCGTTGACCAGGCCCCCCTCCCCCCATTTTCCTGTTCTTCTTCTTCATCGTTTCTTCTTCTTCCTGTCTTCTTCTTCTTTTCTTTTTCTTTTCTTTTCTTCTTCTTCTTCCTCCTGGCAGGGACGGACCGGTCTCGGGACCTCTGCTGCCGCTGCGCCCGAGCCTGCCTGCCGCACGCCAACCCCTATGCGCACGCGACTCCTCGAACACGCAAACGCACTCTCTCTCTCTCTCTCTCTCTCTCTCTCTCGGTTTTTCTTTTCGGACAAAAACCCGCAGCTCGTCCGGGGGAATGGGGGGGGGAGCTCACAGACAAAAAAGATCCCGGAGCTCACAGACAAAGAAGACCCGGAAACCTCCAGCTCGCCTACGACCGAGAAATCCACAGCTCGACGATTTTTCGAAAAATCTCTCAGCCCCTCAGCCCAGAAACCAGGCCAAACAAGGCCAAACCAATCCCGTTTTCCGGCGACCGCCACCCAACCCGATCCAAACTTGACCAAACTTCATATCCCACATGCATTCGACCTCCTGAGTCCATTTCCGATGTTAGTTTTGTGATTTGAAGCTTCCAGCTTGCCAAAATCGCCCTGTCCAGAGGACATATTCACGGTTTTCCCGGGCTTCCTCGACATTTCCACCACCTCACGACTATGGCAAGTCGTGCCATCATTTCCTAAGGGTTCCTCATAACCCTCACTCTCCCCCGTGACGAGGCACGATCCTCAGTCAGTTAGGATTCCAATGCCGCCGACCTTGCCTCAAAATTCCATCGGGAGCCTCCGTGGCGACGTCCGACCCGACTTGTGCCAGTCGGGCCTGTTCCTCTGGTCGTCTTTTCTGATCCGAACTTTGAAGGGACGCACGGGTCAGTTCGGGTTGAATCTCGCTACGAGCCACCTATCACTGTGCTCCTCAGTCAGTTAGGATTCCAATGCCGCCGACCTTGCCTCAAAATTCCATCGGGAGCCTCCGTGACGACGTCCGACCCGACTTGTGCCAGTCGGGCCTGTTCCTCTGGTCGTCTTTTCTGATCCGAACTTTGAAGGGACGCACAGGTCAGCTCGGGTTGAATCTCGCTACGGGCCATCTATCACTGTGCTCCTCAGTCAGTTAGGAGTCCAATGCCGCCGACTTTGCCTCAAAATTCCATCGGGAGCCTCCGTGGCGACGTCCGACCCGACTTGTGCCAGTCGGGCCTGTCCACCCTTCCAGTCGGGTCTGTTGCTACCATTCGGGTCTGTGCAAGCCAAAACAGCCCAAACCCGACTCGGCAACGGTCCAGCCCGACTCTTGAAGGCCCTATCCCGCATCTCGGGACTAGCCCATTATTTCTCTGTTGCAGGTCCGGCCCAGTCCGCCAACTTCGGCCCATCCATCCTTCCGAAGCCCAATCTTCCATTCGGCCCAGTCCATTCCATCGGAGTTCGGCCCAATCCAGCTCAGACCGGCCCGATACTGTTCAGACCGGCCCGGTCAAACTCACCCAGCATATCTTTGACTTTTTTTTTTTTTTATTTACAGAATCACCCCTCAACTTTCCGAACTAGGTAAATTCTCAACTTAGTGGCATGATTAGGGCTCATTTCCTAAATATTATTGTTTGCTTGATGGATATGATGTGCAGTGTATGTTCTTGAGTCGCGTGGGTGATCGGATTTTTCCCGAACTCGATTTTACGAACTTTCTGTTTCGTCACATTTCAGTCCATAGGACGTATTTTATTTTTTAAGATCTGCCCCGAATTTCAAAATCATTTTCAATCAAGCCCCGGTCACTTTATCATTTTTCAATCAGTCCTTGAATTTTCCAGAATTGTTCTAGCATTCCAAGAAACTTTCCGAGTTATTTCAGTTTAGTCCTCGGGCCTTTTTTTATCTTTCAGATCAGTCCTGATTTTCAATTTCATTTCAAATAAGTCCTAGGGCATTTTCAGTAGTTTTTTTTACAAATCAGTCCCCATCTTTTATGATTTGCAAATCAGTCCCCCATCTTTCAGAATTTATAAATCAGTCCCCCATCTTTCGAAATTTACAAATCAGTCCCCATATTTTATGATTTACAAATCAGTCCCCCATCATTTAGAATTTTCAAATCAGTCCCCAAACTCTTAGAATTTGTAAATAAGTCCCCAAACTTTCGGAATTTCCAAATCGGTCCCCCATCTTTTAAAATCGTTCAATTCAGTCCTCTGGACATTTTCCAAAGATATCCAATCGCTTTTCCTACTTGGATTCCCCACCGATAACGCACATGCCTCGTTTAAATAATTTTGTTTATGTAATTATGTGTATGCAACATGATAATACGTGCTCTTTGCAACATGTACTTTTCTGTTATTTGTTGTATTCATCGCGGTTCAAGCCTGAACTCATAGGAAACGATATCACGGGGTCCAACGCCCATGCACATTCAGAGCGCGCAACCCGAGTGCGGCATCGGGTCTTGCCTCGACTCAACGTCCCAATCTTAGTGATGTCTAAATGGAAAGACAACTCGGATAGGATGAATGAGTCGTGGTCAGGACATGACCCGGGAGCTCGACCTGTCCCACGGCTGTCTTAAGAGTCAAACGATTCTTCAGTTATCCGTCGGTCCGGTCGGACCTGACCACCGGCTCCATGAGCCCGCGTTGCATTATTTTTTATTTCGATCCTTCAAGACTCACGGCATGCACGAGAGGAATATTTGGCTTGATGCAAATCAACCGGGTCCAAAACACAGTACAAGCGTCTGTATCTTCATTTATGCAAGCATACCTGTATTTTCATTCGGTCAATGTAAGGATCCCGGTTGATAAGCAGAAAAGGCCTGAGAGTGCTTACGAATTTACGGTGTCAAAACGGGCGAGTCAAGTGCAACCTTAAATCACACGGTAAATAAACAAAACGGCAAGCCTAGCAAGCTAGAGTACCGAAAGGGCGTGCGGGATGTAGGCCCGCACGTAATAGAACCCCCGAATTCGGAATTTTCGGTTTCCGCATGATCATTGCCTTAGCATTTAGGTGTACCCCGTACCCCTAGACCCGGGCGACTCAACGGCCCTCGACCTACGGGTCGTAAACAGTAAGTGGCGACTCCTTCTCACGTGCGTTCGTCGCGCGTCCCCGGGAAGGTGGACACTCCCAAGCCGCGTTGCAATGAGGCTTCGCGCATTGCGTGCCCCGACGAGACGAAATTCGGGTGCGCACAGCTATGCTCATGATAGGCCGAGAGATAAAGATAAGTTCAAGCCTCGATCACGTCGATGTATATTCATTGGTTATCCCTACGGTAAGAAGGCTTGGAGAATTTATGATCTCGAGAAAAATGAAATATTTGTGTCTCGAGATGTACGATTTTGCGAGAGAGAATTTCCATTTTCTGAGCAGATGAATGATTCGGGCAGAAAGGACACCAATTGCATTCGTTTTTTTGATATCGAAAGACCTACTCATCGGGCAAGGAGTCAGGGGGAGTTGAGATTTGATAGTTCGGTGGGAAATCAAGAGGGAATAGGGAGAGGATTAGATCAGACAGAGTCCAATAATGATCTGAGAGGGGATTCTCCTAACGTTCGAGACGCAGTAGAAATAAGTGAGCCTGAGGCACCTCGTATTGAGATGGAGAACGATGAACGGGTATTACGGCGCTCCGATCGACATAAATCTGCACCGAAGTATTTGGAGGATTTTGAAGTGCATATCCACACCGCTTTACACACCCCCCTCGGCTCATCTGCTCCATCGAAATCCTCAGGTACGGGACATTCTATAAAGCAATATTTATCTTATTCTGCTGCCTCTAATAAGTATCTTGCGTATGTAAATGCTTTGGATTCGGAGGTAGAGCCCTCGTCTTATCATGATGCAGCAGCCCATTCACGATGGAGGCAAGCTATGGCGGAAGAGATTGCAGCATTGGAGTCCAATGGGACGTGGACTATTGAATATCTGCCTCCGGGAAAACGACCAATCGATTGCAAGTGGGTGTACAAGATTAAACGACGGGCATATGGGAGCGTAGAAAGATACAAGGCGCGACTTGTTGCGAAGGGGTTCACTCAGGTAGAAGGAGTGGATTTTAATGAGACATTTGCACCTGTAGCAAAATTAGTCACGGTAAGATGTCTTCTAGCAGTGGCTGTCGCAAAGGGGTGGGAGATACACCAGATGGACGTTAATAATGCATTTTTGCATGGAGATCTTGACGAAGAAGTTTACATGCGCCTACCACCTGGATATTCTTCTCAGAGATCAGGTGTGGTTTGCCGTCTCAGGAAGTCGCTTTATGGGTTAAGACAGGCTTCACGTAACTGGTATGCCAAGCTTGCGGATGCGATGCGACATTATGGGTTCCGGCAGTCAGGAGCGGATCATTCTCTATTCATATTTAATCGCGGCAATATCTTCCTCGCAGCCTTAGTATATGTTGATGACATTCTTGTGGTTGGGAATAATCGAGAGCAGTGTACATGTTTCAAGCGATATCTCAATCGGTGTTTCCGCATAAAGGATCTGGGACTAGTTAGTTATTTTCTTGGGATTGAAGTGACCAGAATGGAGTCTGGATTATTCCTTAATCAGAGGAAGTATGTGCTTGACATACTCCAGGAATGCGGGATGCTTGGTGCGCGACCATCCACGTTTCCGATGGAACAACATCATCGGTTGACAGCAGATTCGGGAACTCCCCTTAATGATCCCAGTAGGTATAGACAACTAGTTGGTCGTCTAATTTATTTGACGATCACACGACCGGAACTCTGTTACCCGGTTCATATTCTGTCACAGTTCATGCAGGATCCACGGCAAGACCACTGGGATGCCGCGATGCGGGTACTTCGTTATTTGAAACAATCGCCAGGGCAGGGAATCTTTCTTCGGCCAAGCTCATTGGAACTTGAAGTATATTGTGATTCGGATTGGGCCAGTTGTCCTATGACACGTCGTTCAGTCACGGGATATTTTGTAACATTGGGAGGATGCCCTATCTCCTGGAAGACAAAGAAACAACCAACAGTGTCTCGTTCTTCGGCAGAAGCGGAATATCGAGCTATGGCTGGGGCAGTTAGCGAAGTCTTATGGCTCCGAAGTTTACTCCATTCTCTTGGAATCAATTATTCTGCGCCTACTCGACTATTTTGTGACAATCAGGCTGCTTTACATATCGCAGCTAATCCAGTGTTTCACGAGCGAACGAAGCACATAGAGATAGATTGCCACTTCGTTCGTGAACATATTCGGTCTCGCGTGATCAAGACTTCTCACGTTCCGACAAGGCTGCAACTTGCAGATATCTTTACAAAAGCTTTAGGGCGAGACCGGTTCTGCTTTCTCTTGGGCAAGTTGGGCATTCGAGATCCTCATGCTCCAACTTGAGGGGGAGTATTACGGGAATAATTATGGGATCCTCATATTCCAAGATTAGCATAATCATATTTTGTATATTATCGTAGCTAGCCTAATTAGATGATTGTATAATAGGCAATTAGAAATCTTAGCAGCCTTTCCTATTTTTCTTTCCTGACATTCCACTATATGTATCGGTTGTCAGTGATCAATAAAATAAGCTTACAAGATTCCTCTTTTCACATTTTGAATTCCCAGTTAAATAAATGAATTCGGAATATATACATATGAATGGTATCTTCAAATTATAGGGGATCTTGATGAAATATTATAAATTATGATGAATACATACATATACGTCAAGCATCCAGCATTGGCTATTGTCTCCCACATTCAGAAAATGTCTGCGTATCAGCTCGGGCACATGGCCTTAAGGAATTCACATGATTAATTGTACAGCCTGCTAGCTTATCCTAAAAGATTTTTTTTTTTGAGCCTGGGGAGGGACTTCTCGAAGACAGTTGACAATTATCACACGTGCCTATGCCATTATTAAGCCAAGTCCCTTAAGTTGACAAGTCAATTTTTAATTTCTCCTGGGGAGAACGGACTAGTCCAAGACGCTTGTGGGACCACCAGTCATGGAACTCTCTCAATTTCTCGTGGCCACCGGAACCTCAGATCATATATAAATTGGGAGTATCTATTTTCACTTTGTTAATCATATCAAATCAAATACCAAATACAATATCATGTCTCTCACAATCATGGAGGAGGAAGTGATTATAATCGGGGCTGGCATCGGCGGCTTGGCAACCGCGGTGGCCTTGAAGAGGGTTGGGGTTAGAGCGGTGGTGCTGGAGAAGGCGGCAGAGCTGAGGGCCAGCGGCGCTGCTCTCGGGCTCTTCCCCAACGCTTGGCTTGCCCTCGATGCCCTTGGAGTTGCTGATAAGCTTACCCCACTCTATGCACACTTGGAGAGGTTTTTTTTTTTTTTTTTTAAATTAATAAATTATGTGATCTTCTATTATCCGATATCGGATTGTAATCTCTTCCATATATACGTTTTGGTTCATTCATTTTGGTTCAGTGCATTTGTCACCGATGTCAAGACCAAATCAGTTCAGCAAGTGCCCTACGGTGCCAATAAAAGGTGTCATTCGCGAGCTCGTTGCTTTCCATTGATTTGGTCCATCATTCTTGTCGAATTTAACTAATGTTAATGTGTTTTTATCGAGAATTGGCTTACGTGTTGGCCTGGATGCAGGGGTGGACCAAAACTGGTACATAGAAAGACCCTCTTACAAGCACTGGCCGATGAACTGGACCCGGATACGATCCGCTTCTCTAGAAAGCTCACCTCCATCGAATCCCAAGTCAAGGATGGACACCGGATTTCGGTTCTTGGACTCGAAGATGGAACCATAATCAGGGCTAAGGTATTTAACCTTCTCATTCCCATCTCAGGACCACAGTTTTTATTTTTTTTTTCCCCACTAAAAGTAATTTCTTGATTTTTTGTTGGTATAATTTAGATGGTGATCGGGTGTGATGGTGTTCACTCGGTGATTGCAAGGCACTTGAAACTCAGACCGCCAGTCCATTCGGGCCGGTCCGCGGTTCGTGGTCTATCTGTGTATCCGGAAGGCCATGGGCTGGTCCCCGCTCCTCAGCAATTTGTCGATGTGTCTAAGAGGGCCGGTTTTTCCCCCCTCAATGACAAAGATGTCTATTGGTTCTTTATTTGCAAATCACCATCTGAAGGTAATTAAGATCTTCCTCTACTTAAATTACAACTTTAACTTAAGACTCGGTCTTCCTTTTTTTGGGTAGTAAGATTCAGTCTATTTACAAGAGCCTCGGCATATGAAAATTTGTGATTCAATTGATATAGGATCATTTTGATTTCGTGTATGTGTCTTCCATTTAGAAGAAAACATTGAAAACGATCCGGAAGCGATACTAAGAGATGTCATGGAAAACTGGGCAAAGGACTTTCCTCAATCATACCTTGATGTTGTCCAGCACTCAGATCTCTCAACATTGTCATGGGCTCCCCTTATGTTCCGATACCCTTGGGAAGTCGTTCTCGGAAACTTGAACACAGAGAACATCACGGTACTTGGCGATGCTATGCACCCGACAACCCCTGACCTCGCCCAAGGCGGCTGCATGGCCCTTGAGGATGCTGTTGTTCTGGGCCGCCACATAGGGAACTCAGTCGGCCCTGATGGTAAGCTCAAGCCCGAAGACGTACAGCAGGCCCTCGGCAAGTATGTCGAAGAGAGGAGGTGGCGGGCCGCATGGATCATTGCGGCCTCGTTCCTGTCCGGGTGGGTCCAACAAGATGGGTCAGATTGGTGGAGGAAGTTACTTAGGAACGTCTTCTATAAAACTATCTTCGCCAAAATTATCAGCATTGCGCACTATGATTGCGGAAGACTGCCGAATAAGAGCGAAACATCTAATTAATGGATATATGGTTAAATAAAATATCGTCGGCTGCTATAATCAATTCACTTTAGTACCACATGTCGAATTTAGATCCTAAATGTATTAATTAAGCATGTGTGCTATTTATTTATTTATTTTTGGAGAAGTATGTGCTATTTATTACTTTATAATCTGAATAAAATGTCCTTATTTTGGCGAGGAAAATGTCACTTATTTTCAGATAATTAATGTAAATAGGAAAGAACAAACTAATTAGTCACTCATAATGAGTATAATAGCTTGTAACAAGGGGATATATATATATATTTATATATATAAAAGCAAGGACGAGGTAGACTCAGCTTGATGGCCTCAGAACGCTTCGTTTTTTAATGGAATTTTCTCGGATTTTTTAAAATTGCTAAATCATTAATAAATTAATAAATTTAAAATATCTTTACTTATAATATTTTCTAAGATATCTTTATCTTTTCGGTCACAAGATTAAGATATTTTAGATATTATATACATATATTATACACGTTTCTGTTATACATTTCTATTTATATATAATTTCTACAGAGGAGTTGTAATAGGCCCAATCATATGACCTAAAATCACTTGTTTCTTAATGGAGTATTCTCAGATGTTTAATTTTTTTTTATTTTGATAGCATTTTTTAAAATAAAAACAGGTTGTTTTAATCTTTAAAAGATATGGTATTGTTGATTACAAAATATTTAATTTAAAAAGTCACAGATTTATTAATTTAAAAATAAAATGAATACCTTTTGATAAGATATTGATATAACGAAATATTTTTGAAAATTTTTAGAAGATTTTATCTTCTAATAATATATTTGATAATCGTGAATTTTTTGTTTAAGATAAAAAATTAATATCTAATCATATAAATATAACCATCAAAATAAGTATATATTAATATATGGTTATTTATAATAAAAATGTATTAATATATATTTCTTTAATATATAGTTGTCCACTATATCTAATATGGGCTAATTTTTGAATTTTTTAAAATTGAATGAATATTTTTATTTGAAATTGATATAATATAATACTTTTGAAATGTTTTAGAAGATTTTTTCTTCTACACATTATTTGATAATCCTGAATTTTCTTTTTAAGTAAAATTAATATATAATCAAATCAGGATTAATATTAAAATAAGCACATATTTATATATCAATAACTATATTTTTTACTTACTTTATTGATAAAATTTAGTTAACGACAATCACATATATCTAAATATTATATTTTTTTGATTGTATTTTACGAATTTGTATATATAACTATATATTTTTATTTATTTTATTGATCGTTTATGCTTGACCAGGTAGATTTGCAATGCCTGGATTACTAAATGGATTTTTTTTCAGAATTTTTACTTTTTCTTTTAAAAACAAAGTTTTTAATTTTATATATATATATATAGATATAGATTTGTTGGACCGATCATTATTTTCTTCATTTTAATTTTCTTTACAAAATATTATTTTGAAACTTTGAAATTTTTATTAATTTTTAAAAATGGATAATTTGTGGGATGAATTGTTGTCTTCTCGATTTTTTAAGCATTTTTTAGAAGATGAATTTTTTATTTTTAAAATTTTAAAACATACATATATAGATTTGTATGATCTACACAAAATATTATAGGTATAGATGTATAGATATTCTATATAACATGTTATAGATACGATGCATTATATATTTTCTATGGTTCTATTAAGCAGTGAGACATATAGACTATTATGTATATTAGAATTGGGTAGGATCTTACTTATAAAAATGGATCTTTTTTTGTTTCAAAAGATCCATTATCATATTTTTTAAAAAAAATAAATCATATCATTTATTTTTATAGATATGATTTGTTATCGTATCTATAAAAATAGAAAGCGTTCTTTATCGAGTCACACACATATATATCTAACATATAGTTTTAATGATGGTAAATTAGGATTTATAAAATTTCAAAATATGCATATAATATATAATAAAATTGAAAAAAGCATAAAAATTAAATAAGTACGATCCTGTGCAATGCATGGGCTCTACGACTAGTGAAAGTATAATGTAAAAGCCCACCTTCTTTCGCACTATTGGGCTATCCATTTTAGCTTCCAATGTTGAATTCTCCTAATTTTTTTATTAGATTATATCATAATGAATTACTTATTCATCTGTCATCATTTTTTTTAAGACTTTAAAGTGTCTCTTCTAAGTTTACTCTAACATAGATTAGAAATTTTACAAACTTTCTGTAAATTCATAAAGTTTAATAAATAATTTATTTTTTAATTATAACTAGAAGTAGCATAATGAATATTTTTGTCATGAAATTAAATTATATATATTTGCACACCTTATAATTTATCTTCCTCCTCAATTCATATATAATATGGTTATGTTTCTTTTTTTCTAAATCCTATTCAATATATTTATGACTTTCGTATATAATATATTTTCTTTAAAAAATATAACGTAGATGCGTAGAAAGTTTGTTAAGAAAAGTAGATACAGAAAATGAAAAAAAAAAAAGATAACCATTTTAGAAAACGAAGGGAAAAAGAGGGATCAAGCGAGACCAAAATCAAAGAAAGAAGAGAGATCATTGACATAAAAAAGTTAGAAAAGGAAAAACATAGATAAAATTGAGAGGTTTGGAACCAAGACCACGTATTTCAAGGAGGCATGCCATTCCACTGCAATGATTTTTAGCTATTATGAGCCAATTTTTTTCATATCAAATTGAAATGAAAAAAAATGAAAAAGAAACCTGTGCGGCAAAGTTAGTTTGTTGTCTCACACGGAAAAATTGAGAAAAAAATCACAAGCATATATATAATTTGAGTTCAACAACCTATCAGTTTAAGATTTTGGATTATACAGATCCGTGTAGTGCTAAGTGGGAATTTTACATGGTATTATATTGAGTTACGCTTTTGCACACGTGGACTCACATCACCCTAGATTTGGTTTCGAGGCAGCCAAAAGTGCGCCTCATATTAGTTAGGCTAGAGTGACCCGATCTAGTTTCGAGATAGATAAAGGCGAACCTCTACTTAGCTTTGAGCATGTGCTCGAGGCTAGTTTGGTGTTTGTCCTCCCTCGCTGGAGTATGAAAGAAGATGCACGTCTCGTGGTTAGTTGCTGAGGGCGAATATTTAGGGATACAAAAAGCAATCACGAGTATATTTGGTCCAATAATCTATAAGTGCAAGTTTTTGAGTTGCAAATGGACTCAAGTCCGTATAGGAATAAATGAGGATTCTACATCAGTCGTGCTGGCCGTCGACATCCATGGATCAAGTATAGCTTCTTTAATTAAGCTGTGACTTTTTTTATTATTAAATTTTTTAATGAAAAGCGGTGGATCTTACTAGGAACTATTGACGTGCCATGCAACTTATCCCCTCAACAAATTCTTAATATTAATCACATAGTTTTTCAAATATATATGAGTTTTTCTTTTTTTCTTTTTATGGGTGCGTATAACCATTTGATGATAGCGGAGGCCCTGCCTTCACAAATTCATTTTTTGATGAAATCTCGGGCATTATCAGCTTATTGAATGAAATTAATACAGTTCAAAAATTCCCTTGGTTTTGGCCATTAAATTCCTCAAGCGGGATTCAAACTCCTGCATTGCAAATTGAAGTTTGATGCCCACTAGGTGTCTAATTTTGCCGGGAGCCACAGTATCGTAAAAGTTCGAAATTGCACTATAAAGTTTAACGTTTAGGTCATTTTTGAATCTCGCAGTTCACCTAAATACAATTATATGCATCCCAAAGTTTTGCCTATTTAATTGAGTTTTTTTTTCACTAAATAGACTTCATTTTAAATTTTATTCCCAAATTAAATCTTTTTTGAAAATAATTCCCAATCTAAATTTGTGTGTTTAAAATTCTTTTCAATTCAGTCCTTATTTTTTAACTCTTTTAAAAATACCCTCAAAGATAATCTTATATTCTATTTATTAAATATAACTGTTTTTTCGGTTTGGTTAGCCGGTTTACCTAATTTTTTAAATACATTGAAACCTAGATAAAAATTAATTGGTTTGGCTACGTTGTACTCAATTCCTAAGTATCAAACGTAAACTGAAGAAGTATTTCATACATCTAAAGAAACTCATATGTATTACCTACCAAATATAACAAATTTTCTTATTTGGTAAATCGATTAACCGATTTTTTTAAATATTAAAATCTAGAAAAAATTTAATCGGGTTCAGCTATAGTGGATGCAAATTTTAAGAGTTCCTGATATGTATGACTTATAAAAAATTTAATCGGGTTCAGTACTACCCATATAATCAAAATTGACAATCATCGCCTGAACGGAACTTACATAATAATATGATAACTTCTACTCAATTCTTTGTCGCCTGTACCATGCAAATTACGGTTACATTGTATTGAGTTTATCCATCCTCTTTGGAAGAAGAGAAAAGTTTAATTTTTTCGGGCTGTTGATCGGGCTGCTGACCGGGCTTCGATAGTCCCAAGACTTTGCCATTGAGGGTTTTATTATTCTCTCCAAAAAATCCAAGATATTGAGGCTGCAATGGGAGAAGTTAATCAAGTGATCAGTCTGCGACATTAACTCGGGCATCAACGAACAAGCCATTTCTTACTGGTCTACAAATGAAAAATAAAAAATTGCTCGAGCCTGACCAGCCTTTGTTTATTGATATTGGCTGAAGATGATCAATTGTATGTGATGGATTGACAAGCTTAGAACATGCAAAAATTGCCAAAAAGGAAAGGACAGCGATATATATATATATATATTCAATAAATTTGTGCTAAATATTTTACCAGGTATTGGCATGCGCCCCCACCACCCCCCCCTCAGTTCTCACCCTCCTCACCCCGCCCTCCCTTCTTCTTCCAGACCTTGTTCTAGCTTTCTTCTTAGTTTTCTTAATTTTCAATTTTTGAAATTATTTCCCGAATCTGAGATTATTTAGTTATATTTTTACCGGGAAAGAACATGAGGTGATACTTTGCTGCATTTTTAATAGGTCAAATAGTATGGTGTAATTGTTTAAAGGTTATGGTGCATTTTGCCACCAGACCCAAAGGTGGGGGATAAATTGCATTTTAATCATATTAAAATGCTTGTTATGATTATTGGAAAAAAAAAAAGGAAGGCATGTTATCATCAAGGCATATGATGTGGTCAATGGTCGTTCCTTATATTTGGGTCAAAGGTCGTGCTTGATTTGCTTTAGGCCATGTGGTCAACATGTCATTTCTAACATTACTTTCTATTTAATGTCTGTCGCACCAAAAATATTATATTTGTTAATTAAGGATTCAATATAGGCTTCGCATTTCTTGAGGTTCACGGACTTGTCAAAGACATATGTGCGACCCGCAAGGCATGGCTGCTTGTCGCTCTCGGGTGTCTTTCCGGGCAGCCACCATGGAAAAATCCACTTATAAGTAAGAATGGCCACGGGAACCACTTTGTTCATATTCTCCAAACATAAGATACATATTACATGGCTTTCACAATCATCGAGGAGGAAGTGGTTATAGTCGGGGCCGGCATTGGCGGCTTGGCGACCTCGGTGGCCCTGAAGCGGGTCGGAGTTAGGGCATTGGTGTTGGAGAGGGCGGCGGATCTGAGGGCCACTGGTGCGGCCCTCACGCTTTTCCCCAATGCGTGGCGTGCCCTCGATGCCCTTGGAGTTGCTGATAAGCTTACCGCTCTCTACGCTCCTTTAGAAAGGTAAATTATTTTCAATTATTAAGTTTATGAATTTTAATTTCTGTGAGAAAGTAAAAATAGTATATGTATATGCTTCATTATTGGTTCGCTAATCTCTTATATATTTGATGAATGAATTCAGGGGATATGTTACTGATGTCAAGACCAAATTAACGCAGCAAGTGCTTTACGCTGCTAGCGAAAGGTACCATTCCCAAGTCGTTGCTTCTTGTCGAGTTTAACACCCATGTTATCGTTGCAAATTCATTTACTTGCCCGCTTGATGCAGAGGGGGACCAAGACCGCTACATCGAAAGGCCCTCTTACAGGCATTGGCCGATGAGCTGCCCTCGGATACGATCCGGTTCTCTTCAAAGCTCACCTCCATTGAGTCAAAAGTAGAGGACGGTAATCGGATTTCGGTTCTTGGACTCGATGATGGAACCATAATCAAGGCTAAGGTTCGAGCCTTTTCGTTTCATCTCCTGTGTCAGAAACAAAGTTAGTTATTTATTTCTTTTAAATAACTGGTGCGTCCAAGTTTCTGATAAATTCTCTTTTTCGTCATATTCGTCTAATTTAGGTGGTGATCGGGTGTGATGGAGTTCACTCAGTGATCGCAAGGAGGTTGAAACTCGGCTCACCGGTCCATTCAGGCCGGTTTGCAGTTCGTGGGCTTTCTGTGTATCCGGAAGGCCACGGGCTTGCCCGTACTGTTCAGCAATATGTCGACGTATCAAAAAGGGCCGGTTTTGTTCCTCTCAATGACAATGAAATATATTGGTTCTTTGTTTGCAAAACACCTCCTAAAGGTAATTAAGTTCTTTCTCCACTTTCCCCGCAAAATCCTTAATTAGACTCGGTCTATTTAGATTGACGGGAACAGGAATAGTCCAGTGTCAACTCTCAAATACTATACATACCCACGAATCTCTCTTATAACCGAAAAAGTTGATATAAGACCAGTTTTGTTAATACTATACATATATGTCATCTTTTCAGGCAAAGATTTTGGAAGCAATCCAGAATCAATACAAAGAGAAGTAATGGAGAACTGGGCCAAGGACTTCCCGGTGTCCTACCTTGACGTCGTCCAGCACTCTGATCTCTCAACACTATCGTGGGCGCCACTCATGTTCCGTTACCCTTGGGATGTGGTTCTCGGAACCCTGAACACAGAGAGCACCACAGTAGCTGGCGATGCTATGCACCCGACAACCCCTGAACTCGGGCAGGGCGGCGGCATGGCTCTTGAGGATGCTGTTGTTCTAGGCCGACATATGGGGAACTTGACCGGCCCTAATGGTAAGCTCAGGCCTGTAGACGTAGGCCAGGCCCTCGGAAAGTACATAGGAGAAAGGAGGTGGCGGACCGCATGGATCATCACCGCCTCATTCCTGTCCGGTTGGATACAGCAAGACGGGTCAGGATGGTGGATGAAGCTCCTTAGGGACGTCTTCTATAAAACTATCCTACCCAAACTTTCTAGTGTTGCACAGTATGATTGCGGGAGCTTGCCGAATAAGAAGGGAAAATCCAGTTGATGGATGTGGTTCGAGAATATTGTAGGCTGCTATGATCAATCCGCTTTAATAGTCCATGTCGATCTTATTTTCTAAATGTATAATGTTGAGAGCTGTTATCCTGAGTCGGCATATATATGCTATATCATTTATCTGTAAAATGTCCTTAATTAAATTATATTTTTTCTTCAATAATATTTAAGCAGAACTTACGTACTGAGGAATGTTATGGAAGGATCACAACTACTCTTTTGCACCATCTTTTGATCGAGCAGAATTATTGTTTCATGCGATTTTTCGAATTGAACAGATAATTTTGAGAGCTATTAGAAGGGTTTGAAATCTAGTGGAAGGTAAGGCTCATACTGTCGCGTGAACGGGAGGTTGGAATTCTCGTAGCCTCATCAAAAAGAAATGAATAAATATTACTTCTTTTTTTTTTGGTTACGAATGAAACTCATGAACCCAATATAATGCAATAGAAAATTCTAAATTAATAAAGAGGCATGGGTTGTCCCAAAATCAGGATCAAAGCTGAAGATGTAGACCACTACACACACCCTCTTTGATAATTAATATATATTTTTTGTGTGAATTTAGTAAACATTACTTCTCTCTACATATTTAGTATACTTTGTAAATTTTGAGTAAAACTCAAAGTGCTAAGTATGGAACAAGCAATTTTGGCAATGCTACAAATTGTGATTCCAATTAAACAGCTTGATTAAACATAATCAAGCTCAAAGTGCTAAGTAATATATATTTAATATATTTCTTGGTAAAGTTTGAGTAAAACTCTAAGTGCTAAGAATGGAACAAGCAATTTTGGCAATGCTACAAATTGTGATTCCAATTAGACAGGTTGATTAAAACATAATCTAATGCCTTAGCCAAGGAGTGCTCGAGCTCATCTCCTAAGAAATATATCTACATCTGTCTATATATATATATATATATATATATATGCACTGGAGCTGGAATGTGCAATACTAAGAACAAGGAAGTATTACTCATAAATAAAAAAAGAACAAGGAAATATTGGAAATTTATGTTTTAAGAGAATTAATCTCATCAACAGATGTTTGTCGAAGTTTCATAACATCATTTTGAACATTATCGATAAACCAATTTATATATGTATATATTTAAATAAAATTTAATACACGCGTTATGTGCCGAGAATATTCAAATTCCTCTGATATTAGATAAAAATTTCGTAAACTGAAAATTACACGATCTGGAAATTTATAAAATCCACTTATGAATATATATTTATTTACTCAATCGCATATTTTAGGCCCATTAAGGAATTGTAAAATATTTTCACTCAAAATATATATTGTGAAACCTGGGAGTGAAAAAAAAATTATGAAAAAGGAAAAAATAGTTAGGTGAGGGACGAACTTTTTCCCTCTCGCAGTAGCAGTAGGATGGATGTCCAGAACTAAACATGACAAAAAGGTCAAAAATAATAATATCAAATTATAAAAGTTTATTTTTTGCCAATAACATACTATAATGATTAAACTCAAATTGTTTCGGTAAAAATAATAATAATAATTTTCGTAATGAGTTAAGGTGTGAATGTTACTTTATATTATAGAATCTATTAAATTTCCATTGGGTTTATACGGGCTCGGGCCCATATCCACTTAAAAGCTCAAGCTGATAAGTGGTGGTACCCAAACCATATATTAACCTATGGATTTTCATTTTTTTTTTCCGATGTGGAATTTATCCCATTTTACTCCTCAACACCCGCCCTCACGTGCAATGTGTGGTCTATTTCTGCCTACACGTTGTCACGTGCCCTTAAATACCCGCCCTCAACAATTGACCTCGAGCCGGGCTCATCTTCCGTGCTCGGGCGAGGGGGGATACTAACACGAGGCGCACTTTTGGCTGCACTCGGATATACTGGGCCTGGCGTGGTGTGAGTCCATGCGCATACGCGCGTAGGCATGCAGAAGCATAACCCGCTCTGATACCATATTAAATTTCCATTGGGCTTATACGGGCTCGGGCCCATATCCACTTAAAAGCTCAAGCTGATAAGTGGTGGTACCCAAACCATATATTAACCCATGGATTTTCTTTTTCTTTTCCGATGTGGGGTTTATCCCATTTTACTCCTAAACAAAATCATAAATAAATGACAAGAAAAGAAATATAAATTATGGAGTAACTTAGCAATAACTGTCTCATCATCCATCTCAATGACCATAAACTTTTCTAGTGTTAATACTTGATCAATGCAATGTTGATCATGTAAACTTTCATCAAATCTTTGATGAATTTATTGATTTCTATTCGATATTATAAATCTCTTGTAAACCATTGGATTTTTCTTAACTTTTTTGTGTGGGATTTTTATTACTCTCAACGGATCATTTTAAAGAATGAAAAATATATTATATATATATTTAAGATTTTGGGGTAACAGAGGGTTCTTTTACATCGATTTGTAAGGTACTGTAAATAGTTCTTTGGGAGTAAATTAACCATAAATTAAGATTTTTTTTCTTTTACGTGGACTGTTAATTGTAACTTTTACATTGAATATAAAAACTAGTAGATGAAATACTTTGAAATTCAAGAAATTAAATGATGTGAGGAATTATATTATCATTTAAAAATGAAAATATATTATTATGTATTGTTGCAGAAAGTAAGATTTGTTTTAAAAACTGTGAACTGGGGCAATCAATTTAATTATAATCTTCGCGTGAAATGCATGTGACAAATCTAGTGATATGAATGAAAGCATGCGGGATTATGTCTTATTTCTTCAGAACAAGCAATTTACTGTATGACTACCGTAAAACCAAAATGGATAATATTTCTTCATTTCCTTTGATCATATGTCGTGCAAGATCATATTCAATTAAAATTTTTATGGCAAAAACGCTTTTAGAAAATAATAATATACCTTTATAATATGTCAACTGAAATTATTGATGTAAAAATAAAAATGATTTTGACCATGAATAGAGCAACGAACGTTTACATACATTCTGAAAATAATATGTATCAATAACAGGATGCAATCTCTCTCAAGTCTTAATACCCATACTATAGGAACTACGCGAAAATTATATATAATAACCTTCATCTCAAAGAAAATAGTTTTTTCCAAAATAAGAATGAAACCTTATTGTTATTTCAAGATTATGGGGGTAACATTGATTAATGGACCGCAAGAAATAAACACAGTGTCATGTCATGTTTCTTGAGAACAACTAGTTCACTTCATGACTACCCATATGAACAAAATTAACAATCATGGCGTGAATCAGAACTTCATATAATAATTTGATAACCCCACAATGAATGGTATCGCTCCATGTTATCACCTCCTTTTTAGATATGATTTTTTAGAATGATTCTACTCTTTTCCTTATTTATTGAAGAAAAAATAACATAATGTATCCCGATCTTTACATGTTATCTTAATTTTATCTCAACGTCAATTTTTTTTTCTGAAATATCCTAATGTTAATAGTTTGATTTCAAATTTATTCCGCCGTAAAACTTTTGTCCATTTTTCATGGAAATGTTGACGTGAAGAATGTGTGAGTCTCGATATAAGGAAAAATTACACCATATATCCCAATCTTTTTGTTGCTTTTCAGTTTTATCCTAACCTTTTGATGCTTTTTCAATTTTATCCCAATATTTTGATAATTTCTCAATTTTATCCCAATCTTTTTCTGTTTTCTCAATATTATCCCAACATGTTGGGATAAATTTGAGAAATTATGAAAATATTGAGACAAAAGTGAGAAAATATTAGAATCCAATGGGTTTATAAGAAATTGGGTATCTCAATCTTTCAGCTTGAACTTTTGGATTGGAGATGGATCCAATTGCTTATAGGCCTAATGGATATTTTACAGTTGTATACGACAAAACTACAAAGTTAGAACATGCAATTTTATATGTATGTATATATATACATACATATACATCGTTTGGGTTCGGATACTTCAATAATACAATCTATGAAGCCATATCATGTGGTCCATGATAGTTCTTGAATCGCTTTTTACAACCCCTTTTCTTTTAATAAGCTTCTTTAAAAGATTATGGAAGGATTTTCTTGTCAATTTACCCAAGATTGGTCTTTCACTTTATAATATAGATGAATAATTCAGAACTATCTAGTATTTTTTTTTTCTTTGGACAGTAGTAGTCAACAGGTCATTGCTGGTTTCGGGTTTATACTTGCTTTCTCAAGGAGCGTTTGGATTAGCTTGCACCCGTCTCGACGAATTTACATGTTAATTAGGACCAATTATAGATCGGTCATCTCGCGTATAAAAATTCGCATGATTACACATGCTACTTAACCCTGAGGAATTTGAACCTCAATGAGGAGTAAAACGGTACCACACATCCAACAGCCAAATCGAAATCAAACTCTTTATAAGCTTACAAGCCTATTCAATTTCGCAACAATGGACTCACATATTGCCTTGGGGGCTAACGGACTTGTCCAAGACCTTTGTGGGATCCACAAGCGGCATGGATGCCCTGTCCCTCTCAACATGAATAATCCATATCCATATATAAATATAATAATGGCCACTTGGACCTTTCTCATCATATAAAAATTGATAATATCTTTCCACTGGGCTCATCACATTAAACATAGCCATACATATCTTGTCCCTCCCACAATCATGGAGGAAGAAGTGGTTATAGTCGGGGCTGGCATCGGTGGCTTGGCGACTGCGGTGGCCCTAAAGAGGGTGGGTATCAAGGCGGTGGTGCTGGAGAGGGCAGCCGAGCTTAGGGCGATCGGCGCAGCCCTCACGCTTTTCCCCAACGCTTGGCTTGCCCTCGATGCCCTTGGCATCGCTGATAAGCTTACCCCGCTCTACGCTCCCATAGAAAAGTATCTTTTTCCTTTTTAGGTTAAAAGTTCATGCAATTTTCTATTAGAAGTAAAGTATTAATTTATGCTTCATTAATTGTTTGTTCTTTAATATCTTCTGTTTCAGTGGATTTGTTACCGATGTCAAGACCAAATCAACTCAGCAGTTCATGCTCTTTGCTCCCAGCAAGAGGTGCTATTCCCAAACTTGTTGCTAATTCCCGTCAATTCGGTTCGTTGTGTTTGTCGAATCTAACGTGTACTTTTGCATGTTTTGGTTGCAAAAATATTTACATGCATGCTCGCTTGATGCAGAGGTGGACCAAGACCGGTAAATCGAAAGATCCTATTACAAGCACTGGCTGATGAACTTCCTCCGAGTACAATTCGCTTCTCTTCAAAGCTCAACTCCATAGAGTCCCAAGTCGAGGATGGCCATCGGATTTCGGTTCTTGGACTTGAAGATGGAGCCATAATCAAGGCTAAGGTTCTGAACCTTTTCATATCATTTCCCGTGTCATAAACAAATTATATTTGTTTTTCAATTTCTTCTCTATGACGAGCTAGTCGTCTTTGAATTTCTGATAAATTCTCTTTTTTCTTCCTATCGGTCTAATTTAGGTGGTGATAGGGTGCGATGGGGTTCACTCAATGATTGCAAGGCGGTTGAAACTCCGTCCGCCGGTCCATTCGGGAAGGTCGGCGGCTCGTGGGCTTTCTGTGTATCCGGAAGGCCATAGGCTGGGCCGTACTGTTCAGCAATTTGTGGATGTGTCCAAGAGGGCCGCTTTTGTTCCTCTCAATGACAATGAAATCTATTGGTTCTTTGTTTGCAAGACACCAACTAAAGGTGATTAACATCTTTCTCCATTTCTCAGCCGAAAAAAAAAAATCTTTCTTCATTTCTACCATAAAATCTAATTTCAGTGGCAAATTGGTTGGACTTATTTTAAGTGTTAAAAATCAAGTGCTTAATTTTTAAGTGTTTAATAATATAATTAAGTTGGCCTAATGCTTTGTTCAAATAAGAGGTAAGGGAAGGTGGAACTCGAAGTATGAAAAGTTGTGGCTCAAATTGATACAATATCGTTTTTTTTTTTGGGTTACGGTAGGAAACAGGGCAAATTCCCTGGGAAAGATACAATATCGTTTTGGTTATAATTATACGTATATTTTGTCCTTTCAGGCGAAGACATTGGAAGCGACCCGAAATTAATTCAAAAAGAAGTAACGGAAAAGTGGGCTAGAGACTTCCCCATGTCCTACCTTGAAGTCGTCCAACAATCGGATCTATCAACGCTATCGTGGGCACCACTCGTGTTCCGATACCCATGGGACATTGTTCTCGGAAATCTGAACGCTACAAACATCACAGTAGTTGGTGATGCTATGCACCCAACGACCCCTGACCTCGGGCAAGGCGGCTGCATGGCCCTTGAGGATGCTGTTGTTCTGGGTCGACACATGGGGAACTCGATTGGACCTGATGGTAAGCTTAGGCTAGAAGACGTAGGGCAGGCCCTCAGAAAGTATGTCAGAGAGAGGAGGTGGCGGACCGCGTGGATCATCGCAGCCTCATTCCTGTCAGGTTGGATTCAACAAGATGGGTCAGGGTGGTGGATGAAGTTCCTTAGGGACGTCTTCTATAAAACTATCCTAACCAAGCTTATGAATATTGCATACTATGACTGCGGGAGGTTACCGAATAAGATGGGAACATCTAAATGAGGCAGAGTTCCTAATTGAAGTCAAACTAGTTCCCGAGCATTTTGCTACGCTACATGCTCATACTGAGAGGAAGTATTACAGAGATAAATTTTTTGGTTTATTTAGGAAATGTAATATAATATATCAGAATAAGATCATATCAATTAGTCCAGTATTTAATATTTTTGGGAGTTTTTAGATCCCATTTAACTATTACTAGTATCTTTCAAAATTTATTTTCAAATTTTCTTGTAGCCTATGAATAGGCGAGTTTTCTTTGATGCTCGAGGAACTAGTCATGATAAGAACTCCCGTGATTTGGCTCAAGGCCATCGTGTTTCAATATCTGTAGTATCTTTTTTCATATTGTATTTGATTTTTTTCATAGTATTAAATGATAATTTTCAATGTCCACCTTGATATTTTGAAACATATGGTATCCTGATTAATTCTTCGAGCAAAAAAAAGGGACCTCAATTAATTCAATTCAGTTCACTAAGTTGTGAAAATTCTTTTAGCGTGGACTTTTTTCATATTTGCAGCAGTCGAACCCAACATTTTATTTAACCGAAATAAATGGGGAAGTGCTCCAACCAATCTAAGGTTGGTATAGGAGAAAGTATTTACATATACTGGAACTTTCAAAGTCTTTCGTGGAGCAATTAATTACAGATGTAATTACATAAAATGACCTTTTCTTCCTAATTCCTTTCAGCGTTTGTTTTATGTATTTTGCAAATCTATGATATAATTGTTGAGGCATTTGTCATTGTACGCCATTTGTTCAAAAAACTGAAATTGGAGCTCCTCATTCTACGACTTTTTGTGTGCTAACTGAAATGAATTTATATAACCTTATAAAAAAAAGGGAAGAAACTGGATCATCAACATTATTAACAACTCCATTCGGCAAACTTGTACCTAATTGTCAAAGGGAGAAGTAAGAACTCAATTATATCTATTATTGTTTTATATATATTATATATAATATTATTATACTATTATCTCTCTCCTTAAATAAATATGAGGTGTTTCCAATACTTTTTAATTCCAAAAATATCTATGCCCTCCATCTCTCATGTTCTGACCGTAGCTCCTCCGACAGTCAACAGTGGATACGCTTCCACCGTTTCAAGTTCCCGCCACTCCAACAACCAGTGCTGGGAATATTGCTTTGCCTTCCAGCCAGAATCGCCCTCACCGTTAGACTATTGAGCTCAGGCTGCAATCTCCCACCCTCCTTGAACTTCTTTAGACCGCCAGTTGCCTGCCCTCTCGACCACTTTCCAGTCACTCTCTCGTATCTGATCGCACCTTTTTGACCTGCTTCTCCTCCGGCCGCCTCCACCTTTAGCGGCCCTCCATCCAACGTACAACCACGCTCTGCCTTCTGCCGTTACTTCCTTATCTCTGATCTCTCTCTCCAACTGTCGATTAACTTCCTTCTTTCTAGCAGCTTAGCTTTTCGCCTACAAGCACCTCCTCCGTACTCGTACCTTTACACCAAGTTGAACCCCTCCAACTCCTTAAAATGTTGCACCCAAAGATTTGCTCGACCGAACGTCCCACCCAGGCTCAATTTCTACAGAGGACTTGTACGATTATTTTCACTGGTAAAGGCCCTTACCTTCCAGATATAACTTCACTTACATACTTAAGTTCATATGGTCAATATCATACACACAGGTTCCGCGCGTATATTGGTTCACGACAGTTACCACTCTTGACTGCCCTTTGGCCGTAAGTTCCGAACATACTCGGACTCCGCCGCCACTTGGTGCCTTTTCGGCCACTCCCTCCTTCTGCCCTTTCTTCTGCTCTTTTGTTAAGGTAAAAGAGAGTTTCAAGAGGGAATTATGCTTTAACCGTGTGTCCGTCAATGGAGCAACACGAAATAAAGATTTTTGCATTTTTCTTTTATAATGAGGGGAGTCCATATTTCGCCCGACTAATAGATTAGTTTAAAGTTTCATCCCTTTTTTCCTTCACGATAAGAAAATAATAAAAAGAAATTTTTGGATGGTGAAACACTTCTTCGAAGGTTTTATATATCTTTCATTACTCGAGGTCAGTCCCCACAATTCAAGGTACTCTTTGTTTATATTACACATTAAAAAGTTATGCAGTAAAAAAAATAGCTTAGTTAAATTTATTTATATATCATAATTACATTCTTATTTCTATAACAATAGATAACGACAACTCATGAAGATGCACAACACGTGTAACGCACCCGCCCTTCTGATTAGATATCCGAAGTGAATATCACACGTGTATATAGTATTCCTCAGACTTATGATCGGCTTGATAAATAATCACCATCGCTATTACTAAACAACCAAAAGGCCTGTAGGAGAGGGGTGTTATATTATCCATATCGAGATATATTTAAGGGAATAAGCATCGTTGAGTTTCTTGATGTCCAAGCAAAGCTATGTTACATCAAATAGAGAAAAAAAAAAATTGAAGTGTTGCCACTTTGCAATAAGCAGCCCCAAATGGAGGACCCAAATGAGTGCGATCAACTCCGAGAGAAGAGTAACCATAATTTATGAAAGACAGTTAAAGTGTAGTGACACTCGATTTCATTTGGAAATCAAAAAATTCTGAATTTGATTCTCATATATTGTAGTCAAAACATGTGATTGCACCGTACGGCTATTGTATCGTAAAATATTACAGTTATTATCAGTTATCTAGAAAAGTCAATGTTGGAGGCATGACTTGATCTTTTCAATGATTTTTTTGTTTTGTTAAATATTATTGTCTATTTGTATGACATACTCTCTTATATCTTGCACTCCTTATTCAATTCATAAGACTGAACACCTCAATTAACAATGATTTTCCGTTTTGAACTTTGAGAGTGGGAAAACACTACATATGTCGACACCAAAGACCAAGAAGATAACATACTATAAGAAAACATAGCCTGATACAACCAGACGAGCGACCGGAACATGTCAATTCCTACGCATTTCCTCACTATCCTTGTGGCCGTCCTCGCCGGTCGAGCAAGCTGCAGTGCTTCGCTCTGGCAGCCAGAGAACCAGGCTGCGCTGTTCATTTTCGGGGACTCTCTGTTTGATTGTGGAAACAATAATTTCATCAACACTACATCACGGTTCCGGGCAAATGTCTATCCATACGGAGAGAGTTTCTTCAAGCATCCAACTGGAAGATTTTCCGATGGCCTAATCATGCCTGATTTTATAGGTAACAAAGGAATAAACTAAGCATTCTACACTTGATTTTTTATGTAAAAATTCATTATTTGGTGCAAGAGCTTTGATTAAATTTTCCATTCTTTCTGGGTCCATAGCTAAATATGCAGGACTTCCATTGATTCCGCCATACCTGAAGCCAGGAAAGTACCAGTTTATGGGAGGGGCAAACTTCGCATCTGCCGGAGCGGGTGCTCTTGCAGAAACATTTCCTGGATTTGTAAGTCTCTACACATCTTTCATTCCAACAGAATCAATCATACGGCGACTGCCTTTGCCACAGAGTTCAGTGCCAATATTACAGTAATATATCTGAAACTGAAGAAAACATCCAGCTTTCTGTTTTCGTATGTAATCATGTGGAAGAAAAAGTTCAACTTGTGATTTTGTTCGATTCCTTTGTCTTACAAACCAAACAGTCCTTCAGTTATCATATCACTATGTTCTAAAATTCCTGTTTGGGTATTTGGTATATCTACTGTAGGTGGTTGACCTGATGTTGCAGCTAAGGCAATTCGAGCATATGGAGGAGCAGTTGAAGGAGAATTTTGGGCATGAAATGGCTGAGAAAATACTGTCGAAGGCAGTTTATCTGATCAGCATCGGAAGCAACGACTACGCCTTCCCTTTCGTCGCGAACTCCGCTCTGTTCCAGTCCCATTCTCACGAACAGTACATGGCAATGGTGATTGGGAATCTTACGTCAGTGATCAAAGTAAATATGTCCATCCCCACAATACTTTTTTAATAAGTAGATTCAGTCTCCTGTAACAGCTGCTTTTAGTATGAGAATCGAATAACAAAGTTTCCATTTTTGTTTTTCGGCTCAAATAGGGAATACATAGCAAAGGAGGAAGAAAATTCGGATTCCTCAACTTAGGGCCAATCGGTTGCCTTCCGGATATGAGATCCCTGGCAGGAACTACTGGTTCTTGCTTAAAGGAACTCAACGAGCTATCGAAGCTCCACAATGGTGCTCTTAGCAGAGCCCTCCTAAGGAGCGAGCTAGACGAATTCAAGTACTCTAATTTCAACTTTTTTGATGTTCTCAGGGAAAAGATCAACAACCCTTCCAAATACGGTAAGTCATACAACTAGTACATACTATCTAGCCTATTATGCGAGTCTCTTTTTCTGCAAACTTGTTATATTAACTGCTTTGAGGGTTCGATCCTGGATAAACAGGACTATTCCAATGAAAATTTTCTAACGAAAAAAATCTCTTAGCATAATTGAATTAGTTTTCCTCGAAAGTTTAGGATAGCAGAAAAGGAGCGCAACTCTACTCGGTAAATCTTCAAAAATGTGTCATATGTGAAGGTTTCAAGGAAGGTAAGGAGGCATGCTGTGGGTCAGGTCCCTACAGAGGGAGGTCAAGCTGTGGAGGGAGAAATGGGGAGACGGAGTATGAACTGTGTGCCAATCCCTCTGAGTATGTCTTCTTTGATGCGGGTCATCCTTCAGAGAAGGTCAACAAGCAAGTTGCTGAGCTGATGTGGAGCGGAAGCACCGAAGTAATTGGGCCGTACAATCTGGAAGCGCTTTTTAAGCTTAAGTAGACAAAAGAAGTACGTATTTGTTTTGGTAAGTTGAGAGTCCTAATCCGACTTACATTGAATTGAATAGTGGAACAAGTCGATGTACTAGTGAAGATGTTGGTCAAGTTTTTCATTTTTATGAATAATGAAGACATGGATGTCGATTGATCAATTTGTCAACTAAGTGATGGATTCACCATTGCTTAAGTACTCTTTGTTTGAAAAGGATCAGTACTATTGAGGATTTACTGAGATAGTCCATGCTATCGTTGCTCGATTCAACTCCATATGGCGACTATAAACATTTCTATGATTGTATACTAACCCTATTAACCATGAATCTCTGTGAGTCCTACATGGAACAATGTAAACCTTCTGATGTTCTGAAACAAAGAAAGACAGAACATGATGTTCTGATGCATATTTCTGAGGTACAACAACGCATTTTCGTACCATAAATTATTAATGTGTCAAATCTTCCCATTGGATTTGTCTCCTAAATTATGTCGACAGCACAGAAATTTTCTGCTCTAAGATGAACCAACAAAGAGCAAAGGAGGAAGAGAATATGAATATAATGTCGAGTCCAGTTGAGGTCATGGAAACCCAATTCCCTTCCTTGAATATCAGGCAAGAGCGAGTATGGATCTCGGCATTGCCAAATTGGTAAAAGATAAGTTACAGAGAAAGAAACGGCAGATCATATATGTTGGACTTGCATTTCTACAAAGAAATAAGAGCACCTCATGTCATCACAAGGCGCAAGCTGTAAATATCTCAGGTTAGTTCGCGGAAACGCAATTCAATTTGTACTTCTGATTTTCCTTCCATGTACTCCGTCTATCTCTCTACATTCTCTCTCGCCGGTGAGATGCTGACATAAGCACTGGATCAATGCCCAAACTGGGCAAGAAACCAATTTTCATGCATGTATGGATTTCATGAGGTCATCGGAGCAACTGGAGCTGACATTGAAGCTCAATATCAAAGCAGTCTTCTGTCAGTCGCTGGAGTTAACACCAGAAGCCATAATCAAGGCCCAAGGGTTTAACCATCAGTTTGCCATCCGTTCCCTTACCGATCGGAAAATTCACGTGCTAATGGTCAAGTGGATTAACAACCTAATAAGGGTTGACAGGGAGCATCCTCGTTTTGAAGCCCCATGGAAGTTCAGACGGTACTAGTCCAAATAAATACACATGATTTTATGTCATATTTCATAAAAATTGGCAAATTTCTGTTTGATACCACAAATGTCGAAATTTGAATATCATCACAACAACAAAATTGGGAGCTTCTCCGATTTCTTTAATTTTATGTCTGCAAGCTCAGACCAAAAGAGTTAACATACAATGTTTAGCCATAGTGAACTATTCCTCAAAGAGATTGGTAATATTTCTTGTTTAAGTAACATGGAAAAAGAAAGAAGAGCAACATATGATACAATTGAAATGGCTGATTCAGGGATGGACCGAGAAGAGGTTATGGAGCGTAAAATTTGGATGCTCTAAAAGATTTACATGCTATATTGAAATTGTTTACGAAAACTAAAGATTGCAATGGATACTATGTTTGCGATGGCAGTTTTCATGGTCTTTTTGGCTTCGTAATAGAAAGCAGATTCAGAAACTGAATAGAAATAGAACTTATTCTATTCAATTTATTCAAAATGATGCTTAAAATTGAAGATTCAACTCAATTGTTACTGCCTGTCGTTGGAATTTGATGTGATCTACTGATGCAAATCTAATATATATATATATATATATATTTATACATATATGTTCGTAATATGTCGCTGGTCCAGGTAAGAATCAGGAAACCGGATATGGTCAAAACATCATAATGAAAAATCTTCCTATATAAACCGGCTCGACTGCATTAGTCGGGGCATATATTGGACTTCCAGATACCAGTTGGGATTCACACCCAAAAAAAAGAAGAAGGGAAAAGTACAAAAACTTTCATTATGGTTTGGAATCGAGACAAATTGTACCATGTGCTTTTGTTAGGGACAATTAGCCCCCTTATAGTGTACTCCGTTAGTCATTGGGTGTTACGACGTTAGTCTTTTTCCATTTTTAGTCCTCAATCTATAGTTTTTTAATCATTTTGATTCTAAATCTTTTTTCTTTGTCATTTCTATCCTCAACTTTTCATTTTTTAATTTTAGTCCTAGAAAGAAAATTGAAAAGAAAGGAGGGGTCAGAGCCGCCAATTGGCAACCCCAACCCCTCCACCAAGGTTGTCGGCGTCCTCCGTGGGTACTGGCTGCCTTTGTGGAGGGGCTGGGTTCGTCGATTGGTGGCCCCAGCCCACGAATTGATCGGGAACACCGATACCCACGGAGGACGCTGGTGACTCGGTGTAGGGGTCGAGGTCGCCAATTGGTGGCCCTGAGCCCTCCTTTCCTTTTGATTTTCTTTCGAGGACTAAAATAAAAAAAATGGAAAGTTGAGGATATAAATGATAAAAGAAAAAAGATTTAGAATCAAAATGATTAAAAGGCTAAAGATTAAGGACTAAAAATGAAAAAAAACTAACATCATAACTCCCTATGGCTAACGGAGTACACCATAGGGGGGCTAACTATCCATAACAAAAGCACATGTTGCAATTTGTCCCGATCCTGAACTAAAATGTGGGTTTTTGTACTTTTCAAAAAAAAAAATCTTCCTCTAGAATTCAATTCATAGGTCGAGGTTCAAAATATAGTGGATTAATAATTGGTAGCACAGAAATTGACCCCATACAAAAACCTGAATACAATATATACTCTAAAAGGAATTGGCATCTGAAGATATCATTTTCCCGTTGAAAATCAAACAGTTTAGAAATGCATATCAAGCCATGTCATGTAATGGTAGTGCTTGATGTCTTTCTACATCTCCTTTTTCTTTATATAGTTTAGTACTTTTAAAATTTTTCTTGGCTGAAAAATCAACAAGTCTTTTCTAATTTCTTCCTCTTTTTTTTGAATTATTTTTTCGATGCGTACCCTAATTTTCAAAAGTCCAATGAGTCTTGAACAATCCAATTAAGGGATTTATTAGGTTTTTTTTTTTATTCCCATACGTTAACAAGTCAATTTCTAATTTCTCCTGGGGAGAACAGACTTGTCAAAGACATATGTGGGACCTCTGTCTATTTCGCATGGTCACGGAAACCTCAGATCATATATAAATTGGGAGTATCTATTTTCACTTTATTCATCATATCAAATCAAATATGAAATACAATGTCATGTCTTTCACAATCATGGGGGAGGAAGTAATTATAGTTGGGACCGGCATCGGGGCTTGGCAACTGCAGTTGTCCTGAAGAGGGTTGGGGTTAGGGCGGTGGTGCTGGAGAAGGCAGCGAAGCTAAGGACCCGTGGTTGGAGAACAACACTTTCTAAAGGGTTTGGGTTTGGGTTGGAGAACAACACTATCTCAAACCCTTTCCATGAACATCCCTCATTGTGAAGCATGTCATTCCTTTCTGTACCCCTGTTGGATCGCCTCCTTCTAGTACCATCTATCTGTTCTACAACAGTTGGATGACAAGAGAGGTCGCAAGTATGGTGCTCTTTCTGTTGGGGGATCCGAAGATGAGACGGGCACAGATATAGTACTCCAATTATGATGCAGTCAGTTGTATAGTGCTTGATCTGCTTTGGATAAGTTGGTTCTTTCTCGTGTGTGTATACATATAGGTATAGCTCTGAGGGAACAGTCATTTTTAGTCTTTCTTTTGTTTTTTTTTTCCCCTTTCGATGAGACAGATGAGTTCGGTACAATAAAATAAAGTTTCTAAATAATTAATAAAAGATCAGAATAGTCTCATTAAGTATTAATATAAAATTTCTTAATTATCAGATGACGGTATGCACCACTTTACTATACCCTCTTTTGATGAGTCATTTTTAGTCTTTAATTTTTGGCATTTTCATTCTAAATCCTAGATTTAATTCAATTTGGTATAGCGTCGTCTACCAAGTCGTTCTGCAACAATTTAGATTCATTCAATTTTCTTGTGGCTGACGGACCCGTGACTTGTGAGAGACAAATTGTGGGGCCCACAAGACATGGCTACATGTCGCTCTCCCGGGTCTCCTCCCACATGTATCCCCATATATAAATCAGCAAGGCCAGCTGAATATGAGATAATGATAGATAGATTCCATGTATGTCATTCACAATCATGGAGGATGAAGTGGTTATAGTCGGGGCCGGCATCCGCGGCTTGGCAACCGCAGTGGCCCTGAAGAGGGTTGGGGTTAGGGTGATGGTGATAGTGCTGGAGAAGGCGGCGGAGCTGAGGACCACTGGATCCGCCATCGTACTCTACCAACGCGTGGCTTGCCCTCGATGCGCTCGGAGTTGCTTACAAGCTTAATTCACTCTATACGCCCATAGAAAGGTAAATTCTTTTTGGTCAATTTCTGCAATTTATAAGTTAATTTACTCGAGCTTTGTTTGCCTCTTTCTATAAATTAATGTTTTGATAGAAGAATTTTCACGAAATAATTTTCTTAGTTTGGTGCTTCCTTCCTTATGTTTCAGGGGTTTTGTTACCGATATCAAGACCAAATCAACTCAGCAAGTGCTCTATGCTTCCAACAAAAGGTGTCATTCTCAAGTTATTGCTTGCTCACATCGATTATATCCATCGTACTCGTCCAATTTAATGAATGTAGCCTATTTTATTGCGAATTCATTTACATATTTGTCTGATTGAATTCTTAATGCAGTGATGGACCAACACCAAGGTGATCACCAAGGCAATGTGGTGTATAAATGCATTACCAAGGTGATCACCAACAGAATGAAAGGGGTCCTTCCTGATGTTATAAGCCTAAACCAGACAGCTTTTGTGCAGGGCAGGAGAATATCTGACAATGTCTTGCTTGCTCATGAGCTTGTAAGAAACTACCATAGACAAGGAATAACCCCCCGTTGTGCTATCAAAATTGACCTAATGAAAGCCTTTGACTCCTTGAACTGGGATTTTATTCTTAACTGTTTGAAGGTCATGGGATTTCCCCTATCATTTCTCAGATGGATCAAGGGATGTATTACCTCTCCTTACTTTTCAGTGGCTGTCAATGGCTCCTTATGTGGTTACTTTGCCGGCCAAAGGGGATTGCGACAAGGTGACCCCCTATCACCCTATTTGTTTGTTATTGCCATGGAGGTCTTCTCAAAGCTTTTGGACACTGCTGCAGACGAAGGCAGAATCGGCTTCCATCCTAGATGTAAGTCTATCAAGCTCACCCATCTCTGCTTTGCTGATGATCTATTCTTGTTCACAAACGGGTCCAAAGAGTCTCTTGTTGCCATTCTGGAAGTGTTGAACACCTTTTACAACTGGTCTGGGCTCAAGCTGAACCCTGAGAAATCTGAAATCTTCACGGGAGGCATTACTGAGGAAGGCATCTCTATATTGGTGAATAGCTCGGGTTTTAAGAAAGGTACTCTTCCTGTGAGATACTTGGGGCTCCCTCTTGTCTCGGGCAAGCTTTCCACGAAGAACTGCGAGGCTCTTACTGAGAGAATCCTAAAGCGTATAAGGAGTTGGTCTGTGAAACACTTGTCTTACGCGGGACGAGTACAGTTGATCAATTCAGTACTTTTCAGCATGGCCAGCTACTGGTGTATCCACTTCATTCTTCCCAAGAAAGTCATAAAGTTGGTGCAGCAGAAGTGCAGATCCTTCCTCTGGAAAGGCCTTGAGCAGCATATAGGAGGAGGAAAGCTCGGCTGGGAAACTCTATGTCTTCCAAAGTCTGATGGAGGACTCGGTATCAAGGACCTAACCCTGTGGAATAAGGTATGCGTACTCAAAAACCTTTGGTCTCTCCTCGTGCGTTCAGGGTCTCTTTGGGTGGCCTGGGTTGCTAAATATTTAATCAAAGACCGAAGTATTTGGTCTTTAAGGATACCTGGTGATTGTTCTTGGAACTG
The DNA here is from genome assembly GCF_007655135.1 of Punica granatum. Classification (NCBI taxonomy): domain Eukaryota; kingdom Viridiplantae; phylum Streptophyta; class Magnoliopsida; order Myrtales; family Lythraceae; genus Punica; species Punica granatum. The sequence continues at coordinate 1,169,685 of NC_045132.1, forward strand.
GAGAAAACTTTTACAGCTGAGGACTTTGATGTCTCCCTATATCCGCTATTGTGTTGGCCCTGGTACGAATGTATCTTTCTGGTATGACAAGTGGTTACCGGTCGGTTCTTTAATAAACTATTGCACCAGGGGGCTCCAGTGCTTTCCGTCGATTAGGGAGCACGCAACAGTTAGTTCGATTCTGGTTGATGGATGCTGGCATTGGCCTAGAAGCTCGGATCTGCAAGCTGGCCTGCTCCGTGATCTCGCTAATGCAATTCAACTCTCTGATCGTGATAGGGTCACATGGACGGCTCACAAATCCGAGACATTTTCTGTTGCTAGTGCGTGGAAATGCTTTAGTCCCAGAAGCCAGAAGATGGAATGGAGGAACGCAATCTGGTTTGAGGGGCAGTTTCCTCGATCCTCTTTCATTAGCTGGCTTTGTATTCATAATAGATTGAGTACAAAAGATAGGCTTATGAGTTGGAGAATCTCGATTACTGCACCCGAATGCGAATTCTGTAGTTTGGAATTGGAGACCCGAAATCACCTCTTTTTTGAATGCCCTATCACCCAAGGGATTTGGAGAAGTTTATTAGACCGTGTTGGAATGAACAAACACAATGTCGACTGGAATACGGAACTTTGCTGGGTCTCCTCTCTCCGTGGAAAGAAGCTGGATATTATTTGTCTTAAACTTCTCTGGACTCACTACATTTACTGCATCTGGAGGGAGAGGAACGCCAGGCTCTACCGGAATCAAGTCTCGCCTCCAACAATTATAATACGAAGGATCTTCTCGGATGTGAAAGCAAAGTTGTCTGTTCTCCCTCGATTCTCATGCAAAATTGCACACTCTATCATTGCGAGGCATATGTTTCACCATTTTGATACTGCAACTAGTTGACTTGGGAGTAGCTCTTGGGTATTTTTTATTTTACTCCGTATAGAGGAAAATGGTATTGGTTTCTGATGTAAATTCATCTGTTATCAATGAAGTTTCATCATTTATCCAAAAAAAAAAAAAACACCGGTACACAGGAAGACCCTGTTAGAAGCACTGGCAGATGAACTGCCTCCAAATACTATCTGCGTCTCTTCAAGGCTCACCTCCATTGAGTCCCGAGACGTCAGATTTTGGTTCTTCAACTCGAACATGGAACCATAATCAAGACTAAGGTATAGATTTTGCTCGATTCTAAACATCTGGAAGTTCGGTTCTCTAGAGCTAAAGTGCTGTAAATCCTTGCCTCTAGGATTCAAGGATATAGTAGTCGAAGGACTTTTATATAAAGATTTACCAATTCCCTTCCACTACTAATGTAATGGAGTGTTTTAATTACTAGGTTTTGAATTAAATTGGATAGTCCGACGAAAAATCTAATTAGTGGTTGTGGAAAGGGCTGAAGATGCTTTCTATACAGACTCACGGCAGTCTCTAAGTATTGAGGCATTCAATAACTATTTAATTCGATCCCACCTCTTCTCATTTCCCATGTTAGAGCCGATTTATTTTCCGCTAATAATTTCTCTTTTATTTATTTTTTTCCTTGGTCTAGTTTAGGTAGTGATACGATGTGATGGCGTTCACTCGGTGATGGAGGTTGAAACTCGGCCCACCAGTCCATTCTGGCCGAGCCGCGGTTCGTGGGCTCTCTGTATTGTCGGAAGGCCATGGGCTGGACCTCAGTATTGAGCAATTTGTTGATGTGTCTAAGAGGGCCGGTATGATTCCCCTCAACGACAAAGAAATCTATTGGTTCTTTGTTTGCAAAACGTCACCTAAAGGTAAGATTCTACCTAAGTATCTAACTTAGATTGTGTTTGATAACAAAAATTAAGTATTGAAATTAATTGCATTCAACTTGTTTGATAAATACAAAAATAGATTACTTCATAGATTTAAGTCAAAAAAGGTACTTAATATGAAAATCTACTTAATCATTCAGTCATTTTTTTCACTTATTCGCTCAACATGGGGCGTTTCTTCATTTATTATAGTGGTGCCCATAAACTTTTACAATTTTACAAAATATTCCATTCAAGTCGGGGGTGAGGTGGGGTGGGGTGGGTGGAGAGAGAGAGACAAAAGGGCGACCGAGGGAGATGGGGCGGTGGTGGCAGGGATCGAGGCCACCACCTTCCTTAATTGTCGCTCTTTCTCTCTGACTAAGGAGAAAGAGGGTGGCGGTGGTGCCCCTGGTCCCGGCCACTACTGCCCAGGCGACGCAGACAACCCTTGATGTCGCCAACGACCTCATTTAGAGTGGTGGTGGTCGAGATTCGGGCCACCATCGCCACCCTCCTCATCCTCAGTCAGATCCCAATTGAGCCTTTTTTTAAAAAAAGAAAAAAATCAAAATATTAAATAACTGAAATAAAAATAATGGAAAGGGGCAAAAGTTTTAAAAAAGAGAAGTTTTGTGGTAGAAATATAAAAATATCCTCAAGGTTTAGTATGTAAACTTTTCCCATTCACCAAACAAAATCAACTTATTTTCTTAAGCACTTATTCTATTAAGTGCTTAAAATTTCAACACTTAAGCTTTGTTTGTGAGTACGGTGGTGATTGGATATGTATTTATTTTATTGAATTTTTAGCAGAAGCAATGTTTAGAGAATTTTTCAAAACCATGGTTTGGTTAATTTATACCGTTGGAAATATGATTTTTTCTAGCATATTATAAGTGTCTATAAAAACTACTTCTGTTTATTTTCTATTTTAAATATTAATTTTAATTTTAGTAGTTTCAAATTTTTATCTCATAAATACTTTTACTTATTATAAAATCAGCACTTATATTTCAGCAATTACACTACAACACATTTATCCAGTAACAGTATTCCCAAACCAAGCCTTAAAATGAGTGTTGAAATTTTAAGTCCAAACAAACACAAACTTAAATTTGGTCTTTTATCACTATGTGTACAATTTGAAATCTGAAACCCCCAATCGGAGCCGACTAATTTAGGTTCGGGTCATGCCAGCCCACCAGGGACTAAATTTTGAATTTTTTCATTCATGAGACTCGAACTCGAACCACCAGAACTAATCCACATGATGCCTGACATATGAGCCCCAATCTGGTCTATCTAATCGATTATCAACCGTAATTGTCCAATCTAATTAACGTCCTACATGATCCCCGATGTATGAAACACTAGTGTGTAGTTCAAATAATAAATTCAAGACCGTTCTATATTTATACGTTACTCTTCCAGCCGAAGACAATAGAAGCGACCCGGAATCAATACAAAGAGAAGTAACAGAGAAATGGGCAAAGGACTTCCCTCTGTCGTACCTTGACGTTGTCAAGCACTTGGATCTCTCAACTCTATCGTGGGCGCCACTCATGTTCCGTTACCCATGGTTGTTGTTCTGGGAAACTTGAACACAGAGAATATCACCGTAGCTGGCGACGCTATGCACCCGACAACCCCTGACCTCCGGCAGGGCAGTTGCATGACCCTCGAGGATGCTGTTGTTCTAGGCCGACACATAGGGAACTCGATTGGCCCTGACGGTAAGCTTAGGCCTGCAGACCTTGGTCTGGCCCTCGGGAAGTATGCCACAGAGAGAAGGTGGCGCGCTGCATGGATCATCGCAGCCTCGTTCCTATCGGGATGGGTCCAGCAAGATGGGTCGGGATGGTGGACGAAGTTCCTCAGGGACATGTTCTATAAAATCATCCTAACCAAAGTTATCAGTGTTATACAATATGATTGCGGAAGGTTGCCAAATAGGATGGGAATATCTTGATGAATGGCCATATTCAAATCTGGCAGCTATTGATGAATGCATTTAGTAGCAGATGAACAATATAATTTACCAAATGCACTCTTTGAAAATTACGTGTATTTCTATATTTATTTTAAGTTATTGTACTGTATTTTATCCTAGATGATAAAACAGGCAGAATTTTTATCCATGATAATAGGGTAGGTATAAAATGAAGACGTGGCAATCCATGAATGCATCTATATTATAAACAGGAAAAAAAAAAGGCTGGATGAGATTTAAAAAGAAAAAAGAAAAGATGAATTGTTCAGTACTTTTGTCAAATTACTGATTCTATTATTCACTAGACTGTGCTGTGCAGGACTCGGGCTTTTCAACTGATAAGGTTAAAGTGCAATATAAGCAGATATCAGTAATCTACCCGCGCTTCACCGCGGGTATAGTTATTCATTCTTCAAAATCTACTTCTAATTAACACACACAACCTATTATGCACATTGTATTCATAAAAATATCATTCATAATTAGTATTCAGTCATTTTCACACAAAAGTATACAAATCTCCATTAAGATAGAGAATCTGATACTCATGGTCTATGTCTTTTATTTTCATATTGTACAGTATCCTGATTATGAAACTATTAAATTGAACTCGGTAGCATAATTGCTTAAAATAATAATTTGACTTCTAATTTTTGACTGGGTTACTTTAAGCACCCAGACATCATCAAAGCACAAAAACCCATAATCTGATAAGTAATTGACAGGGAAAATATTGTATACTCTAGTCAATAAAGAAAAGAAAAAAAAAGGAAAAAGTATAAAAATCTCATTATGATTTAAGTTTGGTACAAATTGGACCTCTCGATTTTTTGAGAAACAAATAACATCTTATGGTTTACTTCATGAGACATAGTGAACCCCACTATTAATTTTTTCATCATTTTTAGTCCTTAAACTTTTTTTGTCAGTATTACCCTCAAATTTTTTATTCCTTTTTTTTCAATTTGATCCAAAAAAAGGAAAAAAAAAAAAGGAAGGGGCTGAGGTCGCCGGTTAGCAACCCCGGCCCCACCACCTAGTCATCATTTGGTACACTACGATTGTGGGAGGTTGCCAAATAGGATGGGGACATCTCTATGAATGACCCTATGAAAATCAAGTCGTTATGGTCAATCAATATATCTATTAGCACGTGTATAATTTCTATTTAAAATACATCTATTTCTTCCATGTTTATTTCTAATAAATGTCTTTTTCTTTTTAATTTTGAAAAAAATACTTTTACGGATTCAATCGTCAACGAATATTTTTATTGCCTTGTCATCGATTAAAAAGTTTTGAACTGTTTGGGATACTCTTTAATTTATATAGTGAGACTCCGAGACCGGTTCACCGGACAGTACTCTTGCATAGTTACATATATTGGCCGAGGAATTACTCATTAACTTTGTGTTCAAGGGCTCAGAAATCTCGGCGAAAGGCTTAATCAAAGTTATATTTTCGCATTGAGTGCTTATCCAAGGTTGATGAAGTAAAATCATCACTCCTCATCATTTTTCATTTTAGAAAGGAGGCTCATAGGTTTAGCAAAGAATTTTTTTTTTATAATACTAGTATTAAAGGGAAAATAAAATTAAAAAAAAGGGACATGGGATATTTAATTGACTGGAATTGAATTCGAACTCAAAAACTTATTATTTTTAAGTGCAAATATTACACGACACTCCCTTTTTCGCGTTTTCTTGTTTTGTTAGGTGGTATGGGTGTACATAACTGGGTGCACTCAGGGATAGAAAGGAGGCTAAGCTTTGACCGCACATATGTGAGCGCTCCGTTTTAGTCCACCGGCACTCGGGGACCATCAAGGAGGACCCGACAACATTTCCCATTCTATTGAGGAAGTCGCCTTTGACTATCTCTCGATACATTCACTGCTTTTGAACTCAGGACATCTCTTTAATTTAACTCTAATTTTATATTTTTAGAAAAAATAACAAACAATAAATAAATAAAATACTCTACGGGATGTTTTCAGACTTTTCGTGTGGCAAACTAGATTTTGATCCCAATCTTTAAAACCCTTGAGAAAGAGTGGTGGTAGGATGTGATGCGTTCACTCGGTGATTGCGAGGAGGTTGAAACTCGGCCCACCAGTCCATTCAGGCCGAGCCACGGTTCGTGGTCTCTGTATTGCCGGAAGGCCATGGGCTGGACCCCAGTATTGAGCAATTTGTTGATGTGTCTAAGAGGGACGGTATGATTCCCCTCAACGACAAAGAAATCTATTGGTTCTTTGTTTGCAAAGCGTCACCTAAAGGTAAGATTCTACCTCAGTATCTAACCTAGACTTTGTTTGATAACAAAAATTAAGTATTGAAATTAATTGCATTCAACTTGTTTGATAAATACTAAAATAGATGACTTCATAGATTCAAGTAAAAAAGGTACTTAATATGGAAATCTACTTAATCATTCAGTCATTTTTTTCACTTATTCGCTCAGCATGGGACGTTTCTTCATTTATTATAGTGGTGCCCATAAACTTTTACAATTTTACAAAATATTCCATTCAAGTCGGGGGTGGGGTGGGGGGGTGGAGGGAGAGAGGCAAAAGGGCGACCGAGGGAGATGGGACGATGGTGGCAGGGATCGGGGCCACCACCTTCCTTAATTGTCGCACTCTCTCTTTGACTAAGGAGAGAAAGGGCGGCGGCGATGACCTCGTTCCCAGCCACTACTGTCCAAGCGACGCAGACAACCCTTGATGTCGCCAGTGACCTTGTTTAGGGTGGTGGTGGTCGAGATCGGGGCCACTATCGCCACCCTCCTCATCCTCAATCAGATCCCAATTGAGCCTTTTTTTTAAAAAAGGGCCACCAATCGGCGACCCGACCCCACCCTCGAGGTTTCTGGTGTTCTCTATGGATGTCGACAACCTTGGTGGTGGGGTTGGGGTCGCCAACCGGTGGCCCAAGCCCCTTCATTTGTTTTTTTTCAAATTTTAGGATCAAATTGCAAAAAAATTGAAAGTTTGAGGGTGATAATGAGAAAAAGAAAAGTTGAGGAGCAAAAGTGACAAAAAAATAATGGTAAGGTTCATAAAAACCATAGGGTTGGGTTTTTGTACTTTCAAAAAAAAATAATAATAAAAAAATTCAGCCAAGTTTTCTTCCAAGTCTTGCTATAGCAGCTTCCCAGCTAAACTCTGTCTTCCTAGAGCTAATTCATCTTCGACTCCTACGGAGAAGAACTGCATAAACAAAGGTAAAAACAAAGAAAACATAAGTAGCCAAAACTTGCAACCACTCTATCAGCGGTTCTATCTTTGCCTTGTATCAAGAACATAGATCTCGTTTAGCACATATATCTAAGCAGGGCAGACATTGATACATCTCTTTTAGACACTATCGGGGTAAACTTCTAAAATTGCTTCTCTTTCCCCTTCTCATATGCGTTTATAAATGTGATATTTCTTTGATGTAACTTAAAAATGTCTTTCTTCTATCTGCTTAAAGTTACAGTATCATTCTTTCTAATTGCTCCACCATTTGATGAATTGAAAAAATAGTGAATTATCAGTTAATTATAGTTGTTTATACCAATGAGTACCTAACTACCAGACCAGAAAAAAGAAAAAGAAAAACTAAATATAAGATAAAGAAGCAGCAACAAGAGGAGAATGTTTTGCACTAACCTTCATAAATGGCGAAAAGAAGAGAATTCATCGAGAAACTTTTTTCCGCGATAGGGAGCTTTCCTGCAGCTTGAACAAATTAGTCAAAGATCTTTCAAATCCATCCTGTACTAACTTCCTAAAGTAGGCATGAACCTGCTGAAATCCCCAAAATCTGCTAACTTTTCAGGATATCTAAAAAAATCTAAGTAATGAACAATGAAGGAAGGGAAAGATCTTCGCACTTGTACATTATTTTAGATTTTCTCATCAGAGAGATTTTTTTAAAATTGAACTAATTGATATCCTTTCAATGCCTTTAACTATATCCTTTTGTTTCATCTAGATCAATAATCTATATATCTATATATATTATTTATTCTAAAGAAATGATGTTATAATTATCATTATCATTATCATAAATTAAACTAAGATAAAACTTCTTTCACAATTTTGAAGAGTAAAAAAAAGGATCAAAATCTGGCCGTGTAGAATATTAAATATGTTTTAATTCTGGACATCTATCAAGTCGTAATCATAACAATCAAATTGGTAAGCAAATCAAATCATCACAATAACTCAGAACCAATGAGAAAATAAATTATACTTGCAAAGCAAAAGTCCTAGCCATCATTTTTTTTTAATCCAGGAATAAAAGTTGCAAGTGGCAAGGATAATATATCAGTAATTCAAAATAATCAAATATAATACACAAAATTCACAGTGAAGCCTGTAACCAGAGCAAGTAAGATATTAACCCAACCTCTCCTTCCTCCATGTGCATAGTAAACTGATAATTTCATCCATGACTTACGCAAATTGTATCATTTGGGTCCCTAAAAAAAACGTTACATCGAATTTGTCCCTGTTCACATCAAGTTCGTCCCTCGTCACATCAAATTTGTCCCTGATCACATTAAATTCGTCCATGGCCACATCCAATTCGTCCCTGAACACATCGAATTCGTCCCTGATCACATCAATTCGGTCCTCTGTCACATCAGTATGGTCCTTGGTAACATCAAATCCATCCCACGGTCCTTTGTCGTTATAACTGCGTGAGAGGTCTAGATTGATGTGTATCAAAAAGGTCCTTATGTTATGAACCAGAGACGAGAAGGAGTGATAAAAGAGGGGAAAAAAAAGGAATAAATTGAACAGTTACATATGAGGATGATATTGATGAATACGATGTTTTCCGTCCAATGTTAACAATAGATTTGACAGAGGGATGAATTTGATGTGACGGAGGACCAAACTGACGTGACGAAGGACCGAATTCGACGTTCTCAGGGACGAACTTGATGTGATCAGGGACGAATTTGATGTGGTCAGGGACGAATTTGATGTGGTCACGGACGAACTTGATGTTACCAGGAACGAATTCGATGTGACCAGAGATGACTTCGATGTGACCATGGACGAATTCGATGTAATATTTTTTTCAGAGACTCAGGTGATGCAATTTGCGTAAGTCAGGAACGAAATTGCCAATTTACTCTCCATGTGCACCGTCCTCTATCCAATTCTTCTTTCTTTCTTGGATAAGCAAAATCTCTGCTAGAGTACACAAATCATATGTAAAAAATCAACGAACATAATTTGAAATTACAAAAGGAAAACCCAAAGAAGGAAAAGAAAGAAACTAATATATACCTGAATATTCCTTCTTCTACAACCGATTCAGAAGCCAACATAAATAGCCAGCGATGGACTGAGGGGAGCATCAATACAGCCTTGTATTTGTACAAACAAAAGAAATGATTCAGCTAAATGGAGGAATCATCGCAGATGAAAGAAACCTTGGGCCCTCATTCGACTCACACACCATATAACGAATCCTTTCTCTTTTAACATACCCATATTAAATTATGTAAAGTCCCCATCAAAGAAAAAATAAGAAAGAGCAAATATCTTCCCCCACCACTCTCCTCCCTGATTCTGTGATTGCCCCCAAAATCCTCACCATTCACCATAAATTGATCGTTTCCATCACCTCTCTCATAATCATCCACCCCTCATTCTCCCACACAGACCAATCAATCCAACTCATACATGGACTTTGTGTCATGTAAACCCGCGGTTTATCTAGCCATGGCCGTGGATTAGATGAGAAACCTCGAAGTCGACATTCCCAATCCACCTCTCTCTTTCTTCTTTGTCTAATAGACCCCGCAGTCCGATCCCTTTTTTCTCCGAAAAGAGTTTCAACCAAGAAGCTTTTTGTGATCCTTCATCATTAACAGAGAATCAACAAAATGGGAAGAAGTTGCAAAGCAATACCTTTTTCTTGTCACAAGTGGACAGCTTCTCAAGGCCCCGTTGTTACTCTGTTTTAGCCTAAAGTAAAGATGTTCCGTTGAAAACTAATATGTTAAGCCACAGTAACTAATTTCAAGACATAAACGCAGCATTTATATGTCATCTTCGAGCTTGCGTACAGAGATAAATGCAGTTTTACCCCCCAAATTCTAAACTGCATTTATAGTGTTTCTTATTTATCGAGCTTATCTCCACAAGTATTGGTTGTGCGGTCTTGGGCGACTGTGATTTCGGTCTCACTAAGGTTTATTAACAAGCCTTGCCTTCATAGCCGTAACACAGTCTATGTATAAAGACATACCCACTGCACTCGCTACATAACCAATACCCCCCCTATGAAAGAGAACTGATATCTGAATCAAATCTATCTATATCTATATAATCAAGCTAAAGGAGAGCAACAATGAAGCTCTCTCAAGCCATCCACATGGCTTAGTATACTTTAAGTCCAAAGAAAAAAAAAATTCTATATAGTCCATCAATCCCATTAAAGTATATTTTAATCCACTTATAAAAAAATTATATATATCATATTAATCCACCCCTCCTTATTCTCTTATAATTATACTTACATAATTTTCATATCAATCAATTAATAAATAGTACCAAAATGTAATACAATTCCATGGGTTGAATACCTCTTTCTTCACATTTCATTTCTCCCATAATTTCCATTTTATCAACTACCAAATCGGTTAAGTCCCACAGTAAAAATACACTATCATTTCTCTAAAATGTTATTCATACGGTTTACTTTCAATTATTTTTTACTTATTTACTTATTTATTTTGGTGAGATACGAAGCAATCAAAATGTTTATTTTTTTACTATAGAAACTAACACATTTTCACATGAATGTAAGATGATAAATAAATTTCTCCATTTTATCTCTTCAAATTACTTTCTTGCGAAAGTTGCTATACATGAGGTTTTCTTTTCTTTGATTTTGAAATTTTTCATAGGCACCATGACTTACTTGGTGTACCTATTAATGATTAATCAGTTTTCAATCCTCAATATACAATATTAGGTAGAAAAACTATTATATATTCAGAACTGACTTTTATAAATTGATTACATGAATTTATATCAAATAAAATCTCATATTATAATGTATAATTCGTGTGCGATGCACGGATTATATTCATTAGTTCAACAAAAAAAAGAGGGGGCAGGGGAGCCCCGTTTTGGGCCACCACTTTACCGATCGAGGAAGTTGGCGGCATCTGAGGACTCCGGCGGTTTCTTAGACCACAGGTGAGCTCAGCTGCTAGGGGTGGGCAGCTCCCATTTCTTCATTGCTCTTTCTCTGTCCTTTTCTTCTTTTTCTCCTTTGTTTCTTTTGTCTTTTTTTTTTAATTACGTAAAAATATTTAAGATATACAAATACACCATTGGAAAACTCAACGGAATGGCAACGTACGAGAAATGGATTTGTCAAGAGAAAATAAACCTTGTGCCTTTATTGAGTCACAAAAACAAGTCAAAATCTATTTGAGAAAAAGTTTAAAATTATATAATTTTTTTTACATAATTTACCCAAAAATAAAATATTGAAATGATTATATCTCGATTATAAGAGAGAATCATAACCCTAGTATAATAAAATAAAATATTGATATTTAATAAAATGGTATGAGTAATCCCACTGAATATCTACTTATTCAATTTAACCTTCAACGTGATAATTTTTAAATTCTTAACCATTATTCAAGATGAGCATTCTTAAAAAGTTGATTTTATAGGATATATTACCAAAAAAAAAAGCTTTACACTTTTTTATATTTTTAGCACAATTTTTTTCATTTTCAAGAAAAACATGAATTATCAATTTGATATCACGTTTAGCACATCCTTATGCTTCCCATCAATTTGAACTGAATATGCTAACACGTCACTAACAGCGTCACATGGCTCATAGAGATTGGCCGATTGGGCCTCAGGTTTTTAGAATAATATTTAGAAAATTAAAGAAAATTAGAAAAAGAAAATCAAAGCTCCATTCAAAATCTAAGGAGAAAGAGGGGCTAGAGGGCCAATGCTAGGGTCTCGCCGGCGGCCATCACTTCAATTGGGGTCACCGATGATTATTGTGCAGTTGAGTGAAATGGATCATAATGAGAGGGACAGAAGAGAGAAAAATGTCGAGTAGATTGTGATTGGCTTCAGATTTATCTTCGACAAGATAATTTTAAATTCTTAATAACTAGGGAACAATACAATGACTAACTACCCAAAAATTGGCTGCATGTAAGGTTTCACTCCCCAAACATTGAAAAGGAAAATCCCACTTTCGAAATAATCAATTCGTACAAATATCTCCCTGACCTCCATTTCGTCAGTGAAATGTATTACGTTATATCCGCCCAAAATATATACATATATATATATATACACAAATGTCATGGCATGTCCTTGCACATATTGGAGAAAAAGGACTACAACACAGTATCTTCCTCCTTCGTTTTTCATATATGATCTAGCATCCATACTACAAATATTTATATATATTACAATTTTCACTATTTTTCTTTGAGTTCCTTATTTTAACAAGACAATCTTAATTAAATAAGAGAAACATCTATCACGTATTTCTAGTATGTGAGTTTATTAACGGTTGAATGTACGAACTCCTTCCGTACTTGCTTATAAAAAGCCTACCATATGTAAAGAACATATCCTATCATTTTATATTTATTTATACATACAAATATTTTGATTTTATCTTTCATCTTTTATAGTAATTGTTAAGTCTAATATAGAAATTAATAGATGATACACCTTGAAATCTTAAAAAAAAAAATCAAAATGTGCTTAGAAATACATTATCTTTTGAGCAACGATAAATATAGAAAACTGAACTTATTTAAAAATTACACCAAATAGAATTACTCGTCTTCTATCACCGAGTTACAGCAAATCTATCGTATATATTTGTATATATTTTTTCGTAATAAGTGAAATCATATCATATATCTGTTTTAAATAGTTACTTTCTTTCCTTTATAGGATATGCCAGCTGTCTTATTAAATTGCATTACATTATAGGGAAAATAGCACCGTCTAACGCGATTTTTTGACTTTTTTCACGCTATGACACAAATTCAAATCATTTATTTGTACAACACGAAAATAAATATTTTTTGCTCCGCATCGCACACCGTCGATTTTTTGTCGAAAATTAGCCGAAATGCAGACGTGATGGTTCTCTTTGGGATATTTTCGTACAAAATATAAATTTAGGAGCCTAAATTTGATTAAATAAACTATAATATAAAAAGGGAAAGGCTTGATAGGAGGGGGTTAGAGCCTCGAGGCCGGCCATCTACCTCCCGATTGGGGTTGTAGGCCGGCAAAGAGCAGACTGACGAACCCAATTCAAGGCCTCCCCACGGGTTAGCGACCCCAATTTGACCCCTAAATTGGGGTCGCTAGCCTTGTCTGAAGTAGGGGTGTGCACAAATACCTGGTATAACTGAAATCAGTTAGCACTTACTCGTTAGGGTAGGGTTCGGATAACTCTAATTGAAAATAAGGTACGATCCGGGTAGTCATTTAAAAAACTAGTGAAAATAGGTTCCGCTTCCGGTTTCAACATACAGGAAACCCACGGAATTAGTACTCGAGAGCTATATTTTTTCTAAAAATATTATTTTATATTGATATAATCCTCTTTGTGCGATGTAGTAGCTTTCCAAATGAGAGCTTATTTGCTTTGTCTACTAATAAGAGCTACATCATCATTTTTTTGCTAAATAGCTACATAATCTTTTAGTTACGTATTTGCTTGGCCTATTATATAATCTTAAGGAGAGCTACATAATCCTATAGTTTTGTGGATGAATGTGATATGATTAATTTATGTCGACATTTATTTGTTTTGCGTGATTGTGAATGAGATCATTTTTATTTTAGTTATTTATTTTATTTATTGTACTTGAAAAGAAAAAAAAATTACAGGTTTCAATATGGTACCCAGAACCTATAGTATAATTCAGGTTCTGGATAGATTCCGATTTCAAGTTTTAATAGGATAGGTTCCGGTTCCAAAATCATGGAACATGTCCCCTATAGGGTAGAGTCCAGGTATTGCGAAAAAAAAAAAAAAGATTCCCAGAGCTGCACACCCATAGTCTGAGGAGGCCGATGGCGGAATCCCCTAGGGGGTTGGGGGTTCCCCCATGGGCCACTAAACCCCAATTGGGGTAGCTAGCACCTGTGCATTCTTCCCATACATGTATATTATGAGTAAAAACACAGTAGGAACAAGAATGACATTTGCAGTAGCAATAAATGCGAGAATATTTCTTTCCATAATCTCATTTTCTTTATTTGGCAATAAATCGGGATTTAATCTCATAAAGATGATAAATCTTTCCCCCATCGATTCAATGGGATGAATTACACCTCGATGATATTGAATCAGATCAATATCAGGAATAACAATATCTGAGCTATCTAGTCAATGGTTGACTTGAATAGTATGACATGGGAAGATCTTTCCATACCGAATAAAAAGTTGGATCCCTGATCCAACCCCTTTATTTTTCTTTTGTATTTGGATTTCTCATTTTCCATTCTTGTTTTTCTATAACCAATCGCCATGGCCTTTCTTATACAATTATTTGCTAAAGTATCATTTAATCGCCCTTACATTTCCATTGGTTATAAACAAAACCAAACAAAGAATAGAAGCGAATTAGAGAAGAAGGGATTAAGTACTTTTTTTAATGATCTAATTTTTGTAGAAAACAAAACAAATAAGTATGATAAACATATGTACAAGGGGTAAAAAAAGATCTAATATTCTATTAAAATCATTATTTTAGAATTTTTCTTAAAGTACCTATCGTCTTCTACAAAAGAAAAAAGATTATTCATCCCCTCTCTAAGAGGGATTTGTGATCTTTATTTCATTAATAGACTCTTTATTTTGATTCATAATTGGATGCATATATCAAAAGATCAGTGTGCAATTTGAATGAGATAGATTGTTTCAAAGTCAAACTAGTAATTAAAGTTACACAAACTCGCAACCAGAAGGAAAAATTTTGAATATTAAAAGTCAAAGTATTCTAATTATGTTAAATTCATTTTGGATCGTACAAGAAATGAATTCTATTTGTGTATGCATTACCGGTATATATTAAATATATGGTAATTAAAATATATGGTAATCTATTCTATTACACGCATCGAAAGCAATTCAAAAAGTCAGAGCCAGTACGTCATCGGTATTTCCAGTGTTATCAGAACCGGACCGGATCATGAACCGGAAGGGATACGGGGTCATGGGTTTATGGGTCTAACCGGGGGTTCGATGGGTCGGACCGCTCGTTTATTTAAAATAAAATAAATATTCATATTATTAAAAAAATTATGATAATTAAGATAAAAGTATGATAATTTTAAAGAAATATAATAATAGTATAAGAAAGTATCTATATATTTAATATTTCTTACTTCAAAATAAATATTTTATTTTAATAAGTACTTAAAAGTAGAGTTAAAAGAACAAAAAAGTGGTGGTGGCTTGGTTGGTAGTATGCTAATATGAGAAGCAAGAGGTCATGAGTTCAAATCTTTACACAACCAACCAATTTTTATATTAAATAGGAAACCCATAAAAACCCATTGAACGCGGTTCAAAGCTGCCATTTCGATTTTTAGGGGAATCGGACCGGACATGGTGCCGGTTCCCGGTCCGGTTCTGATAACAATGGGTATTTCTTGGAATAAAAAATATGATGCCACCAATAATTGCAGCAATCCACAATCGTCTCTCTACAAGCAATCATAATTGGGTGAGGTAATGGAAATTTTCGTATTTGTTTGATCAGAAATGTGAAAAAAAAATTAAAATAAAATAAAAATGAGGAATATCCCCTTGGGAATCAAATTCGCTATTTGTATCCCTTTCACATTCAAATATAGAAATAAATTAATGTATTTTTTTATTCCGTTAGGATTGGCAGGGCTCGAACCCGCAACTTCCACCTTGATAGGGCGGTGCTCTAACCAATTGAACTACAATCCCAAGGAAACGAGTTGTAGAGTATACACATTCTTATGATTGCATGGAAACCATTTCTATTTAGATTAGAATCGCTGTCTTGTTACTCTATGGGTGGGTACTTTAGCGAGAGCAACATGGATTACTATTAATCCATTCGTTTATCCAACTCAAGTGGCAATAAATTTTCAATGAAAAAATGAAAATTTTTTTTCTTTGCTCTTTTCCTTACACTTTATACTTACAAATTCTGATAGGAAATTAGATTGTTAGGAAAATTCTAATTTGTAGGAACAAATGAATAGAACAGAGCAAATAAAGCGGTAGGAATATATGAAATTTTTTTACCTTTTTTTAATTTTATTCTTTCGTAGCCGGAATTTATGAAGAACAAAGAGTCATTTGATGGTGGAACCGCGGATTCTTGGGCCAAGCTAGATTTGAATCAGCGTAGACATATTGACCTAGGAAGAATCAATTCTAGGCTTATTGATAATCCATGATCAACTTCCTCTCGAAGTACACTACCCCCAGGGGAAGTCTAATCCCCATTGCCTCCTTGAAAGAGAGACGTCCTGAACCACTAGACGATGGGGGCATACTTGCCGGACCGCCCTCATATTATACTATGCTCATGGTCTAGTATGAGCAGTTTTTTGAAATTGTCAATATAATGTAATGGTCTGACTAGACCTGAAAATAATATTCCAAGGCTTTTGTATGTGCTATGTTACTTGTGTGGATAACGCCTACGTAATAGAGTATATAACTTCGATCATAGGGATCAATTTCTAGTCGCATATCTTCATAATAATTCAGTAAAGCTTTAGCATAATTTCCTTCGAATCGAGCTGATATCCGTTGTGGTCATCGTTTGATTCAAAGAATCTCCGTTCCAAAACCCCGTGATGTGTAACTTCAATTACTAGTTTGAATTTGAAACAATTTATCTCATTCAAATTGCACGCTAATCTTTTGATATATGCGTCTAATTATCGATCAAAATAAAGAGTATATTAATGAAATAAAGATCACAAATCCCTCCTAGAGAGGGAGATGAATAATCTTTTTTTATATAATAGGAGGGGTACTTTAAGAAAAATTCTAAAATAGTGATTTTAATAGAATATTAGATCTTTTTTTTACCCCTTGTATATATGTTTATCATACTTATTTGTTTTGTTTTCTACAAAAATTAGATCATTAAAAAAAGTACTTAACCCCTTCTTCTCTAATTCGCTTCTATTCTTTGTTTGGTTTTGTTTATTACCAATGGAAATGTAAAGGGCAGTTAAATGATACTTAAGCAAATAATTGTATAAGAAAAGCCATGGCGATTGGTTATAGAAAAGCAAGAATGGAAAAGTAGAAATCCAAATACAAAAGAAAAATAAAGGGGTTGGATCAGGATCTAAATTTTTATTCGGCATGGATAAAAGATCTTCCCATGTCATACCATTCAAGTCAACCATGAATTGACTAGATAGCTCAGATATTGTTATTCATAATATTGATCTAATTCAATATCATCGAGGTGTAATTCATCCCATTGAATCGATGGGGGAAAGATTTATCATCTTTATGAGATTAAATCCCGATTTATTGCCAAATAAAAAAAAACAATGAGATTATGGAAGGAAATATTCTCGCATTTATTGCTACTGCTCATTTCATTCTAGTTCCTACTGCGTTTTTACTCATAATATACAGATATGGGAAGAATGCACAGGTGCTAGCTTGAATTGTGATACCATAATATAATGTAAGGAAAATACCATCGTGCAGCATGGTTTTTTAACTTTTTTTTTCATGCTACATCACAAATTTAAATCATTTCCTTATACAGTGCGAAAAAAATTACACAACACAACACGCCGTGGGTTTTCTGTCAAAAATTAGTTGGGATGCAACGTAGCGACTTTTTTTCGGGGTATCTTCCCACAAAATATATCTTCAAGAACCTAAATTTAATTAAATAAATTATAAAATTAAACAAAAAAAGGGGAAATGCTTGATCGAAGGGGGTCGAGGTCTCTCGATGGGCCATCGACCCCTCGATTGAGGTCGCCAGCTTGGAGCCTGTCGACCCCCTCAATTTGAGGGACTTGACAGCGGGATCCCCTAAATTGAGGAGGTCAGGGGATCCCTGCGGGCCACCGACTCCCCCATTAGAGTCGCTAGCTTGCTGTCCAACTAGGATCACCCAAATTAAGGGGTTAGGGGCTCCCTTGTCGACCACCGAACCCAATTGGGGTCGCCGGGCTTGTCTCAGGAGGCCAACGACCCCAATTGGGGCTTAGTGGCCCACGGGAGAGCCCTCAACCCCCTCAATTTAGGGGATACCGCCATCGACCTCCTCAAACTAGGGTTGTGCGGGTCCATGTATCTTTTTTTTTTCGCGATACGTGGACCCTACCCTATAGAAGACATGTTCCAAGATTTTGGAAATGTACCCTATCCTATTGAAATCTGAAATCAGAATCTATTCAGAACGTGAATTATACTATAGGTTTCGGATGCCATGTTGGAACTTGTAACTTTTCTTCTCCTCAAGTACAATAAATAAAATGAAAAATAGCTTAATGTAGCACAATTTTTACCTTATTTTCACTTCCTAGCACGTTTTTAAAAGTTGTCACGATCTAGCACGAATCACCATTTTATTCCTAGATTTAGCACACCGTTAAACTCCGTCTAACGGTGTTTAACGGTTTTTAGACGGAGTTTAACGGTGTGCTAGATCTGAGAATAAAATGGTAATTCGTGCTAGATCGTGACAACTTTTTAAAATGTGTTAGGAAGTGAAAATAAGGTAAAAATTGTGTTATATGGGGCTATTTTCCCTTTTATCCTTCCATTAGTTTCCCTACATTTTCCTTTCTTTGCTTTCTTCTAGATTTTTCTAATTAATTATACATTAGTTCTTATACTATATATAGATTTTTCCAAACTAATATCTAAAATTATACATTAGTTTTTATACTATATATAGATTTTTCCAAACTAATATCTAAGATATTTTATATCCCTAATTATCTTCCTAGGTTATTCTACGTTGCTCTAGATATTTCATTAATAAAGAATTAGTGTTGATTTCCAACGTTGGTTTGTACAAGTATTTTTGTTTCACTAATTAGTACTATTCTAGGATCCATTCGAGGAACACGGGGACTTGTTGAAGTAAGGAGCCTCCCAACATGTTTTGAAAGATACTAAGAAAAAATACCAATTCAAATGAAAGAATAAGTTCACGTGACAGCTGTGTTTCTAATAGTTGTTTAATAGTGGGCATGTTGAATCTTATACATAATGAATGGGGTCTCTTTAGGGATGTGTATAAATTCGATTTCATTCAAGAAATGGAAAGGTTATAAAGCCCCTTCAAATTTAACCCAAGAAGAGCCAGTATAAATGCAGACGAAGACCTCGCTATCATCTCAAACAATAACGAGCAATCAGCAGAATTAGCTTTCCCTTTATTAAAGAAAAGGTTTATTGGATCTGATGGACAAGTCGGTGAAATCTGTTCTTGGTTTCGGGCTCATGCTCATTCTGTTGTTTGCCTGCGTGCCAAACGAAGCAAGACCGCATCCCCCCAAATTCCATGATTGCTTTATTAATCACGATTGCGACAATAGATGCGATCATGGGCGAGGTCTCTGCATCAACCACCAGTGTTTTTGCTTTGCTTCTTCTCTTGATGCTGCGCCAAGCACATTTTCCCTTAAGAACAATCCCCCAGCAGCAAAATAACGCTTACTTTTTATTATAAACCAATATGGATTGAGTTACATCATGTACCATGTAATGAAGTTGTTACCATTATTAAGAGCAAGAGTTCAATGTTACCATTATATATATCCCCACTATATATATACATTCGGTGTCCACTATGGTATCTGAAAGCCCAATGAGATCTAACTAGTTTAGTCGAGCCGAATCAACCCACTAGGAGATGAAACTCTCTCAGCATGAATTTTTTTCATTCTCAAGATTCGAATTCGAAACCTTAATTAAGGAGAATAAGCGTAGACCCACTTTCGTCTTGGATATATATTATCCTTTTCCATTTCCTTCTTAAGCAAAAAATATATATATGTATATATACATTTATATATAATATCTCGCACAATGCTGCATGAGCCACTTGCTAAAATTCTAATCTATATGATACTTTCATGATCAAAACTAACTTTATTTTTTAAATAAAAAACTTTCAATTATTCAGTCAAACTACAATGAATGCATATTTTCATCGTGACCGAAAAATACTCTTATATGAATCGGCCAGCTGCAAGTTAATTAAGCGGGGAACATAATAGATCACACACATACAAGATTATCTCGTTTCGAAATTGAAACTATTAAATTTCGAATAAGGAGAATTCTCTTCATTCTCAGTACTCTCTAGAGACTCGAACGAAGATAGTACCCTGAGAAGTTGCCAGGAGAATAACCTGTGATTTTACGACCACACACTTGTGATCTTACAAGGTGCACCCCTTCTCATATACATAGATTCAAAACCGTAAATATTCCTGGGATATATTTTGAAATCCCCCAACGTATGTTTCTTTCGTGTAGGAAACAAGTTACAGGAAGTCCTGCTGGAACAGGAAGTGAACTGATCACATAGTATGCCTGAAAACAGCCTTCCCAAGCCTAGCCGCCCCTGTGACGGCGCTCAACCCCTCCAAACTGCTTCCCCTCCTGCTCGACCCATGAACAGGCAGGCTTCCTTTACATATATATATATATATATATATATATATATATTTACTACAAGAGAGGTCATGAGCCAAATATAATGAAATGAAAATTATAAATATCTAATAAAGCAATACGGATAGTCCTACCAAGCTATCGAAATTGGAAAATTTTAAACACCAGGTTAGAACATGCGACATTATGATACATCCTCTTTTTTAGTGAATTTTTTTGGGTGAATTTTTTTAATATGCTAAACCCTCTTTGATAATTATGTAATCTTTTAAATGCATGTCGTCCAATCATAAACTTTCCTCTTTAATATTTTGTTTTTTGAGGATAATATCAATAAACTCACATTTTTGTGTTAATTTTGTTTCCCTTTACCATATAAGAAGACCTAATCATGAAAAATGATTTCATTATTAATATATTTTTTTCGAATTTATAAAATGGGAACATTTTCAATTTCTTAAAATAGATCATGTTTTCTTTTACTAAATGTTATTTTCAAATCCTAAATAATTTGATACGATTTTTGGATGACGGAAAAATGCCTTGTGCATATATAAAATATAGAGTAACATGGAAGAAAACACTAGACAGGCGAAATTGAACTGGTTGACGAGGTATTTTGTAGAAGGGCTTAGCCGTACCGACCTTTTAGCAGGGGCAGGCCCGTAGATCCAACGATGACCCGTAGATCCAACGATGATGAGGACTTAACCAATGGCACCTAGGCGGACATATGGTTAGAATTTTTCCATACAAATGATTTTTTTTTCTTTTGACAAAGACTTTCTCGACATACTACAGATTAAAGATTCCAAGTTTTTTTGATAATTATTAAAGATTCCAAGTTACTATAGATATACCAAAGTTGCCAATTCCAAATAGAAGATTTTACACAAAAAAAAAATCTCGCTATTTTCAAGAAAACTTTCCAAAAGAATTACGAGGGAATGAATCCCCCGGAATAATGCCTCGGAAAGCCCTTGGTAAGCTGTCGAGAAAAATTTCGGCGAACTGAGGATGGATTTCCGAGGGAATTTCGATGGATTTTTCTTCTGAAATTACCGAGGGACTTTCGATGGGAAAATTCTCAATAAATTTAAAAATTAAAAGAAATTACCGAGAGATTCGGTAGTTTTTTTTATAAAAAATTAAAAGTCAAGAAAACAGTGAGATCGAAATGGTTGGGAAAACATATTATAGATTCAACGATGATGATGGGGAATTAACCAATGGAACTTGATCAGCGGTCCTATGGTAAGAATTTTTCTATACAATAGATCTTGTCTTTTAAGAAGGACATACTATAGATTGAAGATTCCAAATTACTATAGATGGATGTACCGAAGTTGCCAATTCCAAATTCAAGTTCTCATTTTTGACTTCAAGATATCCAGCATATACAAATTTCCGGATTACAAATGTCAAAAACTTACACTAACATTTCTAGAATTATAACCGACACCAGTACAATTCTGCTACAGAAATTCAACAATAGAGAAGGAGCAAATACGACACTTTTCTACGATTCAATGATATGTCGACAAGTGAGGCCGCAAGTTTGGTGCTCTTTTCTTTGCAATGATCAAGCGACGAGGGACGACGTGAGTACAGTACATGAGGTATCTATAATTTTCCCTATCAAGCAATATGATGCGGTCAATGGTAGTTCTTCTTTTCTTCAGACTCGGGAGGACAGGAGATGGCAGTGGAAACCATCCATGGTTCCCTTTTTGTTTTTTAATCACTAGCAGTACACGGCTCCGGGGAAAGACAGACCAATATGCTCTGTGATGCGGTAGAAGAGGCAGCAAATCGGTATTTGTAGAAAAATAGGTTCTGACTACCCAATTTGAAGGGAAACGGCCTCCGAAGAAAAACTCACGGTTTTACCGTGATTTTTCGATTTTTAAGGCAAATTCCATTGTTTAGGGCCTCAAACGGGCAATTTTATGTTATTTAGGCCGTTTTTGCAATTTTAGGAAAGTTTATGTTTTTCATGCAATTTATGCGTTTTTAAGATCTATTTAAGTTTTTGTACAACCCTAGGGTTGAATACAGTGAATTTCGAATTTATCAATAAAGTTGTGGAGCTACCGTGCTCTTTCTTCCAATCTCAGATTTGTTTTCGAGTTTGATGCCTATTTCTAGTATTCGTAGAATTAACAAGTGATAGAAGGTTGTTGTCTGGTATTCGTGCGCGAATCAACAGATCGCAATTAGTTCCGCTGCGTCACTTCGCTTCTCTTCGGAATGATCTTCATTGCCTTTCCTTCACTTTTGGCTCTACTCCATCAACCTCACCATTTCCATCTCTCTATACTCTCAGTCGAGGATCCTCACCTCCGACCTTCTGCTCTTTATCTTGAACCTCACCTCCCTTCATGACCACTCCTGACCATGACTCTCGATGATCACCACCCTAGCTGGCTCCCTTTCTCTTTCGTTCCCGTCTGATCATCACCTCCCAGACCAGTTGTTCTCTTCCCCTCTGCCCCATGACCGTTTCCATCATCTTAGATCTACTTCAGCCTTTTTTCTTGGCTGGCTTCAGTTCATCCCCATGATCCCGACCTCCTGACACGATGATCTCCCCAGCTCACTCTTTTACTCATAGTTTCTCTCAGTTTCACAATCTTCTTCAACAACAATACCATTTGAGCTGCAACCGCTTCGGGGACTTGGTCAGTTGAGTGGGAAAGTGACGATCCTGCTCTTTGCTCCGTGACCTTCCTCGGCTTTTGCTTCTGGAACATGACAGCTGCAACCCAAACCAGAAAACGAGGTAGACAGCCTCTCTCTTTCTTGTGAAAGTAGCAAGACCTGGGGAGACGTTATTTTCGGTGACTGACTTCTCTCATTCTGTTTTCGGAGACTTTATTCCTCTCTTGTCTTCTGTTTGCTCTCTTGGAGGACTCATTAACGAGCTAGCGATGACTCGAGTGAATAATTCGGAGACTGTGAAGGAACTCCGACAGAGCAAGCGAGCCTGGACGACCTTCCTGAGTTCAATCCCTTCCCCGAGTCACCTTCAAGGAGCTCGAGCCTTAAGCAGAATCACATGCACTATCAACGCACATCCATCACTTGCCACGATACTCTCTCCCTCCTCTTTTCTCTCAAGTCCTTCCATGTTCCCTCTCGCTCTGGGGCAGCAACAGAAAAAACCAACTTCCTCTTGATCAGCATACACACTTTCACACTCTTTCTCTTGGTCAACTCCCTCTCTTCCTCACAGTCTCTCTCTCTAAGCGAAAATTTTGATTTCTGGTTTTAATGATTTTGCAGCATATAAATGTAGTGACAGAGAGAGTCAGTGCTAGAGAAGCCAATTCACAGGGGAGAGACACTTAACAGGAGCCATGACTTGGACATTAATGTAGAGCAACAGTTAGTCGCGTGATTATTGAGGGAACCTCAATCTGTGATAATTCCAGGGGGTTCGGTCAGGGTTTGGTTCATGGCCGGCTAGTAGACTTACGTGTTCCTCTCGACACCAGTGTGGGAGAGGTATGAAATCTCGACTTAGTAACATGTTTAGGACATTTTTATCAGTTGATTTGATGATCTTGTCAATGATGTGTGGAAATATTGTTTCGGTCGACAATAACACGAATCGGTATAATGATCAAACTCGATCTTTAAAAATCGAGCTATGTGATAAAAAAAAAAAAAACGGCACGAGCACGAATTTGAATATTTCAAAGAATCGGACTTAAAATTGGTTTTTTGAAATGGAAATGAACCCACACGAATTGAATTTCTTGATTATTCGGTTTAAACGAATAAAACCGACTAAAAGCATCGAAATCGGCTTAATTGGTCACTCGAACTTAAAATCGGCAATTTAAGTATCGATGTGATTTTGCATGCCCGTGTTCGTATGTTTTGGGATGTTTAAATGCGTTTTTTTTATTGAAATCTAGTACGAATAGGTTTAATCACGTAAAGTCGGCTAAAAATCGGATCTAATTTCAAGACAGTCGGGAATTAGAGCTCTCATCGAACGGTCCATCCATGGCCGGATCGTCGGCGTGAAACCTGCAAACCAAAGCATTCAGTGAATTCACTCAAATTAATAAATTCCACATATGGGATAATTGATACGATCCACTCGGCTAATTAATCTACTCAACTTTTAAATAAATTGCACGAACCGGTGAATAATTTGTTATCAAGTCGATAAATCACGTACTGATAATTGTGCCATTTTCTAAACCAATAATTTTGACAAATACCAAGACGCGTGGTTCGTGTAGCACAGATATCTAGGAAAGACTCGCGTGTCCTGACTCGAGTCTGGGCTGAATTTAAGGCAACTCAAGTCGGAATATGGGAGTTCTGCATAGACCACTTTTGGGCAGACCAACCAATCTTTCGGCTCCCTCAGGGTTTACACAAGACCCTAGAGGATCTAGAGGATCAGTCGACACCTGCTACAGGTTGAAGTGACCCGCATCACGTAGTCTCACTTTTGCAAAATAATTTTTTCGTCTCAAGGGCAAGATTATCGGTTCATGATTTACCGACAACTCTAGAGTTAGAGTGATCGAAACACTCCGTGCTACGAGTAAAAACAGGTAGCCCATGCAGGCGCAGGTTCTATCTGCACAGCCCTCTTTGTCCGACTGAAGTGTTTCTGTCATTCTAGCATAGGTTGGGACGCTTAGGAATGTGGACCAGAGATGCTAGTGGGGACGGCCCGTGAAAGGTTGTTCGGTCCTCCATAAGGCATGATCAAAGACCTTGACACCTCCATGGTGTTTCGCTTTTCCACTTCCCTAAGTTTGTGCTTATATTGAGTTTATCTGTCATAAAACACGAAATCAAACTAATCACACATTCGACACAATAAACACAGGGAAAAGGGCGGGAAAACCCTAGGTTCAAGATTCTGAGAAAACACACTTTTGTCATAATCTGTTAATCTGTCAGCGTCACAAAACATAACAACTTAAAACAAACTCACACACTCAGGGCTTGACAACAGATATCTTGTCTGTCATGTTCTTTTAAGTAAAGTAGAATGCTACAGGTCCTTTTAGGGTGGCCCATTATCATCGATTATCACCACATGTACTTGTTCTATTTTTGTCTGTTTAGGGTATAGACGTGTCTGTAAAGCAATCCCAGATCATAATTTGATAATTACGTAAACATGACATTAATTCACACCACTTGGCTATTTTATCTATTTTTGTTTGTTTTTATATTTTTTTGTCTATTTTTATGACGGTTGAAGTCCAAACCCATAGGATACGGTTCACATGGGATCCAACGCCCTCACACACTGAGTACGCGCGACCCGAGTACGGCATGGAGTCCAGCCTCAAGTCATTGTTTCGGCCCTAATAGTATTCAAGCAGAGGATGACTCGGGTCGGGATGTGTGAAATGAGATTAGACAATCACCCACGAGCTCAACCGATCCCATGACCATCTTGGGGACCATTCGATCCTCTTGGGATCCGTTGGTTCAATCGGACCTGACCTTTGACTCTCACAAGCTCGCATCGCATTAATTTTGGTTTCGGTTTTTCCAAAACTCACGGTGAGTGCAAGTGGAATATTGGTCGAACGTGAGTCGATAAGGATCCATTTGTTGTAATTTATATTTATTATTCGAGAGTTTATCGTGAAGTATTTATTTGTACATTTATTTATGTAATGATCTCGGTCGGTAAGCGTGGATTCTAAAAGTCAAAATCGATAGAGTCAGTTTGGGTCCCGAGACGAGCGGGACCACACGAGTCAAGGGTCCGGTCCACACGGCGAACCGACCATCACAGTTTGGTTAGCCGAGATGCAAGGATGGTGGACTAACCCCTTGACCAGAGGATCCGCTCCTCTTTCGGTCCCTCAAACCGAATCGATTATTTTCACGAATTTACAGTGTCAAAATGAGTGAGATGAGTGAAGTCTAATCAACGGGGTAAATAAACTAAACATAATAAACCTTAGACAAACTAGAATATCGATAGGTAGTGCGAGATATAGGCCCGTACGTAACAAAATCTCTGAATTTGGAATCCTGATTTTGTAAGACCATATGCACTAGCAAACTAGGTGTATCCTTACCCCTAGACCCGGTCAACTCACCGGCCCTCGACCTTCAGGTCGTAAACAGGTAGTGGCGACTCCCTTCTCACGCGTGTCCGTCATGCGCCCCCGAGAAGGTAGACACTCCCAAGCCGTGTGATTGGTCACACGCATGCGGGGTTTGACGAGACGAAATTCGGGTCCGCACAGTATCGATTCAGGCGAACTTGCAGTTCGTGGGCTCACAGTTTATTCAGAGGGCCATGGGCAAATCCTTGAACTCTAGCAATCTGTTGATGTCTCCAAAAGGGCCGGTCTTATACCCTCAATGACAAAAAATCGACTGATTCTTCCTTTGCAAAACACCGCTGAGAAAATTAGATCTTTCTCCCTTTCAGCATTCCTATCACAAGAGTAGTCCAATGGAAGGAAAAGAAAGGGAATGAACATATTGTATCCTTTCCCTCTATTTCCTTACTTGATATGACTTTACTAAGTTTGAAAGAGCATTTCAAGGTGACGACATTTTCTCCATTAACTTGATGAAATAGACATTACTTTTTATTTCGGTTGTCGAAATAAACATTCCTTCAAAATAGTAAGATAATGCTCATTGTTTCGTTGCAACTAATTTTTATACATGAATTACATTTAATATCTTTGGCATGACATATTCTTAGATAAATCCAATGTTTGAATGATACTCCATTTAATCCATATTAAAATAAAAATCAGCCGCTTTTTCCATTAACCATTACATTTCATTAATTCTATAAAATCCATTCCTTTCATCTCGGCATACCAAATATAATCTAATAGTTTATATAGAAAATTAAGAAGTAAAAGAGTATGAATTGTCCACTTATTGAATTCAGAACTTTTTAATTCCATGTGAAGTACGACTATGTCACTAGACATGGCAGATGGCATGTTTATTAACAATTTATTTGCTTATTTAGAAAAAAAGGAAAAAAAGAAAGCATTCATTGCGTTTATAAGTAATGTTTATAAGTAATTGAGTCTATCTACAATACAAAAACTCGAACTCATATGATTGTAAATTCAATTCTCTTATAAAATCTTTTTTTTTTAATTTATCCAATGAGGGACGACCTATCCAACACTCTCAAGTATTGGATAAGTGATTGAGCCCTCACATGTTAGTGGACACGTTAATTTAAATTACTCTCAACACTCACGTCTCAATTGCACGTGTGGATCTAAATCACCCTCAATGACTGTCATACATGTCAATGGGGCACGTGAACTTTTAGATTCTTGTGCCATTATGCATCAATCGGACACGCATCCCTGAATATTTATTTCAGAGGCTTGCTAGGAGACGCACAAAGGAAAGTGGTTCAGAACTTAGCCAAGAACTTCTTCCCTCCATTCTTCATAGACGTTGTCTTCCATGGTGATCTATTATCGACATCATGGGCCTCGTCGATATTCCGATTGCTTGCCATGGGACGTTAAACTTGGCACCTTGAGCACTGGAAAGATCATAGTAGTTGGTGATGCCATGCATCCGTTGACTATTATCTTGGACGGGGTGGCAGCTCGGTTCTTGAAGGTGGGATGCCAAATTTTAGAAATGTGCTAGCACAAAGAGAAACAGTAAAAACCGTGCTATCTGATGTGATTTTTCCTAAAAACTAATTTCTACAAATATTTTGATATAAAAGTTCGAAAAAATGATAAACACGGAAGGAGCGGTCCGTGGTATGCCTCGTGAAAGCATTACATGAATTTTATCATTTATTAAATATGCTCATTCTGTTGTTTGCCAGCGTGCCAAACGAAGCAAGACCGTATCCCACTAAATTCCTTGATTGCTTTATTAATCACGATTGCGACAATGGATGTGATCAGGGGCGAGGTGTCTGCATCAACCGCTAGTGTTTTTGCTTTGCTTCTTCTCTTCATGCTGCGCCGAGCACATTTTCCCTTAAGAAGAATCCTCCAGCAGCAAAATAACGTTTACTTTTTTATTATAAACCAATATGGATTAAGAGTTACATCATGTACGATGTAATGAAGTTCTTACCATTATTAAGAGCAAGAGTTTACGTCAATGTTGTCTCCTATATATACATTTATATATATATTTCTGGTGTCCACTATGGTATTTGAAAGTCCAATAAGATCTGATTAGTCCAGTCGAGACAAATCAACCCACTAGGAGGTAAAACTCTCTCAGTATGAATTTTTTTTATTTTCAAAATTCGAATTCGAGACCTTAATTAAATAGAATAGGTATCAAGTCGCTTTCATCCCTAATATATATTATCTTTTTCCATTTCCTTTTAAGCAATATATACACACACACATATTTATATATAATATCTCTCACGCTGCTGCATGAGCCACTTGCTAAAATTCTAATCTATATGATACTTTCATGATCAAAACTAAATTTTATTTTTATTTTGTTTTATAAAAAAAACTCAGTTATTCATTCAAACTACAGTGAATACATATTTTCATCCTTAACAGAAAAATACTCATATATGAATCGGCCAGCTGCAAGTTAATTAAGTGGGGAACCTAATAGGTCACACGCTACTAGATTATCTCGTTTCGAAATTGAAACGATGGAATTTTGAGGAAGGAGAATTCTCTCCATTCTCAGTACTCTCTAGAGACTCGAACGAAGAGAGTACCCTGAGAAGTTGCCAAGAGAATAACGTGTGATTTTACGACCACACACTCGTGATCTTACAAGGCTCACCCCTTCTCATATACATAGATTCAAAACCGTAAATATTCCTGGGATATATTTTGAAATCCCCTAAAGTATGTTTCTTTCGTGTAGGAAACAAGTTATAGGAAGTCCTGCTCGAACAGGAAGTGAACTGATCGCATAGTACGCCTGAAAACAGCCTTTCCAAGCCTTGCCGCCCCTGTGACCGCGCTCAACCCCTCCAAACTGCGTCCCCTCCTGCTCGACCCATGTACAGGCTGACTTTCTTTTACAAATATCTTTTTTTTTTTTGGCTACAAGAGAGGTTAGGAGCCTTATATAATAAAATGAAAATTATAAATATCTAATAAAAGAACATGGGTAGTCCCATCAAGTTATCAGAGTTGGAACATTTTAGTCATCAGGCGAGAGCGTACAACACTATTATCCATCCTCTTTTTTTTTTGGAGAATTTTTTTGGGTGAATTTTTTTAATATGCTAAACCCTCTTTGATAATTATGTAATCTTTTTAATCCATGTTATTTATTTTCAATCATAAACTTCCCTCTTTAATATTGTATTTTTTGAGGATAATATCTATATACTCATCTTTTTGTGTTAATTTTTTTTACTCCCCTTACCATAAGAGAAGACCTAATCATGAAAATTGATTTCATTAATATTTTATATCCCTAATTATCTTCCTTAGGTTATTCTACATTGCTCTAGATATTTCATCAATAAAGAATTAGTGTTGATTTCCAACCGTAATTGACGGCCATATTGGTTAGAAAGCCGCTGCCAAATTTAACCGAAGAAGAGCCACTATAAATGCAGACGAAGACCTCGCTATCATCTCACACAATAACGAGCAATCGGCAGAATTAGCTTTCCCTTCATTAAAGCAAAGGTTCATTGGATCTGATGGAGAAGAAGTCACTGAAATCTGTTCTTGTTTTCGGGCTCATGCTCATTCTGTCGTTTGCCAGCATGCCAAACGAAGCAAGACCGCATTCCCCCAAATTCCATGATTGCTTTATTAATCACGATTGCGACCATGGATGCGATCAAGGGCGAGGTCTCTGCCTCAATCACCAGTGTTTTTGCTTTGCTTCTTCTCTTCATGTTGCGCCGAGCACATTTTCCCTTAAGAATCCTCCAGCAGCAAAATAACGCTTACTTTTTATTATAAACCAATATGGATTGAGAGTTACATCATGTACGATGTAATGAAGTTGTTACCGTTAATAAGAGCAAGAGTTTACGTCAATGTGATCCCCTATATATATATATTTGGTGGCAATCCGAAAACCCAATAACGTCTCACTAGTTCAGTTGAGCCGGATCAATTCACTGGGAGATAAAGTTCTCTCAGCATGAATTTTTTCAATTTTCAAGACTCGAATTCGATAACTTAATTAAGGAGAATAAGCGACAAACCACTTTCGTCCCTGATATATATTATCTTTTTCCGTTTCCTTCTTAAGCAATATATATACATGTATATATAATATCTCACACGCCGCTGCATGAGCCCTGTCGCACCTAATTTTGGTCCATTGGCTTCGGGGGGGGGGGCAAAATTGTCATTTCCCAATTTATCACATTTTCTTAAAAAAATTAAATTAATTTTAATTAAATTAAATTATATATGTATTAAAAAAGAAAAAAAAAGAGAAGATTCGGGCAGGCCGGGCAGCGTTGACCGGCTGCCCGGGACCGCCTGCATTTAAAAAAAAAAAAAAGGGTTCGGGCAGGGTCGGGCAGCGCTCGCTTGCTGCCCGCGATCCCCGCTGGCCTGGAGAACCCCAATATCGCGATTTCCGCGATTTTCGGCCAAATCGGCCGAAATCTTAACGGAAAAGGGGATGGAATTGCAATTAAATGGACAGAAATACAATTCGGGTGGAGAGGAACACGACCCAGCAAGCGAAATCGGACAATTGGCTCTCGTTTTGAGGAATTTAGGGATCGAGAGAACTCGGAATTTTCGCCGGAAAACCGCAACTTTTCCCCCCGATACCGACTGATTAAAAGCCGGTGAGGTCCCGATCGACCACGGCGAAGCATCGGCGGCGCCCAGAGCTATCTCCCGCGCCCATTCCGGCCATCGTCGCGGCGTCCAGGGGCGAGAACCGCCGCCCAGAAGCCGTCGCCACCGCTCCCCCCGATCCCGGCCGCCCTTGGCTAACGGGCCTCGACCCAGTTCTTTTTTTCGCAGGCCCAGCCCAAGCCCATCCAAGCCCAACTTCCCCAGTCCGACCCAGCGCTTTTTCGGGCGGTTTTCTCCTTCGGGCGGTCCGGTCCGGTCCGGTCCGATCCGATCTGATCCGACCCGATTCATCCGGCGATTTTTTTTATTTTTACAGAGAAGCCCCTCAACTTTCCGAACTAGGTAAATTCTCGACTTAGTGGCATGATTAGAGTTCCTTTCATGAATATTATTGCTTGCTTGATGGATATAATGTGAAATGAGTGTTCTTGGGTCGCGTGGGTGATTGGATTTGTCCCGAACTCGATTTTACAAACTTTCTGTTTTGTCACATTTCAGTCCAGGGGACGTATTTTATTTTTTTAAGATCTGCCCCGAATTTCAAAATTATTTTCAATCAAGCCCCGATCATTTATATTATTTTCCAATCAGTCCTTGGATTTTTCAGAATTTTTCCAAGCATCCCAAAGAACTTTTCAAGTTGTTTCAGTTTAGTACCGGGGCCATTTTTCATCTTTTTCAGATCTGCCCCGAATTTCAAAAATTCTTTTCAATAAAGTCCCAGTCATTTTACTATTTTCCAATCAGCCCTGGAATTCCCATAATTTTTCAAGAATCCCTAGGAACTTTTCAAGTTGTTTCAGTTTAGTCCTGGGGCCATTTTTTTATTTTCAGATCAGTCCCGATTTTCAAATTCATTTCAAATAAGCCCTAGGACACTTTCAGTAATTTTTTACACAGTCCCCATTTTTTAGAATTTTCAAATCAATCCCCAATCTTTTAGAATTTTCAGATCAGTCCCCAATTTTTTTTCAGAATTTTCAAATCAGTCCCTGCTCTTTTAAAATCGTTCAACTCAGTCCTCTGGACATTTTCTAAAATATCCGGCCCTTTTCTACTTGGATCACCCACCGACAATGTATGTGTCCCATTTAAATATTTCATTTTTGTAATTATGTGACCATGTCGGAAATTAGGGTTTATCGGGCGGTCAACTAATGGCTATCTCGACGGCTCGAAATCCGTAGACTAAAGCATTCGGCAAGTTTTTTTTAATTAACCTAAAATTCTACACACGGGATAATCGGGACGTTAAATTTGGCTAAATTTAATCACTTGATTTCTTTAAATGGAATGCATGAATTGATTAATAATTTGAAATCGCGTCGACAGCTCAAGAACTGTTAGTCATGCCCTTTTCAAAATTCACAATTTCAAAAGTACCGAGATACGTACAACGTAATCTTGATTTTCATGCACACACATATTTACCTATTCAAGGGCATGATTACCAGTTTTTGTTCTGTCGTGATCCTAGCGTAGGTTTGTGCATAGAATTGGTCAAAACATGGGAAAACAAATTAATCACAAACTCGGCTTAAATCAAACATGGGCAATAATCAATTAGAGGACTAGGTTTTTGGGTTTTAGGTGAAAATACTTTTAATCTGTAAAAGCCATATTGTCACGATACAGAATAATCTAAAAACAACCCATACATTCGAGACTTGACTATGGACATCACGTCTGTCGGGTCCGTTAAAATAATGCCAAATGCTACATACCCTATCCATCATCCTATTTGTTTGTTCAGGGATAGGATTTGTATGCCAAGATACCCCGGATAATAATTGATTAACTCACGTAAATTCGACAATAACAAAATCTCATTGTTTGTTTATCTGCGCTTACTTGTTACATTTTTACACTTATTTGTTACGCGGGTCGAGCCCGATCCTTTAGGATACGATTCACTGGGTCCAATGCCCATAACCTTCGATCACGGGGTCCAATGCCCCCATACACCGAGTGCGCATTTAATTTAATTTCCGATCTTTTCCAAAATCATACGGTGAGCATGAGTGAAATAACGGCCGAACGCGAACCGACCGGGATTCAGTCATTGTAATTTATCTTTTATTTATTTGAGAGAATAATGTAAGGTTTTATATTATACATATATTCATGTAAAATCCCGGTCGGAGAGTGGACGGTCAGAGGATTTCTTCGAATTTACGATGTCAAAATGCATAAGATGAGCGGAACTTAATAAAGTGGTAATTAAATTAAAATGGCAAGTCTAGACAAGCTAGAGTACCGAAAGGGCGTGTGGGATATAGGCCCACACGTAATAGAACCCTCGAATTCGGAATTTTCGGTTCCGTACAGACCATTGCCTTAGCATCTTAGGTGTACCCCGTACTCCTAGACCCGGGTAACTTGCCGGCCCTCGACCTTCGGGTCGTAAAATGGCAAGTGGCGACTCCTTCTCACGTGCGTCCGTCGCGCGTCCCCGGGAAGGTGGACACTCCCAAGCCGCGTTGCATTTAAGCGCGCGCATGCGTGCCCCGACGAGACGAAATTCGGGTGCGCACAAGCCCCTTGCTAAAATTCTAATCTATATGATACTTTCCTTATCAAACTAAATTATATTTTTATTTTATTTTTTAAAATTAAAAAACTTTCAATTATTCATTCAAACTACAATGAATACATATTTTCATCGTTAGTGGGAAAATAAAATGGAGCACCTAACATCGTATCTTCACAAACCAAGAACTACAAGGTCGCCCCCTTTATTCTGGGGTATATGAATCGGCCAACTGCAAGTTAATTAAGTGGTGAACATACAAGATTATCTCATTTCGAAATTGAAACTATTAAATTTTGAGCAAAGAGAATTCTCTCCATTCTCAATACTCTCTGGAGACTCGAACGAAGAGAGTACCCTGAGAAGTTGCTGAGAGAATAACCAGTGATTTTACAACCACACACTGTGATCTTACAAGGCTCACACCTTCTCATATACATAGATTCAAAACCGTAAATATTCCTTGGATATATTTTGAAATCCCCTAAAGTATGTTTCTTTCGTGTAGGAAACAAGTTACAGGAAATCCTGCTGGAACAGGAAATGAACTGATTGCATAGTATGTCTGAAAACAACCTTTTCCAAGCCTAGCCGCCCCTATGACCGCGCTCAACCCCTCCAAACTGCGTCCCCTCCTTCTCGACCCATGTACAGGCTAGGCTGGCTTTCCTTTACAGATATCAATTATTTGTTTTGGCCACAAGAGAGATCATGAGTCTAGTATAATGAAATGAAAATTATAAATATTTAATAAAGGAACACAGGTAGTCCTAGCAAGCTATGGAACTTGGAATATTTTCATCGCCAGGCGAGAACGTGCAACACTACGCTACATCTTTTTTTTTTTTAATGTTTTTGGTAAATTGTTTTTCATATGCTAAACCTCTGTGATAATTATGTAATCTTTTTAATCCATGTAATTTATTTTCAATCATAAACTTCCCTCTTTAATATTGTATTTTTTTAGAATAATATCTATAAACTCACCTTTTTGTGTTAATTTTTTTTTCTCCCTTTACCATATAAGAAGACCTAACCATGAAAATGGATTTCATTATTAATTTATTTTTCTCGAATTCATAAAATGGGAACATTTTCAATTTCTTAAAATAGATAATGCTTTCTTTTACTAAATGTTATTTTCAAATCCTAAATAATTTGATACGATTTTCGGATGACGGTAAAATGCCTTGTACATATATAAAATATAGAGTAACATGGAAAGAAAACACTAAACAGGCAAAATTGAAATGGTTGCCAAGATATATTGTAGAAGGGCTTAGCCGTACCGACCTTTCGCAGGGGCAGGCCCGTAGATCCAACAATGATGAGGACTTAACCAATGGCAACTAAGCGGCCATATGGTTAGAATTTTTCTATACAAATGATTTCTTCCCTTTGATAAAGACTTTGTCGACATACTATAGATTGAAGATTTCAAGTTACTATAGATATATCAAAGTTGCCAAAATGGTTGACGAATGTCTCGCCCCCACGTATGGCTTTTCCAATTAAACTCTTATGCCGAATTTAATGTGGCTTGGTAGCTCTACAAAGCCTCTTCCCTCCCGCTCTCACAGTCATAGTTTTAATCCTCTTTGGGCACAAATCTCCCATGCAATTTCAGTGACATAGCTGCACATAAGTTTGAAAGAGTAGCGTTATTTGTGTTTGTGAGTTTAGCTGAATTTCGGCCATTTCTTTTGATACTACTTTTGGGGCTGGAGTTTGTTGAACCTTGCTTGGATAGCGTGGATCTTTACATCTGTTAGTATTTTGTTTTTGAATCACTGGTTCCACCTACCATACATCAGTACATGGCTGTTTTTGTGGGCACACTTGCTGTCACACTTAAAGAAGATGCCATGTATCTTGTGCTCCCAGATAGAGGAATCCTTTTCTGATAATTTACTTGCTCCAATTACTTTCATTTCGGTGTTTCAAGGAAGCCAGTCATTGCATCTTTTTTTTTTTTTTTTTTTGGTAAAGAGTCATTGCATCTTTTGAATCCCAAGAAATTATGGTAATTTTCTTCGAATTTTGAGCTCTTTGATATTCTGTACACCTTTTGTGCAGGTGGATATAAGGATAGCACCAGGAAGTCATGCAACTGAAGCTGCAGGTCTGTCACTGAGTTTCCCTGTTTTCATTTGTGTGAAAATGCACCTTAGAATAATGCATTTTTATTTATTAAATGAGGATAATGAGGAAGGAGCTACAGTTGCTGAGTGAAAAGAGTTTGGAAAAAGAAATTACTAATTTTTTACCAATGTGTCGTCCGGATAGGCTAGAAGTGAGGAGTGCATCTATGCGCTATCTACACCATTTGACACCAAGTTCTCCATTTACATTATCAGTATATCTATAGACGTGATAGGAAGTCTTATACATTACACAAGCAACATAACTACTACTCTGAAAAATATGATGAACTTATTGTGATTTGAACTGGTAAAATGATAACTCATCATGATTTGAACGTGATTTATGACACAATTATCTAACTCAGTCATCCCGGTGATGGCTTCATATGTTCTTTGAGTATTCTCATGATGAAGTTTCTCTTGTTTTGGGAAAATGCAGTGAATAAACAGCTAAACGACAAAGAGAGGGTCGCAGCAGCTCTGGAGAACCCAAACCTTGTGGAAATGGTTGACGAATGTCTCGCCCCCACGTATGGCTTTTCCAATTAAACTCTTATGCCGAATTTAATGTGGCTTGGTAGCTCTACAAAGCCTCTTCCCTCCCGCTCTCACAGTCATAGTTTTAATCCTCTTTGGGCACAAATCTCCCATGCAATTTCAGTGACATAGCTGCACATTTCTTTTGAAGATTTTACACAAAAAAAAAATCCCGCTATTTTCGACAAAATTTTCCAATACAATTCCGAGGGAATCAATCCCTCGGAATAATGCCTCGGAAATCCCTTGTCATAAGCTGTTGAGAAAAATTTCGGCGAACTGAGGATGGATTTTCCGAGGGAATTTTCGATGGAAAAATTCTCCATAAATTAAAAAAATAAAAGAAATTACCGAAATATTCGGTAATTTTTTTAAAAAAAATTAAAAAGTCAAGAAAACAGTGAGATTGAAATGGTTGGGAGAACACATCATATAGAAGAGCTTTTACCGTACCGACCTTTAGCAGGGGCAGGCAGGCAGACCCTTGGATCCAAGAGAAAATTTTAGATGTCGTACATCAAATAATGTAATGAGGAAGAACCAATAATAATACTTTAATGAATAATAATTATGGTAATTATCCGAGTGATTAGTATCAAATTCATAATTTCATGTATTTTAATTGATATTTCCTCACAACACATGGCGAGATAGGATCACCCAACGATGATGATGGGGAATTAACCAATGGAACTTGATCAGCGGCCCCATGGTTAGAATTTTTCTATACAAAAGATTTTGTCTGTTAATAAAGACATACTATAGATTGAAGATTCCAAATTACAATAGATAGAAATACCGAAGTTGCCAATTCCAAATTTAAGTTCTCATTTTTGACTTCAAGATATCCAACATATTCAAAATTTCCAGATTACAAATGTCAAAAACTAGCCCGGTTTGGTTTTAGGATATAATTTTAAAATCACAATTCTAACTTAACTCTACCCACTACAAAACAAAATAACTTATACAAAGTCAAAGAGTGAGCTCCATTTATACTACTTTTTTTTACAATAAAACAACATAACTCATACAAAGTTAAAGGGTGAGCCCCATTTATACCACTCTTTTTCAAAATCAAAATTTAATTTTAAAATCTCACTATGAAACCAAACGCAACCTTACATTTCTAGAAATTATTCTACGTCCCTCGTAGCCTCATGATGGAATTATAATCCGTACCAGTACAATTCTGCTACAGGAATTCAACAGAAGAGAAGGAGCAAATACGATACACTTTTCTACGATACAATGATCGGTTGACAAGTGAGAGCGCAAGTTTGGTGCTCTTTCCTTGCAATGATCAAGCGACGAGGGACGACGGGAGTACAGCACATGAGGTATCTATAATTTTCCCTATCAAGCAATTTGATGCGGTCAATGGTAGTGCTTGATTTGCTTTCTGCAAACTCCTTTTATCTTTAACAGCAAGTTATTTGCTTCCTCCTGGCCGACGGACTTGTCAAACATATTTGTGGGGCCCATAAGGCATGGTGATCCTATATACATACACGTCCCTTTTTTGGATAATTATATATAAATACATATCAATCGAGAAGGATACATAATACAACATATATATCATGTCTTTCCCAAATATGGAAGAGGAAGCGGTTATTGTTGGGGCTGGTATCTGTGGCTTGGCGACTGCCGTGGCCTTGAAGAGGGTGGGGATTAGGGCGGTGGTGCTCGAAAGGGCGTCGGAGCTTAGGACCACCGGAGCGGCCATCTTGCTGTGGTCCAATGCATGGCTTGCCCTCAATGCGCTCGGAGTTACGGATAAGCTTAATTTGTTATATGCTCCCATAGAAAGGTAAATTCTTCTTAATTAATTTCCGCAATTTTCTTCTCTAGAGATCAAGAGGTTGATATCCTTATTACTTTCTCTCGTGGAACCACCTCTTCTGAGAAGAAACAATATCTCATATACATATATAAATACCCACTAGAAATATATATTTTTTCTTCTTATAATTGTTCTATCATAAAAATATCTTATATATTGAATTTTTTTTTATTGGTGCTGTCTTCTCTCATGCTGTAGGGGATTTTTCACTGATGTCAAGACCAAATCAACACAGCAAGTGGTCTACGCTTCTAAGGAAAGGTGCAATTACCAACTTATTACTAGTCCATTTCGACGAGTGTGTTACATGTTTTTTATCGCGAAGTCATTTACATATGCGTGAATTGGATTCTTGTTGCAGAGATGGACCAAGAGCAGTACATAGAAAAATCCTCTTACAAGTACTGGCCGATGAACTTCCCCTGGATACTATCCGCTTCTCTTCAAAGCTCACCTCCGTTGAATCCATAGTCAAAGATGGCCATCGGATTTCGGTTCTTCGACTTCATGATGGAGCCATAATCAAGGCTAAGGTATCTAACCTTCTAATTTCACATGTCGGAACCATGCATTTTTTGTTACTTGATGATAACACAAGATGTTTTTAATGTATTGACAGAGACCCATCCTCATTCAGGCATTGACTTATTTCTTATTTGTTTTGTTGGTCTAATTTAGGTGGTGATAGGGTGTGATGGAGTCCACTCGGTGATCGCAAAAAGGTTGAAACTCAGTCCACCGGTTCGCTCGGGCCGATCTGGAGTTGGTGGGATTTCAGTGTATCCGGCGGGCCACGGGCTGAGCCCTAATGTCCAGCAATTTGTTGATGTGTCCAAGAGGGCCGCTATTATTCCCCTCAATGACAAAGAAGTCTACTGGTTTTTGGTTCTTCAAACGACACCTGAAGGTAATTAAGATCTCCCTCCCATTCAACGTGAAAAAATTTAAGCTAGATTCGATCTGTCTAGAGATTGATGTAGAGGGGCATGGTCCAATGTTATGTCCCGTGTGTGGACCTCGACTATGATAATAGGGCTGTAGTTTAATTGATATGGCATAATTTTGATTAATATTGCGTATTGTATACATCTTCTTTTCAGACAAGGACATAGGAAACGATCCAGAATCAATACAGAGAGCAGTAATGGAGAATTGGGCGAAGGACTTTCCTCTGTCCTACCTTGACATTGTCCAGCAGTCAGATCTATCAACCGTCTCATTTGCCTCACTTATGTTCCGGTACCCTTGGGATGTTGTTCTTGGAACCCTAAGCACAGAGAACATAGTGGTAGCTGGTGATGCTATGCACCCGACGACCCCTGAACTAGGGCAGGGTGGCTGCATGGCCCTTGAGGATGCGGTTGTTCTGGGCAGACACATGGGGAACTCACTCGACCCTAAGGGCAAGCTCAGGCCTGGAGACGTAGGTTGTGCCCTGGGGAAGTATGTAGGAGAGAGGAGGTGGCGGACCGCATGGATCATTGTGGGCTCGTATCTATCGGGGTGGGTCCAGCAAGATGGTTCAGGTTGGTGGATGAAGTTCCTTAGGGACTTATTCTATAAGACCATCCAAACCAGAGTCATCAATTTGGTACACTACGATTGTGGGAGGTTGCCAAATAGGATGGGGACATCTCTATGAATGACCCTGTGAAAATCAGGTCGTTATGGTCAATCAGTACATCTATTAGCATGTGTATCATTTCCATTTAAAATACTTGTATTTCTTCCATGATTATTTCTAATAAATGTCTTTTTCTTTTTTATTTTGGAAAAAAAATACTTTTACGGATTAAATCGTCAACGAATATTTTTATTGACTTGTCATCGATTAAAAAGTTTTAAATGTTTGGGATACTCTTTAATTTATACAGTGAGACTCCGAGACTGGTTCACCGGAAAGTACTTTTACATTGTTACATGTATTGGCCAAGGAATTACTCAGTAACTTTGTGTTCTAGGGCTCAGAAATCTCGGGTAAAAGGCTTAATCAAAGTTATATTTTCGCATTGAGTGCTTATCTAGGGCTCATCATTTTTCATTTAGAAAGGAGGCTCATGGATTTAGCAAAGAATTTTTTTTTTCGTAACACTAGTATTAAAGGGAAAATAAAATTAAATAAAGGGACATGGGATATTTAATTGACAGGAATTGAATTCAAACTCAAAACCATTTTTTTTAAGTGTAGATATTACACGACACCCCCCTTTTCACGTTTTCTTGTTTTGTTGGGTGGTATGGGGTGTACATAACTGGGTGCACTCGGGGATAGAAAGGAGGCTAAGCTCCGGCCGCACATATGTCAGCACCCCGTTTTAGTCCACCGGCACTCAGAAATCATCAATGAGGACCTAGCCACATTTCCCATTCTATCGAGGAAGTCGCCACTGACTATCCCTCAATACGTTCACTGCTTTTGAACTCGGGATATCTCTTTAATTTAACTCTAATTTTATATTTTCAGAAAAAATAACAAACTATAAATAAATAAAATACTCTACGGAACATTTTCGGACTTTTCATGCGTCAAACTAGATTTTTCAAAATTTAGAATAATATTCGGGACCGGAAAATTTTTCTCTACATATTATTAATCGTCGAATTTTTCTAAGCAAGGTAGTGATCCCAGATCATTTTTCTGATATCGGATTGGAAAGGGGAGAATTTCAGACCTTACGTGCATTAAATTCAATTTTTCAAAATTCAGAATAGTACTCAGGACCAAAAATATTTTCTTACATAATATCGATCATTGAATTTTTCTGGAAACAATGATAGTCTCAGATTATTTTTCGAATGTCCGGTTGAAAAGATGAGAATTTCAGGCTTTACATGCATCAAGTTCGATTTTTTTTCAAAATTCGAGACGATACTCGAGATTGAAAATTATTTTTCTGCATAATGCCGATTCTCGAATTTTTCTAAACACAGCAAAGGGTCCTGGACTATTTTTCGGATGCTCGATTGAAAAGACGAAAGTTTGACAGTAATTGTAAATTACGATTGACGTATGTCAGAGGTTCAACGTGGATTTTCGTCATGTTTCGATCTTTGTCAATGCAAATTGGAATTCCCATCACGCCGATTATTTTTCGAATTTCTCAATTTCAAAGTTTTCATTCCGAAATTTCTGCAGATCCTGAGCAATTTAATTTCACCTAAGGACGCGCTTAGGAATAAATATATATATATAAATAGTAATTATAAGAAAAAAACAAAGAAAGATTACACAAATGGTAGAGGGGTCGGCCAAGTGGCTAGGCTTTCCCTCAATTTTCTTTCTTCCTTTTTCGGTTCCATCTGCAGCTCCTCCATCCCTCTTCTCTGCTTATTCGCCGACAAGAAGCAGGTAGCAGTAGCCACCATCCCCTGCCATCACCGACTCCCGTCTCAGTTCTTTCTCTTTTCTTTCTTCCTTCGATTCTTTCCTCCTGCAGCATGGCATGAAAATGGCTCCATCACGCCATCATCCCATGAACCTCATATCACTTTCTGGTTCTTCTTTTCTTCAAACTCAGCAGGACAGGAGATGGCAGTGGAGACCATCCATGGCTCACTTTTTTTTTTAATCACCACTAGTACACGGCTCCGGGGAAAGACAGACCAACAGCCTTCGCTTATCTTCGGGATGATCTTCATTGCCTTTCCCTCACTCTTGGCTCTACTCCATCAACCTCACCATTTCCATCTCTCCATACTCTCAGTCGAGGATCCTCACCTCCCAGCTCCTGTTCTTCATCTTCAACCTCACCTCCCTTCACGATCACTCCTGACCATGACTCTCGATGATCAATGTGCGCACCCGAATTTCGTCTTGTCGAGACACGCGTGCGCGCGCCTATGCAACATGGCTTGGGAGTGTCCAACTTCCCGGGGATGCGCGACGGACGCACTTGAGAAGGAGTCGCCACTTGCCATTTTACGACTCGAAGGTCGAGGGTCGACAAGTTACCCGGGTCTAGGGGTACGGGGTACACCTAATTGCTAAGGCATATGGTCTGCGAAACCTGAGGTTTCGAATTCGGAAGTTCTGTTACATGTGAGCCTTTATCTCGCACGCCCTATCGGTACTCTATCTTGATTAGGCTTGCCATTTTAATTTAATTACCGCTTAATTGAGTTCCGCTCATTTTACGCGTTTTGACACCGTAAATTCGAAGAAATACTCCGACTGTTCACTCTCTGACCGAAATTCTTACATAAATAAATGTACAATATAAACTATTATATTATTCCCTCAAATAAATAAAATACAAATTATAACAACTGAATCCCTGTCGGTTCGCGTTTGGTTATTATTCCACTCATGCTCACCGTGTGGTTTGAAAAGACTGAAATTGAAATTAAGACGCGCGCTCAGTGTTAGAGGGTTGGACCCCATGATCTACGGTTGGGGCGTTGGACCCCCTATGGATCGTATCCTAAAGGATGTGGCTTGATCCGCATAACAAACAAATGCAAGAATGTAACAAAATGAGAACAAATAAACAAACAATGGGGTTTTGTTATTGTCGAATTTACCTGAATTAACCGATTATTAACCGGGGTATCTTGGCATGCAAATCCTACCCTAAAACAGACAAAGTGGATACAGGATGTGTATCGATCAAGGATCGCCTTAAGAAGGTATTTCGCATTTGGCATTATTTTCCGAGGACTTGACGTACATGACGTCTGTTGTCAAGTCTTGTGTTCGTGGGTTGCTTTTAGGATTGTTCTATGTTGTGACAGTATGGTTATTACGAGTTATTATCGAACATGGATTCCGCCCGTAAATCCTAGAACCTAGTGCCTGTCTCCCTATTGCCTGTTTTTGTCTTAACCAAGTACACAATTATTCCGGTATTTATATTTTGAGTCAATCCACCCGAACTAACTACCCGAGACTATGCTAGAATAACAAAAACTCATCGGTCGAATAGAACGAGCTATGCAGATGAACCTGCGCCTAGACAGGTAGCCTATCCCTACCATGATACCGTAATGTTTCTCTTATTCTAACCCTCGGGGTGTCGCTAAGTTGCAAATAGACGATTTTACCTTTGAGGTGAAAATTATTTTCGGAAAAGAGAGATTACGCTGTGTGGGCCATCTCGACCTGTGACCGACGCTAACCGATCCCTTGGACCTTCCAGGATTGTCAAGAACCCTAAAGAGCCAAATGATCGGTTAACCTATCCGGAAGTGATCTAAGAAGAACTTCCATGCCCCGACCTGAGTTTCCTGAAATCAGGTGAGGCCTCGAGTCAAAACGCGCAAGTCCTTCCTAGACATCCATGTTACATCCAGTCACGTGTCTCGGGTTTTATAAAATTTGCAAGTTTTGAGAAGGACACCAACGCATGTTTGCATCCTATCGACGCGTGTTACCGGTTTATTACCAATTCGTGCAAAATTATTAAGGCCGAGTGAGTTAACTAATCGTATGAACGTCCCAATTACCCCGTTAGTGGAATTGTTGATTAAATTGATTAATGTTTTGTCAAATGCTCTAAATATTCGGGTTTCAGACCGTCGAGCCGATCATTGATGGACCGTCCAATGCGAATCCTAATTCCCGACCACCTTGGGATTTAAAAATTAATTTTAGGTCGAGTTTGCATGATTAAACCAATTCATATGAGGTTTCGATTAAAACGAGAAAATAAAGCGTTTAAATACGGATCAAAAGTACATTATCACGTTAAGCACGACAAACATACAAATTTACACAATCGGTGCCAC
The DNA here is from genome assembly GCF_007655135.1 of Punica granatum. Classification (NCBI taxonomy): domain Eukaryota; kingdom Viridiplantae; phylum Streptophyta; class Magnoliopsida; order Myrtales; family Lythraceae; genus Punica; species Punica granatum. The sequence continues at coordinate 1,213,695 of NC_045132.1, forward strand.
CATGATCACGATAAACACATACAAACATACATACAAACATAATATTAATGGAATCGATAAAACGGCACCGACTCATGGAAGCGAAAAATCATATAAAGAGCACGTATCATGTTGTATACATGTAATTACAGAAACAAAATATTTAAACAGGGCACATACGTTGTCGGTCCGGGATCCAAGTAGGAAAGGGTTGGGTATCTTTTAGAAAATATCCAGGGACAGATTTGAATAATTTTAAAAGCACAGGGACTGATTTGAAACTTCGGCTAAAGTTTCAGGAGACTGATTTGAAAATTCTGGAAAAATTGGGGACTGCGTAAGAATTACTGAAAATGTCCCAGGACTTTTTAGAAACGAATTTGAAAATTCGGACTGATCTGAAAAGTGACAAAATGCCCCAGGGACTGAACTGAAACAACATGAAATGTTTTCGATACTGGTTTAGAAATCTTGAACAATTCAGGGACTGATTGGAAAATGCTATAAATGGCTGGCACTCGGCTGAAACGAATTTTAAAATTCGGGGCAGATCTGAAAAGGGTGAAGAATAACCCCGGGACTAAACTGAAACAAATTGAAAAGTTCTTCGGAGTGGTTGGAAAATTCTGAAAAATTCAAGGACTGATTGGAAAATGGTAAAAATGATTGGGACTTGACTGAAACGAATTTTACAATTCGGGGCAGATCTGAAAAGGGTGTAAAATAGCCCCGGGACTAAACTGAAACAACTTAAAAGTTATTTGGACTGGTTGGAAAATGATGGAAAATTCAAGGACTGATTGGGAAACATTAAAAATGGCCGGGTCTCGACTGAAATGAATTTTAAAATTCCGGACAGATTTTAAAAAATAAAAATGTATCCTCAGGACTGAAATGAGACAAAATGAAAAGTTCGTAAAATCGAGTTTGGAATAAATCCGATCACCCACGCAACCCAAAAACACTCATTTCACATCATATCCATCTATGCAAACATTAATATTCAAAAACGGAGCCCTAAACATGCTACTAAGTCGAGAATTTATCTAGTTCGGGAAGTTGAGGGGTGATTCTGTAAATAAAAAAAAAAAAAAAAAAAGAAGATAAAACTGTTGGACGAGTTGGGCCGGGCCGTGACGGGCCGAACTGGGCCGGCTGAGCTGGACTGGGCCGGCGCCGCTAGACCGGGCCGCTAGTTGGGATGCTGGGCGTGTCTGGTCAACGGAGATCTGGACCCGATTAGAAGAAATAAAAAAAAAAAACGAAAAATGGAGAGAAGGAGAGGGGTGGTCCGGACGGTCGAGATGGCTAGACGCGGCGGCGAGAGGGGAGTTGGAGGCCGGACAGGGAGCTGAGGGAGCCGAGGTGAGTGAAAGCGGGAGAGTGAGCTGAGGGTTTTCGGCGCGTGGGCGAGCTGGGGGTTTTCGAGTCCTGGAGTTACGGTTTTTTTCAAAAAAAAACCGAGAAAGAGAGAGAGAGCGAGAGAGATTGCCGGTTTTCGAGAGTCTGAGCTGCGGGATTTCGAGTCCGGGAGCTGAGGGCCAATCGTCCGAATGAGCTCGAGAGTTTTTTTTTTTTCGGGTGAGCTTCGGTCTTTCTGAGAATTTGTGAGCTGAGGTTTTTTCGAACGTCCGTGAGCCGATCGATTCGAGTAATTTCGAGCTGCCGGCATATCTTTGAAAAAGAGCCGAGAGAGAGAGAGAGAGTGTGTGTGTGAGTTCCGAGATCTCGAGCAAGCCGCCTTCGAGGAAGCTGTTGCCGTGACGAAATGGAGAAGAGAGAGGGTCGGTGAGTCGTCCTTCGGGTTCGGGTTGTCAGAGAGGCCGGTTGCGTGCACGGGGTTAATCCGGACGGGCGGCAGAGGTTGGCGTGTGTAGAGGGGCAGCAGGCTCGGGTTCAGTCGGCCAAGAAGGAGAAGAAGAAAATGAAAAAGAAAAGAAATGGAACGAATCAGAGAAGAAGAAGAAAGAAAGAAAGAAAAAAAAAAAAAGGAAAAGGAAGAAGAAGTAAAAGAACAGGGGACGGGGGAAAAGCAACAACGGTCAGATTGAAAATTCTGACCGTTTCTCCCTTTTTTTTTTTTCAAATTCGCCCCGCGTACAAATTGAAAATTCGTTAATCGATATTATGCGATAAAATTATTTTTAATCTCGAATTTTGTCCTGAATTTTAAAAATTGACGTCGATGTACGCGACATTCAAAACGTCTCAAATAGTATTATTTTTTGAAAAATCATAAAATTGGTGTTAAATTAGGAAATTTTGCTATTTTTAAAAAAGTTATGAATACTCGAGTAATTAATCGGAAATACTTCCCTCACGGGTGGTAAAATGACGATTCTGCTCCTCTGGAGCCGGTAGACCAAAATTGGACGCTGACAATCCACCTGGCTGGCTCTTTCTCTCTTTCGTTCCCGTCAGATCATCACCTCCCAGACCAGTTGCTCTCTTCCCCTCTGCCCCATGACCGGTTCCATCATCTTAGACCGACTTCAGCCTTTTTTTCTTGGCTGGCTTCAGTTCATCCCCGTGATTCCAACCTCCTGACACGATGATCTCCCCAGCTCACTCTTTTACTCATGGTCTCCCTTAGTTTCACAATCGTCTTCAATAACATTACCATCTGAGCTACAACTGCTTCGGAGACTTGGTCAGTTGAGTGGGAAAGTGACGATCCTACTCTTTGCTACTTGAACCTTCCTCAGCTTTCGCTTCCGGAACATGATAGCAGCAACCCAAAAAAGAAAACGGGGCAGCCAGCCTCTCTCTCTTTCTTATCTCTTAAGATCAGGCCGGACGAAGATTGGTGAAAGTAGCAAGACCAGGGGAGACGTTGTTTTTGGTGACTGACTTCTCTCTCTCTGTTTTTAGAGACTTTGTTCCTCTCTTGTCTTTCGTTGGCTCTCTTGCAGGACTCATCGACGAGCTTCCGGTGACTCGAGTGAATAGTTCGAAGACTGCGAAGGAACTCCGACAGAGCAAGTGAGCCTGGATGACCTTCCTGAGTTCAATCCCTTCCCCGAGTCACCTTTAACGAGCCCGAGCCTTCAGCAGAATCACCTGCACTGTCAACGCACCTCCATCACCTGCCACCATACTCTCTCCCTCCTCTTTCTCTCAGTTTCTTCCATGTTCCCTCTCGCTTTGGGGCAGCAACAGAACGAACCAACTTCCCCTTGATCAGCATACACACTTTCACACTCTTTTTCTCGGTCAACTTCCTTTCTTCCTCACGGTCTCTCTCTCTAAGCGAAAATTTTGATTTATGGTTTTAATGAGTTTGCAACATATAAATGTGGTGAAAGGGAGGGTCCAGTGCTAGAGAAGCCAATTCACATGGGAGAGACACTTAACAGGAGCCATGACTTGGACATTACTATAGAGCAACAGTTAGCCGCGTGATTATAGAGGGAACTTCAATATGTGATAATTTTGGGGGGTTCGGTCAGGGTTTGGTTCGTGGCTGGCTAGTAGACTTATGTTTTCCCCTCGACACCAGCGTGAGAGAGGCATGAAATCTCGACTTAGTAACATGTTTAGGGCATTTTTATCGATTGATTTGATGATCTTGTCAATGATGTGTGGAAATATTGTTTCGGTCGACAATAACATGAACCGGTATAATGATTAAATTCGATCTTTAAAAACCGGGCTGTGTGATAAAAAAAATGACATGAGCACGAATTTGAATATTTCAAAGAATCGGACTTAAAATCGATTGTTTGAAATGGAAATGAACCCACACGAATTAAATTTCATGATTATTCTGCTTTAAGGAATAAAATCGACTAAAAGTATCGAAACCATCTTAATTGGTCACTCGAACTTAAAATCGGCAATTTAAGTATCGATGTGATTTTGCATGCCTATGCTCTTGTGTTTTGTAATGGTTAAATTCGTTTTTTATTAAAATCTAACACAAACATGTTTAATTACATAAATTTGGCTTAAAAATAGGATCTAATTTCAAGACAGTCGGGAATTAGAGCTCTCATTGAACGGTCCATCCATGGCCGGATGGACGGCATGAAACCCGCAAACCAAAGCATTCGGTGAATTCACTTAAATTAATAAATTTCACACAGGGTAATTGGGACGATCCACTAGGTTAATTAATCTACTCGGCTTTTAAATAAATTGCACGAACCGATGAATAATTTGTAATCGAGTCAATAAATCACGAACTGATAATTGTTCCCTTTTCCAAACCAATAATTTGGACAAATACTACGACGCGTGGTCTGTGTAGCACAGATATCTAGGAAAGACTCGCTTGTCCGGATTTGAGTATGGGCTAAATTTGAGGGTGCTCAAGTCGGAATATGGGAGTTTTTCTTAGACTACTTTCGGGTAGACCAACCGGTCTTCCGACTCCCGTTGGGTTTACATAGGACCTTGGAGGATCCAGGGGATCGGTCGACACCAGCTACAAGCTGAAGTGGGCCGCATCACGCAATCTCACTTTTGCAAATAATTTTTCCGTCTTAAGGGCAAGATTATCAGTTTATAATTTATTGAAAACTCTAGAGTTAGAGTGATCGAAACTCTCTGAGCCACGAGTAAAAACGGGCAGCCCGTGCAGCCGCAGGTTTTATTTGCATACCTCTCTTTATCCGACCGAAGTGTTTATGTCATTCTAGCATAAATTGGGATGCTTAGGAATGTGGACCAAAGATGCGAGTGAGGACAGTCCGTGAAAGGTTGTTCGGTCCTCCATAGGGCATGAGCAGAGACCTTGGCACTTTCATGGTGTTTCGCGTTCCCACTTCCCTGAGTTTGTGCTTAGATTCGATTTACTTGTCATAAAACACGAAATTGGATTAATAACACACTCGACACAATAAATATAATGGAACAGGCGGGAAAACTCTAGGTTTCAAGATTCTGACAACACACACTTTTGTCATAATCTGTTAATCTGTCAGCGTCACAAAACAGAATAATTTAAAACAAATCCACACACTCAGGTCTTGACAACAGACATCGTGTCTGTCAAGTTCTTTTTAAGTAAAGTCGAATGCTACAGGTCCTTTTAGGGTGGCCCATTATCACTGATTATCACCACACGTACTTGCTCTATTTTTGTTTGTTTAGGGGAGAGATGTGTCTGTCAAGCAACCTCATATCATAATCTGATAATTACGCAAACATGGCATTAATTCACACCACTTGGTTGTTTTATCTATTTTTGCCTGTTTTTATCTATTTTTATATGGTTTTGTCTGTTTTTACGACGATTGAAGCATGAACCCATAGGATACGATTCAAACGAGATCCAACGCCCCAACCATCGATTACGAGGTCCAATGCCCTCACACACTGAGTGCGCGTGACCCGAGTACGGCATTGAGTCCAGCCTCGAGTCATCATTTCAGCCCTAGCGGATGATGACTCGGGTCGAGATGCGTGAAATAAGATTAGCCAATCACCTAGGAGATCGATCGATCCCACGGCCATCTTAGGGACCATTCGGTCCTCTTGGGATCTGTTGGTTCAGTCGGACCTGACCTTTGACTCTCACAAGCCCGCGTCGCATTAATTTTGGTTTCGGTCTTTCCAAAACTCACGGTGAGTGCGAGTGGAATATTGGCCGAATGTGAGTCGATCGAGATCCATTTGTTGTAATTTGTATTTATTATTTGAGAGTACAACGTGAAGTATTTATTTGTACATTTATTTATGTAATGATCTCGGTCGGTAAGCGTGGATTCTAAAAGTCGAAATCGATCGAGTCGGTTTACGAGTCCCGAGATGAGCGTGACCACACGAGTCACGGGTCTGGTCCACACGACGAACCAGCCTTCACAGTTTGGTTAGCCGAGATACGAGGACGGTGGATCGACCCCTTGACCCGAGGATCCGCTCCTCTTTCAATCCCTCAAACCAAAATCGATTATTTCACGAATTTACGGTGTCAAAATGAGCGAGATGAGCGAAGCCTAATCAACGCGGTAAATAAACTATACATGGTAAACCTTAGACAAACTAGAGTACCGATAGGGTGTGCAAGACATAGGCCACTACGTAACAGAACTCCTGAATTTGAAACTCCTGGCTCTGTAAGACCATATGCCTTAGCAAACTAGGTGTATTTTTATCCCTAGATTCGGGCAATTTACCGGCCCTCAACTTTCAGGTCGTAAACAAGTAGTAACGACTCCCTTCTAACGCGTGTCCATCGTGCGTCCCCGAGAAGGTAGACACTCCCAAGCCGTGTGATCTGTCGCACGCATGCGGGGCCCGACGAGATGAAATTCGAGTCCGCACAACATCGATTCGGGCAAACCTGTGGTCTATGGGCTCACAGTTTATTCAGAGGGCCACGAGCAAATCCTTGAACTCCAGCAATCTATTGATGTCTCCAAAAGGGCCGGTCTTATACCCTCAATGACAAATAATTGACTGATTCTTCGTTTGCAAAACACCACTCAGAAAATTGATCTTTCTCCATTTCAGCATTCCTATCACAAGAGTAGTCCATGACTCTGGCTAAATTTAGTACATGCCAATGGAAGGAAAAGAAAGGGAATGAACATATTGTATCCTTTCCCTCTATTTCCTTGCTTGATATGACTTTACTAAGTTTGAAAAAGCATTTTTTGTGACGACATTTTCTCCATTAACTTGATGAAATAGACATTACATTTTATTTCGGCAGTCGAAATAAACATTCCTTCAAAATAGTAAGATAATGCTCATTCTTTCGTTGCAACTAATTTTTATACATGAATTACATTTTTTCTTTTAATTTCTTATATGTATTAATATCTATGGCATGACATATTGTTAGATAAATCCAATGTTTGAATGACTCTCCATTTAATCCATATTAAAAAAAATCACTTACTTTTTCCATTAAACATTACATTTCATTAATTCTATAAAATTCATTCCTTTACATATCGGCATACCAAATATAATCTAATAGTTTATATAGAAAATTAAGAAATAAAAGAGTATGAATTGTCCACTTATTGAATCCAGAATTTTTTAATTCCATGTGAAGTACGACTATGTCGCTAGACATAGCGGATGACTTACTTATTAACAATTTATTTGCTTATTTAGAAATATGGAAAAAAAAGGAAAGAATTCATTGCATTTATAAGTAATTGAGTCCATTTCTAACCCAAAAACTCCAACTCATATGATTGTATATTCAATTCTCTTATAAATATATTTTCTTTTAATTTATCCAATGAGGGACGACCTATCCAACACACTCGAGTATTGGATAAGTGATTGAGCCCTCACATGTTGGTGGACACGTGAATTTAAATTACTCTCAACACTCACGTCTCAATTGCACGTGTGGATCTAAATCACCCTCAATGACTGTCTTACATGTCAATAGGGCACGTGAACTTTTAGATTCTTGTGCCATTATGCATCAATCGGACACGCATCCCTGAATATTTATTTTCATGGGCTTGCTAGGAGACGCACAAAGGAAAGTGGTTCAGAACTTAGCCAAGTACTTCTTCCCTCCATTCTTCATAGACGTTGTCTTCATGGTGATCTATTATCGACATCATGGGCCGCGTTGATGTTCCGATTGCCATGGGACGTTGAACATGGCACCTTGAGCACTGGAAAGATCATAGTAGTTGGTGATGCAATGGATCCGTTGACTATTATCTTGGACGGGGTGGCTGCTTGGTTCCTGAAGGTGGGACGCCAAATTTTAGAAATGTGCTAGCACAAGGAGAAACAGTAAAAATCGTGCTATTTGATGTGATTTTTTCTAAAAACTAATTTCTACAAATATTTTGATATAAAAAGTGAAAAATAATAATAAACACGGAAGGAGTGCTCTGTGGCATGCCTCATGAAAGCATTAGATGAATTTTATCATTTATTAATTTTACCTTAATTAAATAGAATAAGCACCGGGCCGCTTTCGTCCCTAATATATATTATCCTTTTCTATTTCCTTTAAAGCTATATATATACACACACATTTATATATAAAATCTCGCAGGCTGCTGCTTGAGCCACTTGCTAAAATTCTAATCTATATGATACTTTCATGATCAAAACTAAATTTTATTTTTATATTGTTTTTAAATTAAAAAAACTCAGTTATTCATTCAAACTACAATGAATACATATTTTCATCGTTAACAGAAAAATACTCATATATGAATGGGCCAGCTACAAGTTAATTAAGTGGGGAACCTAATAGGTCACAAGCATACAAGATTATCTCGTTTCGAAATTGAAACGATGAAATTTTTAGGAAAGAGAATTCTCTCCGTTCTCAGTACTCTCTAGAGACTCGAACGAAGAGAATACCCCGAGAAGTTGCCAAGAGAATAACATGTGATTTTACGACCACACACTCATGATCTTACAAGGCTTACCCCTTCTCATATACATAGATTCAAAACCGTAAATATTCCCGGGATATATTTTGAAATCCCCTAAAGTATGTTTCTTTCGTGTAGGAAACAAGGTACAGGAAGTCCTGCTGGAACAGGAAGTGAACTGATCGCATAGTACGCCTGAAAACAGCCTTTCCAAGCCTAGCCGCCCCTGTGCCCGCGCTCAACCCCTCCAAACTGCGTCCCCTCCTGCTCGACCCATGTGCAGGCTGACTTTCCTTTACAAATATCAATTTCTTTTTTCGGCTACAAGGGAGATCATGAGTCTAGTGTAATAAAATAAAAAATTATAAATATATAATAAAGGAACATGGGTAATCCTGCCAAGCTATCGGAGTTGGAATATTTTGTGTTTGGTTTTAGAGTCGAGTCGAGTTGAGTTTTGATTTCAATTAATTTATAATGATTGTATTGTTGAATTATGATAAAAGTGTGAAAAGTAATGAATAGTTGAGAGAAAGTAATGATTGTGTTGCTGAATAGCGAAAAAAGGAATGAATGTGTTGCTGAATTGTGGAAAAAGTAATTAATAATTGAGAGAATTTAATATTAAAAATTGAATTGAATGGTTAAAAAATTGAAGAAAAAATGAAAAGTAATAATTGTATTATTGAATTGAAGATAAGTTGAGTTAAAGTGGAATAGAGTTGAGTAGTGTTAAAAAATATTTTAAAACCAAACAAACTCAATTATCAGGCGAGAGCGTGCAACACTACGCTACATCCTCTCTCTTTTTTGTGAAATTTTTTGGGTGAATTTTTTTTAATTTGCTAAACCCTCTTTGATAATTATGTAATCTTTTTAATCCATATTATTTATTTTCAATCATAAACTTCCCTCTGTAATATTGTATTTTTTGAGGATATTATTAATAAACTTCCCTTTTTGTGTTAATTTCTCAAATTTATAAAATAGATCATGTTTTCTTTTACTAAATGTTATTTTCAAATCCTAAATAATTTGATATGATTTTTGGATGATGGTAAAATGCCTTGTACATATATAAAATATAGAGTAACATGGAAAGAAAACACTAAACAGGCAAAACTGAAATGGTTGACAAGATATATTGCAGAAGGGCTAAGCCGTACGGACCTTTTAGCGGGGGCAGGCCCGTAGATCGAACGACGATGATGGGGAATTAACCAATGGAACTTGATCAGCGGCCCTATGGTTAGAATTTTTCTATACAAAAGAATTTTTTTTTTCGGTTACAAAGGAGGTCCTTGCGCCTAAAATATTGAAATTGAAATTCTAAATATCTAATAAAAGGGCACGGGTAATTCCACTGATTATCGATCCCGATACTTTTTGATCACTAGACGAAAGGTGCACCACTGTGATATTTCCTGACCTGATCTATAGAAAAGATTTTGTCTTTTAATAAAGACGCACTATAGATTGAAGATTCCAAATTACTATAGATGGATGTACCGAAGTTGCCAATTCCAAATTCAAGTTCTCATTTTTGACTTCAAGATATCCAGCATATTCAAATTTCCTGATTACAAATGTCAAAAACTTACACTAGCATTTCTAGAAATTATTCCAAGTCCCTCGTCGCTTCATGATGGAATTATAACCGATACCAGTACAATTCTGCTACAGAAATTCGACAATAGAGAAGGAGCAAATACGATAAACTTTTCTATGATACAATGATCGGTCGACAAGTGAGGGTGCAAGTTTGGTGCTCTTTCGTTTCAATGATCAAGCGACGAGGGACGACGCGCGTACAGTACATGAGGTATCTATAATTGTCCCTATCAAGCAATATGATGCGGTCAATGGTAGTGCTTGATTTGCTTTCCGCAAACTCCTTTACAACAAGTTATTTGCTTCCTCCTGGCCGGCGGACTTGTCAAACAGATTTGTTGGGCCCACAAGGCATGGTGATCCTATATAAATACACGCCCCTTTTTTGGATAAGTATTTATGAATACATATCAATCGAGAAGGATATATAATCATAAATATCATGTCTTTCCCAAATATGGAAGAGGAAGTGGTTATTGTTGGGGCTGGTATCTGCGGCTTGGCGACTGCCGTGGCCTTGAAGAGGGTGGGGATTAGGGCGGTGGTGCTCGAAACGGCATCGGACCTTAGGGCCACCGGGGCGGCCATCTTGCTGTGGTCCAATGCATGGCTTGCCCTCGATGCGCTTGGAGTTACCGATAAGCTTAATTTGTTATATGCTCCCATTGAAAGGTAAATTCTTCTTAATTAATTTCTGCAATTTTCTTCTCTTGATATCAGGAGGTTGATATCCTCATTACTTTCTCTCATGGAACCACCTCTTCTGAGAAGAAACAATATCTAATATACATATATAAATACACACTAGAAATATTTTTTTTTTCTTCCTGCAATTGTTCTCTCATAAAAATATCTTATATATTGAATTTTCTTCATTGGTGCTGTCTTCTCTTATGCGGTAGGGGATTTGTCACCGATGTCAAGACCAAATCAACACAGCAAGTGGTCTACGCTTCTAAGGAAAGGTGTCATTACCAACTTATAACTAGCCCATTTCAGCGAGTGTGTTACATGTTTTTATCCCGAAGTCATTTACATGTTCGTGAATTGAATTCTTGTTGCAGAGATGGACCAAGACTAGTACATAGAAAAATCCTCTTACAAGTACTGGTTGATGAACTTCCCCCGGATACTATCCGCTTCTCTTCAAAGCTCAATTCTGTTGAATCCGTAGTCGAAGATGGCCATCGGATTTCAGTTCTTCGACTTCAAGATGGAGCCACAATCAAGGCTAAGGTATCCAACTTTCTAATTTCACATGTCAGAACCATGCATTTTTTGTTACTTGATGATAATTATGGTGATATCACAAGATATTTTCAGTGTATTGACAGAGACCCATCCTCATTCAGATATTGGCTTATTTCTTATTTGTTTTGTTGGTCCGATTTAGGTAGTGATAGGGTGTGATGGAGTCCGCTCGGTGATCGCAAAAAGGTTGAAACTCAGTCCACCGGTTCGCTCAGGCCGATCTGCAGTTCGTGGGATTTCAGTGTATCCGACGGGCCACGGGCTGAGCCCTAATGTCCAGCAATTTGTTGATGTGTCCAAGAGGGCCGCTATTATTCCCCTCAATGACAAAGAAGTCCATTGGTTTTTGGTTGTTCAAAAGACACCTGAAGGTAATTAAGATCCCCTCCAATTGTACGTGAAAAAATTTAAGCTAGATTCGATCTGTCTAGAGATTGATGTAGAGGGCAATGGTCCAATGTTATGTCCCGCGTGTGGACCTCGACTATGATATTTGGGCTGCAGTTTAATTGATATGGCATAATTTGGATTAATATTGCGTGTTGTATACATCATCTTTTCAGACAAGGACATAGGAAACGATCCGGAATCAATACAGAGAGAAGTAATGGAGAATTGGGCGAAGGACTTTCCTCTGTCCTACCTTGACGTTGTCCAGCAATCAGATCTATCAACCATCTCATTTGCCTCACTTATGTTCCGGTACCCTTGGGATGTTGTTCTTGGAACCCTAAGCACAGAGAACATAGCAGTAGCTGGTGATGCTATGCACCCGACGACCCCTGAACTAGGGCAGGGTGGCTGCATGGCCCTTGAGGATGCGGTTGTTCTGGGAAGACACATAGGGAACTCGCTCGACCCTAATGGCAAGCTCAGGCCTGGAGACATAGGTCGTGCCCTAGGGAAGTATGCAGGAGAGAGGAGGTGGCGGACCGCATGGATCATTGCGGGCTCGTATCTATCGGGGTGGGTCCAGCAAGATGGGTCAGGATGGTGGATGAAGTTCCTTAGGGACTTATTCTATAAGACCATCCAAACCAGAGTCATCAGTTTGGTACACTACGATTGTGGGAGGTTGCCAAACAGGATGGGGACATCTCTATGAATGACCCTATGAAAATCAGGTCGTTATGGTCAATCAATACATCTATTAGCAGGTGTATAATTTCTATTTAAAAATACTTGTATTTCTTCCATGTATATTTCTAATAAATGTCTTTTTGCTTTTAATTTTGAAAAAAAATATACAGTGAGACTCCGAGACTGGTTCACCGGAAAGTACTCTTACATATATTGGCCGAGGAATTACTCACTAACTTTGTGTAATTGGGCCCAAAAATCTCGGGCGAAAGGCATAATCAATCAAAGTTATATTTTCATATTGAGTGCTTATCCAACGTTGATGAAGTAAAATCATCACTTCCTCAATATTTTTCATTTAGAAAGGAGGCTAATGGGTTTAATACCAGCATTAAAGGGAAAATGAAAAATAAATAAAAGGACATGAGATATTTAACTGATAATAATTGAATTCGAACGCAAAACTTTTTTAGTTTTAAGTGCAGATATTACACGACACCCCCTTTTTCACGTTTTCTTGTTTTGTTAGGTGGTATGGGGCGTACATAACTAGGCGCACTCACGGATAGAAAGGAGGGTAAGCTCCGGCCGCGCATCGATTCGGGCAAACCTGCGGTCCGTGGACTCACAGTTTATTCAGAGGGCCATGGGCTGGCCCTTGAACTCCAGCAATCTGTTGATGTCTCCAAAAGGGCCGGTCTTCTACTGTCAACAACAAAAAATCGACTGATTCTTCGTTTGCAAAACACCGCGAAGAAAATTAGATCTTTCTCCCTTTCAGCATTCCTATCACAAGAGTAATCCATGAGTCTGGCTACATTTACTATATGCCAATGGATGGAAAAGAAAGGGAATGAACATATTGTATTCTTTCCCTCTATTTCCTTACTTGTCATGACTTTACTAAGTTTGAAAGAGCATTTCACGATGACGACATTTTCTCCATTAACTTGATGAAATAGACATTACTTTCTATTTCGGTAGTCGAAATAAACATTCCTCCAAAGTAGTAAGATAATGCTCATTCTTTCGTTGCAACTAATTTTTATACAAGAATTACATTTTTTCTTTTAATTTCTTATATGTATTAATAACTATGGCATGCAATATTGTTAGATAAATCCAATGCTTGAATGATACTCCATTTAATCCATATGATTTTAATTTTAACTCTACCCACTACACAACAAAAACACACGTTTCCAAGTCAAATTTATAATACAATCTCATTTGTCTTTTTCCACAATCAAAATCAAAATCAAAATCAAAGTTACTTTAACTCTGAAACCAAACGCCCCCGAACATTTCATTAATCATAAAATTCATTCCTTTCCATCTCGACATACCAAATATAATCTAATAGTTTATATAGAAAATTAAGAAATAAAAGAGTATGAATTATCCACTTATTGAATCCAGAACTTTTTAATTCCACGTGAAGTACGACTATGTCACTCGACACGGCGGATGACATACTTATTAACAATTCATTTGCTTATTTAGAAAAAAAGGAAAAAAAATTCATTGCGTCTATAAGTGATTGAGTACATCTCCAACCCAGAAACTCGAACTCATATGATTGCACAGCCAATTCTCTTATAAATCTTTTTTAAAAAATTTATCCAATGAGGGACGACCTATCCAACACTCTCAAGTATTGGATAAGTGATTGAGCCCTCACATGTTAGTGTATTGGACAGGTGAATTTAAACCGCTCTCAACATTCACGTGTCAATTCCACGTGTGGATCTAAATCATCCTCAATGACTATCTTACATGTCAATAGGGCACGTGAACTTTTAGATTCTTGTGCCATTATGCATCAATCGGACATGCATCCCTGAATATTTATTTCAGGGGCTTGCTAGGAGACGCACAAAGGAAAGTGGTTCAAAACTTAGCCAAGTACTTCTTCCCTCCAATCTTCATAGACGTTGTCCTCTATGGTGATCTATTATCGACATCGTGGGCTGCGTTGATGTTCTGATTGCCATGGGACGTTAAACTCGGCACCTTGAGCACTGGAAAGATCATAATAGTTGGTGATGCCAGGCATCCGTTGACTATTATCTTGGACGGGGTGGCTGCTTGGTTCTCGAAGGTGCGATTAATGTGCTAGTACAATAAGAAACTGTAAAAATCGTGCTGTCTGACGTAATTTTTCTTAAAAACTAATTTCTACAAATATTTTGATATAAAAATTTCCAAAAAGTGATAAACACGGAAGGAGCGCTCCGGGTTATGCCTCATGAAAGCATTACATGAACTTTATCATTTATTAAATATGCAATAACCTTTTTAAATAAAAGTATTACGATATTGTAAAATATGAACATTGTAAGTTAATTAATTATTACAATTAAATTATTGACAACATAAATAGAAGTACCAGACAATATAATAAGATATGAATATCACAGACTAAAATTATTATATTTTAGCTTATCCATATTATCAAAAACATGAAGACTCACGATGGTTAAATATTAATTCTTTGCATACTATGATATAAATTATTAATATTAATTGTAAGAGTGTAATTCATATTAATCTTTATTTAATTGTAAGAGTGTAGTCCATATAAATCTTTATTATATAATAAAATTAAAACTGATTAATGCAATAAATAACGTCAATGGATGACGTAAGATTGTGAAAATTATTATTATAACTAATACAATGAAGTAATATTTGTTGAGGAGTAAAATTGGATAAATCCCACATCGGAAAAGAAAAGAAAAATACATGGGTTAATATATGGTTTGAATACCACCACTTATCAGCTTGAGCTTTTGGTGATGTGAGATGACACAATGTCCCACATAGGTTGCAAAGAAAAAAATGGGGAAGTTTATAAAAGATAAAGGCCCAGTAATCCATTAGCTTCAACTTTTAAGTGGAAATGAGCCCAAGCCCGTATAAGTCCAAATGGAAATTTAATATGGTATCAGAGCCCAAGTTACGCGTATGCGCACCTACGTGCGTGTGCGTACCCACACCACACAAGGCCCAATATGTTCGAGTGCAGCCAAGAGTGCGCCTCGTGTTAGTGTCCCCTCTCGCCCGAGTACAAAAGATGAGCCCGGCTTGAGGTCAATTGTTGAGGGCGGGTGTTTAAGGGCACGTGATAACGTGTAGGTAGAAATAGACCACACGTTGCACGTGAGGGCGGGTGTTGAGGAGTAAAATGGGATAAATCCCACATCGGAAAAGAAAAGGAAAATTCATAGGTTAATATATAGATTAGTTACCACCACTTATCAGCTTGAACTTTTAAGTGGATATGGGCTCAGGTCCGTATAAATCCATGAAAATTTAATAATATTAATATTAACTTTGAAATTAGAATATATTATATCTGAAAATAATTAATTGAGCAGAATACATATCATCATAACCCAAATATGAAACTAAGGATTTTGACTAATACTAAATTCAAATATACAAAATAAATTTATATGCTTGAACAGAATACATTTGCATAAATACGTTCATATAATATATTCGCGCGTAAATATATATGCAATATATTGTAGATAAAATAAATAGTTTCAAGATTGTCATGAGTGATCAACATAATCCTCAGTGGAGATCGAATACTTAATTCTGACCGAACCCAATATTTCAAAAAAAACTTATCAGAAGACTAATTCTACTAAATTATGGTCACATCAAAAATAAAAGTATAACATTAGGAAATAAGGATATCACGAACTACATTTTAAGTTAGTATATTTGAAGTTAATATCTTTAATGAATCTGCTGCAAACTGTTAATTAAATAAATAGGACGTACATTAAGTGAGATAGTTAGTTATAAATGTTTCAGTAAAATATTTAAAATTATTCTAATGTAAGACAAATTATTGTTAAAAATGTGAAATCACTAGTACAATATGACCGTTTAGCGGTGATTGTTATGAGTTTTGCTAGCAATTATTATTGCTACAAAAACCTTTACCAGCAATTAATGAATTGCCACTAGATCCATTGTCGTAAAAGGCTTTAGAGGCAATTTATACAATTGCTGGTAAAGATAAAAATAATCACCACTAAATTTTATACTTTTAATGGCTATTTTTGTAGCAATAACAATTTCTACTAAATCTTACTTAAGTAAAATCTTCTTTTGCGGCTTTTATAATTACCACTAAACTAGTAACCATAACATTGCAAATTACAACAAAATTAACATACTGCTATGACAAGTTAATGCTATGATCTTCTCGATATTTCAGTCAAAAAGTGAAAGAAGTATATTGTGACAATTTTCACATGAATTACAATTTAAAAACTAAAAGATACTCAATCGAGAGTTTAACTCAATTTCTCATCCATTGTAATGATTCATATCCTCATTATTTGAACAAACAAGCAAAATGATTTAAGCATCCTTCACCTAAAATGAAAAAATCTCTAGAGACATCTCTCGTCAGTGTAGAAAAGCCGCAAGGATAACTAGAACCTTTATTGCGAATCTGAGAAGATTGGGAATCCACTGACATTAAATGAATCAACATATGAATTAGCTCTCAGCATTATATATATTAAGATAGAAACATAGTTATGGTTTCAACTGATAGATCTATTACCATCTTATAAACTTTTAGAGTGTGTTTGGATTTAGAAATTTTTTTAACTCAACTCCGCTTATCTTGAATTCAACAACACAATTATTACTTTTTCTATTTTTAAATTTTTTTAACTATTCAATTCAATTTTTAATATTAAATTCTCTCAACTATTCATTACTTTTTTCACAATTCAACAACATAATAATTACTTAATTATTACTTTATCTGAACTATTCATTACTTTTTCACACTTTTTCTCATAATTTAACAACACAATCATTACAAACTAATTAAAAGCAAAACTCAACTCAACTCAACTCTAATACCAAACACATTCTTAATAGTTATGCTCCTCTTTAAGCCAATATGCCTCAACCAATGAAAAATGTATGCTAATCTGAAAATCCAAACTACAATAAAATCTCAGAGATCTCCACAAACCAAATGCAATAAAGAAACTAGACAAACAAGTTTAGCCATATGAATATAACATCTATAAGCAGCTCCTAAGAGAAGAAACCAACTCTGTCTACTCCTATAAATTTAGCAAAATATCAACATCTTTTCTAGAAAGTCACTGTGGAATTAAAAATTAGAGAGACAGCCATGCATAGAACACAAATATTCACATCAAGTCCATAAATACAATTAGAAGTAGGGCTCTCATTACCTCAGTGACTACCCATACTAGTTCAACCTCCATTCTTGCTTGATTGGACCATAGTGCCTTGACTTCCTCCTTTAACTTGTTAAATTCATCATCATGTTGAGAAACCTGTTCATTATCTGATGTTCCTTTGGATGAAGATGAACCCCAGAAACTTGTAGGAGTTGGACCAAGCCCCAGACCACGTAAACTTGAGAGTATATATCATCTTCCATAGCAACACGTTCTGGAAATTGAGAAGTGCTAGGAAGCTCACTCAACTTCTGTTTAAAAATATCCTGAAAGAATGATAACTGTTTTAACTTTCTATTTGTTTAAGCTATATGGACCAACCAATTTTTTAATACTTGATTTTTTCATATTTCATTATATATCTTTTCATTGGTGTAATTGCTACTCATGATATAAAACTCTACGAAATATAAGAACCTTATGACTTCTTACAGATATATATATATATATATATATATATTCACATACCTATATATATATATATTTATATGTAGTTTACTAAATTTAAGTTTTTATCACAAACTATATTTTTTGGCTAAGAAATACACGAATTTTCATTTTTTTTCGTCTCATTTAGCATCCTTCCAAATTTTCGTATGTTTTGCTAATATGACTATGAACAGATGACATGCGGCAAACAGTCACTAATGGTGATTGATGTGGCGAGCCACGTTATTAAAAAATACTAAAATTTCCGAAGCTTGGCCAACCAAAAGTAGAGAGGAAGGTGGCGGCCTCCACAGCTGCTGCCCATGAAGCTTGATCGGAGAAGCCATCGGACCTTCTGTGTGCTTCGACCAAAGCACAGAGGTTTCGATGAAGCTTCTCAATCAAGTCCTCAGATTTGTCTAAGGAATTGTCCGCAACCGTGTTTGCCTTTCGAAAGTAGTTCTCCCGCAATCTACCGAAAAAAGCAGTTCTCCCGCAAATTATTCTGCGTGCAATCATGAATAAAAGACGCAAGTGGTCAAGATCGTGGGCCGTTAGAATACCATCCCGTACAGTACAGCCCACAAATCTTATCTTGGATCGGTGCTCCAATGCGAACGATAATCCGTACGGTCACAACAAATGGCAAAAAATTCATTTGTATATTTTATTTATAAAAAAGGCTGTGGATGGGAACTCCGCTGGAGGAAATCGTGAGAATCGTTTTTGTGCTTTTCAATAAATTTACACGTGTGTACATATGAACCATTAGTCTTGCGCGCGGGGAACCATCAGTTAGCTAGGAATTTTCCGTCCATATGCTTAGAGACGGAAAGTTCCGAATAAATAAATAAATATATATATATATATATATATTTCAAATATAAAGGATGTCTATGATCAAATACAAGAATTCACATCACATTTCCCGGGCAAGGGAGGTAGACCTCCTAAATTACTTCCATGATTGTTACATCTTGGAATGTTAGAGGGCTCAATGACCCTCTCAAACAGAAAATGGTCCACAAGTTTGCTATGGACTATGATATAGGAGTTTTTGCTATTATTGAAACGCGAGTGAAGGAAAATAATTGTAAGAGGATAGTAGAAAAGTGGAAAGGTTGGTACGTGGTGGATAATTATCAGTATGCTAGTAACGGTAGGCTGTGGATTATGGTACGGGAGGATTTGCAAGTGCGCGTACTTAGCAAAACCAGTCAATATATTCATTTGTTGTTGAATGTTCCTAAAGGAGTAGGCTGGATTGCAATTTCTTTTGTCTATGCTTCAAATGATTTGTTGGAAAGAAGAGAGTTGTGGCGTCATCTACAAGCATTATCTGGAAGTATGGGGCACAGTTGGATGTTGATGGGTGATTTCAACGCAGTCAGAGGAATTGAAGAGGTTAAAGCAGTTGGAAGGGAGATAGCCATTGACCAAAGCATGAGGGACTTTGGGGATTTCATCACCTCATCGGAGCTCGGAGATCATCCCTTCACTGGCTGTTACTTCACGTGGAGCAATAAACGACAGGAGGGGTTTCAAGCTAGGAAAATTGACAGGGCTTTGGTTAATGATGCATGGTTCTAGCAGGATTTCGCTTCAACTGTGGAATTTCTCTCACCAGGTATCTCTGATCATAGTCCTGCCATGTTACGTTTCGGTGCCAAAGAGAATGCTGGACCTAAACCTTTGAAATTTTTTCACTTCTGGACTGAACATCCAGAATACATGGATCTTGTGGAACGGGTTTGGCTTGAGAAACAGGGAGGTAACCCCATGACTGTGCTATACAAGAAGCTGAGAAATTTTAAGAGGCACATGCAGGATTTTAATAGATCTAAATTCGGGGATGTGCATGCAAGAGTTGTTGAGTTGAAAACTCAGCTTGCTCAGGTTCAAGCCACTATTCTTGAAAATGACAGCGTACCCTCTGATTTAATTAAGAAGGAGATTGATTTAAGGGTTGATCTATTACAAGCCATTGACAAAGAGGAGAAGCTTCTGAAACAAAAGTCCAGGGTGGCTTGGCTGCAAGCGGGGGATCAGAACACATCTTTTTTCCACAAAGCTGTAAAAGGTAGAATGCTCGAACCTCTATACGGGTACTTTACTCCAGCTCAGGTGCCAAGCTGGAAGGAATGTAGGAAATCAAAGAGGAAGCAGTCAGCTTTTATCAGGGCCTTTTGGGAAGTAAGGATGATTGCGTTGCGGGGATCTCGGCTACACAACTTTCCACTATTCTTCAAAGGAAGGTCTCTCATGCCCAATGTCAGTCTCTGTCCTCCCCTATTACTGAAGAGGAGATCAAATTAGCCTTATTCTCGATAGGGAATGACAAGTCCCCTGGCCCAGATGGCTTCACGGTATATTTTTTCAAGCACGCTTGGAAATTTGTCCATAAAGACTTTCTCGCAGCTATACAGCACTACTTTTCCACGGGTGAACTGCGCAGGGAAGTAAACTCCACGATTATAGCCCTCGTCCCAAAGAAGGAAAATTATGATCGTATGAAAGACTTCCGGCCTATTTCATGCTGCAATGTGGTATATAAATGCATAACCAAAGTGCTTGCCAATAGATTGAAAGTGGTGCTCCCTGATGTTATTAGCTTGCACCAAACGGCATTTGTGCAGGGAAGGAAAATATCTGACAATGTCTTACTTGCTCATGAGCTCGTGAGGAACTACCATAGACAAGGAATAACACCTCGTTGCGCTATCAAAATCGATCTGATGAAAGCTTTTGACTCCTTAAATTGGGAGTTTGTTCTCAATAGCCTCGAGGCCATGGGATTTCCTCACACTTTCCTCAGGTGGATCAAAGGATGCATCACCTCTCCTTATTTCTCTGTGGCCATTAATGGGTCCTTAGCTGGCTACTTCGCAGGTCAAAGAGGACTGAGACAAGGAGACCCCCTATCTCCCTATTTGTTTGTCATTGCCATGGAAGTCTTCTCCAACCTTTTGAACACTGCTGCAGATGAAGGAAGAGTCAGTTTCCACCCAAGATGTAAGTCTATCAAGCTGACTCACCTTTGCTTTGCTGATGACCTGCTCTTATTCACGAATGGGTCAAAAGAGTCTCTTATCGCCATCTTGGATGTGATGAACACTTTCTATAATTGGTCTGGTTTAAAGTTGAATCCTGAAAAATCTGAAATTTTCACGGGAGGCATAGATGAGGAAGGTGTTTTTGAACTGGTCAATTGCTCTGGCTTTAACAGAGGTACTCTCCCAGTACGATATTTGGGGATTCCTCTTGTTTATGGAAAGCTCTCCTTGAAGAATTGTGAGGCTCTTACTGAAAGAATCGTAAAGCGGATCAGGAGCTGGTCTGTGAAACACCTGTCTTATGCAGGTAGAGTGCAGTTGATTAACTCTGTCCTCTTCAGCATGGCCAGCTACTGGTGTTCCCATTTCATCCTCCCCAAGAAAGTCATCAAAATGGTGCAGCAAAAGTGCAAATCTTTCCTTTGAAAGGCCTTGAGCAACATTCAGGTGGGGGCAAGGTTAGTTGGGAAACTGTGTGTCTCCCGAAGTCTGAGGGAGGACTCGGCATTAAGGATCTAACTTTGTGGAATAAGGTATGTGTGTTAAAAAACCTGTGGTCTCTCCTAGTGAGTTCGGGGTCCCTTTGGGTGGCTTGGGCTGCTAAATATTTAATCAAAGGTCGAAGTATTTGGGCTTTGAGACCGCCTGGAGATTGTTCCTGGAATTGGAGAAAACTCTTGCAACTTAGGACTTTGATGGCACCTTATATTCATTATAGAGTCGTCCCCGGCACGAGTGTATTTTTTTGGTATGACACTTGGTTACCGATTGGGCCATTGATCAACTACTGCACTAGAGGTTTGCACTGCTTCCCATCGCTTAAAGAACATGCGACCGTTAGTACGGTTCTAGTCGAAGGCTGTTGGCATTGGCCTAGAAGTTCGGATCCGCAAGCTGCTTCAATTTGTGACTTGGCAGCAACAATCCAAGCCTTCAGTCATGATAGAGTCTTATGGACACCTCACAAAACTGGGGAATTTTCTATTGCAAATGCCTGGAAGTGCTTTAGAAGTAGGGAACAGAAGATGGAATGGAGGAATGCAGTTTGGTTCGAGGGGCAGCTTCCTCGCTCTTCTTTTATTAGTTGGCTTAGTGTGCATAATAGATTGGATACAAAAGATCGGCTCCTTAAATGGGGAATCTCGCTTGTGGCAGCTGAATGTGAATTTTACAGCAGGGAATTGGAGACTCGTGATCACCTTTTCTTTAAATGTCAAGTTACTCA
Organism: Punica granatum; assembly: GCF_007655135.1. Taxonomy (NCBI): domain Eukaryota; kingdom Viridiplantae; phylum Streptophyta; class Magnoliopsida; order Myrtales; family Lythraceae; genus Punica; species Punica granatum. The sequence goes on from NC_045132.1 coordinate 1,235,884, forward strand.
AGGGATATGGAGGAGTTTATTAGCTCGAGTTGGCCTAGATAGACCCAACGTCGACTGGAATACTGAACTTTGCTGGATCTCCTCTCTTCGTGGAAAGAAGCTTGACGTCATCTGTCTCAAGCTTCTATGGACTCACTATATTTACTGCATATGGAGGGAGAGGAACGCTAGGATTTATCAAAGGCAAATCTCGTCGCCAACGGTTATAACTCGGAGGATCCTTTTGGATGTGCAAGCGAAGCTGTCCGTTCTTCCCCATTTCTCATACAAAATTATTCATTCTGTCATAGTGAGGCATATGATACTGCCCATAGTTGATTTGGCTTAGTTTTTTGGGACTTCTAGATTTGATCGTTTTGAACAGGGGTAAATGGTGTTGGTCTCTAATGTAATTTCATTTTGTTATCAATGAAAGTTTCACCATTCATCCAAAAAAAAATACAAGAATTCGTGTGTATCATTTTCGAACATGGTTTATTTTGAACAAATAGAAATACGTCTCAATGTCATCTATATGGAATGCATACAGACAGATTTAACGACATCGAAGCGGATTTTTCCATCTATATAGAACCAACTTCGCAAGGAAAGCTAGGGAAAAAAAAACAACAACAACAACAACAACATCATAAAATCAAGGGGATGAAAGGAGATAACTTAATGAGGAAAATAACAAATCTATATATCTATATATATATATATATAAACAAAATCGTTGTGAGCCAAATTCTCAAGCCGCCACATCATAAAAAACACAAAACGCGGCTCAGAATCAAAATCTCACGTTGTTACATAATCAAAAACATAAAAGAAAAATTTTATCAAGTAATTATATAGTAAGTACGTAGATTTTATATAAGGCATAATGAAATATGTACAAGGGAATAAAATATCACATAAGGCACACTAGAATATATACAATGAAACAAAATATGCAATAGAATATATTGATTATATATCCATCGGCTAATATTTAGATTATATATAACAAAATATTGCTCAATAAAGGCATTACGATAATTCGCATTGCCATATATATAGCTCAATATCGCCCTGTGCATAATCACGATCAATTTTTGTGAATAAAATGAAAATTGATGTAATATTATATATGGTTCTTTTTGGCCATATAGTAATATATATAATAGAAAATCAAATTTTCACTTCTATAAGAAGCTTCCGTACCATATATAGATATTCTCATACATAGATAAATGAGATTTTTTATTGTTAAATTTTAATGACAGTATTAATAATAGAAAGAAAAAATTTTAGAAAGTCACTCAAGAATTGAATGTGCGGCAAAAAGGAAAAAAAAAACAGAATGAAGATAGAATCCATCCATATATATATATAAAAGTGAAATTGACTCCTATTGTAATAAATTATCCATCATCAATGTAACAAACTTATTAAAATAATTTTTTGAAATGATAAAACTATTAACCTCATTTCTATCATAAGATTAAAATCATTATAATATAAACTTATAATAAAATAAAAAATTATATTTGAAATATATATGTCATAAAATTTTATATTTAAAAAAATATGTAATCGAGTTTGTATATATATATATATATGATAAATTACAAAAAAAAACCCAAGTTTTGCAAAATGTCTCAATTTTGTCCTAAATTTTGTTTTGTAACAGAAAAAACCATAAGTTTTCTAAAATGTCTCAAAAATGACCTCCGTTATAACTTCCATCAATTTTTACCTACGTGTGACCTACGTGGACTGTTAAAGGGACCCACCATTAGCAACAAAAATTGACGGAAGTTATAACGGAGGTCATTTTTGAGACATTTTAGAAAACTTATGGTTTTTTTTGTTACAAAACAAAATTTAGGACAAAACTGAGACTTTTTACAAAATTTGAGTTTTTTTTGTAATTTGCCCATGATAAATCTGGCTACTATACAAACAATTAAATAAATGTAAATTGTATTATTCAAAATTAGTTTAAATCTATTAATTTATTATTGCATAAAATGTGAAATTAATTATTAAAATATTTTATTGTGTTAAGAAGGAATATATTTTCCAAAAATCAGAATAATTTTTATAAAAGTTGTTATATAAATGTGCTAAAACAAATATTTACAACGCAATATATATAAACACCACGAAAAATTCAATTGAACCTATATATAGAATTTTAAAAATAATAGTAGACATAAAAGAAAAAATTATAACATATCACTATGAACTTAATCTTATAAATAAAATAAAAATAAAAATAAAGATGACGAAATGCTATCATTGAAAGAGGGCAAAACAATTTCCTATTATAGTTACTAAACTTAATTAATGTAAGTGACAAATATATATTAACAATTAACTTAAATATCATATACAACTTATTTGATCATATTATTATAATCGACTTACTCCAACTTTTAACAAAAAAATATAATAATTCTATTTGAAAATTGCAATTATTAATAGAAAATATTTTTAATAAGAAAATTGGTTCTCAAAATATAATAATTATAATAAGAACATATATAGCTAAAAATAAAAGAGAACTCGTGCAATGGACGGGAAAAGAAGACTATTATATATATAAGATGTAGTTGCCATATTAATGGTTAGTATATATAGATTAATATATAATATGTATATATAGATTGAATATATTAAAGATACAGTTGCCATTTTCTGATAATTCAACATCTGTGTATATTTTAGCCTCCTACCTAGCCGAGTATCTTTTAAATGAGAACAATATATTCTATATATAATTTAAACATATTTTTTCCCTTCTTCCAGAAATTTTTCTTTTTCTTAGTTGAATTTTGATTTGTTGAATGAATCTTTTATTTACAAATTTGAAATTAATTGTTTTGATATTGATTGTTTTCGTAGGTCTCTATTCCGGTTCCATTACGAGTGTCGCTTCAAAAACTGTAAGAAAATTCTAATTTCTATGCCTTATATATTACTTTTTTATTCTAATTTCATAGTTTATTGAAAATCATTTCTCCATATACTTCGACTTTGATAGCTTTATTTGTTTGTTATTATTCTTTAGGTGAGTTTCGATTCGTAGAACGAATTTTTCAAAGCAAATTTCAAACTAATTACTTCGATATTGATTGTTTAAATAATATTGTCCAAATGTTTCTCCAAATTCGAAATTTATTGTTTCGACATTGATTGTCTTAACATGATCTCTATTCCAATTCCATTACAGATGTCGCTTCAGTAACTATAAGACTTTTCTAATTTATATACTTTGAATATTTCTTTTTTATTCTTATTTCATAATTTAATGAAAGTCTTTCCTTCATGAAAATTTGAGTTCAGTAGCTTTATTTATTTATTCTTATTCATTGGTTGAATTTTGATTTGTAGATAAAATTTTCAAACTAGTTGTTGAGTGTTGCTTAAGTAATTGAAAATCCACCAATATTTCTTTCTTATTATTATTTTATAATTCAATTGACCGCTTTCTTTCATCAACTTTGAATTCAATATTTTAATTAATTTATTTATTTTTATAAAGTTTGTTGTGAGTAGTCATAACTCATAACAATGATACTATACTTTTCTATAGTTTTAGATTCTTATTTTTCAATTCCTAATTTTAACATAAAACTCAATAATTTATATATATATATATATTGAATTTTATATTATTTAATAATACGAATAAGTTCTGATATTTTAAGATTTCTATCTTTTAATTTTTTAATAATCGTCATCTATGGAAAGCACGAGTCTTCGTCTAGTTTGACATAATATGTAGACAATTTTATAACTTCTCATGAGGCGGGCGCACCCTATTTTCCCTTAAATCCATCCCTGCTGACATGACTAACCGAAATCGTTTGAGAAGTTTCACATCAAATGATGAATTTTAGAAATTTCTTATATATTTCAAATTATAAAATCACATTCTTTTTTAACAAAATATATTTCATGCATGAGTATATGCTTTAAAATTAGGTCTCTATTTTCGACCGGCCATATTAATTTTCAGAAAACTGTTCTCCAAATTTTACTCGAACCTTTTCTTTTTCTTCCCTAATTAAATTCAATTTCTTTAGGAAAAGAAGAGACCTTGTTTACCGAATCCAAAGTAAGTATTTATAAGTGCGACCTGAAACTCAAAAAACCTGATTACCAAATGATGTTTTGCCATATGTTCTTTTATTTTTGTGATATATCTAAACTATTACTTGATGTAAACCAACCATCAAACGGTATTCTAAATTCGAAAATCCTAGAAATTCCATGTTTATCTAGTCAACTTATGGAGATGCTATAATCATCAAAACCACCACGAGCAATGATCAAATTCTATTGAGTTTGACTCATAGTGATCATTTATCAAAGAATGACTCTGGTTATCAAATGATTGAACAACCGGGAGCAATTTACTTACGATACTTAGTTGACATTCATAAAAAGTATCTAATGAATTATGGTCAATTGTGATGTTTGAGTGAAAGTCGAGGGGAATATTTGTTCGGCATAAAAGTTTTCGAAGAGGCATATTAATTATGTGAGGTCATCCGATTGCGATATAGCGAAGAATCTCCATGTAGCAGTGACTCCCTTAATTATTGAAATTGCTCCATCTTCGAGCAAGCCAAGTGACAAAAATCCCATTAATCGGAATATTCTTGTTCTGGCATCGGAGGATCAATCCGCTAGAGTCGATTGTAATGATCAATCAATTCCATTACACGACTCATATGTTGATGGGCCTGGCGTATCTCATGAAGAAGAGGAGGAAGTTGGTCTTGACAATGAAGAATTTGAAGTGGATGAAGACTTCTGTGATTTGAGCCTAATTTCAAGTCTTCATCCAAGAATGACTAATGTTTCTCTCTAACTATCAACTTTCTTACCCTCTTCGATGTCTTCGAGGAGAAAAATGTTAAAGCAGCTGTCTGAAAAAGGCTCCCTTTCGTCTTTAAGCTAAAAATAGTCACTTCACCCGTTACTTGAAATTATTATTTATTAATAACTCAGTATATTTTTATCATTTAACTCTGCCATAAAAACTATTAATTAGTTTATGATTATACAATAAACTTTGTAATGATCTTCAAATCGATTAAAAGCAGAAAATATTACCGTTATTCCATTGAGTTATCTCTAAATAAATACTTCATTTACAAAATAGGTAGTATATTTATATGCTTTGTAACATATTTATTAAATTTACTTAGTCTTTTTTTGGTTGATAATTTATTTAATCTCTTATCTTTTTTTTTTTGGTTTTGGTAGAAAAGAACTAAGATTGCTACTTAGTCTTTGAACTCGTACTTTGTGTGGTTTACATACATATATATTAATATATGTTCTTGTAAAACTTGTTTTAATTTTTATTTTTAATAAATTAATGTACACTATTTAAATGAGAAAAATTAATGATGTCTCGATTGAAATTTTTTATTTAGAGTTTTATATTTAGAATTTTTCATAAAGTGGAGTTTTTGTTCAATAAGAATGAACTTAATAAACTCGTAGGAGAGATGTGCGGCAGTATCTCTATTGCTGGAGCGCGTCTCTCATTTGAGAGACCAACGGGCGGTTGCTGCGTGGCAGCCTCTGGGCCTCACGCGGCAACTTTTGCTCTTTTTTTTTCTTTTTTTCAAATTAAATTATGAGCTCCATTTTAGAGACTCAAAAATATAAACTATGGTCGAAGTGGTAAGTCTTTCTTTTTGTTGAGTGAATCTCTAAATGATATGTCTATTATGTGGCAACGAGGGATGCACTTCAGAGACTCAATTCAGAGACTATGGCCAAAGATAGTCTTACCTTTTGATTTTAATCGACATTGGTTAATTAACTCTACAATGCGAAGTCAAGGTCTGATATATATCAATGCACATTACACAAGAGAGAAGAAAAGATAAGTACAAAATTATTTCAGTGGAAATGTAATTTTTCTTTTAATAATGAGTTTTTTAAGTTTTACATATATTTATTGTAAACATGGGAATCACAAAAGAAAAAGGTTAACTTTCTGAAAAACTCTATACATTTTGGAGAAAGTAAATACTTATTTTAATTTAATTAATTCTAATTTTTTATTTCACTCTAAGATAATAAGACAACATCCTATATTTTTATATCAAATTATATGTATATATAGGTAGAAAAATTAGAGTAAAGTAAATAAGTATAAAATTACTTTCAGTGTCATGATTTTTTTAAATAAAAAGGTTTTTTTAATTATAGGAGTAACAATATTATCTCGGCTTTTATAAAAGTTTTGAAAATCATATAAATCCTTTTACAATTTCAAAAAAGCGAATTTACCACTTGTGAAAAGAAAAATTCTATTGAATTAAAGAAAACACTATTAGTTAATAAAAGTCCATGGTTGATTAATATTAACTTCTCGTAAATGATAAGTCAAAGATCGCAGAATTATGAATTTGCTTTTTTTAATACGCGGCCAGCTTTGCTAAATGTTTTGATTCATATATATATTATAATACATATTCACTTAATTCATTCAAAAATTATTATAAAATTAAAATACTAATAAAATTTGATTCTTGGGGAGCAACCTCTTTGTTTTCTAATAAAAAATAAATAATCCGCATGCGCTTTGCGAAAAATTGCTATTTTTGATGGATTTTAGTATATTTTATCATTTAATTTGATTATAAGATTTTAAATTAGTTTATAATATATAGAATTTACTTCCTGATAACTTTCAAATCAGCATTGAACATAAAATGTTTATTAAATGCAGTGCATTGAACTTTAAAATACTTAAATAACTCAATTTATATATTTTCTAAATAAATTAATATAATTTAATTAAAAAGTTTATTTTAATTATATTTAAGGTAAAAAGTTAGACTTCTAGTTTCTAAAAACTTTTAAATATTTAACATCAAAATTATAAAAGTCAATTTGATTTCTAGGTTTCACCTCTTGTAAATAATAATAGATCAATCATATAATTTAAATTTTGTATCTCAAATAATATCAACTTACTTAGAATTTTAATCAAAATTATTTACTTTTATAATAGTGAGACTTTTTAATTTTTTGAGGTACTTAGTTGTTACATAAAAACTGAAAATGATATTAACTTTTCTAAAAATGTCGTTACATTTTCAAACAAATAATTAGTTGTGTAAATTTTATTTTGAGTTTTAATTTAAATATGTAAATTATTTCACTTTAATATACTAAGTTAAAATTTGATATAATTCACATAAATAAGATAGTAATGTATATAAATTTAAAATTCATGATTTTTTTAACAACGACGACAACTACAACAATATCAACAACAACAACAATAATAATAATCTTTTTGGTGGAAGTTCCAAATACATTTGGTATATGAAGAGTAAGTGAATAAGAAGTTTTCATTTAAAATTTTAGACAAATGGCATGCAGCGGTATCTCCCCACACTAGCAATTATATATTACCAGTATAGAAGCATGGGTGTTGCATGTGTAAGATGTCGAAAGAATTATTAAGTTAAAATGACATAGCATCACTAATAAAGTTTTAATTGAATAATATTTAATATCTCACTAAAATTTTTAGGTATCAAAAAAGGAAAAAATAATTATAATTCATCCACGTAGCAAAAGATACAACTCTAATTAGCAAAAGCTCTGAAATACTCTAAGATATAGAGAGAGATAAGGGGGCCTATTTTTGGGTAAAGAGAGATAAGGAGACATGCTACGTCATAATTTAAAATTTTTATTTTTGTGATCAATTCTAAATCGATATTATTAATTATAGTTAAATTGCTTAAATACTAGCTGAAAAAAAATTGACAATTTGCCTAGAAAACATTAATTATCACATATTACATGAGACTCAATGAAACCGGGTGAAAATATCCATTAATAAGAGATATCTCAGTCTCTAGTAATGGGAGGATAAAAAAGTGACAGAAAAGGTATTAACAGGATGTCACGCGCCTTGCGAAATAGTTATACGTAGTAATTGCGATATCCCAAACTCTTCACTTGGCCAAATTCAATAGGTTGCTTCTCTATGTACAAACCATTGAACATCGTTGTCTATGGAAACCTTACAAAACGAACTTTTGTTTCTAAAATTAACAGGATTTCACAAGGCAAAGGAATCAAATAAAAATGCATGTCAAAATTCGTTACCCACCATAACTGTTAAATTATTCAATAAAAATGAGTTCTGTACATACCTACGTCTTCCTTGTGATCATAGAGTCTAAACATAAACCAAACGCATGTAAATAAAAAAGGTCATTTCACGCATGGGGATCCCACCATATTTTTTTATTTTTTTATTTCATTTTTTAGGTATTATCTAATGTAAGTATACAACATCGAACAAATCCAATTAATATATGTTCGAGTGGGGTTAGTTCACTAAGTGATAAATCTTTCTCTCCAATCACAACATCAAATCACCTAAAATCAATGCATATAGGTCCAAATCTTATTTCAATGTATCACCAATTTAAGTAGTGTCTTTTTATTTGTGATTTAGAAATGTCATTTTGTCAATTAACACAAATTTAAGATAATCCGTTGACCGAGACTAATTCTCACGTGGTTGACTTAGCTGCAACGACGAGGTGTTTTTATTGAACATTGGACCCCTATTGCGGATAAGGTTTGTCCACTTAAAATTAGCAGGCTACTTAAAACTTATTATATTGTGGTTATGATTTTCTAATTAAATTTTTGAAAATTCAAATTAAAATTTGAAGAAAATTTTTTCGACATGAGGCATCAAGGTCCCTTATTGAATTGAATTGACTTTTGTTGAATTATTTTCTTAGCCTACGTATCAGTGCTTAGGAGGGTGTGCCACGGGGCGTATGGTCTCCGATCGAATTTAATCCAATAACATCTTGGGTTGAAGATTGGGAGTGAGAGCGCCTTAAAATCCAACAATCAAGACGATTGTAGGATCAGGAAACTCTTAAGGGCTCGAATGCCTTGTTACGAACAAAAGGACTTTCGCCAACTTAAACTTGGAACAACGAACTTTATTGATTGAAAGGGGAAGTGGGGTACGTTTCTGCGTGCCCACGCGCGTATGCGCATGCACTCACATCACACCAGACCCAGTACGTCCGAGTGCAGCCAAAAGAGCGCCTTGTGTTAGCCTCCCACTTCCCGAGCACAGAAGAGAAGCCCGGCTCGAGGTCAATTGTTGAGGGCGAGTGATTAAGAGCACATGATAACGTGTAGGCAAATGACCACACGTTGCACGTGAGAGCGGGTGTTGGGAAGTAAAATGAGATAAAAATCCCACATCGGAAAAGAAAAAAGAAAATCCATGGGTTAATATACGGCTTGAGTACCACTACTTATCAGCTTGAATTTTTAAGTAGAAACGGGTCCAAACCCGTATAAGTCCAATGTAAATTTAATAGATATTGACCACGCCGGCGATCAAATGTGAGCCGAATAATGGCTAGATTCGTGGGCCCTTAGAAACCCATTCCTTTAAAATAGGCCCAAAGGCATATAATCGATTGTTCGACAACGTCAACACCTTCTCGGGCCAAAACTCAAGTTTGGCCTAAAGCAGTATTTCTAAATTATACAAGTTGATTTCTCGAGCGTGTATAACTCTAGAATTTATGAAAATATGGTGTCAACAACTTTATCCTTCCTCTCTCTCTCTTTTTTTTTGGCCATTACTTTATCCTAATTAATGGAACAAGTGATTTTAGGATATTGCAATTACCTTGAATATCATGATATACAAGACATAGGAGATATATCATTTTAACTAAAGATTAGAAATATGGAAGAGAGCAAAAATAGTATACGCAAATTTCTTTAACTGAACCAAAAAATAGGAAAACATTCTCTCTTTCATTAGGTTTGTTGAATATGTGTTTTGAATCATTTTTATGTTATTTCAACGAATTAAGATGTGTCCAATTGTTAAAAGCAAATTAAAGCACAATACTGCCATATTGTTGAATGCGAAGAAGAATTATAATTAAACAGCCATGTATTTGTCAGTATAACATTTATATGCTTATATTAAGTATAATGTTTATATATATATATATATATGTCATTACTTCTTAAATTATAATGCAGTACATTAATGTTTTCGTTAAACACCTATATTGTCATAGAAAGTACCGAATGTAATCTATGAACAAAATTTAGTTTGGCACTATTAGTTAAAATATATATATGGATACATGAGTTTATAAATAGCTTTCCAGAAAAGAAATTAATTTATTTTATTATATCATATAAATCAATTTTCCAAAGATCATTAGTTGAGATCTTATAAATTTATTAGTTATGAGTTTTGACGTTTTATATATATATATATATAATGATTTAATAATAATAATTTTTTCATAAACAAAAAAGGAAAGATAGACGAAAGAATTGTGGGATCGGTTTGAAATAGTGACATCATAAATGGGAAATATTTGATCACTCTAATATCAGTCTAATCATCGTTATTTCTCCACATATTTATGGTGACAAAATCGTATGCAATAGCGTTTTTAAAAAGAAATGCATGTAAATTTTAAAACGATACTCTATTCCATTTTTGTAAGATGTGACATGTTTTAGTCAATTAATGTGAAGATAGTTAAAACGTGTTAGTGTTGAAATCCTTTTGCAGGATGTATGGAGAAATCAAAAGAAGGGATAAAAAAAAATGAAAATTTCTGGGTATAATTTAAAAAAGAAGAAAAGAGAAGGTTAAAAGGAAAAAGAAAGGACGCGTGTCCTAATCTTATGAAAAAGCAAAAAAAATGACAGTTTTTAGCCACATGTGCGTTTGTCTATGATACCGAGAACATTTCCGTGCACCTATATTATTATTGAATTTTCGTCCCCTGCGAAATGGTGTCCTAATCTTATGAAAAAGCAAAAAAAATGACAGTTTTTAGCCACATGTGCGTTTGTCTATGATACCGAGAACATTTCCGTGCACCTATATTATTATTGAATTTTCGTCCCCTGCGAAATGGTTGCTCAAAAAAAAAAAGTTATAAAGGAAAGGGAAGACGGATGTAACGATTCTGTGGAGTGAACATCCTCCGCAACACATAGTGCAAACCTCAATTAATGGATGGGTGGACGGGTGGCAGAACGGGTAATCTTTAGTCATCATAGAGTTCATCCTGACAGATTATAATACTTTCTGCTATGTGGCTTTCTAGGCATATTTTTCCTTTCTCCCCTTCCACACCAAGAAAGTTTACCATTTCCTTAAATCATTCTATCTTTCGTTCCGAAAGAATCATGCCTTTATTTCTGAAGACATCAATTGCTTGTTCTAAGTGATTCATGTGCCCTCATTCATTGTGATTGAAAACCAACACATTGTCTATATAGACCACGTAAAACTTCTTGAAATGCTTGAAGACACCATCCATCTTGCGTTGGAAAATACCCAATGCATTTTTCAATCTGAATGGCATAATCGTCCATTCGTACATTTCTTGCGATACGTTGAGCACCGTGAGTGGGATAGACTCCTCTTCCATCTTAACCTGCCAATATTCACTTTTCAAATCAAAATAAAAAAAAAAATTGAAAAGCTGTTGGAGGCTTATCCTATCAATAAGAACTCACGCAGTAGGAATCCTATAGCCATCGTTCTTGGTCGCTTTGTTAAGTTGACGGTAGTCTATAACCATCCGAACTTTTCTCTGACCTCAGTAAAGTTATCAGCCAACTTTACAAGAAGCTAGCCCCACTTCGTTCCTTGTAAATTGATACTCCATATGATATAAATTGGTTTTTCTATCACTTCTTTCATTATCTATTCTTCGTACCCTAAGGCATTATTTAGAGATATTTTAGCAAAGTTTACATCTCCAAATAACTGGTTTACCCATAGTTCACCAAGCTAGACTCGCACTCTGAAAGCACGTTCATGGGAAATCATCACAAAACCAAGAAACTTTTACGGAATAAAATCCAAATTTGAGTCTCAATCAGGGATTTTCTAGACACAATGCTACTACCCTCGTATATGCAATATGCCCATTATGCATGTAAGGAGAATCATCATAATTAAGTTGCATAATAAGGTCATTATCATCATATGCACAACAAATAATACCAAAATCCTTACAGATATAATCTAATGGATGATCTAACTGACAAAATGGAGGTACAAAAGGATTCATGGATTATTCACAAAAATTTCATAAAATCGTTTTCCTTTTGTTCTTCCCAAACCTTAAGTTATTCTTCGAAAATTGCGAGTAACGAAAGAGTATCCAATGTGATCCTTACTTTATATTGTAAAATTTCAATTGAGCCTCTAATTAAATAGTTGGATCATGTTCAGTCCAAAATTTCGATCTTAGAAGTAGGTGGTATAACTCAAGTCCAACCCACCCTCATTTGCTATATGTGATCTTTTCCAACTTGTTCTACATGCGTCAATTGTGGAAGACGCATATAATGATTCTGTGGAGTGAACATCCTCGGTAACACATAGGGCAAACCTCAATTAATGTATGGGTGGATGGTTGGCAAAATGGGTGATAAGTAATGAAGCAAATGTGTGGTTGTAATGGTATAGTCTTCTCTTGTATTCATGCGCCAAAACGTGATTAATGAATTAAGGGCATGAATTTCTCACTTTTCGCGTCCTGCTGGGGCTTTATTCGAGGATGTCGTGAGAGACTTCTGTTTTTGCTCCCAAGTAATTGCAAGCATGTAAGTAATGAATTTCTCACTTTTCGCTTCCTGCTGGGGCCTCATTCAAGGATGTCGTCAGAGACTTTTGTTTTTGTTTCCCAAGTAATCGCAAGCATATAAGTACATCGGATTGTGGGATGAATGTGACTAATGTACTATATGCATTGATTGATATATCATTTTCCCTTACCCTTTCTCGGCCAGCAAAGGTCGATAAATTTGATCCTCCCACAATTTTCTCATGTTTCAGCTGATATTGAAGCGGGCCAACACTTACAAAGGCTGTCAGAACATTCCTTAAACTTTTATAAAGTACTGTTAATTTTATGGAAAAAAAATAAAAACTCCAATTGTGATTTGAGCTTGAGACAAATTGAATTCTGTGATTTTTTTAAGAACAAATAACACCATGTTGTTCACTTCGTGAGACAGAATAGACCTCACTATTAATTTTTAAATCACTTTTAGTCCTCAAACTTTTCGTCTTTCATTATTATCCTCAAACTTTTAATTTGTTTTCAATTTGATCCTAAAATTCAAGAAAAAAAGAAGGGGGAAGGGGCTTGGGCTGCCGGTCAGCAACCCTGACTACACCACCGAGGTTGCCGCACTCATAGAGGACGCCGAACACCTCGAGGGTGAGATCAAGGTCTCCGATTGGTGGCCCTAGCCCTCAAATCGATCGAGATCTCGAGTTTGAGATCCCAGTCGATTTGGGGGTGGGGGCAGCCAATCTGATATACAAGACATATGAGATATATCATTTTAACAAATCGAATCAAGAAAAAAAGAAGGGGGAAGGGGCTTGGGCTGCCGGTCAGCAACCCTGACTACACCATCGAGGTTGCCGCACTCATAGAGGACGCCGAACACCTCGAGGGTAGGATCAAGGTCTCCGATCGGTGGCCCTAGCCCTCGAATCGATCGAGATCTCAAGTTTGAGATCCCAGTCGATTCGGGGGTGGGGGCAGCCAATCTGATATACAAGACATAGGAGATATATCATTTTAACAAATTGAATTATGTGATTTTTTTAAGAACAAATAACACCATGTTATTCACTTCGTGAGACAGAATAGACCTCATTATTCATTTTTAATCACTTTTGGTCCTCAAACTTTTCTTCTTTCATTATTATCCTCAAACTTTCAACTTTTTTTCAATTTGATCCTAAAATTCAAGAAAAAAAGAAGGGGGTGGGGTTGGGGGGAAGGGGCTTGGGCGGCCGGTCAGCAACCCCGACCACACCACCGAGGTTGCCGCACCCATAGAGGACGCCGAACACCTTGAGGGTGGGATCAAGGTCTTCGATTGGTGGCCCTAGCCCTCGAATCGATCGAGATCTCGAGTTTGAGATCCCAGTCGATTCGGGGGTGGGGGCAGCCAATTTGAGGCCTCGACCCCACCGCCATGGTCGGCGGCATCCTCTATGGATGCATACGACTTTGGTGGTGGGGTTGGGGTTGCCGACCGACAGTCCTGGCCCCTTCCCCCTTCTTTTTTTCGAATTTTAGGATTAAATGGAAAAAATGATGAAAATTTGAGGGTAATAATGGCAAAAAGAAAAGTTTGAGGACTAAAAGTGATGAAAAAATTAACAGTGAGGTCCATTATGTCACACGAAGTGAACCACATTGTGTTTTTTGTCCCTAAAAAAATCACATGGTGCAATTTGTCTCAACCTCAAATTAAAATTGAGTTTTTCAACTGTTTTTTTTAAGTAGTATCTTCGGCTAACAGAGAGATATGGATCATCTGCAAATTCACTCCATGAGTGGGCGAACTATTTTTTATTTTTATTTTTTTGGTTGATCGTGTGGGCGGACTTCACGTTTGGCTGAACTTCACTTGCAACATAAAATTTTGAAATTCACTAGAGGCATTTTGTTACTAAGACTTAGCCAATATCCGGGCAGGAATAAGTGCTGATGGATTAAGAACACGTCCTCATGCTCTCTCAAAAAGAAAGCGAAAAAAAAAAAAAACAAGATGCAGCTATCCATATTCCTTTGATTTTGAGAAAGTTATAAATTCCCTTTTTCTATTAAATAATCATTCGCACTCTTATATTTTAAAATTAGAATTTTCTTTCCATATTTCTAATGTGAGATCTTAACTTCTTAAGATCTTTCACAAATCTATTATTACATATATAAAAGTTTGGAACTCATTATTATATTTATCCACATTTCAAAATTCTCATATTATCATTCCATGTATATAAACAGTTTTCTTAATTCATATTTTATCGATTCAATGTACGTGGTCATCTTCGTAGACTCCATTCACTCATTCAATATATGAGAACACATTTTTTTTTTATTTAAAATACAACATGATCCTTAGTGCTAGTGTGTTGAAAGAAAAATAGTGCCTTATAGAAATTCAATAATATATACCTAACTTACTATAGTGTTTTCGCACTTATGACTACCAATTGTGCCTCATAAATCACAACTAAATCATGATGCCTTCCCAAAAAAAAAAAGATTGCGCTGCTTATTTTATATTAGATATAATTGAGTGATTTTTATTATTAAAAAATAGGGATAGAGAGGTGTGTATATATATATATATATATATATAATCACGCCATCAATAAGTGCCGGTGAATATAATATATTTAGATTCCTACTTCTACTCCTTTTACTAGGTGGTTCTTTTGGCCATTTGCTTAGTTACTCTCTACTCCACTTACACTTTCCAAAAAAGCTCTTAAAACTTTCAAACAGATGCATCTATATTCCTCCTTCTATTTCTCTATTGTATTCCTTTAAAATATAAACGCACGTACCTTTTCGCCAATATTAAGCTATTTACACCAATCGCCTCGGTCAAGATACATATTTTCATCAATAAATAATCTATTCAAGTATAATAATAAAATAAAAATTATAATAATTTATAACATTTATAAAAGTGTAAATTGAATAGTGTGTTTCTTGATTTTTCACTTTCTAAGAATACCATTTCAACTTTGAAAAGTACGTATCAATATCCCTCTATATGTCTATTCAATTATAATTTTCTAACATATAACCACATGTATTTTTTCATGTAAATAATATCACATACACTAATTATCACTTTCTATATGCATTTTTTCATTGATAATATATTCGTATATATATATATACCAATTATAACAGTGTGAAGTTCTTTTTTATTTCTCCACATTTATTATTTTTCATTTTACCCTCTTTTATTTGCTTTTTTCTACTTTTATAATTCCTAATCAAACCCTTATATCAAATAGATTGATATATTTTGAATTTCTTGATGAAGTGCTTCTCCGATATCTTTAGTCATGAGATTTATTTGTTTCTTTATTTTTTATGAATTTCAATGAGTTTTCTTGGGAAAAAATGCAAGTAGTTTAGTTTCCATCTTTGGAACATTTCCATTTATAACTTTTTTAACTTCAATTTTCTTTGTTTATTCATTACTTAGAAATGACCCGTTATATCTTATTGTTATTTGTTAGTTGGGTACTCTTTTATCAGTTGTAAAATTACACTTTAAAATCCAACGGGTGCTTACCCATCTTTGGCGGACAAGCTATTGCATTTTTTTCGTAGATTCAATCAATTATAATTAATCAACCGCATATTTTCATTTTTGAAAAGTTCATCGCGTGGATGGAAGGGCAAAATAATACGTTTCACTGGAGAAAGCTTTTTCTCTATTATTTTGATTTGCACCATTTGATATCCAGAAACTCAATGGGCTCCGACAAATCTATGTTCGAGCCTTAGTGATCTTCAAACACATTAGTGACAAGGATGTATATGCTTTCATTATATAAAACTTGTTATGGGTAATGAATGGACATTTCGTTGCAATAAGAATGATTTCAAAATTTACATTTTGCTATGGTCTAAATAGGTGGACATGCGTAAGTAAGGTATATCTCAAAATGATTATGATCAGTTGATACAGATGGGAGTTATTGTAAAGAAACTTTCAGCATTTTTGATGGATTGTTATAAATAGAAATTTCATCTAAAATGGGTTCGAGAGTTCTCTACAAAATATTCATAAGAATTTCATTTGATAATATGTCAAAATATTTTATAAATAAGATATTGTTCAAATAACTTTATAAATAAGAAATTGTTCAAACAACTTACTAATGAAAAGTTTATAAGAAATAGGTCGAAGTTTTCGCCAAAAATATTTTTTTAAATAAAAATATTTGTCAATGAAATTTATATGGGACATATTAAATAAAAATAGGGCTCATGGATTCGTATTTTTCTTGCAGAAAATGAATTTCTTGGAATAAGGTCACTAGCCATTAGGTTATTTGGTATAGGAACACCATATGGTCTGATTCATTTCTTTATAATTTTTTAAACTGTAATTTCCAACAAAATTCAAAATCTATTTGATCTTACAAAATATTCAAATTAATAAAACTAAATATTTTGCCAAAAAATAGATATTATTTTCTAAAAATTTTTATATTTGAAAAATAATTATCGTAAAGATTTTCAAGAGAAAAGAAGCGGGGACATTCAATGGAATATCCACGAAGAAGTGTACACTATATTGACTACTAGAACAAGGTCAAATATTTCCTTATGAATTTATATAATTTATTAATTACAATTATGCATAATAATAGAAGTAGGAATCTAAATATATTATATCGCCCTAATTCGACAGATCCCCTAGAGATCTTCGGGAGTTCTCTTGAATCGAGGGCGGGGGCGCCACAACCCGCACGATCCGACCCCAGACCGATGTCGTCAGCGGGCTCTTCGCCGCCAGTGACATCGACCGGGCTCTTGACATGCTTTTTTTTTAAAAAAATTATTTATTTTATTTCTGTTTATTTATTTTTATATTTAAAAAGTAAACTTTTTTATTTTAAAAATAGAGCCATGCTTGTTGCTTCTTCAAACGTCAGCAGCCATGTCAGCATTTGCTAACAATGTTAATCAGAAATTAAGAGAATGTGATTGCAACATTTTTGAAAACTTGTGTACTCGATTGTTACAACTTTTTCTTTTTGTACCAAAGTATTACATTTCTGAAACATTTTGTACCCCTAGCGTAATTAAACCCTAGAAATTCCAAATGTCTTAAGATCAAGATTAGGGTCAAAGTAATATCCTTGATAGTCTCCTGCAAGTTTGTCTCCTTCATGGCCTTGGCCATCAACCCCTTGGAGTTGTTCATGACTTTCGTCATCAAATCCCCATCTTGTAGGAACTATGGGTTTGTTCATGTATAAACTAGGAGGAGCTCAATATTTGACTCTATAGTCAAATTTCCCCGATGGCTCTCCCAACAAATCTTAATTGTCCTCAGTTTTAGGGATCATAGCTTAAGACATCAGCTCATCAAGGAGATTGAACTCCTTAGGAATTTCTTCCTCAATGTCCTCTTTTAAGGGATTATCCTGATGACTAGTGGTCTGGTCATCGTTGATCCTGACGATGCTGGCACAAGTCTCTGGTTCATGTCCATATTTATTAGGACACCAAGGATTTTGCTCTTTTGAAGGTTTAGGAATCGAAATTTCCTTGGCTATATTCTTCTTAGCCTTCTTGGCTTCCTTGTCTCAAATAGCCTCTCATTTTTACCTTCCAGGTTCTTCCTATTTGGGCAGTATGTTGCACGGGGTCCTAACTAGAAGCACTCCTAGCACATTACACCAAAGCGCCCCCTTTTGGGGACTAGGGTTCAAACAGCCCTCGATTTTTCGTTTCTTCTTAGGACATTCTCAATGGGAGTATTCCACCTTTTTGCTTCCTAGCATACCCATTTTCCTTTTCCAGCCAGGTTCTTTCTTGGCTCAACTGAGGCAGCGGACCCCCTCTGCACCACAACCGAGCCAGCAAGCTTTCCATCACGCCCCGAGGCATATGTATAACATTCTCTCGAATTATATGAGTTAGGACTTTTAGTTTCTAATTTTGTGGGGAGATAAAGCGATCCCCGACCAACTTAATGCATGCTTTTGCTTAGAAATGTCGTTAGCTTGCTTCCATGATCATGAAGTAATGTATTAAGTGTTAGCATGAAGGAAAAAAGTTGGAATCGAGGTTAGAAGGCCATCATGGCTCGAGAGGGCCATCATGGCTCGAGAGAGCCATCGGGCCTCTCAGCCACATCCTAAGGGAAGTGGCCAAGAGCTTCCTTGACTCTCAGGAGCCCATGACGGGATCCTCCTACTTGATTTTTATAGTTTCCCGTGTTTTTACGCTTCCTCATTTACCGTGCTAGTGCCATTTTATCGATTACTATCAATGTCGTGTTATTTATGTGTTAGCATGTCGGAAAAAGGTTGGAATCGAGGTTGACAAGACCATCATGGCTCGAGGGAGCCATATGGCCTCTAGGCAACACCCTAAGGGAAGTGGCCGAGAGCTTCCTTGACTCTCTTGAGCTCGTGATGGGTTCCTCCTCCTAGATTTTTATTGTTTCCCCTGTTTTTACGCTTTCTCGTTTCCCATGCCAGTATCGATTTATCCAAT
Organism: Punica granatum; assembly: GCF_007655135.1. NCBI lineage: Eukaryota > Viridiplantae > Streptophyta > Magnoliopsida > Myrtales > Lythraceae > Punica > Punica granatum. The sequence goes on from NC_045132.1 coordinate 1,255,011, forward strand.
CCTGTCAATATTGTGTTATTTATGTGTTTATGTATATTTGGCATGCGAAGCGGGTCATAGAAACTACCTCAGACCCATGTTGGGTAGAGGGGTTCTCGGCCATCCTCTTGAAGGAGTGGCCGTGACCTCCCTTACCTGACCCAAGTCTGTGGCGCTATCCTCAATTCCGATTCAGTCGTGTATTTTGTGTTTTAGGCATTCATTGCTATCATGGCGGTATCAACCTCATGTATGTTTGTTATTATCGTGTTTGATGATTTGAGCATGCGAGAACGGTTAAAATCAGGGCAACGAGACCGCACGAGACTTGAGTCGGGTCAATGGTTCTCTTAGCCATTCCCTAAGGGAAGTGGCCGAGAACCCCTTGATCCATCTCAGGTCAACTAGTGGACTCTCTCTCCTTGATTTAACTTGTTTTCTGGTTTTTGTGAAATCTCATTTTCCATGTGGATACCCTTTTTACGATTAATCACACTTTTAACACGCTAGTAGGAAGCAACTTGCAGAGATTCGTGTATCCAAAACCGTCGCGAGCCCACAACGGTCCAAGAGAGTTTCGGCCATCATTGATGAGGCCCTCTTGGTCTTCTAGGACTCGTCCCAGTCCTCCTGTCACGAGTCACTTTCGATAATTAAAGCGATTGGGGATTAGGATCCCATTTGGGCAATCCACCCATAGTAGATTCGACGATCTGAAACCCACAAATTCAAAGTATTTAGCGAGTTCACTCCATTTAACCAACCACACACGTGTTGTAATTGGGACGATTCACTCAACTAATTAATTAACTCACTCGAGTTTTTAATAAAATTATATGAACCGACTAATAATCTGTAATCGTGTCGACATATCATGAACCGGTAGCCATGTCCTTTTCAATACTCACATTTTAATAAAATACTGAGATACGTAGTACGCAAAGCATGGATATCTAGACTCCTTCGGGGTTCCGGTGGAGCTGTCGACACAGACTACCGACCTCGACGGTCCATATCGCGCAATCTCAATTTACCTTCACGCAAAATGCATTTTTTTTAACTCAAGGGCATGACGATTGGTTCAAGATTTACCAACACCCTAGGGTTAGGGTGATTAAAAACTTCGAGCCATGGGTAAAGACGGGCAGCCCATGCAGACACTGGTCTTATCTGCATGGACCTCTTTACTTGACCGGAGTGTTTCTATTATCTTAGCATAGATTCTGGCGCTTTAGTAAATGGACAAGAGATGTGAGCGGGAACGGCCCACAAAAGGATGTCCAGCCCTTCATAGGGCACGAGTGAGACCTTGGCACCTCCGTGGTATTTCGCGTTCCTACTTTCCTAAGTTTGTGCTTACATTAGGTAAAAATAAAGATTAATTTTGAACTTGACATAACTAAACACTGGAAAATGGTCAGGGCAGAACCCTAGATTTTAGAATCTTGGCAAAACACACTTCATTAATAATATGTTAATCTCTCATTGTCAGAAAACAGACAAACTTAAAATAAACTCACATACTCAGGGCTTGACAACTCATGTATGTCAAATCCTTTCTTAAGCAAAGTCGAATGCTACATGGCCTTATAGGGAGATCCATGTCCAATTTTCATCGCGTATGTCATTTTCTGTTGTTGTTTACTTAGGATAGAAACATGTTTGCTAAGCGACCCCAGAAGATAATCTAATAATCACGTAAACATGACAATTAATTCATACATTGTCTATTTTATCTGCTTTTATCTATTTTTGTCTATTTTATTGCGGTTCGAGTCCGAACCCATAGGACACGCATAATGCAATATGGGATCTAGCCTCGAGTCACCGTTCCGACCCGAGTATCATCAAAGCGGAGGATGACTTTGTTCAAGATGCATGAAACGAGGTTATAAAATCACCCGAGAGCTCGAGCGATCCCACGAATATCTCAAGGACCATTTGGTCCTCCTGAGAACCGCTGGTTTGGTTAGACCTAACCTCCGGGTCTCATGAGCCAGCTTCGCTTTAATTTTTATTTTGGTCTTCCAGTCTCACGACGAGTGCGAGCGAAATATTGGCCAACCGCGAATCGACTGGGATCCATTTATTGTATCTATAATTATTATTGAGAATAAATTGCGAAGCATTTATTTGTACATTCATTCATGTAACGATCCCGGTCGACAAGTGCGAGGTCTGAGAGTCGAAACCAATCGAATCGGTTGTTTAGGTCCCTAAGACGAGCGGGACCACATGAGTCACTGGCCCGATTCACACGGTGAATGGTCTGGTTAGCCAAGACGCGAAGACGGTGGACCGATCCCCTGATATGAGGATCCGCTCCTCTTTCGGTCCCTTAGCCCGAATCAATCGTTTTTAAGAATTTACGGTGTCAAACCGAGTCAGATGAGCGAAACTTAACTTATTCGGTAAACAAACTAAAAATGGTAAACTTTAGACAAACTAGAGTACCGACAGGACATACAAGATATAGGCCTGTATGTAACAGAACCTCCGAACTTGGAACCCTCTGTTCCATAAACCATAAGCCTTGGCAAACTAAATATATTTCTTACCCCTAGACTTGGGCAACTTACCGGCCCTCGACCATTGGGTCGTAAACAAGTAGCGACGAATTTTTCTCACACTCGTCAATCAAACGTCCCCCGAGAAGGTGGATACTTCCGAGGTCTGCGATCATTGCGTAAACATGCGAGCCCCGACAAGACGAAATTCGGGTTTGTACAAAGTAAATCAGCATCTTTTATTCATTAGAATATATATATATATATATAACGAAATCTATAATTTATATATATTCATATTATATAGATTAGAATATTTTATAATAATCTATGTAGTCTACTGATTGTGCTAACTCAAAGATATACATTATAATGTATACATTAGAATAGAGGCAACTCGATTGTGGTTGGAGCTAATGTATATAAAGAATATAAAAAATATTTCTTAAATAACAACTAATGTATATAGTCTAATGCATATTTTGTTCTCTTGTTTATATTATATTGAGCTATATGCATATAATCTATATATTCTATTGCATAATTAGTGAAAAAAGAATATAAAAGATTTCATTAGTATATAAGTGATGACATGAAAAAACGAGAGAGCTCCGATTTTATTTTTGATGATGTGACGGTGTAATAATTATGTCCGGACATTTTTTTCTTATATATAGATATAAATATGAAAAAGTTTTAAAAAAATTTTAACTGAATTTTATAAGATTATACATGCATCCATGGCTAGAGTTATCATGCTAAAACCCACAATTAAAATAATTATATTATTTTCTACTCATTGAATAAAAAATAACAATATGAAATGTTACAATAAAATATTGCTTTTTTCATTTAAAAATAAAAGTGAAGAGAGTTATTTTTCAACAAAATTCCCACACGAGATTAGAATAACGAGAAATCGAAAAATAAATGACAACAAATATACGTGATAAAACCCGCAAGATAGGGGAAACATCCATAGATAAAGTAGGAGTATCCACTAGATCGAAAACAGAAGATTATAACATAGATCAAACTTGTGATTCCTAACCCCCATTACAAGGCCCAACCCGGGAACAGCCTCACAATCCTCTCAATTTTTACAACTCTCTTACTCTATGAACCGTAAAAACTCCAAGAGAATAATCCTAGAACTTCTCACGAGGATTACATGTGATTCTCACACAACATATCTTGATACAAGACTCCCTTATCGTATTTACAGATACAAGGATATACCCAAAACATTTTAGAATATCCCTAGAAATATCTCCTCTTGAGTTGCAACGGAAATCGCACCAAAAAGGAAACATAATCGCGAGAATATCTCGCACTCGACCATCTGTGGCTCAGCATGAAAATTTGGTGCCTCAGCATCAAAATTCTAGCATCTCAGTTAAAATGTGCCTAAGCAGACTCTGGTCTGTGCCTTGGCACACTTCACAGATTCCTTATCCTCAATCGATCTTTGTTCTCGTTTTTGAGTCTTCGGGTCATTCGGGTTTGATGCGAGACACCTCTAACAGTTATTTATCTTTCAAGTAGGAAGAAAACATTTAAAACTCATCAAATCGTTATTTTGTGTTCATGGCATCCCATAACTCCATGACCCTAATTTTCACACTCCACGTCTTTATCCAGTATTACCTCTCACAACAGATTATAAGACACAGTAAAACAAATAAAAAATGCAAATTAATTCATAAGTAGATCGATACGCTCATTGGGTTAATGAATCATATAAGAAAAATAAGAGGAACTTATTTATCAAAAAAGGATAAGAGGAACTTATTTTCGCATCTAACAATATTTTTTGAAATTAGATTGGTCACAATATGTAAGCGATAGTACCTCTTTATATCTAGCCGCAGGCCCGAGCATTGGGCAGGTTCCTGACAAAATTAACTAAATTTGATTTATTTGAAATTTATGAAGACACTTCATACATTATTGCGAGAATTTTATGTTTTTGCAGATCGGTTTTTTATATTTATTCATAGCTAGCAAGAGTTTTTACTCTTCAAGAAAACATGTAATACTTTTTCGAGAATGAAGAAGTTCTTTTCATCATTTTAGCATAATTATTAACAATATTATGTCACCTAAAAATTATCATAATTTTATTAATGATATTAAATTCTCAAAGCAGTTGAAAAGACAATCAACCATGACTTACGAACTGAAATTTTCAAAAAAAAAAAAAATTCATGGCGCTTCCTAACTTATATCCCTCCCTAGTTTTTACTCTTCAAGAAAACATGTACTACTTTTTCGAGAATGAAGAAGTTCTTTTCATCATTTTAGCATAATTATTAACAATATTATGTCACCTAAAAATTATCATAATTTTATTAATGATATTAAATTCTCAAAGCAGTTGAAAAGACAATCAACCATGACTTACGAACTAAATTTTCAAAAAAAAGTTATATTCATGGTGCTTCCTAACTTATATCCCTCCCCAATTTTTGTATATTATAATAATTGGTGATTTTATTAATGATACTAAATTCTCCTAATAGCTGAAAAACAATCAATCGTGAGTTAAGCTTTTCGAAAAAATACTGTCGCGGTACTTTTTCGTATTACTCTCTAACTTATATATATATATATATATATATTATAAATAGGAGAATAAAGGTCGGTGGGGACAACTTCCCTTCTCCCAAAATATCCTTAGAAAAATAATTGAATTAAATGAGGGCCACTATATCATCTGTAGTTAATGGGCGATTTCTCCCTCCTCTTCCTCTCTCTACACCGTCATATTTTTTTTTCTTTACTAATTATATAATTTTTCAGCTAAATAAATTTTATATATGTTCTTAATGTCTTTTTTTTTCCGATTATAAGGGAAGTCTATAATCTAATACAAGAATATCTTAAAATCTTATTTTTCATGGGTGAATTACAGGCCGAAGCTCCAGATGTTCTTAATGTCCTAGAAATCACACTACAAAAAAGTAATCTATTAGCAACTAAATGAACAATTTTAGTTGCTAAAAAGTAATATTTAACAACTAAAATATTTTTTAATTATACATATATTTAGTTGCTAAGTCTATTATCTACTGAACTGTAGCAACTGATATGCAAATAGTAAAATATAGTTACTAAAACCTACAATAACTAAAATAATTTGGTTGTGTATCAGTTGCCACAGTTAAATAGCTAAAGATTTGACAACTAAATATATGTACTGTCGAAAAAATATTATAGTTGTTAAAAATTATTTTTTAGCAATTGAAATTGATCATTTAGTTGCTAATAAACTATTTTATTGTAGTGTCAATAAATGTGCCACGTATCTTTCCATTACACAATATTTATATCACACCCATTTTCCACATGTGCATATTTAGAACTTAGAAGGGGTTTCCATATACATGGGTCGGGTTTGGTAGACAGCGCTTTGGATTGGGAAAAGAATTTGAAAGTTTTATCTCTATTCTATGGTCGCCAAATATGTGGGAAAAATTAATTAATGTGAATTGATTCAAGTGGTTTGACATTTATTACTCTTAAGTAAGGTTTCGGGTTCAAGTTTTATAAATGAAAAAAATTCATGCTGAGAAAGTTTTACCGCTTAATTAGCCGATCCGATTCGACTATATTAGTCGAAACTTATTGGGCATCCCGACAAAAAAAACAGCCTATACTTCCTAGATATGTTCTTAAAATCCATTTATTTCGTATGATATGTTCTTAAAAAAATATTTTACAGAAAATTGTTTATTTTTTAGTATTTATTATCTCAATTGACCATCTTTCTTCTACCAACCTAAATCAATAAGGGTCACCTTTTAGTATATCCAAAGGCTCTTCGGCCAACTTCAATGACGACATAGGGTTACTGGAGACCTCGAGGATGCTTAAGGCTGCGTTTGATTTGTTAATGTGATTTTAAAATCAAGATTTTAATTTTGATTTTGATTTTGATTTTGATTGTGGAAAAAGACAAATGAGATGGTATTATAAATTTGATTTGGGAAACGTGTATTTTTGTTGTGTAGTGTGTTGAGTTAAAATCAAAATCATGATTCTAAAATTAGTCTAACTTTTCAAACGCAGCAAGTTATGGATCTAGAAACCAAGCTCAAGTTACATTCCAATTCATTTTTACTGGACTGTGGAAAACACTTTTCAAGGGAAAACGGTTTCCACAAAATGAAGCGCTTTTCCGTTATTGCAAAGAAACGAAAGCATCATTCTTCTTTTTCCGTCCGGAAGGGGGTCTCCGACAGACGTCAGACATTCTCAAGTCCGTCTGTGTGTGTCTGTCTCTGTCTCTTTCTCATCCTCTTCAGCGCTTCCACTTCCGGTGGCTAGGAGCAGATCACTCCTATAGTGGCCTCTGTTCTCTCACTCTCTCCTCCACAAAAAATTAATCACACAAAAAAAGCAAGAGATAAAGTCGGGCTTGTTTGATTTCGAAGTGTGATCTTAAAATCATACTTTAACTTAATTCTACCCACAATAAAACAAAATAACTCATATAAAGTCAAATGGTGGACCCCATTTATATTACTTTTTTTTCCACAACAAAACAAAATAATTCATACAAAGTCAAATGGTGGCCCCATACATAACCATTTATACCACTATTTTTCAAAATCTGATTTTAAAATCTTACTTTGAAATCAAAAGCAGCAAAAAATTTTGCTGTGCGTTTGGTTTCGGAGTTAAAGTAACTTTGATTTTGATTGTGGAAAATGACAAATGAAATGAGATTATAAATGAGATCATACTTTAACTTAATTCTACCCATAATAAAACAAAATAACTCATATAAAGTCAAATGGTGGACCCCATTTATATTACTTTTTTTTCCACAACAAAACAAAATAATTCATACAAAGTCAAATGGTGGCCCCATACATAACCATTTATACCACTATTTTTCAAAATCTGATTTTAAAATCTTACTTTGAAATCAAAAGCAGCAAAAAATTTTGCTGTGCGTTTGGTTTCGGAGTTAAAGTAACTTTGATTTTGATTGTGGAAAATGACAAATGAAATGAGATTATAAATTTGACTTGGGAAACGTGTGTTTTTGTTGTGTAATGTATTGAGTTAAAGTTAAAGTTAAAATTTTTGACTTGGGAAATGTGTATTTTTGTTGTGTAGTGTGTTGAGTTAAAATTAAAGTTAAAATTTTTATGATTTTAATTCTGAAATCAAACAGAGTGTTGAAATCCTTTTTTTTTTGGTAATAACATTATGAAATCCTTATCCCATTCCAAATTCGGTCTACCAAACACAGCCTATATGGCAATCTTCTATTTTTTCTTTTTTCTTTTTTTTTTTGGGTGAATATATGGTAACCCCCTTCTAACTCTCACATATGTCCAAACCCTTCTTCTATAAAAGCAGGCCTCCCTCTGTCATATTAGCAAAACATTCCTCCACTAAATTTAACCAACAATGGCTTTCCTCGTCCTCCTTTTAGCGTTTCTTCTCTTTTACATAGCAAAACTCATGTACCAAAGTATTACTGACCAACGTTCAACAAAATCCAGGGGGTCCCAGCTGCCACCGGGGCCAGTACCTTGGCCAGTTGTCGGATGCATGCCAGAGATGCTCAGTAGGAGACCGGCATTCAGGTGGATCCTTGGCTGGATGAAGGAGATGGACACCGACATTGCATGCTTCCGCCTTGGGAACGTGCACGTGATCCCAGTGACCTGCCCCAAGATCGCCCAAGAATTCCTCAAGAAGCAAGACGCGATCTTCACTTCGAGGCCATTATCTATGGCTTCTCGCATCCTGAGTAGCGGATACATAACAGCAGTTATGTCGCCATATGGAGAGAGCTGGAAGAAAATGAGGAAGGTGTTGATATCAGAGGTTATTTCTCCCGCGAGACACCGGTGGCTCCATGATAAAAGAGCCAAGGAAGCAGATAACCTAGTCAGGTGTATATATTGATATACATATTAATGTAGTATATATCAATGGCAATTTTCACAGTTTCCGCAATGCATTACATATGTTTTTCCATTATATTTTTCATGAGGACCACTGCATCGATCTCCCCTTTCTTCACATCCTCTCGGTCGCTTACTAAGTTGCATTTTCTAATATAGGTACATTTACTATCGGAGCAAAAACTCTGGGAGAGTGAACATAAGAACTGCATGCCAGCACTATTCAGCAAACGTGGTCCGGAGATTGATGTTTGATCGGAGATATTTCGTAGATAAGATCATAGATGATGGAGCTCCAACTTTCAGGGAAGAAGAGCATGTGGATGCACTCTTCACAACACTAAAGTACCTTTACGCATTCTGTGTATCGGACTACTTTCCTTACTTGGAAGGGCTTGATTTAGATGGACATGAAAAGATAATTAAGGATGCTGTTGAGACTATTTGCAAGTACCATGATCCTATTGTTAAAGAGAGGATCTTAAAATGGAGGGAAAATGATGGTCGTGTATTTCGAGATGAAAATGAGTTCAAAATGATGGAACCTCAGGATTTGCTCGATGTTTTGATTACACTTATGGATGCAAATGGGAAGCCGTTGCTTACACCAGAAGAGATCGCCGCAGAGACCAGGGTAAGATTACACTAAAATGGTTAATTTCATTACCCTGCAATGGTTGCTACTGCAACTATACCGAACAAGTATATGTCGAGTCCAGCCAGGAAAACACCATTCCATGTAAGTTAAATAGTGCAATAAAGTTGTTATACATATATTTGTTTTATTATTTTGACGCAGGAGATCATGATGGCGGCAGTGGACAATCCATCAAACGCGGTGGAGTGGGTCATGGCAGAGATGATTAATAATCCTGAGATCCTTAACAAAGCCGTGGAAGAACTGGACAGGGTCGTGGGGAAAGAGAGACTTGTCAAAGAAGAAGACATCCCTAATCTTAACTACATCAAGGCATGCGCTAGGGAAGCCTTTAGGCTCCACCCGTTCGCTCCCTTCAATGTCCCACATGTGGCCCTGTACGATACGGTTGTCGCTGGCTACCGTATTCCCAAAGGAAGCCACATACTCCTGAGCCGGAGGGGACTAGGCAGAAACCCTAAGGTCTGGGACAGACCCCTGGAGTTCAGACCAGAGCGGCACCTGCCGAACGGCAATGCTGGAAACAGGCAAGAGTGCTCCTCCAATGAGGTCGTGCTGACGGAGCCTGACCTGCGGTTCATAACCTTCAGCACGGGGCGGCGAGGCTGTGTCGCCATGGCTCTCGGGACTACTATGACCATCATGCTACTAGCTAGGATGGTCCAAGGTTTTTCCTGGGAGAAGCCACCGGAGATATCGGAGATCAACCTAGAGGAATCAAAACATGAACTATGTCTGGCCGATCCATTGGTTGCATGTGCCGAACCTCGCCTGCCTCTACATCTATACCAATATAGCGAGAAAGAGCATATACATCATGGAACGAATAAAAGTTAAACATTAGAATGAGAGCATGCATAACATCAAATATTAAGAGAATATATTTCCTTGGGTGATACATGCTTTTTTATTGGGTTATTAAGAACAAGAGAATAAAGAAAGAAGTTGTAGTGTAGTGACATACACTTTTCTTTAGGAAACGAGAGATCTATATTTTATTTTGTCAATGATATTACATGTGCTCTTTTATATAGTATTTTTTTTTGATAAATTTATATAGCATTTCATTTTTATAAATGGAATCTCATTTGTAACAAAAAAATAAAAAAGAAAATAAATGTTCTTTTATAAGCCTAGCTTGCTTTATGCGGTTAATTTCGATAACAAAGATTTGTGAGGTTCTTTTCCTAGTGTCTACCTCAGTATTTAAAAACTCAATAAGCCCCGACTAATCCAGTTCGAGTCGGGTCAGTCTACTAAAGAGTAAAACTCTTTTAGCATGGATTAACCGACTCAATATTGTTCAATGATGTAGAGTTAAACGACAATCATGCCTACAATACCCTTGGGCTTCAATTACATTTTTGTTTCGGGTGGAAAAATGGCTTGATTCACACACTTCGGTTGAATTAATTGTTTCTTCTTTCCGATCTTAAATATACTCTCCGGATCGTTTTATTACCATGTTGTAAGTTCAAATAAACATTATTATAGGTTCCAAAAAAAAAAATAAAACTATCCATTTTGTAGGGCTCATGTAGGGTGTGCTTGCCATAATTGAAGGTTGAGAATATTATTATGGTAAAGAAGTGGGTGGGCTAGACGCAATAGAAAATATATGTACAGATTTTGCAGATCAAAGGCCCAGGATAGCAGTTATTGGGCTTTTATATGTTTGTCAGTGGCCTTGGCAGAAAAAAAAGAATTGTTATGGCCGATCTGACTCGAACTTGAATTAATCAGAATTTATTGAATTCTTGGAGGTGGTGGTATACACTGTTATAAGAAAACAAATATTAGTAGTGTGCTGCAAGAAGTTCTTTAAATGGCAAAGCCGAATATTGTCTATTTGCCTCACTTTTCCTTTAATTTTTTTTTTGGGGATGAGGAATTGGAGAGTTTTTCTTCTCTACCGAAAGTTGCAATCTGTTGGGAAGGGTGTGCTCAACTAAATAACAACGCAGCGATTAATCTTCCTCTCTTACTAGTGTAATCGAGATAGGAACCAATCAAATCAAACAACAAAGCAGTAAACAAAAGAATACCAATAATTTTACGTGGAAAATCCCGATGTGGGGAAAAACCACGGGACCAATTCCGAATCAACGATCCACTATCAATGAAGGTTACGCAATGTTTTTCATCAAAGGTAAACCCCTGGATCACCAAACTCAAGAGACATACTCTCTTGGATTATCCAAACACCAAATTCGTTACCCACACTGTGTGGTTTATAAAGTCAGCTGAAACAGCACCTACAGAGCTCAAATAGGAATTATGACTGTTCAAAACTTAGCCCCACGTGTTGTGAAGCTGCTACCAAAATTTTGTCTCAATCGGAGTTCGTTTGACGTCCCGATCGAGGTTTGATCTCCAGCTGCGCGCTGGAAAAACAGCTCTGCTGCTCTCTGTATTTTGCTGCTCTGTACTGCTGATCTAATCTCAATTCTGCCACCTCTGCTGAAAAATAAACCCTAATAAAAGTGAGTTCTTGGACCTATTAAAGCTCAATAAAAGCCCAACAAGATTAGAGCCCAACTTCTTCCAAATTGGAAGGATAGCCAACACAATGTTTGGTCTTGGGTTTTATTTGTTCTATGAGATTTAGTTAGCTGACAAAATTTCGATCTGTAATCTTGAACTTGTGGTTCTCCCTGCACATATGTTGGAAGTCTAAAAAACATCATCACTTATTCCAAAAGTAGAAAATAGAACAGAAAGTTCCTCCCGTGATCGTTAAATTGATCAAAAGCTCATAAGGGATAGAATTTATTTGTAGTACAGATATTCGAAATTCAGTGAAAATACTTTGTCATTAGGACCTAAGTCGATGCTCCCAATGAGATTAATTGCCGTCAATGAGCTTATAGTACACATAAGATCTCATCAAAAAAATTGATTGAGCGTCACTAATACCCGAAGTCAACCACCTCTTTGATTTTTTGCAATTTTTTAATTTTTTGAAATGTTTTTTAAATTCTGTGATTAACAGATTACTAACCATAGTTTAAATGGAGATGATTTAGAGAGGAAAAGCGAGAAAATAATTGTTAATAAAGAATTGTCATCTCTCCGAGCACTCCCATTCAAATCGAGACTTTTTCTTGTCTCAGCATAAAATTATAAGACTGGTTCCTTTAATTTCAGGTAACATATTCTCAGTACCAGAAAAATTATTTGAATGAATAGTTCTCTATTTCAGAATTATTTTCTCCATTTTCCTCCGGATCAGCTCCATTCGGACAAATCATAAAGTCGTCGGTCAATTCAGATTATTCAATACTCTTCGTCTAAAGTAGCATGCATCTCGAAATCGAGTCTTATGAATAAATAAAATTCATTTTTATAAAGAGCTTCACTTATCAGTGGATCAATTTAACCCGACTTAAATTAGTCAGAATTCATTGGGTTTCTGAATACCAAATGGTGCAGACCTAAAAGATTAATCATAAAGTCCATATAAAGTCTAGGATCTTTCTAGCATGACTCGAAGTCATGACAACACGTATTAGTACTTTCAATTTAAATGTTTAGTACTTCAGTTCAAGTGTCTAATACTTTTAGTACTCGTAATTAGTATAAGTGTTTATTATTTATAATTTCAATTCAAATGTTCAGTATTTTAGTTCAAGTGTTTAGTATTTAATATAATTCATTATAAATAGTAAAAATACTAAATACTTAAACTAAATACTAAAGAGTTGAACTAATGTACCAAATGTATCATTATGATTCAAAGTCATGCCGTTAGAATTTGCCGTTTGGTAATTAGGCCCATGCCGAAGGCCTGATCAACCCAATTAATCTCCATCATCGAAAGTTTAGAGATCGGGAGCATTTACCGTTAGAACTTGGGGCGGCAAATTGCATTTCACTTTTTCTTTTTTTCTTTTGGTTACGGATTCCTCTCAATTTTGTTAAAGGCCGTTTGGATTCAGAGGTAAAGTTACTTTGATTTTGATTTTGATTTTGATTGTGGAAAAGGACAAATGAGATGTGATTATAAATTTGACTTGGGAAACGTGTGTTTTTGTTGTGTGGTGTGTTGAGTTAAAGTTAAAGTTAAAATTTTTGAATTGAGAAATATATATTTTTGTTGTGTAGTGTGTTGAGTTAAAGTTAAAGTTAAAGTTAAAATCAGTTAACTGTCAATCCAAACGGGGCCTATTATAAGCCAAGCCAATTGAAGTTAATTATTAGCAGAATATTAATATAGTTGGAGCATAAGCCAATTGACCAAGACAGAAAAGTACTACTATAAAGTTAAGGTTAAAACTAAGACAAATCATCTATCAAGAAAAAAAAATCAATCTGAATCTTGTGAAGAAAGAAAATTTACTATAGACAAAGTTTTACCCTTAATCAGGCAAACGAGACTTCCGATATCGATAGGAGATAATGAATTTCTAAATATCAGACAGTCTAGACTTAAAAAGAAAAATGAAAAATGAATAGCCAAGATAGGTTTAGCGTGATCAAGATTAAATAATCTTGTTTCTTTATTGGCTTGTCTAAATGGAGATGATTTAGAGAGGAAAAGGGAGAAAAATGATTATTAATGATTATTAATAACGGTGTGTCACCTCTCTATAAGACTAAGTCTAGTGGGGGGTCTCTCTCCGGGAGAAAGACGCCACGTGGTGTCTCCCTTTAACCCACCCTCCACTAGAGTGTCTCTCGGATGAGAGACGTGTGAGGACCATGCAGTAGCGGGCCTCACGCGACAGCTTTTTTGCCTTTTTTTATTTTTTATTTTTATTTTTATAAAATATGACTGTTGGGTTCAACAACTAGTTTTTTGGCCCTCGAACCCCAATAACCAGATTTAAGGCCGTTGGACGTTCAATGACCTTAATTTTTTTTTAATGTAAATTTATATTTAAAAAAAACTTATATAAATACATAATTTTCCACTTCAATTTCACATCCAATTTTTCACTGCTACTTCAATTTCACACTCAATTACCAACTCCTACTCCAATTTCACCATCAATTTCTTACTCTCTCCTTCGACAAAAAAAAATGGCCAATCCAAACCAAGTTAATCGTTTTGGATACTATATGCCGTATCTAAACTTCCCCCAAAATCTAAATTCCCAATCTTCTGATTACTCTAACTCCCAAAACTGTAATGATTAGTTTTCCAATCAGTCACATTATTTACACCCTATGATCCCCAACCGTATCCCTTCCCCTTAAACCCAAATGTTAGATTTGCAGGTTCACTCTCCTAACTTAATGGGTGGAATGAGTTTGGGATCTAGAAGCGCCAATGTAGAGTCCAGTCAATCTCCACAGACGAATTCTCCTTCGCCGTTCACTCTAATTCCTAGCGGTGGCCTCGATGGCATCGACCCGGACGCTGAAGAAGTTACACCTTAAAATAAAAGTAGCCACACCTGGCAAAGATGGAAATGGGAAAACAACGAGTCGTTAATCAGTGCGTGGCTAAATGTTGGGCAAGATCCCGTGGTCAGGGATGATCAACCCGACGCTACATTCTAGGAGAGGATCTACTAGGATTGCCTAGAGGTCAACCGTAGGCGCTTTTCCATGAAGAAGTCTAACTCATTGAAGCAACAGTTCCATAAGATTCGCACAACCATAGCGTCCTTTTGTGGATTCTACGTGCAAGCTGATCGTCATAGAGTAAGCGAAGCAAACGACGATATTGTGATGGAGATGGCTCATAATTTATACTACCAGCCGTCTGGCGTAAAATTCAGCATGGTGTTGCATTGGAATATTCTCCACCATGAACCAAAATATTTAGCCCTTATCGATTTTCTGGTGAAGGTTCGAAGCGGATGAAGACAAATGCTTCTGGTGAATACACAACCTCATCCACTGGCAATGCGGATATTGACTCTCAAGTGCATCCAAAAGGTAGAGATGCGGCTAAGAGAAAAATTGCTAAAGGAAAATCATCTAAAGGGAAGAAAGAAGTTTCTACCGATATCAGCGAGGCAACAGACATTGTGAAGTCTCTGGCTATTAGTATAGAGAGTCAATATGGTGAATTGAAAGAATGAAGGAAAAGAGTTCGAGATCATGCACGAAAAAGTTAAGGCAAAGCATATAGAATCTGCCTCAAGACTCATGGCAACTGACACGAGCAATTATTCTCTATAAATGATTGCCATTCATAAGTGGTTGTTAGAGGAATCTCTTTCGAAGATTTTCAATTAATAATTATGCTTGTAGTGTTTCATTTGTCAGGGTTCAGAGTCATCATTTATGTTTGTAATATTTACCCATCTAATGAAATTTAAATTTCACTATGTTATGTGTTTTTGCAAATTGTTAACACTCTGTTTGGTTTTGTAATCGAATTTTAAAATTTTAACTTTAACTTTAACTCTACTCACTACACAATAAAAATCAATTCTTCAAAGTAAAAAAGGTGGGCCCTATACATAAATCCACATAGAACTCTATTATACTCAATTCAATTTTTAATACTAAATTCTCTTAACTATTCATTACTTTTTCACACTTTTTATCATAATTCAACAACACAATCATTATAATCCAATTAAAATCAAAACTCAACTCTACTCAACTCTAAAACCAAACATACTATAAATAATTTACTTATGAAAAAGTAGCCATTGGAAATTAGTTGTTGGAAAGTAGCAATTGGAAATTAGTCATTGAAAGAAGCCGTTGAAATCCTCTCTATAAAATGATTTCACTTTTATATGCACCGATCCACATCCTCTCGTCTCCTATTCATATCCCCTTATCTCTGACTTATATCCTTCGAAACATGTCTGAAAACCCTAATGATCCCAACAATAAGTCCGTGGATCCATAGGGCTGGATAGAAGATCTGTTGAAATATGCTACAGATGAGCGCTACATTGACCTCCTTCAAAAGATGCAACAGGCCGTCTCTAGTGAAAGCTTTTCCTCCAAACTGAAAAGGAAGACAATAGATAGGGATCGCGAATCACGTCATCAGCACCTTATGCAGGACTACTTCGTTGACGAGTTGATGCATTCTGTTGAGACATTCCGACGATGGTTTAGAATGAGGAAGCACCTGTTCCTTCGAAATGTGGACGGCCTCTCAAGTGATGATCCATATTTCCAACAGAGAAGATATGTCGTAGGCAGAGCAAGCTTATCCCCTCTAAAAAATGCACTGGGGCCATGCGTATGTTGGCTTACGGAGTAGGTTCTGACGCCGTTGACAAATATCTAAGGCTAACAGACGTCAATGCGAACAAATGCCTCTACAAGTTTTGTGAACGAGTCATCTCGGTTTTCGTCCCTCGGTACTTGCGCCAGCCTAATGCAAAAGATGTCCAATGCCTACTACGGATTGAAGCGTCAAGCGATTTCTTGAGCATGATGGGCAGCATCGACTACATGCATTGGGAGTAAAAAATTGCCCGAAGGCATGGCACGAAATGTATAGGGGTTACCATGGAGTTTCAACTTTAATACTTGAAGCAATAGCGGGACCTGAACTTTGGATATGGCATTCATTTTTTGGCGTTGGCAGATCCGACAATGACATCAAAGTTTTAGACCGATCACCGGTTCTTAATGATGTGTTAGAAGGCCGTGCTCTCGAGGTAAATTATGCTATCAATGGCATCAACTATACCTCGGGATATTACTTGACAGATGGTATGCATCCTAAATGGTCAATGTTCGTGAATTCAATCCCTCAACCTCAAGGAAAGAAGAGATGGTTTCTTGCCAGATATCAAGAAAGGGTACGAAAAGATGTAAAGCGTGCTTTCGGGGCTTTGCAGGCTCGATTTGCTATTATTTGTGGGCCCGCTCAATCATGGTTCGTGAAGAAATTTGGAATGATCATGAGAGCTTGCATTGTATTGAATAACATGATTGTTGAGGTTGAGAGGGACACCTATAATGTCATCTTTGATCAGCGCTCGGAGAACGATGATCCATGCTCGAAGAATGATAATCCCCCCATTGGCGGCTTACCACAAATTCAACGACAACAACAAAGATATGCTCCATATGAGGAATATATTCGGATTTAGGATAAACAACACCATCGACAACTACAGGCAGACTTGGTGAAACATATTTAGCAATTTGAACATGCCGGCAATGTCAACTAAATTTATTTTTCCGTTGCTCTTGTATTTTTTTCGTTGATCATGTAATTATCTTTTCGTTGCTCGTGTATTTTTTTCCGTAATGTAATATTCAAATTATTTTATGAATTTTATTAAGCATTCGTAATTAATTATTATTGATTAATACAGATTAATGAATTATTTCATTATTAATTTTAGTAATTAATTCTTGATAAAATTAGTATCAATAAAATTATTATCAATAAAAATAATTAGTAATTAATTTTTTTGTTATATTCATTATATATATATATATATATAAGTGTGTAGAGCCTGTTAAGAGATTTAAAATCAGAGATTGTGACTGGAGTAGTGAGTCGATCTCTATCCGACGTGGCGTTTATCTGACAATGATAGGGCCCAATTTAGAGACTCAAAGAGAGACTAGCATTGGATATAGTTTAAGATCATAAGATTCGTTCCATAATTTCAGGTAACATATTCTCGGTACCAATAAAATGACTTGAATGGAATAGCTCTCTATTTCGTAATCATTATCTCCAATTTTCCCTCGATCCCCTCCATTCAGATAAATTATTAAGTTTACTACATACATAATATGAATTGGTTCAAATGATTTGATATCCTTTCCCTAAAGTAATATTTTGGATCCGAATCTTGTGAATTGAAATCTGCATTATAAAGAGTTTTATCTATTAGTGCGCCAAACTGAGTGAATTAGTCGGGACTCATTGGAATTTCGAATATCAGGTGGCGTAGACCTAAATATTAAAACATAAAGTCCATTTATAAGTTCTTAGTAAGCTCCTACCAAAACCTTCCCAAGAATGGCTTATTGGGCTCTTTCCAGATTTTTTCTCCTCTTTCACATTTCTCGCCCATTTTCTCACCCACCGAATGGCAACTGCCTGGAGACCCGTCGATCCCACCAGAGGGTTCAAGTTGCTTCCGCTGAATCGATCAAATCTTGTGATTCAGAGACCGTACGACCTGCCTGAAGATCATAGGTGCAGCTTCTGTGATGGAGTTCACAGGCTCTGGGTTCTTTACACGGATAAGCCTCATACTCCCACCAGTCGAACCAGCCCTCGGACTGAAATCCGCATCCAAGTAAACTTACCATTAGTTCCTCATTTATTCAACCACTTTTTATTTCGTGTCAGCGCTAGTGGGTGATACTGTTTGGAACCAAGATAGAATTACATGTACTTTTGTCTCCACCTTGGTTGAAATTTTGCAGGGATACGACTACTCCTCGGGGGTGTGGCAGCTCGAGGGTCATGCATACGTGCCATGCGGCACATCTGGGGTCTGCATCATGCAGGTGTTCGGGACGAGCCCCCACGCTACAGACCTGATGCTCAGGGTTTACAATGGATCACTATATTACTACAGGGAAACCCTCTGGGTCCAGAATATCTACAACAGGTGGTTCAAACTAAACGTGATCCACGATGTGGACGCCTCCAAAGTGAAGGTCTACATTGATGGTAAGCTCAAGCTCGAGGCTGCGGGTCGATTTGGCACATCCCATTACTTCAAATGCGGGGTGTACGCACAGGACAATGATTCTTACTACATGGAGTCCCGTTGGAAGGGGATTAAGGTCCTAACGAAGTGCGATTGGGATGATATAATCAAGTTATGTTTTGTTTGGTCTGTGTCGAGTGTGATGTAACTTAATGTTTCGAAAGTGATTTGCAACAGAATAAATTAACTTGTAGCCAGCCGGTCCGGCATGCTTCTAAATTTCACATTTTGCAACAATGTCCAAGAAACAAATACAGGCTTGATTGGGTTGCAATGGTACGTCACACCTCATTTTGAGATACCAACATTCAAGTAATTCAAAAACTAAATAGTTATCGACAGATAAAGGGGATATAGTGCAACAACGCGCATCCTGGAATTTGCCCATTAGTAGATGCATTTTCTTTATAGTATGGTCAGATAACATAGAGATTACATGTTCCATTATCATGAGTGGACCTATATTAACTGATCTCAAATAAATAGAATAAATTAAGAAATTATGCATAAATGGATGCCCTTGAAGGTTGAGATCATCAATCAATGACAATCGCCTAACCAATATCTCATGTTCGAGTCTTATAAATGGAGAAATCCTGAATTGAGAGAGTTTGACCCCTTAGTGGCCGCCATGCTTGAACTAGATAAGTTAGGGCTCATTGAGCTTCTAGACATCAGGTTACATACCAAATAAGAAAAAATAATGACAATCGAAAAAATATGGACCTCCATGACTATTAGGCAAAAAAGACCATGTGAGAGCATTTGGTAAGTATTAGCTTATAGGACAAACAAAGATTGGTTCAAATGGTTCAACGTTTATTCCCCTTAAGAAAAATCTCGAAGTCGATTCTTGTGAATGGCAAAAATTCTTGATTGGGAGAGATTTATACCTCAATGGGTTGATCCAGATCAAACTAGATAGTCAAAACCTGTTAGACTTTTGAATACTATGTATACATAAAAAAAAGGATTCATTTATGAGAACTAGATGAGAACCTGCATGTTGCGCGGGAATGATTAATATTTTTTTTTGTAGAAAGTAATATTTAAAATAAGAATTTTTTAAAAAAATTACTGATTTAGAAATTTTTTTCACTTGAAAATTACATGAGATTATTTGAGTATCACTGATCTTTAAATAAAATTAAAATTCTAATGCAAAATTGAAAAATAACGATAAAGAGAAGATAGAGAATATACTTATAGTTATAGACGATTGAGTGGAAAAATAGCACCTCAAAATTTAATATAGATAGACTCAAATTTTATTTGAGAAAGAAAATTAGGAATTTGTTAAGTGAGGGAAAGTGCAATTTCCTTTACATAACTATTTGCCCCATATATTATATTCATAAAAATCATAAGAAAATATTTTAGTATCTATAAAAAATACTTTCTTCCTACTGAAAAAGAACGATGATTTTCCTAATATTTATAATATATATATATATATATATATATATCTGAAGTTTGTTTATACAAAGATAAAATCTTTCAACTACATATTATTTTTAGCGCTTTTGATTGTAAAGAGAAATCTTGAAATAACGAAGTGGTACATAAATAGTTTATGGAGATTTATATAAGTTGAAAAATCAGAAAAAAGAATTTAAAACTTAAAAACTAATTCCTTATTATTCCTTTCAATTTAAATTCGTATCATAATAATCTGAAAGTTTCATGAAAAGTCAACCTGATATTTAAATATATATATATATATATATATGATTATTCAGTTTAATTATTATATATATAATATATAGATATATACAGAACTTGAGATACAAGTATATTTCCAAAATACTCATTGACATATGTATATAAAATATTTAAGTCATATATACATGAATATTAAGAAAATTATGTTAGGAGAGAAAAATGATTAGAGCCCGCGGAGTCTCCAGTGTTGTCTTCCTGTCGGTGGTTCCGTCTCTGCTTTAGTCTGGTCGTTCTCTTTCCAGTGTTCGGGAGCTCGATTTTGCTGCTTCTGCGTGCAAGTAAGGTGTTCGATGATATGCTCATGAGAAGTGTGCACTTGTGGAATAGTCGTCCCCTGATTCCTGCTTGCTTGCTTCCTGCCTGCCTGATTCCTGGTTCCGCCGCTGAGAGGCCTGTGGGAGGCCAAATCTTCACCAGCAATGGCGGAATCGGCTCCTCAATCAGTAACAAATGGTGTCCAGAGTCTTCCGCAACCCATCTCCGGTGAGAAATTGGCACCGAAAGGGCCATTAAACTGGAGAAAAGTTTTTCCAAAGGTAAACCAAAATCTTGAGTACTTTGAAGGAGTCGACCACTGTAATGTAAAACCTCCATCGGAGATCCTGCAGATGGGACTCGACCAATGGTGCTACACTCTTGTTGGTCGATTCTTGGGCAAGACTCCCGAATTTGGAAAGATTGCTGCTGTTGTAAACGGTTTATGGGGTAAACAAGGGAAGGTTACGGTTAGCACCATGGGCTCCCTATTTATTTTCCAGTTTCCTAATGAGGATGTCATGACATGGGTTCTAGAAACAGGACCGTGGCATGTAGAGCGCAATTTTCTGATCTTGCAAAAATGGAGTCCGACTTTCACTGAAGAGGAACTGAGTTTGAAGAAGATGCCGATGTGGGCCCAATTGCGGAGAATTCCCCTTCAGTACTTCCATCCTAAAGGCATCAGCTTTTTAGCAAGTGCGATTGGTAAACCACTCTACATGGATAGAGCTACTGCCCTACGCTCGAGACTGGATTATGCTAAAGTATGTATAGAAATTGACTTTGGGAAGAAAATTCCAAGTGTTTTGAATGTTGATTTGGGAAATGAACACACAGTAGAGGTTCTTGTGGACACCCCATGGCTGCCTGAGAAGTGTGACAAATGCAAAGTTTTCGGTCACAGTTGCAGCAACCCATCTGCAGCCACTCCAGCAATACTGACACCAACCCCTGTGGAAGGGAGTTCTCCTCGGGCTGGTGAAAAAGCTGATGCTGAACGTGCTGAACTGTCCCCTCCTGATGCTGGAATGCTCGCTGGACAGGGAGTTTGCGAGTTGGAGGTCCCCAACTCTATTACTCCCACTCCCCCCCTTGCATCAGAGCAAGGAAAAGTGGCTGAATGGAGTGACTTGCACGGGGACAATATCGAAGTCCCTTCCAAAGGAGAGTCCTCACAGGTGAATAGCAAGCAAGTTCTCTTAGAAGATGTGAAGTCTCGTTCTGATGCGATCAGCTTAGATGATGAGCTGGAGGTATCCTCGCGTCGGGGAGTTACAACACAGAATCAGAGCATTACAGTGGAGGAGGTGAAATCAACCCAGAAAGTTCAAGGCAAAAGGAAACCTAGAACGGGCAAGGGAGGTAAACCTCCTAAATTACTATCATGATAATTACCTCTTGGAATGTTAGAGGGATAAATGACCCTCTGAAACAGAAAATGGTCTTTAAGTTTGCGAAGGAACACGATATAGGGATTTTTGCTCTCATTGAGACACGGGTAAAGGAAAACAATTGTCTAAAGATAGTGAATAAATGGAAGGGCTGGTTGTTGATGGAAAATTATCAGCATGCCCATAATGGCAGATTGTGGATTCTGATACGAGAGGACTTGCAGGTGCAATTCCTTAGCAAAACTAGTCAATATATCCATTTATTGGTAAATGTTCCCAAAGGAGTTGGTTGGGTTGCTTTGACTTTTGTTTATGCTTCAAATGACTTGTCGGAAAGAAGGGTGTTATGGCATGATCTGCAGACTTTAACAGTGGGTATGAGGTATAGTTGGATGTTGATGGGTGATTTCAATGCAATTAAAGAATTAGAAGAGGCCAAAGTAGTTGGGAGGGAAATTGTTGTTGATCAAAGTATAAGAGAATTTGCAGACTTCATTAGCACATCGGAGCTTAAGGATCACCCCTATACCGGCTGTTTTTTCACATGGAGCAACAAAAGACAGGAGGGGTTTCAAGCTAGGAAGATTGACAGAGCGTTGGTTAATGACTTATGGTTTCAACGGGATATTGCCTCAACAGTGGAATTTCTTTCTCCCGGAATTTCTGATCATAGTCCTATCATGTTGAGATTTGGTGCCAAAGAGAATGCGGGCCCAAAGCCTTTTAAGTTTTTCCATTTCTGGACTGAGCATCCAGAGTACTTGAAACTTGTGGAACGTGTGTGGATGGAGGTCCAGGAAGGTAATCCTATGGCAGTGCTTTACAAGAAATTGAGGAATCTAAAGAGACATCTGAAAGATTTCAATAGATCTTACTTTGGGGATGTGCATGCTAAAGTTGACGCCTTGCAAACTCAACTCGCTCAGATCCAAACTGAAATTCTTGAAAGTAATTGCATGTCTTCTGAAATTATGGAAAAGGAAATCGCTATAAGGGTTGAGCTATTAGAAGCCATGGATAAAGAGGAGAAGCTACTGAGACAAAAGTCAAGGGTGGCATGGTTAAAAGCGGGGGATCAGAACACTTCTTTCTTTCATAAGGCAGTGAAGATAAGAAATGCAAGAACCTCCATTCGAGTACTCTACACTAACTCAGGTTCCAAGCTGGAAGATATACATCAAATAAAAGCGGAAGCAGTCAACTTTTACCAAAGCCTTCTAGGAGAAAAGGATGCAAGCGTAGCGGGCACCTCTGCGACGCAACTTTCTTCTATTCTCAAAAAGAAGATCTCTCAGGCTCAACAACAACTGCTTGTGTCTCCTATCACAGAAGAGGAAATCAAATCAGCTCTGTTCTCAATGGGAAATGATAAATCACCTGGCCCAGACGGCTTCACGGTGTATTTTTATAAGCATGCTTGGAGAATTGTTCATAAAGACTTCTTTGCTGCTGTACAACATTACTTTTCGACAGGCGAGCTGCGCAGAGAGGTGAATTCTACAATATTAGCACTTGTCCCTAAGAAGGAGAAAGCTGATCGCATGAAGGACTTCCGCCCTATCTCATGCTGCAATGTGGTGTATAAATGCATTACAAGGTGATCACCAACAGAATGAAAGGGGTCCTTCCTGATGTTATAAGCCTAAACCAGACAGCTTTTGTGCAGGGCAGGAGAATATCTGACAATGTCTTGCTTGCTCATGAGCTTGTAAGAAACTACCATAGACAAGGAATAACCCCCCGTTGTGCTATCAAAATTGACCTAATGAAAGCCTTTGACTCCTTGAACTGGGATTTTATTCTTAACTGTTTGAAGGTCATGGGATTTCCCCTATCATTTCTCAGATGGATCAAGGGATGTATTACCTCTCCTTACTTTTCAGTGGCTGTCAATGGCTCCTTATGTGGTTACTTTGCCGGCCAAAGGGGATTGCGACAAGGTGACCCCCTATCACCCTATTTGTTTGTTATTGCCATGGAGGTCTTCTCAAAGCTTTTGGACACTGCTGCAGACGAAGGCAGAATCGGCTTCCATCCTAGATGTAAGTCTATCAAGCTCACCCATCTCTGCTTTGCTGATGATCTATTCTTGTTCACAAACGGGTCCAAAGAGTCTCTTGTTGCCATTCTGGAAGTGTTGAACACCTTTTACAACTGGTCTGGGCTCAAGCTGAACCCTGAGAAATCTGAAATCTTCACGGGAGGCATCACTGAGGAAGGCATCTCTATATTGGTGAATAGCTCGGGTTTTAAGAAAGGTACTCTTCCTGTGAGATACTTGGGGCTCCCTCTTGTCTCGGGCAAGCTTTCCACGAAGAACTGCGAGGCTCTTACTGAGAGAATCCTAAAGCGTATAAGGAGTTGGTCTGTGAAACACTTGTCTTACGCGGGACGAGTACAGTTGATCAATTCAGTACTTTTCAGCATGGCCAGCTACTGGTGTATCCACTTCATTCTTCCCAAGAAAGTCATAAAGTTGGTGCAGCAGAAGTGCAGATCCTTCCTCTGGAAAGGCCTTGAGCAGCATATAGGAGGAGGAAAGCTCGGCTGGGAAACTCTATGTCTTCCAAAGTCTGATGGAGGACTCGGTATCAAGGACCTAACCCTGTGGAATAAGGTATGCGTACTCAAAAACCTTTGGTCTCTCCTCGTGCGTTCAGGGTCTCTTTGGGTGGCCTGGGTTGCTAAATATTTAATCAAAGACCGAAGTATTTGGTCTTTAAGGATACCTGGTGATTGTTCTTGGAACTGGAGAAAACTTTTGCAGCTGAGGACTTTGATGTCTCCCTATATCCGCTATTGTGTTGGCCCTGGTACGAATGTATCTTTCTGGTATGACAAGTGGTTACCGTCGGTTCTTTAATAAACTATTGCACCAGGGGGCTCCAGTGCTTTCCGTCGATTAGGGAGCACGCAACAGTTAGTTCGATTCTGGTTGATGGATGCTGGCATTGGCCTAGAAGCTCGGATCTGCAAGCTGGCCTGCTCCGTGATCTCGCTAATGCAATTCAACTCTCTGATCGTGATAGGGTCACATGGACGGCTCACAAATCCGAGACATTTTCTGTTGCTAGTGCGTGGAAATGCTTTAGTCCCAGAAGCCAGAAGATGGAATGGAGGAACGCAATCTGGTTTGAGGGGCAGTTTCCTCGATCCTCTTTCATTAGCTGGCTTTGTATTCATAATAGATTGAGTACAAAAGATAGGCTTATGAGTTGGAGAATCTCGATTACTGCACCCGAATGCGAATTCTGTAGTTTGGAATTGGAGACCCGAAATCACCTCTTTTTTGAATGCCCTATCACCCAAGGGATTTGGAGAAGTTTATTAGACCGTGTTGGAATGAACAAACACAATGTCGACTGGAATACGGAACTTTGCTGGGTCTCCTCTCTCCGTGGAAAGAAGCTGGATATTATTTGTCTTAAACTTCTCTGGACTCACTACATTTACTGCATCTGGAGGGAGAGGAACGCCAGGCTCTACCGGAATCAAGTCTCGCCTCCAACAATTATAATACGAAGGATCTTCTCGGATGTGAAAGCAAAGTTGTCTGTTCTCCCTCGTTTCTCATGCAAAATTGCACACTCTATCATTGCGAGGCATATGTTTCACCATTTTGATACTGCAACTAGTTGACTTGGGAGTAGCTCTTGGGTATTTTTTATTTTACTCCGTATAGAGGAAAATGGTATTGGTTTCTGATGTAAATTCATCTGTTATCAATGAAGTTTCATCATTTATCCAAAAAAGAAAAATGATTAGAAAGTATATTTTCCTCATAGATGAATTATCATATAATTTTCATGTATAACTAACCAATGGTGAAAACAAAAAATATATCTGGCAATATAATAATTCGAAGATCTATCTAATAAATAGTACCTAGAATAAGATAAAAAGAGAAAATATATAGTAAATACTAAAAATAATTTAAAAATTATTCATGTAAGATTAGATTAACAAAAAGTTCATATTATACATCATTTTTTAATTGAAACTTTAAAGGAAAAGAATTATTGACAATTAATGGTTCAAAAACACAAAATTTACAATGGAGAGTGATGGAAAAGGCTTAAGTTGTATTATAAATTTCTTTGTTCCAATAATTTTCTAGAGAAATCATTATATTTAAATCTAAATCTTACAATTACAATAAAATGAAATCATAAAAATGTATAAACTGGCCAAAAAATAGTTAACATTGAGAAAACTATTCTTAAAAATAAAATAAAATAAGTTAAAATGATAAAAATTGATGTATATCGTGATGGACATGGCCTCCTTTTATGAATAGCTAATGCTAACTTCCATCAATCTTCACTAATTAGTTCATCAAACAGTTAAAGCTATCTATACAAATTTTCAATCGAACAACATGCATTATCTATAAAAAATTTAAACCTGCTTAACTACTCTTTAATGTAAATATGCTAATACTCATCAAAATAAAATTAATAAGATTATGTATAATAAATAATCAATAAAACTTGGAAGGCAGAGTGAACCTTTGAATAGAGCTTGGAGGAGAGGCAAGAATATTTGCATGGAGTCGGGATTTTTTCCAATGAATTTGGTGCCGCATAGAGTAGGGATTTTATAGTTGAATATACGTATAATTCCCAATTATTATAGTTTTATACCTTATCATATAATTCTAGAAATACATCTAGGCTTACTGACTAATATAGCATTGCATATATTTCTTATGTAGAATATGCGATCAATATAATATATAGCATTATGTTGGCTAATATATTGCCACTTTTTGTTGAGTTTGTGCAATGTATATACATAAATTGCTACGCTATAAAAGATTTCTTGAATTAACAATTAATGTATGCAGTCTATTGCATATTTTGCTCTCTTGTATATATTTTGTTGGGCAATATGCAAATAATATATATTTTACTGTATAATTAATGAGAAAAGATTTCCTTAATACATAATGTTGATGTGGCAAAGCGAGAGACCTCAATTTCTTATTTTTGATGATGTTGTTAATATATATATATATATATAGACATATAGACTAGAAGATTTTAATTTCAGATCGAGAACGAAAGTCGTTATATTAAATTACTGATCTTTTCTTTTTTCCCTTAATATCTATCTAATTATGCCATTGTTGAAAGACCGCCTCGCACCCATGATACTTTTGTCCTATTTAGATTTTGGGTATATATTCTAATATTCAGAAGTTAAATCGGTTCCGATTAATCCAGTTCGAGCCGAGTCAATTCATTAAGGAGTAAAGATCTCCCAAACTCAAAATATAATATTTTCCGAATAAATTTCGGAAATAAATGACAAATTTAAACGACCATTAAGTAACAAAAGGGAATTTTGTACTCTGAAGAAAACGTTTTACTTTTGAAACTCAACCAAAAACATGCCAACAAATAACAATAGTCCGACAAAAGGGGTCGTTAATTAGGACAATTGAACGGCGACAAATACTGCAGGCCTGTTCTTTGGGAAAATTTAAAATATCTTCACAGTTTCTTGTGAATTTTTTTCTTTGAAATGTTAAGTAGATTCATTAAAAAATAAAAGTGGATATAGAGAAAAATACCCAATCGGATATTATAAGAGTGAAACAAAACGGTTTATCCGTCTAGTAAACGATAAAGGAAAATAAGTGAAAAGATCACATTAGAGAAGGACAGATACAATTGTCATATGTCATCTTAAAAACGTAAAGTCCGATCACGAACTACTAACTACATTTTATCATGGACTCGAGTCGATATTGGGAGGGAGAAATGATGGTGCTCATTGTCCTAAATCCACGATGAAATTCCACTCTATTGTAAAATAAAGTAGTGTAAAAATACATTTTATAATTCATAATCTTTGTCCCAGTCCAATCCCTTTATATATATATATATATATATATATATAAAGACCCATAGATAGCGTTAATAAATGAAAAGGAAAGTAAGGACTACAAGATACGGAAAGTCCTAGACAAGACTCAAATATGAGATCTCTTAGTTTACATATAAGAGTATATGCCACTACGGCTTGGTTTTAGGAATTTTGTTACTGAAATATAAGTGTTGAAGTATATTTGTTGAAAAATAAGTGCTGATTTTAGAATAAGCAAAAGCGTTTGAGAGGTAACAATTGAAAGCTACTGAAAGTAAAAAAGGTAATTATTAATACTTGAAACAAAATAAGTAGAAGTAGATTTTATAAGCACTTATTAACCTGTTTGAGAAAATCACGTTTGTAACCGCAATTTCGACCCACACTATGGTTTTAAAAACTCTCACCGAGCGCTAAATCTGCTTAAGATTATAAGAAAAAGTGATTATGGAACCTTCTACTACACTCCTAAACGAATTATACTGCATTACACTAACTTTCTCTTCTGTATTTCATATTTGATTACTAGAAATTAATAATAGATAACTCATCAAACGAGCAACCTAATTATACCTCTCCAAAAATTTACAGAGATCCAGCTCTGTCCGTTTTTTCGATTATGAGGGAGGCCCGTAGGTTTAATACAATGAAATAGAAATCTTAATAGTTAATATAAGGGCATGGGTAATTTAACAAAGTATCGAACGTAAAATCTCTTGATTATCCGGCCAAGACTTGTGCACCATCTTTACTGCACCAAATTTTGGCCATGGTGAGGATGAGAGTAGTATACGTTTCCTAGTCTAGAAGCAAAGCTAAAGTTTTCTTTTCTTACACATGCTTTTGACCTCTCTGATAACTTTTTTAGCTCCGATGTATAGCGTTATTAATGGTTCTTCTTGGATAAGTGTACATATACATTCGTCTTCTTTTGATCAATGAGAAAGTCCCATCACTTATTAAAAAAAAAAATAGAGAGAGATTCCATTACATTTTAATTATCGAGAGTAAAATTATAATTTGTTGTATCTCTTTATTTCTCTTCTGTTATTTATTTGTTAGGCAGAGCCTCCCACTGAAACCAGTACGGTGCTTAAAAGCCCCTCGAAGCATCGTCTATAGAGTTATATCACTACAACTTGTAGTATAAGGAGAGAAAAATCAATTAATGAGAGCTCAGTCCTATATCTCCACTCTGGCTTCTCTACTTCTTCCTCGTCTTTTCTTTTTACCAATACTGCAAATCGCGATTGGGTGGCCAGTGGACCTGACCCGAGGGTTCACAAACCTCCCACTGGTGAACTTGACTGATTATCACATTCAGAAGCCCTATGACTTGCCCGTTGGCGACCGATACAGCTTCAAGAATGGAGTCCACAAGCTGTGGGTCTACCCCACTGACAACCCTCTGTCCAAAGGGAGCCCAACTAAACCTCGAAGTGAGATCATCATAAATGTACATAACATCCTTAATTTACAGAGTAGAATATGAACACTAGATGTTACCAAATCATAACGAATGATCAATTCGTTCTCTGTTTAATTATAATTTATGTTTATTAATATCTGTTGGTGTTGTGCTCGATCGAGATTATGCAGGGTTACAACTACTCATCAGGGGTGTGGCAGTTTGAGGGGCACGGGTACGTCCCATGCGGCATGTCTGGGGTCTGCATCATGCAGGTGTTTGGTGCAAGCCCCCACAACACGACCCTCATGCTCAGGGTCTCCAACGGCTCTCTATATTACTACAACAAGAGTCTCCTGGTCCCGAATATCTATGACAGGTGGTTCAAGTTGAACGTGATCCATGACGTTAATGCATCCCGACTGAATGTCTATGTTGACGGGGATCTAAAGCTCGAGGCTCCAGGTCGTGGAGGCACAATCCACTACTTTAAGTGCGGGGTGTATGTGCAGGACAATGAATCATATTACAGGGAGTCCCGTTGGAAGGGGATTAAGGTCCTCAAGAAATGTGACATTTGAGAAGATTGCCGCCTAGCTGGGTTAACTTTTATGTACCATTTGCCCTTAAATTTGTGAAAGCGATCATTGTCTTCGTGACACAAATAAAAACTCACCTTTTGGCAAGGTTGATATATTCAGTCTAAGTTTGATATTATAAGCTCCACACTCATATTAACAATTGATCAGGTGCTCCAAAAGACTTGAATTTATTCATCATTAACATTAGAAGTTAAAATTTTCCCACTAAATTAAAGGGAAGAAAAGGCATGAAAGACATTAACTAAATTAATTCAGGTCCAATTTCACCCAAAAGAATATAATCGAGATCTAAAGATACCCAACCATCAGTAACAATAAGATTGTTTTAATCAGTCCAATAATATTGGTGCAATCGATATAATGTCCGGTTGATAATTTCTGCCAGAAATTCATGATTTTATGCAAAAAAAAAGAGAAAGAAAGAGAAAAGATTGGAAGAGTGAGTTATATGAACTAATACGTCACATAGCAAACCTATCAAAAAAAAAACAAAGAAAGAAAAGCTAATATATAGCAAGTCGTTCCGTTGCCCGCACGTCTCATGAGCAGTCACATAAATGTCCTTTGAGTACGTACATTTAATTATTTACAACTTCAATAATTCTTCTTGAAAAATATTATATGATTTTGGAGCCGTAACTTGTGTCTAATAGTATGAACAATCGAAGAGGAAATAGAGATGCAAATATCGAGGTAAATTCCGTCCTATATTTAGGTACTAACCTAGAATCATGGAACTATATGAAGTGTCAAATTTGAAGCATCGTCTCGCTTGGAATCAACAAGTGGGACTTATGTAGGAGAAATTCGTTATATAGAATAACATTAGAATTCATAGAATATGTGCTGAGCATTTAGAAAATTGAAGTGACTCGGCCCACTAAAGGGTAAAACTCTTTTGACGTAAATTTTTTGCATTCACAAAACTCGACCTTGTTTAAGTATAACAAACGTCGAGACCTTGTTTAGGCGGAATAAGCGCCGAATCGCTTGAACCAAACTACGTTAGTGTAATTTTAGTATTTTATCTCCATACTTTAACTATTTCCCAGCCAACCCTAACATATTTGTCGTTCCCCTCTTTCCGCTTTTTGGCACCTTCCTCTTTCCATGGCTGCCTCTGGCTCTGCCTCCTGTGTCTGCTCCCGCTAGCCCTTGTCTAGTGGCCTCCTGCTCGTGCTCAACAACTCAATCACGCTCGCCCTCTCTCTTTTCCTCCATTCCGCCCTCATCCATTTCGAGCCCGAGTTATCGCAGCTCCCGACGAGCTTGAGCTGCTGATGCTCTTTGCCCTTCATAAAAAAGATAATATACTTGATGGTCCATAAGCCGAACTCATAGGCATAAAAGATAGTAAACAATTAAAACTGGTCCGTGGGAATGATAGGGAGAGTAGGGTTGTTTTTGTATTCGATGATTAATGTACTAGAAAGACCAACTTAGCCATATTGTTCAGTGGTGATCAGAGAAGATTGGGGGAAAAAAACGATAGATATACCTAGTTGAACCAAACATATAGTAATAAATCTGAATCACTACATTTATTTTTTATTCAATATGCTATTTCTCAAGAAAAAGAAAATTATTTTCTGATTACAACAGAATAAAACCTCCCACAATAATTAATCAACATCAAAACTCCGGCTTCCTCATTTTTCCTGTATGTGGCATCGCCCTATAATTAGTTCAGCTTTTACTTATGTATATATATAGATGTAACTAAGCTAGGTAGTGGTAGTGGTGGTGGTTGTGAAATTTATACTTTGTTTACGAGCACTCAGGCCGGCAATTCTGACATGCAGGCGATTAAATTTAAAGTAGACCCACAATTGAAGTTTAGGCCACGTAATTAAGTTATAAATGAAGTACGATTAACTGAAATTTAGTAATTAAGTCATTAATAAAATCCAAGCTCAGTTTCTATTTTATGTTGGCATGAGATCCATTTGATCTTTTTCATCTTAAGATCACATATGCTTTCAACCTATTAACTAAGACTGGTTTAGTTTATGCCTATATAATTAATTTATTTCCTATAGATTCCACATCCACATGTTACAGATAGAGTACACTTCGATCGATTAATGTGACGCCATTGTTGAAAGCTCCTCCTGCCCTCACGGGGCGCCTTGCCGAGAAGAATTTCCACAATAGAATTTCCATATTCAGCCAAATGGCAAATACATGAGGACAAATAAATTTTATAATGACGAAAAAGAGTCGTTAGACTTTGATGGCGATATGGCCTTTTCTTTAAAAAAGCGTGAATATTTCCAACTTTTCTTGGAGAATTATTTTTATCAATCGTTACCCTACTACTAGAGTTTTAATTTTAACCCGATACTTCCACCGGAAAATTTTAATCCGATACTTGTTTTACAAAAAAATTAGATGAGGCAATTTTAGTCAGAGTAGTCGTGGCTCCCATTTTCGATCTGAAACAACCAAGATGTTTCGCGGTTAGATTCCATTTTGCTTATGGGATTTCATGTGCCCTTCTATCGCCCCTTATATACCCGACTAGCTAGGAGCCGAAAATTCGACGGAGTATGGTCGAGAACTGGATAATATTGTGGTTATTGTAAAATAATATACACTATTTAAAAAGATTGAGAGGCAGGCACTTGAATTAGTTTATATGTAGATAAGAGATGTAATGTAGTTGACAAACTGCAATTGATGTATGTAGGTAGACTTACTTATAGTTAGGGAGATTTGAAATCCAACTATAAGTATCTCGCAGTTAATACCAAATCGATCTCTATAGGGAATCAATTTCAATTGATTGGCTGAAGATGTCCTGTAATTTTATTGAGCTGTAAAAGCAAATTACTTTTTTTCTTTTCAGTGACAATTTTCAGGGAGGCACACATGTATAAATTGGGTCCCCCACCCAGAAGAGTCCATCGATAAAGTTTATTGATGAGAAACATGAGAACGGCTTCTAAATTAGCTTTATCTTACGTTATAAGCTTCTTAATTGGGCTTACCATACTCTGTGGTAACTATAATAAGGCCAATGCGTGGGGGCCAATTGATCCCACGGAGGGTTTCATCTCCCTGCCCTTCAACCAGTCATTCTACCACATTCAGAAGCCGTATGATGTCCAAGAAGATGAACGTTACAGCTTCTGCGATGGAGTCCACCGATGCTGGGTGTACTCGGCCGACAAGCCTCACACAACGACCAGCCTAACAAAGCCCCGAACCGAGATTGCGATTCATGTAATTGTTTGACCATCACCGTAAAACCAAAAATGACTTCTTAATTAGACGTCCTTAATTATCCGTGTATATATATAATTTAATGTGGTATTGATTGATTGATATAGGGTTATAACTACTCGTCCGGAGTTTGGCAGTTTGAGGGGTACGGCTTCGTCCCCCGTGGGACGACCAATGTGTGCATCATGCAGGTTTTTGGGGCGAGCCCTCCTCACGCCACGACCCTGATGGTGAGAGTCTACAACGAATCCCTTATGTACTACAGGGGACCCGTCCTCCTTCGCGGTGCATTTGACCGATGGTTCAGGCTTAACGTGATCCACGACGTGGACAATTCAAAGGTGAAGGTGTACATTGACGGATACTTGAGATTGGAGGCACAAGGCAGAGGTGGAACATCCCACGCCTTTAAATGCGGGGTCTATGCCCAGGATGGTGACTCCTATTACATGGAATCTCGCTGGAAGGACATCAAAATCTTAAGAAAATGCGATTGACGTATTGACCGGCCTTCGCTATGATAACTTAGCGGCCCGCCTCTATCTCCGATATGTGCCCACGTCTTCTCGAGAAATCGAGGTTGCTCTTCTTCATCTCTTAAATGCAAAATTCCATGATTCCTGAATGATTTCGAAAATCGAATGTGTGGTACAATTTGCAGTTTCGAATTGGTTTCTTTTTTGTCGTATAAGTCTGTTCAAGCATAAGAAAATTTTCGTATGATGGCACACATACAAGCTCTATACACATGAATCCAAGCAGGCCGATACTCTTTCAGGCAATAGCGTTTAGTGAGCCCACTCATTAAAGATATTAGTGAGCCCATAATTGTCAAGATAAATCGTATGTAGGCCCAATAGTCAATCCAGGCCCAGCACTCAGCCCAAATTCTTATTCTATTACATATATAAAAGTTTATAACTCATTATTGTGTTTTTTCACATTTTAAAATTTCCCTTCCATGTACGTAGACAGTTTTCTTAATTCATATTTTATCAATTCAATGTACATGGATATCTTCCTAGACTCCGTTCACTCATTCAATGTATGAAGACGCATTTTTTTTCTATTTAAAATACAACATAACCCTTCGAATTAGTGTCTGTTGAAAAAAAAATAGTGCCTCACGACCTTTAAGATCCATCTATATCGCTCCTTCCATTTCTCTATTGTATTCCTCTAAAATACAGTCGCACGTACCTTTTCGCCAATATTAAGCCATTTACACCAATCGCCTCATTCCAAATACATATTTCCATCAATAAATCATATATTCAAGTATAATAATAAAATAAAAATTGTAATAATTTATAACATCTATAAAAGTATAAATATTTTAAAGTGTTTCTTGATTTTTACTTTCTAAAAATACTCTTTCAACTTTGAAAAGTATGCATTTATATCCCTCTATATGTATATTTAATTATAATTTTCTAACATATAACTGCATGTACTTTTTCATATAGATTACGATACCTCGATATAAATATCTCGGGATTTCTATAAATACCCATTCATGTACTCCTAAACCCTAAGTTCTATTTTTTACTCTTCTCGTACACACTCTCATTTAAGCATCGGAGAGGGAAACCGAGATTCTCTCCCGTTCTTTCCCTTTTTTACAAGACACTCTAGGTTCATGGCCTGCACATGATCAAGACCAAATTTTTTCGAATCCTAACATTGGTGCCCTCTATGGAAAACAGCACAAAAACTCATCACATCGACTGTTTTCCACCACTGAGAGTGCGACCACCTTTCAAGTAGGGAGCGACAGGTCTCGGGGGGGCTCCAAACCCTCCACGGCAAGCTGCATCCAACAATCCGGCACAGTCGGCTCGTCAAGATCAGCCACTGCCACAGCACGATCCGAACGTGGTTCGACTGGATCAACTAACCCTTGATGTTCGAGTAGCAGTGGAGGCAATCATCATAACCTCTAAGGAGCCTCAGGCTAACCTGGACGATCATGCGGCGACTAACCAAAGGCTAAACCAAGCAGAAGATGATGTTGCCTCCTCCAAGCATCGGCCAAAATCTCGCCATGAAGGGAACTCTGCAAAGCTACCCAGTAACATGCCCTCGCTGATTACACCCCTTCCTAGGCCAATTGTAGCCCTCTCTCTTGAAGAAGTCCAACGCCTCATCGAGGAGAAGGTTGCAAAAGCTATTCAAGCTATTGAGCGAAAGCAGCTGAGCCTTCCATCTCCTAGCATGAACCTTCAATCCCCTCTATCACAGGATATCCTCAACACTAAGTTATCTCGTAAATTTAATTTTCCTCAAATAACCCCTTGATGGAAAAAACGATCCAGTCAACCATGTGCATCGCCACATCACATCGCTTCTCGGAAGAGGTACTTCCGAGAACCTCCAATGTTTAGTATTTCCTGAAACTCTCACCAGGATTGTTTCCGACTGGTTTCACTCACTGGATCCTAACTCTATTACCAGCTTCAAGCAACTGCAAGAGTTGTTTATCCAAAGGTTTGTGGCGACCTGGCGAGTGAAACGCGACCTCAATGAGCTTTTCACCATGGAGCAAAAAGAGAGAGAGATGCTTTCAACCATGGTACGAGTGCTTCTACAAGGTCACCGTCGAGATAGAGAGCTTGACCCCTCGCAAAGCAATGTCTGCCTTCCAAAGAGGCCTGAGGAAAAGGGGCTCAAGAAGAGTCTTATCATTACACCTTCATAAGCCTTTGTTGACATTGCAACTCGTGCCTAGAAATTCAAAATATTAGAAGAGTCTCTCTCAAGCCAAACTGAGCGTGTGAGGGAGAAGCGAAAGGACCACCCTGGAAGTAACAGAAATATGGAGCGATGTC
This sequence comes from Punica granatum, assembly GCF_007655135.1. Taxonomy (NCBI): domain Eukaryota; kingdom Viridiplantae; phylum Streptophyta; class Magnoliopsida; order Myrtales; family Lythraceae; genus Punica; species Punica granatum. The sequence continues at coordinate 1,290,998 of NC_045132.1, forward strand.
GGCCTCCACATTTTGAAAGATTCACTCCCCTTACCGTGTCGAGATCTACTATCCTCGATGAAATCGAGAGGCTCTGCCTCGCAAAACCTCCACAGGTGAATGAATTAGGGGAAGTAGGGAAATACTTTGATCAGTATTGCAGGTACCATAAAGCATGGGGACACGACACCGAGCACTACTTAGTTTTGAAAAAGGATATAGAGAGGTTGATTCAACATGGCCACCTCAAATCATTTGTCTAGCAGAACAACCAAGAAAGAAGTGTCACGCCTCACCAAAGCAATGCTATAGGCGACGACCGCGAGGATGCCTCGCAAGGAATAATTCATTAACGCGATACACTAAGAATGTGTGTTTATTTCTATCTCTTTGTAGTATGTTTACTTTTCCTTGGGGTTCCAGATTATGAATAATGAACTCTGTGATTATCATGAATTACTTTTGAACTTGTCATTTACCGATCGTCCCTTATAACATTAGTTCTCCAAGACTCCTTATTTAACAGGAGCACCCTTCGCTTATTTAACAGCGGAGGTCAATCTTTTAAGCATCCTTGCCTCTAGGAGGACCCTCCGCTTATCTAATAGCGGAGGTTTATCTTTTTAAGCCTCCTTACTTATAGGAGCACCCTCCGCTTACTTAGCGGAGGTCAATCTTTCGAGCCTCCTTATTTAACAGGAGCACCCTTCGCTTAATTAACAGCGAATGTCCATTCTTCAAGCATCCTTATTTAACAGGAGCACCCTCCCCTTATTTAACAGCGGAAGTTAATCTTTTAAGCCTCTTGCCTATAGGAGCACCCTCCGCTTATCTAACAGCGGAGGTTTGTCTTTCAAGCCTCCTTGCTTATAGGAGCACATTTCGCTTACTTAACAGCGGAGGTTAATCTTTCGATTCTCTTTATTTAATAGGAGCACCATTCGCTTAATTAATAGCGAATGTCCATTCTTCAAGCCTCCTTATTTAACAGGAGCACCCTCCGCTTATTTAACAGTGGAGGTCTATTGAGCCTCATCACTTATAGGAGCACCCTTCGTTTTATCTAACGGTGAAGGTTTAGTCTTTTTGCAGGTTTCATGATTACATGTCTTAGGACCATTTATCATGATGGCAATCGTGCTACGCTAATCTACTCCTGCGACTTCTCGAAGCTCGAGCTCATGGGAGTGGGGAACTTATGTTAGGGACAAGAAAATTAGTCTGACTCGTTAGGCCTGACTTACTATCCTTGGGCCACATTAATACTCTAAATGATCCCTCATTGTTCTTATCCCCAATGTAGAGCATCCGGAGTCTTTACATAATTTTTGCCCCATCAGCCTATGCAATGTGCCTTACAAGTTTGTCACCAAGAGTTGGTTTCCCCGACTTAGGTCAGTTTTGTACCCATTAGACATATCCAAGATAATATTGTTATTGTACAAGAACTCATTCACACTTTTGCATAATTTTCGCCCCATTAGCCTATGCAATGTGCCTTACAAGCTTGTCACCAAGAGTTGGTTTCCTCGACTCAGGTCAGTTTTGTACCAAGCAAAAAATCTCAAATATCCTTGATCATGAGACATATAATTATCACTATAAAAAAGAACCAAAATTCCAACGGTAGTAATTAATATTAACATAATAGAAGTAAGTGGATCGATTAAGTAACCGAATTCTAAAGAAAAATCATTATTAATGGTCCAAGACCATACATATTGATAGAGAGAACTTCTATTTATTTGCTGAATAGATAGATAGACTGAAAGAATCATAACTATACTTAACAATAAAATACTAGGAAAAGCCCACACACGACGAAGATTTTTTGTTGCCGTTGGAAAAAGTAGAAGTCCCAAATCAAATGCAATTGATTCAAGAACAGCAAGAACAGCTGCTCACTCGGTCGTAGGGAAAAGAGTAAGTGATAGTCATCCATCGCCTTGAGCGGAGCCTGGTCTGGGATCGATCCCTTTTCTTTTAGCCAAGTCAAGTAGTCCAATACCATTAGACATATCCAAGATAATATTGTCATTGAACAAGAGCTCATTCACACTATGAGCTGACTCAGAGATGATAAGCGCTTTATGTCAACCAAGATTGATTTGGAGAAAGCATATGATCGGCTAAGCTGGTCCTTTATTAAGGATACTTTGGTGGTAGCGGGTTCCCTCCTAATCTACGACCTGTTATAATGGATTGTATCACAACGGCCTCTATGAAGGTCTTATGGAATGTAAAATTCCCAATTGGGCCTACATGGACTTGAGCCCATCTACAACTCAAAAACTTAAACTGATAGGTTGCTGGACCCAAGCCTCATATAAGCTTGTGGTTTCTTTCTCAACTTTTCCATGTGGGATGACGTATCTCAACATTCGCCCTCACATGGCAACGTGTGGTCCAACATGTGCCACGTGCCCTTAAACACCCGCCTTTAACAACTGATCACGAGCCAGGCATCCTCTTCCGTGCTTGTGGAAGGGGGGACAAATATCAAACTAGCCTCGAGCTCCACACTCGGGCCTAACTAGAGGTGCACTTTTAGCTACCTCGAAACTGGACCAGGCCACTCTTGGCCCCAATTAACATGAGGCGCATTCTTAGCTGCCTCGAAACTGAATATGCGTTGTGTGAGCCCACACGAGCGCGCGGAAGTATAACCCGCTCTGATACTATGTAAAATTCTCAGTTGGGCCTACATAGACTTGAGCCCATCTGCAACGCAAGAGCTTAAGCTGATAGGTTGCTGGACCCAAGCCTCATATAAGCTTGTGGTTTCTTTCTCAATTTTTCCATGTGGGATAACGTATCTCAACATGGAATGGAGAGGAAAGTGAGGTTTCCAATATGGGTCGTGGGATCTGACAACTTTGCCCCCTTTCTTCGGGGTAATCCCGATGTTGCTGGGGCGGGAAGGCTGATCCAAGATGATAATGGGCAATGGATTCTTGGTTTTTACTAATAACAGGGGCTATGCAATAGCGGCAGTGGCTGAGTTGTGGGGTGTCCTGACAGGTTTGGAACAGGCTTGGCACCTCGGGTACCGCCGTGTCGACCTTGAAATGGATTCAAAAGTGGTCCGTGATATCATTGTCAGTGCTGATCCTGTGGCACCGCACCTGGCAATGTTGATCGACCCCATTCGTGATCTTTTGATTCGAGATTGGAATGTCCAGGTGCATCATATTTATCGTGAAGGGAATGGTCGTGCAGATTGGATGGAGAGGGCAGCTCTTACTTTGTTGGTTGGTCTCCATGTGTTTCATAATCCTCCGACCTTCCTAGGATCGCTTCTTTTTGGTGATGTTGTTGGGGCTTTTATACCTTGTCTTGTTACCTATTAGTTTAGTTACTTTTTGCTTTCGTTTGGACAGATTCTTCGGCCCCCTTAACCCACCGAAAATAGCAAAAATGTACCAAAGTTCCAATATGGGCTTACACACCGCCATCCACTACACGGGGCAGGGCACTGGAAAAGGGGCCCAAAATTTTTTTGTGTTCTCGTCTCAAACAAGCTAATGAAGCGGCGGCAGCGGCGGCAGCAGAACAATAGAAGATGGGTAGAACAGACACATGCACACGCTCACACTTCTCGGAAGTTTTGTTGTCCATTTTCTCCATTCATTTCTTCATGGTCTCTCGATCTGTTAAAGTGGTTCGAATTTGTATAGTAGGTAATTGTTGATGAAATCATAGACTGGTCCTGTTTAGGGAAACTCGAAGATCAGATTTTCGCTTCTCTTTATCTCTATGGTGATGGTAAATCTTATTTAATATCTGGATAATCAATTCTCGGATTCTGATGAATCATTGAACCAGTTCTTGTTGTAGCGATATGTCGGAATGAGTATGCCTTTTCCTACATGCATGTGCGCACCCGAATTTCGTCTCGTCGGGGCACGCAATGCGCGAAGCCTAAATGCAACGCGGCTTGGGAGTGTCCACCTTCCCGGGGACGCGCGACGGACGCACGTGAGAAGGAGTCGCCGCTTACCATTTTACGACCCGAAGGTCGAGGGCCGGCAAGTTACCCGGGTCTAGGGGTACGGGGTACACCTAAGATGCTAAGGCAATAGTCTGTACGGAACCGAAAATTCCGAATTCGGGGGTTCTATTACGTGTGGGCCTACATTCCACGCGCCCTTTCGGTACTCTAGCTTGTCTAGGCTTGCCATTTTAATTTAATTACCGCTTAATTAAGTTCCGCTCATCTTACGCGTTTTGACACCGTAAATTCGAAGAAAACTCTCCGATCATCCGCTATCCGATCGGGATTCTTACAAGAATAAATGTACAACATAAGACCCTCACATTGTTCTCTCAAATAAAAATACATATTACAACGACTGAATCCCAATCGGTTCGCGTTCGGTCGTTATTCCACTCGTACTCACCGTGTGATTTGGAAAAAGACTGAAAATTAAATTAAGATGCGCACTCGGTGTATGGGGATTAAACCCCGTGATCGACGGTTAGGGGCGTTGGACCCATGTAAATCGTATCCTAAGGATCGGGCTCGATCCGCATAACAAACAAGTGCGAGAATGTAACAAGTAAGCACAAATAAACAAACAATGGGGCACATACATTGTCGGTGGGTGATCCAAGTATGAAAGGGTCGGATATTTTTAGAAAATGTCCAGGGACTGAATTGGACGATTTTGAAAGAGCAAGGACTGATTTGAAAATTCGGATGAAGTTCCGGGGACTGATTTGAAAATTCTGAAAAAATTGGAGACCATGTAGAATTACTGAAAATATCCCAGGACTTGTTTGAAACGAATTTGAAAATCTGGACTGATCTGGAAATGAAAAAATGGCCACAGGACTAAACTGAAACAACTTGGAAAGTTCCTGGGGATGCTTGAAAAATTCTGAAAATTCCAGGACTGATTGGAAAATAGTAAAATGACTGGGAGTTGATTGAAAATAACTTTTAGAGTTCGGGGCAGATCTGAAAAAAATAAAATGCGTCCTCTGGAATGAAATGTGACAAAAAAGAAAGTTCGTAAAATCGAGTTCGGGACAAATCGATCATCCACGCAATCCAATAACGCTCATTTCACATCATATCCATCCAAGCAAACATTAATATTCAGAAATGGAGTCCTAAACATGCCCCTAAGTCGAGAATTTACCTTGTTTGAAAAGAACGAGGGCAGTTCTGTAAATAGAGGAGATTTTGGACGAATTGGGCTGCTGAGGGATTGGGCCGAATCGGGCCGAGCTGGGCTAGACTGGGCCGAACTGGTCTGTTGGACCGGACTGGGCTGAGATTCGGGCTGGATTGGGCCGAATTGGACTGGAATCTGAACTGGGCCGAACGGGCTGAGATTCGGGCTGGATTGGCGTTGAATTGGACTGGGCCAAATCAGACTGATGGACTGGACCGCTGGACGTGGGCCGAATTGCTGGACTGCTGGCTTTCCCTAGCCCCGGGATGCGGGAAAGAGTCGGAGAAGTGGCAAAGGGAGTCGGGAAACTCGGATGGAACGGACAGACCCGAATCAGTGAAGTCGGGTCGGCGGCAGACCCGACTGGCAGTCCGGCTTGTCAGGGCTGTATCGGTTGATCGGGATGGAATTTTCGTGCGAGGCCAGTTGCATTGGATTCCCAAGAGACCAAGGATCGCGTCTGCGGTGGTTTCGGGAGGAGAGCATGCGTAGGTTTTCTGGAAATCGAAAACAAAGTCGGGTTGGCTAGCAGAAAACAGAACCGGCTGGGCGGAACTGACCCGACTGGGCAGTTCAGAAAGAAATGGCTGTCCCGGAGGCTCCCGGTGGTATTTTGCTGCAAGGTCGGCGGCATTGGACTCCTAACTCACTGAGGATCATGCCTGCGGTGGTTTCGGAAGGAGAGCATGCGTAGATTTCCGGAAATCAAAAAACAAAGTCGGGTTAGAAAAAAAAAAGACAGATCCAGTCGGGACAAACAGACCCGACTGGCACCCGGCAAAGAAAAGGCTCTACAGGAGGCTCCCGGTGGTCTTTTGATGCAAGGTCGGTGGCATTGGACTCCTAACTGAGTGAGGAACACGGTGATAGGTGGCTCGTAGTGAGATTTAACCCGAGCTGACCTGTGCATTTCTGCAAAGTTCGGGTTAGGAAAGACGACCAGAGGAACAAACCCGACTGGCACCCGATGGAGAAACGACTCTACGGGAGGCTCCCGGTGGTCTTTTGGTGCAAGATCGGTGGCATTGGACTCCTAACTGACTGAGAATCATGCCTGCAGTGGTTTCGTGGAGATTAGACATGTCGATTTTCCTGAGAGATGCAAAGAAAACCGGTAAAAACTGGAAAAAATCTGTGAAGGGAGAAAAGAGAGAAATGGCGGTGGTGCGCGGTTGAGCGGCTCTCGGCACGTGACCACCTCGTCACGGGGGGAGAGTGAGGGTCATGAGGAACCCTTAGGAAATGATGGCACGACTCGCCATAGTCGTGGGGTGGTGGAAATGTCGAGGAAGCCCGGGAAACCGTGAAGATGCCTATGGAACTCGGTTCTGGACGGGGCTGGTTTGGCAAGCTGGAAGCTTCAAATCGCAAAACTAACACCGGAAATGGACTCGGGAGGTCGAATACATGTGGGATATGAAGTTTGGTTGAAGTTGGCTAAGGTTGGGTGGCGGTCGCCGGAAAACGGGATTGGTTTGGCCTTGTTTTGCCCGGTTTCTGGGCTGAGGAGGGGCTGTACGAATTCTGGAATTTGCTGAACTTTGAGAGGGCTTGGAGAGGGTTTTTTTCTAGAGTGAGAAGGCTAGAGAAATCGTGGGAGTTGAGTTCTCCCCGGAATTACGGGTTCGGCCCCCCGGGAGTCAATTGCAAGCTGGAGGAGAAAAAGAAGAAGAGGAAAGCTGAAAGGAAAAGCAGAAGGTGAAAGGAAAAAGAAGAACAGGGTAAAAGGAAAAAGAAGAAGCAACGCTTCTGACCGTCTCCTTTTTTTTTTTTTTTCGAATTCGACGCGCGTACAAATTGAAAATTTTGTCTTCTTGATCGGACGTTATAAAAATAATTCGAGACTGCCATCGTGCTTTGAAAAATTCATTGATCGATATTATGCAATAAAATTATTTTCAAACTCGAATTTTGTCCTGGATTTTGAAAATTGACGTCGATGTACGCGAAATTCGAAAACGTTTCGAATAGTATTATTTTTGAAAAAAAAATCATAAAATTGGTGTTAAATTAGGTAAATTTGCTATTTCCGAAAAGTAGTGAATACTCGAGTAATTAATCGGAAATACTTCCTTCACAGGCGGCAAAATGACGAATTTGCCCCTCTGGAGCAGGTGGGCCAAAATTGGATGCTGACAATGCATATTTGCCAAACTCCATTATATTCCAGTAGATGCGTAGAGAAACCCGATAATATTATACGAGGACCAACCGAAAGGTTCTAACCATGTTTGAGACGTGCAAATATTTAAGCAGAGGTCCTATCCCGCGGTACATTAAACACACCAGAAGTTCAAAGACACAGGGGAACTGATGAGATCAAAACCATAGTACTGATAAGTGATAAGCACGGAGGAATCTCTCATTTGGTGAAGAGATTCAGCCCTACTTCAATTCTCGTCCCTGGCATCTCCAAGGTTGCTGATGTTATTACTGGTAATTCTTGGGAGCGGAGATGCACAAGGCTTATTGGAATGCCCACAAATTGCCAAGCTGCTGAAAGAATTATCCCTGATAATGCTGCTGCAGACCAAGTTCGATGGTTTCCTGATAAACAAGGGGAGTTCTCTGTTTCTGATACCTGGAATCACCTGCGAGTGAAAGCAGAAAAAGGTTGATTGGTGTGGTGCTATCTGGTTTAATGCATGTATCAGAAATATAGCTTCATATTGTGACTCGCCATTCTGAACAAACTAGCAACTGGAGACCAAATTGTTGGTTAGGGAACTGGCTCTGGAGAAGTTTCGTGTCTTTTCGTAATAACTCAGAAGAATCTAGGAATCGTCGCTTCTTCCAATGCCCTTTTGCTCTGATGATTTATAAACAGGCTCTTATTCTTCTTGGAATTGACAAAGCGGTTGTTGAGTGGCATGCTGAGTTGCAGTAGATCATCGCCTCTTAGAAGGGTAAAGCTCTAGATAAGGTAGTTGCCAAACTTGCTTTCTAGATTTATAGACTTGTAGATCACATGATAGGTTCAGACTAAGGCAGTACCAGCAGAAGAGACGGTGCTTAGACAATTCTCAGTTCTTATTACTAATGGATGTCCACCATTATAGAAATTATTTTGTATGGTATAAGGATGACACTGTGTTGCATGTCGCGCCTTTAATTGCTTATGAATGCTCTGTCTTTTATGAATGCTCTGTCTTTATAATTGGAGATCTGGTGTATAAGCTATGGTATGGGGATGGGGAATTACTGATTGTTTTGCGAACTTCATTCATCTAGAGTTTATCATTTTGACCTTGGTCGCATCAACATATGACATTCGAATAATTATTAAGAGTGGGGGCCATAGGCTTTGACATGGCAATTTTGGTTGATAACACTTGGAAGTGCAAACATAAAATGTCTATATAGCTCCACCTTACTACTTTCTGGTGTCTGCTAGTTTAGCTAGTTTCAAATTACTGCGTGGCTGGCCTGGTTACACATTGATAAAGCACCTCAACAAGCTTCATTGTGTTGTCGCCACTCATTTGTTTCTATGTAATGTGTTTGATGGGATTGCTTGTTTTCAAGACTTGGATTGTGAATTGGCTAGGTTGCATGGATTTGGATTACGGTTATGAATCTTGTTTTGGCACCAGTATGATGTCATGTGATGTGTTAAGGAGGCATGACTTCTTCTGTGTTTCACTAGAGGAATATACAGTTGGGAATCTGGAATCTCGATCCTTATTTAGATCCCTCCTATACTGAGCAGCTATGGTCAGTTGTTTCAATCCCAGATCTTATTCTGGGATTTTCAAACCAGCGTTGCTTGTCTATATTTTTGTTCTGCTGGTCATGGAGCTTCTATTTCTGCTACCCGTTAGCAGTTCTACAAGAGTATAAGAATCTCTCGAAGGTGTGCATACAGGTGTATGTTTGATCCTTATTCCCATTTGCGTATCTGGCCTCTGACCATCTTATGAACTAGTCTTTATGCCTGCACATTTTGCATGTGCTAATTGAAAAATGTAGTTTGATTGAACTGTCTGTTTACCTTTTGTTTCCTTACTGGAGTTAATAATCTCTTTTACTTTTTGTGGTTTTTATAGCATTCTATATCAATCACTTCTTCATTTTGTTCCCATACTTTTTCTTTTATACATCAAATTCGTTTTACTTAATACGGTCCTTGGAATTCTTTTTCTATCAACCCCAATCGAACCTGTTTTCTTTAGATATGGTCTCTCTCAATTTCTTTTATTTTTATCATTGTCCATTTTCTTTATTGCGTTTTCAAAGTCTTGATTACATCCTGGGAGGAGTGGTCCTTACTCCCTAGTTATGGGATTAATTGGATGGCTCTTTAAGTGAATTGAATAGGCCGCTTCTGAGTGAAAGTGAACTACCGTTCTTCTTCTTAACGTATAAGCTATGACAACCTCTCTTGCAATTACAGGCCAAAGGTAAAGCAGCTCAGATAGGCTTTGAAAGGCAGAGTATTGATAATAGTCACTGGGATTGAATAAAATTGGGGAGTGCAAGGCACTGCATGGGAGGGAAGGTGAGGAGAGGATTAAGCAGGTATTGACTCCACATATGCGAGCTTTGTTGTCTTTGTAGGAGCTGTGGAACAGCAGCGCATTATTGTTTCCTGACTCCTGTTTACTGGACTTCTTTGGCAGGTATTCTCTTCTTAAGCTTCTGCCATGGGTACTTCATGTCTCATTTCAATGATTGTTATCTCTATCAGGAGTTCTTCATTATTTTTATCATTGTCCTTCTTCAGTGTACTTTGAATTGTTGATGGATTAGTTTCAGTTCATCTACAGTGCATAGTTCATTGAGCATTCGAAGTTTCCTTTGTTCATGGAGTGAAGTCTGCAGAGAACCAATGTGGCATTAGACATAGCGAGCATAGTCCGTTTTTATGGTAAGGAAACCTAGGGACGGTCAAAATATTCAGATGGAAAGTGTAATTTTTCAGTAAAATACAGTTCAGTTGTCAAAAGAAACCATCTGAGCTGAGACATTTAATTGATGATGGTATTGGGGTTATTACCGGGGGTTGCAGGGGTGCAGCATGAAGAGTTTTCTGAAGCACATGAATTACATTATATATATATATATGCATGTATGCATATTGCAATGTGCATTTTGTAATGATATAGCTAAATTATTGTCATTGTTAGTGTTAGTGAAGGCTTAAGCAAAAGCCAAAAAGCAAAAATTGGTATTGGAAAACTTCAAGGTCAAGCATGCAAAGATGCAGTTTGTATGCTTCATTCTTTTCACCTACCATCTGTGCCATATTGATATCCAAATCTCATTCTTTGTCGGTCAGTTATTATCGTGTCTTTAGATATCCAAAGTTTTCAGTGTGACCTAGGGTAAGAGAGTTCTTGGATATATGAGAATCAGGGCATTGCTCTGTAAAAGCATTCTTATTCTGGTTTTTTGCAAGAATTATTTCATTTTTTTTAATACTTTTATGCCCCGATATTGTTCAAAATTGTTAGTGAATCATAAAAGTGTCTATATTGGATGGCTAAATTCGATCTTTCTAGTGTCAATCCTCAATATGCTTGTAATTGTGATCAGTAACACAATAAAATCAAGGGGATGCTGATAATTTTGAAATGGTGTAAAAGCGTCCCATTTGTCTATCTGTACGTGGGGAATTTCTCAGACATGCTCTTATCAACGTATGATGCTGATCACCGTTGATTCTCAGATTAGTCTCATTCATGAGCTCTTATAACTCAAGAAATCGCTCACTATGGAGCTAGAGCAACTCGGCTTAGTGAGTATTCTTAACTCATGAAAAGACCAGTCTTTATACACACACACACACACACACACATACATATAGATGTACTTTTATGTAAATAGATATGGACACTAGTATATACGAACGTCCAGCTATACTCAGTCTTTAGCCATCTGTAAGATATTTCGGGCCGACCAAATCGGATCCACCTTGTGGAACCAGACACAACCCGACTTGAGTAAACCGACAAGATTTTAGTATCTTTCAGTTGTAACATGCTATTTCTCATGGTGGGTGGTTATTGCAGATATTTGTGGGGCCCATTAATCGGGTAATATATGCAGTAACCACACAAAATATAAGCAGTGACCACCAGACACACGAACAAAAAACGATCAATGAGTGAATTTGCTCCCGAATAATGAGGATGCATAAGGATTTTTGTGTTGTGAAGAGTGCAGTCCTTGCTCATCTTGTAGCAAAGGCCCCATTGCCAGGATTACTTGTTTGCTATTGTTGTAGCTTGTAGGGACTGCCAGGGCGACGTTCTTGTCACCTAGTGGAATCCCACTTGTGTCCCTTCGCGGAGACATTCATAAGCTGGGTTCATGATCATTCTTCCTGATCTTGGAGGCGCTAATCGGAAGCTTCATTCAGGTAAACCCAAAATCTTTATCAGGTTACTTGCACGCTTTGCTATGTATAGAAACCAAAATCTTATAAAGTTCCGCTGAGCTTCGCAGCGAAGAATTGGCTTCTGTCTAGTTTAATAACAAAAAAGTAAAAAGTCCAACACTGTATGACCCTCATTGCTTGATTGATCTGTCCCAATTGTTCGAAGGATGGATGAGGCCCGTCCAAGATCACAGCCTTCTGCTGGGCTGAAGACCAACTTTCATTGAACTGATTCAGCCTACGAAAACCATTAGGAAATGCTCTCCTTTTGCTCCTTCCCCCAACTCTGTTTTATCAAATGCTGGTTGTTAGATTTGATTTGGTCAACTCAGGGTTTATATATTGCAGCTAACTGGGTTATTCTCTATCTCGGATTTCTCGGTGACATTAACCAAGGAGTACAATCTGGATTTTTGTTCCAGAAGTTGAGGTAACGTCCTCCCATTTCCTTTCTCCTCTGATGCAATATTATCTACTTCGATTATGGTTGGCTTCGTCTCATGCACTATAGTGTCTAGTTCAAACATTGAACTTAAATTATAGGTGATGTGAGTGCTCAGAATAAGCTTATTCTTAGGAGTTTCGTGTGAACGGAAAACATAGTTGGTGTTAGGGCGATCTCTTGTGAACTTCTTGGAGAGTTTATTCTTTGCACGAGTTTCATAGTTGTCGTTGAGCAGCAGGAGAAATTCCCCCCATACAGATAGACAAATGGGACAGTTTTACACCATTTCAAAATTATCAGCATCCCCTTGAATTTACAAGCATATTGAGGATTGACACTAGAAAGACCGAATTTAGCCATCCAATATAGACCCTTTCGTGATTCACTAACAATTTTGAACAATATCGGGGCATAAAAAGTATAGGATTCCTTATAAACGTGTTTTGTTGGAATGACTGGATTACGATCTATCCTGATGAAAGAACATCCTTGCTTAATATATAATGCAATGACATCGTATCTGAAAATGGTCGTTCAACCACCAATATGAACGCGATTTTGGATTAGAAAAGGTGAAAATAAAGACAATCTGTACAATCTCTATAGTGATACTCATTACCCGTCAATAATACCTACCTAAATGAATAATAAAAAAGAAAGAGGGACTTTCATCGAATTAGTTGGGAATATATTCTATGTTAAGTTGGAAAGTGTTTTACATTTAAAAATGAGGACAACTTGGTATATAGTTACACAACTAACGCTTCAATTAGATAAAGCAATGAATCAATTGATTGAAAGTACGTATAAACAAACTTCCAAAGATTAGCTCGGAGGTGGCTGAGTGCATCTTGCCCTCAATTGCATAGGAGAAGAGGTTCCAAGGATCGATTCCACTTGTTTCAAAAATCTTTTGGAAGCCACTCCTTGCATGCACTATCATGCACGGTACGTATCTGGTCCCATGATGGGTCCTGAGATTAAGCATGCTGTGTCATTATAAAAATAAGAGTTAAATGCACTTTGCTTCCCGACTTATGAGGTAAAATTATGTTTGCCTCTCAACCTATGAAATTTGGCAGAGTGCCCCCCACCTAATCTGAAAATAAGCAATGTTACTCTCGGACCAAATTCCGGTTAGAATTCAGGCCAAAAGAAGTCACATATTGATCACATGTCAATTTGAAGAGGGCAAAATTGCCACAGGGAATAATTAATCAAAAATTGGATTTTTGCAAAATTGGGACTTGGGGGTTCGAGTGGTTATGTTGCATTATTTGTCCGCTTTCTTGTGCTTGAAGAGTTTCGTCTTTGTTCTATTGCTGAGGGAATTGGATTTTTGCAAAATTAGGCACCTCTGATCGTTCGTCATCCCCGACTCTCTACATCTCTTCCCCCACCACCAGTGCCACTGTGAAGACTCCGTGATTGCCCGGTGACCGTCCGTTCAAGTGAATTCGACGACCGTCCGCCTTCTCTGCTCGTCTGTTGTAGTCCCTTCTCTACCCGTTCGTCATCTAGCCTTCTTCATCTGATGATTTTCCAATTCCTAACTATTGAGTGCCATTGATTTTCCATTGTTACATCGATGGTCCAATAGGTTCAATTTAGTGTGTGGGCGTTATTGGCAACTTGAAGTAATCATCATCCTCGTCGTCTCTGTGCAATTTGCTGGTTTTCTTGAATTCCCATATGCCTATTGTCCCTGCAGACATATGCTAGTCATCTCGAACGAACCCAGTAACACCCACACTCCCGACAACTTCCTGCAAGCCACACGCCAAGGGACTCCTTACAGCTACACGACCGACAATTGTCCTCGACAAAGGTGAGTGAATTTCGTCTTTCAATAAATGAATTTGAGGCACATTAATTGGATGAAAATTTTCAATGAGTGTTGTTAGAAATTTTGTGATTGCAATACATTGAATAAGATCTAATCCTGATAGTAAAATGATGTGAAAGTTTACTCCTCATATTTTGACTTTCGATACTTTCGACTCTGCATGCTCTCAATTACGCTCGCTCGCACCCGTGAATGAGTCGAATCCAATTCGATATTAAACCTAACGAAATTACCGGCTCAATCAAATATCGAAAGTCAAAATATGAGTAAATTTTCAGGTAAAAAAATTTTGGACACATGTATGACAGGATCTTTGGCGCAAATAGTTTCACCACAATCTAACAAGAATTTCTAGATTATCAGAGAGCCCCTTTTTATGTACATATTTGATTTTGCAATTAAAGAACCGCTCTTGTCCAACAATATATATATATATATATATGTTTACAGTCAATTTCTGCTATTGCTCGGCAAGAGAAGTTCTCCTGACATGATAAGAGGATCCATTTCACCACAAAAAACGAGTACGAGATGGAAAATGCTCCAAAGATTGTTATAATAGTAGGAAGATCAGTAAATTCACCCGCACTACTGCAAAGGGAGATGGAAATTTGATAAACACATCAAGTAAAAACAAAACACAATTGCAGGCAGTAACAGAGCCAGAATTAGCTATTAGGAGGGGCAAATAAGAAAAATTTATCATGTATGTACACCAAGAGGGGCAATTCTTAATAGTTATGGAAAGTTTAGTGACTATATTTTTAAATTCTTAATAAATTTTGGGGGAGCCTTGAAAATCTTAGATGGGGCAACTGCAGTCCCCTACAATGTTTCTAATATCGAAATTCTAGTCTCGACCTCCTACAATGTTTCTGCATGGACTCTAGTAATAATTGGAAAGGAAAATACTTAGTGCAGTCCATAAGTCCTTGTAGAAAGCTACTTCTTTACGGAGGAAGTCCATATAGGAGTAGTGTAGTGAATATTTATAAATTATGAATATTTATATTTATATAAATAAAAATTAAATAATAACATATATTACTGTAATTAATAATAGCATATTTGAAAATAAAAAAAATACTAAGAAGAATTCAAATCACGTATTTTCTTTTTAATGGCAAATAAATAGTCATAATCTTAGAAAAGTTAAGAATATTTATAATTATGTAAATTTAAACTTATCAAATAAAATTTTAAATTATAGTTATTATTGTTATTTCAGTAGAAAATAAATATTCACAATTTTAGTATAATGAAGAATATTTATAATTATATGAACTAAAACTTATTGAATAATAAGCTTTTAAAATTATAGCTAAACTTATAATAGGTCAATTAAGTAATTTCTCATGGAATCAATTGAGTCATTTAGCTAAAATTATTCAAATTCACGAAACTTCATATATGATGTTTGAGTAAGAATAGCACAATAATTAGTGTAGTTATGCATGCATGCATACATACATACATATCTATAGATACATACATACATATACATATATATATATATATATATATATTACTTCCTCTTACTCAATTGCGGTAGAAAATTTTATTTAAATAAATAAAATACAATCTTATTGAGTGTATATATGCCTTATGGTCAATATATTTTTGTAAATATAATATATATTATATACTAGCTTATTGAACTCATGCATTGCACAGATCTAATAAAGAAAATTTAATTATAAGAATTTAAATTTGGAGACAATAATTACTATCATTTTATAATTTATATTAGTGTATATAAAATTTATTTTGTATACTATAGAAACTTCAATAGAGTGAATTTCAAACCCACGCTAAATAATATTAATTGAAGAGTTAGAGCAAATAATTCATATAAAGTACTTCCTATACACAATCACAATCATCAATCCAATTTATAGAAAAATAATTTTAAAATTCTAAAAATTTAAAACTCTTAGCTTTAATCAATGAAAGAATAATAATCATATATCCTATAAATTTTCAAAGTTAGTATTAACCTAATTTTTATTCTCAAATCACATTTCATGTATTAAGTTTCCAAAGTTTGAGTAGTTTTGGATAATATAGGTTCGATTTAAGATTTCTTGATTGAAATTTTATAAAGCTACCAATTTAAAAGTTTATTTTTAAATTTTAAATAATTCTTAATTACCTTAAAACTAAGAATAATTATTTACTAATGAAATCCTTATAATTATGAAAATTTATTTAGTTATGAAATAACGGTAAGTGATCAATATATTTGTCTTAATATATTTATTATTTATTGAAAATAATAATAAATTATATATTGCATATTAATTTTATTAAGACATTTACCATTGGATATATTTATTTTTTTATTTGCAATAATAATTATTATTTAACTTCTCTATTGCATATTAGTTTTATTAAATTATTATTTAATTTATATGTTGCATATTAATTTTCTTAAGACTTTTAATATTAGATATATTTATTTCCTTATAGTAATTCTTGTTATTATTATTATTATTATTATTATTATTATTATTATGGTGATTTAAAATCTATATTACATATTAATTTATTAAAACATTTACTATTCTACCCCTATTTATTAGGGTGGATACAACTTTATGTAGACTAGGCATGGAGCCCCGTTGCATGGGATAAAACATAATAAATTTTTTTAATAATTTTTTAATACAAATTAAAAGTTAAAATTTAAAAAGAAAAAAAACAAATAAAAAAGCTATCTTTTGCTCAGTAAATATAAATTTAATTAAAATTAATTTATGAATATATATATATATATTAGAAACATAAATACAAGCATATAAGCATATATATATATATGAAGTGTGTATATATATATAGATGTGGATATATATGATTACGGAATTATATGTGTGTGTGCAAACAGTATATCGAAACGTATATAGAATATATATATATATATATATATAAATAGATACATATAATTAGATAGACGTAGGAACATATATAGATAGACGTAGGATTGAAAGGAAAAAAATTTGAGGTAGGTTTATCATAATTTTTATATTTTTTAGTTCGAGAATTTGAAAAGAAAAACATTGGCAAGGCAATAGTTAATTTCTTCATTATCAGTTTGTTGCTCTGTTCCACCCTAACCTTCTCCGCCTGTCGCACCCCAGCTATCTCCAAGGTCAGTCGTTCAAATCTATTCCATCATGACTCAGTATATATGACTATTTCTAAATTAAGAAAAAGCAAAAAATTAAAACAAAAACAGCAATAAATTTTTGGGTAAATTACAAAAAAAATCTAAATTTTGTAAAACGTATCAGTTTTGTCATAAATTTTACTTTGTAATTAAAAAAATCACATGTTTTAATAATCGTCTCAAATTTGGCCTCCATTACTACTCCGTTAAGATTTCCGTCTATTTGCTTACGTGGATTTTATATGACCCACCAAATTTGCACATCACTTGATCATCTTCTCTTTCCTTTACAAAAATAACCTAAGTTTTCATAAAAGTCCCAGTTTTATTCTAGATTCTGATTTGTAATTTTAAAAAAATACATGTCAGCATCCCGTTTTGGTTCACCGGCTCCAGGAGAGAACATCAACAGCATTCCTGACTACAACCCAAAAACTATTACAGAAGAAGACCCAGCAAACTCCAGGTTACTATTCACGGTCGGGCTACTTCCCACTGATGGATGACAGAAATGACGATTTTGCCCTTTCTCCGTGTGATCATGCTAGGTTGTCGATTTCGAATTTTCCTCGTGCTGCGATCCTCCGTGCATCGCTCCTGGGGCCGTCCAGTTCAAGCTGTGAATATTTTCCCGGATTTGCTGGGTCTTCTTCTGTAATAGTTTTCGGATTGTAGTTAGGAATGTTGTTGATGTTCTCTCCTAGAGCTGATGGATCAAAACAGAGTGCTGACATGTATTTTTTTAAATTACAAATCAAAATCTAGAATAAAATTGAGACTTTTATGAAAAGATAGATTATTTTTGTAAAGAAAAGAGAAGATGATCAAATGATATGCAAATTTGGTGGGTCCCATAAAATCCACGTAGGTAAATAGACGGAAATCTTAACATAATAGTAACAGGGCCAAATCTAAGACTATTATCAAAACATGTGATTTTTTTTGTTATAAAGCAAAATTTTGGACAATACTGAGACGTTTTACAAAATTTAGTTTTTTTTTTGTAATTTACCCTAAATTTATTTCATAGAACTTGCGTCTAGTGGTAGATGAATCTTCTTTAAGAGCTAAATAGACCACTATTTATGTGGGCTATGTTTAGTATTTATAACTTATTATACATAATCTAGAGAAAATATGATTTTTTTATAAAATCAAATATGATATAGATGTCTATTAATTATTTACCAAATAATCCTAAGAATTAAAGCAATATAGATTATGATTTATGATTGATTATGTGCGTTGTTTCATAATCCTAATAGAGCCACTCATTATATGATTCGTTTATGTAATCTACTTTTTTTAAACGAAAATATCATTTATTTTGCAACCCAAAAAAAAAACTCACCATGCAGACTGTGGATAAAATTAATAGGTCAATGGACATAGCTAAAGAAAATATATTAGAAGATATCATAGGTAAATATTTAATTTATGATTATATTTTATAACCAAAAATAATTTGATTATATTGCCTTCAATTGGAGATCACTGTAGTATCCAAAAGATTTTGTGGTATTTTCGACTTTTTTTAAAATGAATATATTTTGGGCATAAATTTACAATTGAAAATAATTTAAAATTATTATAAAATAAAAAAGCAAGAAAATTCTATTAAAAAACCGAGCGTTCTGAAGGTAAAATGTGGAGAAAAATAAATTAAGGTCAATAAATTTATTAATCTAATTGTTATAAATTAAAAACATAAATTTTCACCTCCCAATACTAAAAGATCGGTTATGAATGGTAAAATTCACTAATTGTTTGCATTAAATGGCCTTATAATATTATTTTATAGTCAATGTCATAAATCTAAATGTTACGACCAATACTATCAATTGATAAAAGAAGTCATAATTTAGTGACAATTAAGAGGAATAGTATTACTATGACTATTAGATTCTTAATTATTTTAATTGCGTAGATATCTCTATATAAGTCGGTTTTTTTGCTCATATGCCCATGGTGAGGTTGTTTTACTAATATCAATACAAACTCTTGATTTGGATATTCCTATCTACTAGTCAACTCATCCCCGCTTTGCATGTAATTGTTATTTGTGACATATTTTAATATATTTTATTATTTAGTTTGATTATAAAATTTTATTTGGTTTATGATTCTACAAAATTTACTTGATAACCCTTCAAGTTAACAATGAGCATAAAATATAGATTGAATACAACACATTGAGCTAATTTTATTTATATACTTAAATATCTAAATTTATTATTTTCTGTATAAATTAATATAATCTTACTAATAATTTTATTTAATTTAATGTCAAGGTAAATAAGATTTCTTGTTTCTAAAAAATTTTCATTTTTTTCCTATTAAAATTGTAAGAGTCACTTTGATTTCTAGATCTCATATCTTTTAAATAAAAATAAATTAGTCATATAATATAAATTATTGATCCCAACTAATATTAATCTACTTGAATTTTAATTATAATTATTTAATTTTTCATAATGTGACTTTTAAATTTTTCGAAGTAATTAGTTTTCACATGAAAATTGAAAATGCTATTAACTTTTCTAAAGTTAGTTTACATTTTCGAGCAAGTAATTAGTTGTGAAATCTTTATTTTGAGTTTTAACTTAAATTTAGAAATTATATTTATGTTTATTTAGGGTTTTAACATAAATTCGTAATTACCTTACTTAATATAATATATTAAAATTCAATATATAAGAGAGTAAAGTATATTACTGTAAATTATTCCAAAATTTATGATTTTTTAATAATTAATTTTGCTTTTATTATAATATTTAATATTTATGCCATTAAAATTATTTTATTCACAATAGGTAATAAATGCATATTATTAATTATCATAAACGATTACAGATGCATGAGAATTTTCTATTTTACCAAATGTGTATACATAGTCGCCTCTAGCAGTTGCCCCATGCATTATATATTATATATATATAATATATAATAATAATCTTTTTTGGTAATAACAACAAAAATAATAATAATTATTATTATTCTTTTTGGATGGTCATATATGTGACAATTATTCCATTTCCTATTTTCCTAGCAAGGGTAAATAACAAATAAAACCTTAGTTTTGTAAAAATTTTCAATTTTGTCTTAAATTTTGTTTTGTGACTAAAAACCAAATGTTTTAAAATTTTTCTAAGAGATGGCCAGCCGTTATAAATTCTGTCATATTGCACCCGTGAATCGTTAGCTCTAACTCTGTTGGACCCATTACATTACACATCACCTCATTTCTTCTTGGTTAAATAACAAGAAAAAATCCAAGTTTTGTAAAATTTTTCAGTTTTGTCCTAAATTTTATTCTGTGTAAATAATCATATGTTTTAAAAATTGTCTCAGAAATGACCTGCCTTTACAAATTCCGTCGAATTGCACATATGAACCGTTCACTCTAATTTTGTAGGACCCATTATGAACTTTGAAAACATTTTTTTTTGTCACAAAACAAAATTTCGGATAAAACTGAGAATTTTTGTAAAATTTGGATTTTTCTTGTTACTTAACCTAGAAGAAATGAGGTGAAGTGCAAATTAATGGGTCCCACATATTAGAGTTAATGATTCACGTGTGCAAATTGACGAAGTTTGTAGTGGTAGGTCATTTCTAAGTCAATTTTGAAAATATGTGAATTTTTTAGTCACAAACAAAATTTTGGACAAAACTGAGAATTTTTATAAAAGTTAGATTTTTTTTTATTGTTTATCCTCCTAGTAATTAGATATATAATAATGATGTTTCTAGTAGAAGTTACGAAAAAATTTGTCCTACGAAGAGTCAATGCATGAGAAGTTTCCATTTCAAATATTTCAAAAAATGGCATGCAATGACAATCTCCCTAGCAATTATATATTATATATTATTATTGTTAGTACTACTAGTATTATTATTTTTTCTCTAAAGTTATATTTGGCTATATCACTTTATTTATTTTGTTGTTGCAGTTTTTATGAAAATATTTGATTGATAATAATAATTATCATTATTTTTATCTCCAATTGTTATTGTTATTATTGTTTTTATCGTGGCAGTGATCTATTTTAGTTTATTATTAATTTTGTCCCAAGTAATCATTCCATTTGGTGAATTGCTGAATAATTATGATTGTTTTTGTCCCTCGCAATTATCGCATTTGGTGAAATGGTGAATAATTATTATTGTTATTATTGGTCTTATCCCAACAATTATCTCATTTGGTTTACTATAAATTTTACCCCTAACAATTATCTCATTTGGTGAATTGATGCAGCTTTACTTTTGATTTATAGGGGGTCAATTATGGTCAGCACATCTAATTCCTTTTGACGGATGAGGCATTTATTTATTAAGAGGTGCTGATGAAAACTTGCGTGCCTATTAACCAGCTCCCTCTGTAATTGACAGGTTGTATATCATCTTGTAGTACTCTTCCCCTGACTGTTGATAGGTACCCAGCTCAAGCAAGAGATGTATTTGGGTGGTTCCATTTGTACCTCAATGGTATGTCCAGGATGTAAAAACTCCTATTACCTCGATAATTGTTATTTTAATATCTTCAAAGCTTTGAGGGGTGGTTCTTCGATTTTCTTGTATGTTGCACGAGGAGTCAACAACTACTATACAGAAATATTATTAGACAGACGTGATCCTTAGAAAGAATCCGTGTAGCCTTGGGGCATGCCCATATTGTTGATTGAATACAGGAATATAGTGTTAGTACTGCACGAGGTGAAATGTTCCATGGAATTTATTTGCTTCATTGATCTCACATTAAAAATTGAATAGATGCTTCTTGGTTAGGTCTATGAGTTTATGCTTTTTCTTTTCTCAGAGGATATTATATTTGTCCCACTACTGTTTGACTTTCCCTTTTAATTTATACATTTGGGAATCAAGTGGATTGGACTAATGCTACGATCATAGTCATGTCATTCTCAAATTTTGCTATAGGAAAATCACTTTTTGAGAAAAAGATTTTCTTTACATCTTCGGTTCAGAGAGATGCACTTTGTTACACTCTTCAACCTTCTAAGTACTATGATTGAGCATGAACTCGAGAAAGCTACGAACGGTTACACTTGTCATCCTTTAATCTTCTATAATTGAAATTGACGGAAGCCATGTGAATGGACCGCTTCAATATGATAATTTTTACTGCATCACACGGATGTGTTCATTAGGATGGTTGGTTGAGACTTGAAATTGCATTTATACATAAAGAAATTATTGGGGTGTTATTTTAGATTCTCAGGCTTGGTTTTTTTATTGTTGGTCTTACGATAAAGTCATGTCTCTCCGATAATTTATGACTCGATTTTCCATGGCTTGAAAACAATGTTCCAAAGAAGTGAAACTTTTTTTTTTAATTTTGAATAGGAAATAATACTGGTTGTCAACAAATAGTGAAATTATGCGGCTGAATGAGTTCTAGATTCTACTTGTTCGTTTATTTGTTCCCAGAGGGGGTTTGACTTTATGAAGGCTTTAGAAGTTCTCAGTGATATATATTCTCTTCACTACTAAGGAAGAGTATCCACTATTAGAGGGTTTCTGTGAAAAATATACATATATCCACATAATTCATAGTCATATCTATTTGGATAGCATTAGGAACTGCTCCACTAATTGGTAGAAGAGTTTTCATGTTGGGGATATATTTACAAGAAATTGAATTAAAAGAAAAATTATATTAAAGAAGAAAGTGAAGCATATACATTTATATATATATATATATATATAGAATAAACTAGCAATTTTGTCCTGAGATAGTCGATTTGCATCAATCGGGTCATTTGCATCAAATATGCATCAATGGAGTTCCTTGTAACATCAATTTGGTCAATTGGAACATCAATTTAGTACCCGAGTATCAATTTGGTCCCTTGAAACATCAATTTCGTCCTTTTGTAACATCAAATTAGTCCTTTGGAACATCAATTTTGTCCCCTATTGATGTAAATTGTGGACCTAATTGATGTTGTAAAGGACCAAATTGATATTACAAAAGGACCAAATTGATATTGTAAGGGACCAAATTGATGCTCGAGGACTAAATTGATGTTCAAAGAGATCAAATTGATGCTGACAAGGACTACTTTGATGCAAATGTCATGCAAGGGACCCGATTGATGCAAATTAACTATCTCACGGATAAAATTGCTAATTTAGTCATATATATATTTTAGTTATGGTTAAACATACTAAATAATCTTTCATATAATCAATAACTTAATGAAGCAAATTAGGCGTATAAAATGCACTCACATTACTTCTAGTTTTTTCCCCCTCTCTCTATCCTTTAGCAGTGTTTGGTTTGTTGGAACGGAATTGATGAGGATTAGAATTAAAAACCAAAGGAAATTTGAATGACGAGAATTGAAATTTCAGTTCAAAACCTTTGTTTGGTTGAGTCTCAGAATTAGCATGGAATGAAATCATATAAATTATGAAAAGACTAAAATGCCCTCTATTTTTTAAAAATAAAAAAATTAAATCAAAGATTAAATTAAAAAATCAATTCACTGTTCATCTTCTTCGCAAGAAAAAAGATGAACGGTGCACTAACGGTAACTCTCGGATCCCATGGCTTCGGGACGAGGCTCGGGTGGGTTCATTGAGCCCTCGCGAACCTGGACCAAGGGTCCATGCCACGGGTAGAGGCCTTGATGGAGGCAGGAGGTGGACCGGAAGGAGGAGCACAGCGGGTGGGTTCACCACTGCTCAAAAGTTTCAGAGGTCTCGAAGAGCCTCGTTCGTGGGCTAGGCGACCTTGTCCCGTGGTCGCCGGTGCTCGCGAGTCCATGCTCGACTTGGCAAGGGCTCACAAGTTAGGGTTTCATCGAACCCTCTCGACGGCTAAATCCTCACCATGCCGACGAGATTTGGCCACAACAATGCCTAATCTGGACTGGCTTGGTGAGGTCGGTTAAAAGCTCCGGCCATGAAGGTAAAGGGGCGGTGCAGTCATGTATAGCGTTGAAAGTGGTAGTGCAACCAATCAGCGGTTGGCTAAGGTGGAGGGCAATTCCAACATTGCCCATTCCTACTCCGGTCAAAATAGCGAATCCGAGATACTTGGGGGGATTGCAATTCTTCATTTTTACAGAATCGAGATGCAGTGAGAATTTCGATTCCGACTTCAGGTGCACCGAGGATTATGGGAATGGGATTCGGTCCGGAAGGGGTTAATAATCCAAAACATCAAGAACTTCGGTCAATTTTTTCAAAAATAGCAATATTTTTTTTTAGTAAATAAAATCACGGACTTTAATTTGATTGCCACTGCTGGCATCCATCCAATTTTCCGTTTAATTTGCCTAGATAGTTCTTGGATCAACCAATTATGGAGTAAAATTCTTATAATCAAGGACTTTTTTTCATTCACAAGACTCATATCCGAGATCTTAGTTAAGGAGAACAAGCGCTGAATCACTTGAACTAACCAAGTATTGGTAAAGTCTTTTTTTATATTATGTGATCTACATATTTGGTTTAAAATTTAGGAATAATCACACCAAAAATCATGAACTTACACCGTTTTCCTAAATATAGTATTAACTCTCAAATTTCCCAAATATAGCAAGACGTTAGCCACATCAGACCAAAAATATCACCCGTCAACAATTCCATGACGGTATCTGATGTGGAAAGTAACGGCTGCGGACGTGGCCCGATTCGGACGAGTAATCAGATAAATTAGGGATTTGAAAATGGGAATTTAGGAACTGGAGAGAGAGAAATTGGGAATTTGGGAAACGCAGAGCAAGGATAGAAATTAGGGTTCAGAATTGGGGAATTGGAGAGCGATCGACTTCACACCCAATTTGGACGAGGCATTCGAGCAATTAGGGTTCTAGAATTTGGGAATTGGAGAATGATCGAAAGGTGATAGACAAAGGAAGTGTTGAGCGATCGAAACCCAATTGCTGCTCCTCCTCCACACCCGATTTGGAGAAATTAGGGTTTCCCTCCACTAGTAATCAGAGATAAGGTTCCCGAGAGCAAAAGGTGAAAGAGGTAGAACGGGGATTGACGCAATGGTGCCAAGCGAATCAATGGAGTCTGTGGATTCAGCTACTTATAGAGCCGGTGGAGCTGGCAAAATTTTTCACCATGAATCCGAAGCCAAGCTCATAACGTCATGGAGCTACCAGAATCCAGGTAGAAGATTTTGGGGGTGTAGACATTGGAAAGTACCCTTCCTGTTTTTTCTTCAAATGCTAAGATTGTTGGTCGTGATGGCAAGATTGATAAAATATATATATTTTTGTTTTTGTAAAAATTATTCATGATGATGACTGTAAGTTCTTTCAATGGCATGATCTCGATAATCAGTCCCATACAAATGAGGTATTGAGATGTTTGATTGTCGAGAAAAGAACCCTACTTGAACAAGTAACATAACATGTGAGAAGCATCAAGCTTTAGAACGTAACATATATATGCTGAGGTTGCAGCTAGAGCATGTGTGAAAATAAGAAGTTGTCGAAGATGTGCCAAAGATGAAGAGTTTTAGGTGGTTGTTCTTGTTTTTCATCACCACAGTCTTAGTAATTCTGTTATTTAATGGTGGGAAAAATGAAATGCCAAAGGCACTACCCTGAATTAGTTTTGGTAATTTGTGACAATGGTTTATTACTAATGTTATGTTGAGTTGGGTTATGTAATTTGTTGTTGTAGATGATGTTATGCTACTACAAATTATAAGTAATATTATGCTATAATGGATTATGTAATTTGCCATTCTTTTTTCGAAAGAAATCATTTTGTGCTTTAAGTCATTAGTCTGTGCTGTTGCAACTGACTAGTCTATGGTGTTGCAAATTACTAGTCTATGGGGTTGCAACCGACTAGTTTGTGGTGTTGCAACTGATAATATTACCTTCAGGCAACTGGAAAATGATTCATTTGTCTAAAGACGAAGAAGTTGTTTGCCATAAACTAGCACATTTGTTGCTCAAACTCTGTAAACCATCTCATCCTGATTAAAACAACCAAAAAAACCACACAGATCCACAGATCGACACAATTGGTATAACAACATATGTTCCATATCCAAAAATACCACATAGATCCTCACAGTGGATATAACCATATCCACACAATGGAACAACAAATGTTGTAGACACAGCTCATCAGTCATAACACAGCTATTCAACACTTTTTGGAGCTGCTACATGGTTGACTTCCACCATCTGCACCTATTTGTTGTTCTGCGTTTAAGTTTAGGGCTTCTTCTGGGGCATGAAATACTATTTTGTTGTTACTGGTGCAGCAACAGATTTGGTGTGCAACTGATTTGCTGGGGCTGCTGCTGACTTGGTGTGGCAGGTCCTTGGGGCTATTGCAGAGTTGGTGTAGCAAATCCTTGGGGCAGTTGTTTGACTTGGAGTTGTACTTGTGAATTATCCTCCAAGCCTGCCTACGTAGGTGGTCCTGAAGTTTTCACCAAGCATCTAAAATTGACATGATAGAACATGTTGTAAACAAAAAAATATAATGTAGTGAAACTAAGAAGGAAAAACATTAACAAATCCCTAACTTACATGCAGATAACATATCCATTCTCAGTGGATATGAATTGCCCATATCTTTTCATCACTTGTGTCCTTTCCTTGTGGACAAGTTGCTCATATGTTAGGGCAGACCTCTCAACCTGTTTCAGCATATTTAAGGTGTTCATCATACCAATTATCCCACGTAATATTCATTCTATGTATACATGTATACTTACTGGAAGCTTTGGCCTCAATAAGGGTTGGATTTGTTCATCACACCCTCCAGGCCCCTGAACATTACTTGTGGATGCAGCGGGAACCTTAGTACGTGGCCTTCCCCTTTTGTTGACTGCAGAGACAAACCCATGAGGTATATTGTCTTAATGTTACATCAAATGAAGTTAAAAAAAATGAATTACAACGTACATTTACATGTTCTGATCCAATTTTGTTGGCTGAGGTGAGAGTTTGGGATGTCTCCGAATTCTTACAACTCTTTCTGTTATGCCCATACTCTTTACATATGGAGCACATCATTCTGACACCCTTCTTAGAAGCATGCTTAGATGCAGCTCCTTCTATCTCAGTCTTGTCTTTCCTTCTTGATTTCTTTGGTCTACTTGGCTGCTTCTTGATAGTTGGAGGCAAGACAGTTTCACCATCAACCTTGGGCCACATTCTCTGGCCATTTAATGGCTGAGGAGGATTATCACATGCCATCTTGTATGTCCTAACAAGCAGATGTTCATCTAATAATGTTTGAGGATCTAACCCCAACCAATTGACAAAGCAGATGACACGAGGGCAGGGGATCCCAGTTAGATCCTATACCATGCAAGAGCAAGTCTCCGCTGGTATATCAACAACAAAAGCAGATGCGCCATGGATAACCTCGAACTTATGATTACTAGCATGTATAAAAGAGCATGCACCACTCTTCAACTTGTTTTCTTCCAATATCTTCTTATCCTTGGGCATATCAAGTCATCCACTTTCTTTATCATCTCCAGCTTCTCACCCATCTCCTCATCACAGCTCTTCTAACATACTCAAGCGTGTTGATGATAGCTTGCTTCTTCTTGCTTGCAGAATGTATGCATTAAAGCACTCAAACAGTTTGTTGTTTATTGCATCACATTTGGGCAATATCCTTATCTTGCTCCTATAGAATTTTTCTACTCGATTAGCTGTGAAATTATCATATGCCGCCTCTGATATTGTTCTCATTTCAGCCAAGCTTTCTTCAAAGTCAACAGTCGTTGTGCTTTTCACAGTTTTCCATAAAATACTCTTGAAAAGAGTTGACCTATGTTTCTTCTTCAAGTTAGCGTAGATATGCCATGCGCAATTCCTATGCTCAGCATTTCCCATTAAAGCCTTCACAGCATTTTAAAGTCCCTGATACAAATAAAAAGACAAGTTAGGATCAGGTAATATATATACATATATACCATGTCATATTAAATCGTAATATTACATTTTCCGGTCACTTATCACTGTCCATCCAATTCCATCTTCTATACATAACTCGTCACATAACCTTAAAAGAAACCATGTCCACGACTCTTGGTTCTCTCCTTCAACTACCGCCCATGAGATTGGGAACATTTGATTGTTCCCATCTTGACCAACAGCAAATAATAGTTGCCCACCAAAAGGGGTCTTAAGAAAACATCCATCCAAATTAATTACCGGCCTACAACCATTAACGAACCCCCTCTCAATCCAGAAAACCTCATATAAAATCTCTTGAACTTAGGTGTTGCATCTGCAGCAACCCTCTCCAACTGTAAATCAAAGTTACCCTCAGGATCTACCCCCTTTAACTCCTTCACATACGATGGAAGCATGCTATATTGTTTACCTAAAGACCCATGTATCATGTTTAGGACAATTGCCTTGGCTCTGTATTTTGTGCCCTTGCTCACCTGTAATGACAAATCTTCTTTGAGCATCTGAAGCCAGCTCATTTACAGATCACTCAGGATTTTCTCGAAACCTCTCCAAATATTCTATGGCAAGCCATTCAGAAGTTGCTGCTTGTTTGTTCCTTGCAGGCCTGGAACATCTTTGCTCATTTTCGTAAGTCTTTACCATGAAACATCATTCTCTTGTGTCTAACTTGCCATTATTTTCCATGGACATGAACCAGCACATTTTCTCTCAAGTCTCTCATCCCCAGTTCTTGTCCACTTAACAGCTTTCCCTCTTGTAACTGCATAATCCTGGACAGCTTTCTTAAATTGCTTTGGTGTCAAATTTCATTTCACAACAAAAAGATCATCTTCACACGTTCCATTTCCTTTGTAGGTCTTCCCCTTCCTCTTCTTCTACTTGTTGTTGTGCTTACATTTATCATCGTCAGTACTGTGTGGAGTGACTGGTTCATCACCAGATTCAGCATATTGACTATGCTTCAGCTCATCATGGTTAGCCTCATCAGGAGGATGGTCATCCTTAGCATGCTCATCTCACCTTCCCTACTCTATTGATCAATGCTCTGCTCATC